>NW_022900929.1:17793897-17796955 GCF_012274545.1 Fukomys damarensis | reverse complement strand
GGCCGCGCTGAGCCAAGGAGGCGGCCCGGGCAAGGCGGGCCAGAGGGCCTGGCTCCAGCGCCCATCAGAGCGCGGCGGTCAGCAAGGAGGTGAGAGCGCCTGGTGGGGCTCAGGAATTCCCCGAAGGGCTGGGGCTGGGTTGAACCTAGGGCCTGGGACCCTAGTCTGCAGGCCCAGGGCAAAGGGTGGGTGTTGGTAAACTGTTAAAGTGTCTGGGCGTGGGAGTCACCTGGGGGACAGAGATGAGGAACGTTATTCTTTTCACTGAGAGGGAAGGAGAAAGTGAAAATCCTGCGGGTTATGGACAAGACCCCCAGGGCATACATTACCATGCCCCTGCCCATCAAGATCCAGGGAGGCCCCCACAACTGCAGTCCCATTGCCTCCCCCAACTGAGGAGACAGACCTACCTCCCAGAGAAGAGACAGCTACATGCGGGATCCCTGTGGAGATGCTAGTCACTGGCAGGGGTGGAGGGAGCCGTCCCCCACCAGAATGCTGGGCCTCTGTCCAGCAGGGGGTGCCCGCCAGAGGACAGTCTGGCCCCTTTCCCAGCTACCCAAACGCCCCTGGGGAAGCAGGAGCTGGCAATGAGAACTGGGTCTCACAGACTAGCATTTACTCTCACACTGAGAAACCTATGGAGGACCCCGATGAGAAAATAGCCACTAGGAGTTTGGGAGGAGGGCTCTTGGCAGCCCTTCTGGATGCCGAGAGAGAGAATTTCTGGAGCCCATAGTGGGCCCATCCCCACGGCAAATTCCTAGTAGAGAGGAAGGCTGAGAAAAGAGATGCAGCCTCTGCCTTGCCACCTCCTCCCCCTCCTCAGGGCTCCTGACTGGACAGTATCGATGCCTCCTGCAGTTCTTGCTCCTGGCAGCAGGTCCATTGGGAGGAAAGAGCTCAGGGGAGCAAGAGAAAGGCACCAGGTCTGACATGGTACCCAGTGTCTGTGTTCTGTCCCAGCTGTGACTTCTCACCTCCCCAGAACCTCCCCCACTCCCCCACTCCTACCATCAGGGGCCTGAGATGGTCTTTGTCCTGTGTCAAGAGGAAAGGCAGGTACCGCGACAGACAGCAGGACAGGGACCAGAGAGTTCCACTGTCCAGGGGCCATCTTAAGGTCATGGCCCCAGGTTGTGGCAGGCTCCTCCTCAGCCAGAAATAGGGCTATGAAACTGCTCCCACACACCACCAGCTTTTTGGTTGTTTAACTTTGTGTCCCCATCCCACTTTCCTGTGAAGGATGGAGGAGGAATTCTTGAAGAGTGACTAAAGAATGGATTGGATTTTCAAAGGTGGGAGTCAGGAGTCATGGACTCTGAAGTCAGAGAGACATGAGGTGAAATCTAGGTTATGTGGCCTCGGGTGAGCCTGTTTCTACTGTTCAAAAGACGTCATTGAGAGAGTCAATGAGAAACTACTTTGATGCTGTAAGGTGCTGGATGAGTGTTAGCAGATAGAATACAAGTAAGAGTCGCTTAAGGAGAAGCTGGATAAGGTGGGAAGGGTTCAACAATGTTTGGAGCACATCTTTCTCTTCCCAGGGGAGGTGGACATTGGTGGAGGGCATTACCAGACTGTGCAGTGCACAATGCTACAGTTGGCTCCAATAATCCTTACAAAAGCTCCCCAAGGAAGGCATTATTGTCCCTTTTTCAGAGCTGAGAGACAAGGTTTGAATGACTTTCCCAAGGTCATGGAACCACTGAAGCTACCTTCTCAGGGGCAGAAATGTTATTGACAACCTGTCTCAACTTCTTTCTATCAAGGCCCAGTTAAATGCTGGTTTCTTGATTCATGGTGCCAGTTTTGCACAGGTGGGGAGCCTGAGGCATATGGGTGAGGGTGTGCAGTGCAGTAAGGAGATGACTCTCCCAAGGTCACCAGGATATTTTGAGGTAAAATGTGCTTTAAATTGAGAGCTGGGCACTGCCACTCCCACCCACCCCTGCCATTGTCCCACCTCCAAAGGGAAAGTCTGGGCCAGGTCTATTTCCTCACTGCTGCACCTATATCCCACTGCCTCTGCCTGGCAGCCTCTTGCCGACCTTGGCAAGCTGGTGGTGCCTGTTCCTTTCTAAGTGGCTGACCTCCATCCCCTGAGGTGGCCCATGGTCACAGTTAGCTGCCAGCACTGCTGGGTTCAGACTGTCTTGATGCCCATATCTCCTCCTCTGCCCTCAACTCACTGCTCTCAGGGATGGTCGTAGCTCCTTTTATCCCAGAACCCAGCCAGGGGTGCTGATGAGAAGGTTAGAGGAGCCCAGCTTCTCTTCCTTAATTCCTGCACACACTGGAGCTCCTGCCCATGGGCCTGAGCCCTCACATACAAGTTCTCCTCTCATCCTCACAGAACCGGGTACAAAAGTGCTGCCATCTCCCTTTCACATAGGAGCAAAGCAAGGTGTGGAAGTGTGATGTGACTTTCCAAAGTCACAGAGCAAGGTCTTGGTGCAACTCAAGCCCACTCAGGGGCTCAGGTGGCTTCTGCAACACCACTCTGTCCCTATTTCTCTGGGCTGTCCTGGGTGAGGGTCAGCCAGGGCACTTTGGGCCAGCAGGGGTCATGGAGAGTGACATGTGCTAGAGGAACTGAAGGGTTCTGGGACAGAAATCCAAGGACCTTCCTTCTGGGCCCAGCTCTGATCCTGGCTTCTTGTGGGATCTTGAACTTGTTCCTTCCCATCTCTGGATTAGTATCCCTGGCCATAAGATGATAAGATTTGAGTAGATAACCCCAAAGTCCCCATCAGGATCCAGATTTTAAGATCTCTGTGCTCTATAAATCTGTACACCAGGAAGCCTGTGGTTCTATTGGCAGAGGTAGAAGTCACCTCCAGTGTTTCCAGGATTATTATTTCAGCTCAGATTTCAAATTTGCCTGTCCCTCCCAGTGACAAGTTTGAGGTCCTAACTGAAAGGGAAAACTACCTGGATGGGTCCCATAGCTCACCTGCAGATCCCAGGACTCTAGCTGAGCCAAGATTAGGTACCCCCAGGCCCTGAGTTGGAAATGACCCTGAAGATGCCCTCTCCACACCTCCCAGAATTGTCC
>NW_022900929.1:17788567-17793351 GCF_012274545.1 Fukomys damarensis | reverse complement strand
CCCAGAATTGTCCCCCAGAGCCCAGGAGCCCCCCCCCCCGGACCTCCAAGCATGGACCTCCATACACAGGTGCAGAGGAGCAACAGGGGTGCAGTGGCTTGACACTGATTCATGGGGTTTGGGGGAGAAGAGATTTTGCAACTGGTGCGGGGGGGACTAGTCCAGGTCAGGTGGGGAGGGCCAGCAAAAACAGGAAGAATTCAGTCAACATTTAGTGAGTGCCTCCTGTTTTCCTTCAGCTGACTCCCTGGCTCTGTGGAGAGCTGCAAGCCTCGGGGGAGGGGGTTAGTGAAGGAGGAAGGAACCCATAAGGGGCCCCACTGAAGGGCAAGAGGCTCAGTGAGGAGAAGGTGACACTCCAAGGAGAGCTGAGGTTCAAGGAGTGAGTGAGGAGGAGACAGATGACTGGAAGGAGCTTGGTAACGTGGGGTGGGAGACAGGAAATGCTCATTACCGCCAATCACAGAGCCCAGCCTGGCCCAGCCTGGACCCTGAATCATCCTATGGCTTCCCCTGAGCTGACACCTCTGGGATTCCTGCTTCTTCCATTTTCTTCTGAGTCCTGAGCACGGGAGGGTGACAGCTCTGACCCCAGAGACCTAGGGCTGTTGGTGAGTCAGGTCCAGGATGACTGTTGGCCTGGAAGAAAGACCTCCCTGAGTGACCACAGAGATCTGGGCTCCAACCCCCAGGGATGCCCTGTAGCTAACAGCCGGCCCCACAGCCTGTCGGGCAGCCTGTTGGGCTGCGGCGCTGCTTCCTCGGCAGGAAGCCTGGCTTCAGCCTCCTGCCGCCCTCGCCCTGGCCTCCTGCCCACTGCAGAGGCAGCTGTGCCAGCTGAAGCAGGCAGGCAGTGTCAGGCTCCTTCAGCATCCTGCCGGGGCCCGTGAAGCCTTCCAGGCGGCTGGGTGAAGTTCCCCAGATCCGGGTATCCTTAGCTGGGATCTATGGCACTCAGCTTTCTCCTCACCATCTTTCCCCAGAACCCTGCAGGGTGGAGGCAGGTACAAGCAACCCGTGTTGAATTCCTTTTATAATGGCATGTTTTCATTACACAAGAGTTGAAAGTACGGAAAACAAGGAGAAAATAAAAATCATCAAGAATTGCACCATCCAAAGACAAGCACTATGAATAGGGCAGTGCATCTCCTTTGCAGGCTTTCCCATGTGTTCATAGATCTATAGAGTTAAATAATGGGGCACATGCTGTTGAGAGAGATCTGGATCCGCGTTTTCCCTGTGTTCTGAACATTCTCTGATGTCTTTAAAGATTCTTCAAATAGCACCCCACCCCACCCCCAGGCTGAGGATCAAACCACTTACTGGCCATACAGAGGTGGGGCCTGAGAACCGGTGAGAGCTCAGGAGCGAGCTCACCCTGCCCCACTTCCTGGGTGGGCAGGGCTTTGGGGTCCTGCCAGCTGTGAGCTCCCCTTAGAGAGGATGGCTGTGCAATCTATGACAGGTCTGCCAGAGACAGCTGGGCCTGCCTACTCAGTTCCCTTTGCCAGGGACGGAGGTGGGGGTGGCCACGCTGGTGGTGAGGGAGGTCACCCGCCCCCTGGAAAGAGCATGGATCCAACAAGACCTCAGAGGGAAGAGTTCAAAACTGAAATCAGGTGATTCCCAATCTCCTGGGCTCTGATCTCAGCTGGGTGCTATCTGTACCCTCAGGCCTGATTTCTCTCCTGTATAATGGGCATAATACTACCTGCCTCCAGGTGCATAATAAGTGGCTTGTGTAGTGGGTTTTGAAGCATCTGAGAGAGCCAGATGTGATGGCGCACACCTGTAATCCCAGCACTTGGGAGTCTGAGGCAGGAGGATTGCCATGAGTTCGAGATCAACCTGAACTACATAGTGAGACCTTGTTTAAAAAAAATGGAAGTGCCTGAGAAGGTTTAAATTCAGTGCATTTCTGAGGCAGTGGTCATCATTTCAGTTCCGGAGATCATACAGTCACTATTTAATGAGCACCTCCTATTTCCAGGGCACAGTATGAGCCCTGAGGGCACAGGTGGAGCCAACACTGACCCTGACCTTGAGGGACAACCAGGGCATTGGGGAAGGGAGCGAAAGGACCATGACAACCCAGTGAGGTTTTGCTAGAACCAAGTTCTCCACAGGGATATGGGCAGCAAGAGGAGGCTTCTGGGAGAGGTGACATTTCACTTGAGCCTCGAAGATTGACAGGGAAGATGCCAGAGTAATAACACTCCTGACAACAGCCTGGGCAAGGGCACAAAGGTATGAAAAGGGAGTGGGGGAGGCTCTGCCTTTGTTCCACAGCCAGCACAGGACCCAAGGGCTGCTCCCAGCTGGTATGCACAGGCCAGAGCTGTCTGAAGGTCACCCCCAAAGGATGAGCGTGATTTGGACAGATGGAGAGAAGAGGGGGGCAATGGTGCCTTTTCAGGACATGAGTCACATGGCCCAGGGCTCCCAGAACCATTGTAGCCGAGATCTGTAGGGGCAGAGTGCCTGGCTCTGTGTTTCTAGAACAGTCCAGAGCAGACGGATTCCTAGGACACACCACATGGCAGTTGGGGAGCTGAAGTTTTCAAAGCTCCCAGGTGATAGCACTGCCAAAATGAGTGGTTGACACCCACTGCTTTTGCCTGAGTTGCTCTTCCTTCCTCCTCTACTTCCTTAACCTCAGACCCTGCTCAGAGCCTTCTGTGCGATGCCTTATGCCGGGCTCTCTCCTGCTCTGTGCCCTCAACTGTCCAGGGCTGTCTCTTGTTCATCCTCTTACTCCATATTCTCTCTGGTGTTTACTTTTCCATCTCATTTGGCATTTCCTACATGCCAGGTCCCCGCTGTGTGGGTTAACAGATCTCACCACATCCTATGAAGTAAGCAGGTTACAGCCAAGGGGAACTGAGGCATAAGGAGGTTCACCATGTCACCCACATTCCCCAACTCAGAAGTGGTACAACCACTGCTGGGTGTGGTGGAAAAAGGCCTGTGATCCCAGAACTCTATGTGCATACCAGCTGAGGCAAGGAGGATCGCGGGTTCAAATCCAAGCACAAGCAATTTATTAACTTAGCAAGATCTTGTCTCAAAATAAAAAATAAAAAAGTACTGGGACTGTAGCTCAGAGTGAAGGCTCTTGGTTCAATCCCCAGGACTGGGGTGGTAGGTAGTGGTACAACCATGGTGACTACATGGTTGCAAGGAGCCTTGGACTGGTTGCCCTTAGAGGACGGGGACCTGAGTCATTTATTGCTACAGGTCCCCACTGCAAGCTCAGGGATGGTATCGAGGAGGTGCTTGGTTTCCCCATCTGTGGTATGGGCTGAAGGGTGTCAGTGCCTCCCTAATGGAGGTTATAAGCTCTGAGGTTCTAGGCCTGGGGTGGGGACCAGGGCAGTAGAGACAGGGGCTCCTTTCCCATACAGAAAGCTCTGTCTCCTCTGCTGTGCTGAGATTCTGTGTCTCCACAGAAGATTCACCCTCTCCACCCTGGTTGGGAGCTAGGGAGGCCTTGTGGCTGGGCTGTATCAGCACCCTGATGAAGATTCTGGGCTGATGTGGAGCTGGGTGGCAGCTCAGACAGGCCCCTGCTCCAAGACTTGTCCTCGCTCCCATTGTGACCTTAAGAGGCTCACTGGTCCCCAGAGCCAGGAGGGCCTCCCTGTGCCCCCACCCACCATTCTCACCTCCCACCCGCAATCCCTCGGAAGCTGAGGGTTATTGTCAATGATGTTGCTAATTAACTGCTTAATTAACTATGTAGGCTAATCAGATTAATTGACATTAATTGGTTACCATTTGTCAAGGACCCTGAAAGCTGTGCCTCTCAGAATTGGAGTGTGTGACAGGTGCTGGGCAGAGGAGTCAAGGAGAAACTGTTGCCACTGTGTAGAGCTGGGTGTGAACAGATGACAGGAAGAGACAGGACTGAGGGCACCAAGGCCGCTGCCCAGGAACTGGCACCTCTCAGCAGGTCTCAGGGCTGAGCCTTGGACTCCTCATTACTTCTTCTTCTTCTTGTTCCTCTTCATTGCATTTTTTGGGGGGGTACCAGGGATTGAACTCTTCATTACATTTTTTTTGACAAGAACCAGGGGAAGGACCAAAAAACTTTCCTTCCTGCATCCTCAAGGGCTATAAAGACCTCCAAGAGGGAGAAACCTTAAAACCCTAAATAACCCATGATGTAAGTAGGGTCACCATATAACAACAGCTGGAATGCAGCACACATAGCAATAAGAAAAAAAAGATGAGCAGTATAGGGTAGATGAAACATGCAAAATATTAAACTGTGATAAAATGATCATATTTGTATTATTTAGTCAATTACAGCCCCTCAAAGCCACAGTACATTTTAATGCCTGTTTTAAAACAGTTTACAGTTTGAAATTATACCACTTGAAACAACAACAACAAAAAAAACTACTATGAAATGCATCCTACGTTTTAGGAGGGGGAAAAAAAAGCCAACCCACTCAAAAATGGGAGTGTGAATTTGTCTCTGGTGCTATTCTCTCGAGAGCAAATGGCTCCCATATGAAGTCCCACAAGAGACCGGGAGTCAGGAGTCTGCCCAGGAATCCCTCTGGGGGTCTTTTCCCCTCTCTGTGCCCCAGTTTCCTCTGTCGTGAGTCCACGGCCTGTCTTCCTGAGAGTGTGCTCACTTACATGGAGCAGAGGAGGTGTGGATTATTCTGTGTATACTGAAGATGCATACAAATGTATGACTATTTTGGTGGGAGGGTCAAGCTCCCAAAATAAAGGAGTTGCTTCCTCAGCAAAAAAAAAAAAAAAAAAAAAAAAAA
>NW_022900929.1:17778176-17788524 GCF_012274545.1 Fukomys damarensis | reverse complement strand
AAAAAAAAAAAAAAAAAAAAAAAAAAAAAAAAAGACTCCTACCTGGTGACAGAAGTCTCTAGCATAACCAAGGAAGATATAGAGAATGAATGTGGGGGCTCTCTCTCTTCCCCTTTACTGCCCGCTCCTGCAGCCCCTGGGGGAGGAAGGACCGGGAGAGACTAGAGGCTGTTGCCTAGCAACAAGAGGCGCATCTGGATCGATGGGAAAGGCAGGCGATGCTCCAGCCCCTAGCTCAGCTCTCTCTGACTCTCTCTTTGATCTCAGCTGGCCCAGCAGGAACCTGGGGGGGATGCCTAGGGCAGCCTGCCTGATTAGAGCAGAGTCAATAGAGGGAATTTTCCATAATGAGATTATGTGGGCAGTGGTGGCACCTGCCCCTGGCTTCTCCAGACACCCTCCCTAATGGATGGAAGTGGCCTGCCTGTCTGTCCAGCATCCACCGTTCCTGTTGATAGCTCCTGTGGCTGGGTTATGGGGAAACACATCACTTCCCAACTTGGACTCTTCTCAGCTTTGCACCGCCAGAGACAGAGCCCAGCCCTAGCCACAAGTCCCTGATGCTGTCCAGATAAGGGAAACTAAAAAGAAAGGGGGTCTGTTAATGCAGCTTTTACCCCATCTTGCCTTTTTTCAGTCCAGTTTCTAGGTGTGACCCAGAAGGTCTGTTCCCCGGGGTAGAAGAAAGGGCTCCTCTAATTTCACAGAGGTCCACAGAGAGCATGGAGTCTAAACCCAAGGCCTTCTGGCCTCCCGGAACCAAAGATCGCCACTTCCCAGCAGCCCAGTGCCAGTGACAGCTCAGCTGCAGCTGCTCTTTCGAGCCACCTCCACCCACAAATCCCCGATCCAGCTCAGACTTTGAGAGCACACTGCTCCACAGGAGGAAGGCAACAGCTTCCTTGAAGGCCATAAAGAGAAGCAAGATGGGTCAGCGGGGCAGGGGTACCTTTGTTTTACTAGAGTGCAGGGGACGCTACTGAAACATCAAGTGTTTATCTGGAACCGGTGCTGGCCTATGCAGGGCTGCCTGTGTAGCCCAAGTCGAACTGTTCTGCATTAGCCAGCTTGCCTGCTCTGGTCTGTACAGTTGGAGTGAGGCCCCACTGCCCTCTGTTAATGTCACACATCTGAGTTCCCAATTTGGCTGGGTCAGTCCCACCTATAAGAACACTGTCCTCAGCTGCAGTCACCTACACTGGTCCCACCCGGGCTGTATTGCCTGGTCTCTGGTCCCCTGTAGGGAGCACTTAGCCAAGGCCTCCTTGTCCCCAGGATCTCCACCCAGACTTCCACTCTGGGGATCCCAAATGGAGCCAACAGGGACAAGTGCCCTTTAGCTGATAGGCAGGAGCCTAGGGGCCAGGTGAGTCCTTCTCATCTGCTCAGATACAGCTCTGGATTCCTTCAAAGTAAATGACAATGTGTTACACAATGGCAATACACAGAGATTCTGGGCGTACTGAGAGCAGTGACCAAAGATCTTTCACATCAAAGTCCCTGGAGACAGCAGTGGTAAAATACAAGCACTGAGCTCCCCGTCTGTGCAATGATAAGATGGATTTCACCAGATGTTCACAGACGGCTGCTCAGTGCCCAGCCCTGGTGCTGGGTGCCAGGAACAAAAGATAGATCAGCCCAGTTGTTGCCCTTAGAGATCTTCGGTTGGCCAAGGAGCTAACGTGGTAGGACAAGGTAAACGGTGAGAGTGGCTGCCAGAGAGGGACAGCAGAGACATCCCCCAGGACATCCATCTAGGAGGTCAGAGAAGGCTTCACAGAGGAGGTTACCGGTCTTGCAGGATGGAGAGGAGCGGCATTCCAGGAGCAAGGGACAGCCTGAGCCAGTATGTTCCTGGGTGGAGCAGAATGCTTCTTGCAAGACAGGAACTAGTAGCCTGGGGCCAGACAGGCTGCCCAGAGCCCACGCACCAGCCAAGCTGCCTGGGTTTTCCTGTGGTCAGCAGGCTCATCTTCCCCGCCTTGCCTGCCCCAGGTACCCCATCTCAGTTCCGGGAACTTGGCCAGCCCAGCCAGCCCCATCCCACATATAGACAGAGTCTGCAGAGGAGGAGACAGGCCACGCCCTGCCCAGGCACAGCTGGATTCAGCCTGAGATTAGACAGAGGAGAAGGGCAGGAGGACTGCAGAGATGCCGCCCAGGCACAGTGCTGGGTGCCTGCCAACACCTGCCTGGGCCATCCTTCCTGCCCGCCCCCCCCAACCAGCTCTCCTTCCCCAACCCAGCCGGCTCCAGCCTGGGGGCTCCAGCCAGGGCCAGGAAGCTCCAGCTGCTAAATAATTGAAAGGAAGGCTTTCAGCAGTGTTGTTCCCTCCCTGGGCAGCAGCGTCTTCTGGAGTCTTGGGTAACAAGCTGCAGCCAGTGCCTCCCGAGAGACTCCAGCAAGGAGGAAGCTGCGGGTAACTCTCACGCTGCCAGCACCTCTCCACCGCTGCCTCCTGGCCTCTCTGCAGACTTCTTACCCTGTACTCTGGTCCCTACCA
Organism: Fukomys damarensis; assembly: GCF_012274545.1. Taxonomy (NCBI): domain Eukaryota; kingdom Metazoa; phylum Chordata; class Mammalia; order Rodentia; family Bathyergidae; genus Fukomys; species Fukomys damarensis. The sequence continues at coordinate 17,786,020 of NW_022900929.1, read as the reverse complement.
CTCTGCATATTGGCATCTATGAAAAGTGACCTTATTTGTCTGTTAGCCTTTACAGCTTACAGCTTGTGTTGTCTTTGTACCTGATCTGATTTATGCAGATCTAATTTATACAGATTTCTTTTTTCTTCCTTCACCTCTCTCTCTCTCTCTCTCTCTCTCTCTCTCTCTCTCTCTCTCTCTCTCTCTCTTCCTTTCTTCTTTGTGATACTGGAGATTGAATCCAGAACTTTCACACTCAGCCCTTTTTTTATTTTCCATAAAATAAAAAGACCCTTTTGAAACAGGGTCTTGCTAAATCATTAAGTTGCCCAAGCTGGGCTTGAACTTGTGATCCTCCTGCCACAGACTCCCCAGAGTTCTGTGATCACAGCCGTGCACCACTATGCCAGGCTAGACCTCTGTTCTTACTGCTCTAATCCATGTCTGCTGTGGTTCAGGCTGGCTGTTGAGGCATTTGGCATAATCTGTGAGTGACAGCAACAACTAACACTTAATACTTGGAGCTTATTGTGCCCTGGGGTCTGCATTGTATGAATATTAATTCCTTCAACCTCACAACCACCCTGAGAGGTGGGTACTGATATTAAGCCACACCACAGAGGAGGAAAGTCAGTGGGTAGAGCTGGCTTCTCTGCTATTTGACACTCTGGTTACTGTGCACTTTGCCGTCCTTTACCTTTATCCTGAGGACACCACGCTGCAAGATGCAAATCTGACTGTGACCTCCCTGGCCCAGTGCCCTTTCCTAGCTGCTATTGCCCACAGAATACAGCCCTGGCCCCTCTGACCTGGTAGCTCAGCCCCCTGGGCTCAGCTGCCACAACCATGCACCCCCACACTCTGCCAGGACATCCTTCCCCGCTTAATTTACCCAGCCAACTCCTGCCTAGGCTTCAAGATCTCTCTCCCCCAGAAAGGCCCCCGGCTATGCTCCTCCACACACCCGACTCCGTCTGAGGTCTGCCAAGTGCCCCCAACTCAGTGTTTCAAGCATCAGTGCCTCCCTGCTTCCCCCACATCCCCCACCTGCCCTCTGGGGGGTGCGCGTGTGCTTTGGGGTGAATGAGCAACCCCCCCAAGCCCATGGGACATCTTTGGGTGCTGTGGCCTTTATTCACCTGGCTCTTGGGTGGGGGGCACAGTGGCTGATGTGGCCACTGCCCTCCTCCTCACAGGGTTTCCCATGGGGCAGGCAGGGGCTGGCAGGACCCTGCCCCAGACAACAAGTCAGTGACACAGGTACAGCCTGGCCCCAGTGCCAGGGACTACAGAGGGAGGGGACACCTAGATTCCTTGGCAACAGTGGAAATGGCTTTTCTTTCCTGGCTTGACAAAATATCTTGACAAACCATCATTGTTGCACTCATTTTTGCCAAGACTCAGACTGAGCTTCACAGCCTAAGTATCGGCTTCATGCACGCTTTCAGTTCAGTCACGCAGTTGACAGATACAAAGAATCTTTCCTCCAGAAAGCTCAGGAGGTGTCTCTGCTCATGCCTTCTCCCCATGCCAGGCTTTTTCTCTGGAAGGTCTCATTCCTCGCCTGGCCTTCCTTCCACATGGGACATCCCCCATAGTCCCCAATCCCTGGACTCTGTCATGCCCTTGGCCGTAGCCAGTACAGTCCCCTGCCTGGACACACCATTCCTCATCTAGAGAAGATTCATCTTTCAAAGAGCCGTTTCAGGCTTGGCGTGGTGGCACACGCCTGTGATCCCAGCACACGGAGAGGCTGAGGTGGGAGGACCGCAAGTTCAACCCCACTCTGGGCAATTTAGTGATTTAGCAAGACCTGTCTCAAAATAATAGATTTTTTTTAAAAAAGAGGGGGGCTGGGGTAGTAGCTCAGTGTAAAGGCCCGAGATTCAATTTCTACCTGTGTCCATCAGAAGCTTATCACAAAAAGGGAGTATCAGGCCCGACTGGTGGTGCATGCCTATAATACCAGCACTCAGTAGGCTGAGGCAGGAGGATTGTCATGAATTCAAGGTCAGCCTGGGCAATTTTGTGAGAGCTTGTCTGAAAAAAAAAAAAAAACATTTAAATTTTACAAGCAAGAAAACTGATGCTCAGAGCAATTTATTGACTTTCCCAGATCACCCAGAAATTCAAGCTAAAGGCTTCTGATTCCAAATCCAGTGTTCCTCCTCTAGCACCTGCCCTGTCCTGGGCCATGTAGGAGACAGCAGAAAGATTTAGCAGCCTGGTGATTAAACCATGTGACCACAGGCCAAAGAGCACCCTTGAAGTCGTCTGAGGAAGGAAAGCCCTGAGTCCTAGAGGGGAAGTAGGGCTCCAGTAGTCAGGGGACTGGAAACGACTCCCCAAGAGGAGGTGCTGGTGCCCCAGAGGAGGAGGCCTCTGAACTCTGAAGCAAAGGGGGCCCCCAGGGTTGGTGGAGCCAGCACTGTCCATGGGGCTGGAAGCTTGGGGTACAGCCAGGGAGAAGCCAGAAGCGGGAAAGGAAATTGGCCAGGCCATCTCAGCAAGCACTTCCCATTGATGCCAGCCCTAACCTCCTCTCCGTCTCTGCCCTTTCCTCTTCCCTCCACGTGTCCTCCCCAAACAGCCCACAGCCTTGCTCACCCTGGAGTTTCTGTCGACAGTTCTATGATGCCAACCCCAAAGCAGGTCCAGGTCTTAGACTTTTGCACCAGACCCATGGTCTGAGGCTTCCTGGCATCTCCACTCGGGCATCCAAGGACTTCCTCAACCCTCCACATCCAACACAGGGCAGTCACCAACGACACCAGGAGCAATGACCGCCAGTGCCGTTATGAGACATCTGTGGTACCTCAGTTACAGGGGTGGCATTTCCCTGCGTCCCTTCTCTCTCCACCAGCCGAAGAGGAGGGAGCCATTTCCACTTTCCAGGCAAGGAAATAGAGGCGCAGAGATTTTAAGCTGCATGAACAAGGTCACCAACTCCCCAAAAGCGAGCACAGCCCTGTCTTCCACCCTCAAACCCGGGACCCCAGGCCAGGGCCACATCTCCCTCACACCCATCTGTGTCCACTGCCCTCCCCTGCCCACTCCTCTCCCCCAGGTCTGGGCCTGGCATTGCTGACCTGAGCATCTTCCGTGAGGCTTAGAAACCAGGCCACTGGCCCCTTAACTACTTGCTTTAAATTAGTTCTCTGTGACTTCATCTGTGCTCACCCTGGGACCTGACCCCACACTGGGGGACAACCTCAGCTGTGCCCAGGGGTGGCCACTGGCTATCTCATCAGGAAGGAGGTGGGATGAAGGCTTTGTGGGATGCAGAGGGAGTTAGTGTTACCCAGATTTCCAGAGTGGGAAAAGGTCTGTGGGGTCTTCAAATCCAGCTTCTCATTGCCTAACAGGGAAAGAAAGGGCCAGAAAGGGGACACAGCTCACAGCCAATCAGCAGGAGAAAGAACACTTCCCATTGCTGCCCCAAACAGATCCAGGACCAGTGTCCCCAAAGGTCAGAATCAGTTAGAGTTAGGGTTAGGGTCATGGCTCCAGGCTCCACGTCTGCCAGTTGACCTCCACCCAAGCTGAAGAGCCAGGGTCATCAAGATACCTCCCCAAGCTGGAGTACTCTAGGAGGCTGAGGCAGGAGGATCACCAGTCTGGGCAACTTAGCAACTTCGTGAGACCCTGTCTCAAATTAAAGAAAGAGCTAGGGATATAGATCAAAGTGAAGGCCCTGGGTGAAGGCCCAAGTACCACACACACACACACACACACACACACACACACATAAAGAGATGCCTCTCTTCCTTCACAACCTGTCAATCACAGGTCCTGCTAAATTGGCCGATTTATTTCTGGAATCCCAGTTCAGACCTCACCTGCTCTGGTGTCCTGCCCCCACCAACCAGGCAAGGCTACAAAGTCCTCTCAAGTTTTCTTCAACCACACTACACTGCTATTCCAGAGGGCCAGCATGGCATCTTGTTTGTCTCCAAATCCCCAGCCTTTAATAGGGTGGAGCCCTGAATAAATGCTGGGTGTTTGTTGAATGACTGAGTGACATAGTGTCATTGAAAATCCCTCTTTTTGAGTCCAGCCTCTCATTGTCCTGGGATTAGCTGCTTAATTTTAAAGAGTTTTGACTGTTATTAAACTAAACAATCCTTTTGCTGATGTCCACACCAGATGACATCCCCTCGAGAGTCCTGATTTTATCTTCTAGAGCCCTCCAGGTCAGCTAGGGCTAGGCTCCTCCAAGGACCAGCACACTGGTCCAATTTGAGGACTTAGAAATGCGAACTGTTAGCTGGGCATGATGGTACGGCACCCGTGAAGCTGAGTTGAGAAGATCACTGTGAGTTTGAGGCCAGCATGGGCTACAGAGTGAGCTCAAGGCCAGCCTGAGCTACACCCACAGCCTGCCTCAGAATCACCTGTGAAACCTTAACAACCTCGCTCCTAGAGATCTTGATTCAGTAGATCTGGGTTGCATCACAGATTGATTGGCATATAAAATATAGGGCACCCAATTAAATTTGAATTTCAGATAAACAATGAATAATTTTTAGAAGTATGCTCCAAATAGGAAATTCATGATATTCAAATTTAATTTAATTAGGCATCCTGTAGTGTTATTTGTCAAATCTGGTGATCTTAGCTAGAGATCTCACCTTTAACAAACTTCTCAGGGGCCGGGGATTTAGCTCAGTGGCACTGCAACCGCCTTGCAAGCCCAAGGTCTCGAGTTCAATCCCCAGTACCAGAAAAAAAAAATTAAAAAGAAAAAATTCTTAAAGTCTGTGGATGTAACCCAGGGCAAAGATCCTGAGTTCAATCCCCACTAGAGGGCAAAAACTTTTTTTCAACTTGGCTTAACCTAAATCCTCTATCATCCTCCAAATTTTTGAAGATCAGGATTCTAACCACCTGTATATTCTTATAATCTCCCCTTCCAGGCGTGATATTTTTGTTGGTGGAGCTGAAGATAGCATGCATTGCTGGCAGCCACATCGTGATATTGACTCAAGTGAGCCTGTGATCATTGAAAATCTCCAAATCCTTCCTAAATATACAACTTCTAAACTACATCTGCTCCATCCCAATTTTAGAAAGTTACTCGGGGACTCAGCTCCAGCATGTGCTGTTCTCACTATCCTTTCTCACCTTCTTAGTTTCTTTCCATTTTTTCCATCTATTGAGTCCTTTTAGATTCTGGCTGTAAATTTATGAGCACTCCCAGACTGTGTCCTCAGCAAATCTGATGTTAGGCTGCATGGCCTGAGCTGGTTTAGAGGGGCTGGAATAAGCCGCAGCTAAGCCCCTCCTCTTAAAGGAACCAGAGTCAGATGCAAAAACACCGAATTAGGGATCTAAATGTCATCTCAGAGATGTGGACCAAAAAGCTGTGAGAAGCCAGGCATAGTGGCATTCCCACTACTCTGGGAAGCTGAGGCAGGAGGATTTCAAATTGAAGCCCAGTTTGGGCAGCTTAATAACTCAGCAAGACCCCTTCTCAAAATAAGAAAAGGGGCTGGGGATGTAGCTGAGCTCAAATGCTCTGGGTTCAATCTCCTGTACTGAGGGCAGGGGGAAGCTATGGGAAAACCAGGAAGGAAGGAATCAAACTTCCTGGAAGAGGGGGACTTCCCAGAGGAGGTAACATTGGGCTGAGCCCTGAAGGATTCTGAAGCTCCTTCAGTGGAGAGAGGAGAAAGAAAGACATTGCAGCCAAGGGGAACCATGTGGGCAAAGGCACACAGGAGGAAGGAGAGCGTGTTGGGAGAGATGACGGGGCAGGGCTGGCAGCTGGCTCCAGGTAGGGTGTAACCAGGGTTGAGGTCAGAGCTGGGGGCCGCTCATGGTGAGCACTTGCCTAGCATGCATGAGACCCTGGGTTCCATCCCCAGCTCTGGGGAGGAGAAAAGTGGGGGCTAAAGTTTGGAGAGGGCAGAAAGCAGACAGTGAAGGGGCCCTGGGGCGGCACTGACTTGGCCCTGTGTTCCTCCACCTGCCTCCCTTTGTACTTCTCTGATTGGTTCAGTTCCTGTGCGTGGATCTCAACGCATGCTGGGCACTTGGCTGGTGCTAGAGTTGAAATCTAAACTTCCTTCAGCCCAGGGGAGCCAGGCTGTGAACCTGCAGTGCTGGCAGACGTGGCAATAGCTGGGGCGGGGGGACCCAGCCCGGGGTGAGGGTGCTTCTGCAAGGTGCAGATGCCTTTGAGCGGTGACTATGAGGACAGCTGGGGCCAGGTGAACAGTGTCCTGGAAGAGGCGGAGGCCTGTGGAGGATGGGGAGGCCACGCCATGTCTGACTGTTAAGCCAAGGTGACAGGAAGTCCCGGAGTGGACTTAGGCCCCGACACTGTCTGGGGTGGTCCTGGGCTGGTCTGTCAGGCTGCTGGTGAAGGATGGTGGTCTGAGGGCAGTGAGGCCAGCGGGGACACTGAGGCAGCGGGCAGAGGCGATGAGCATCTCCAAGTCGCAAGCCTGTCCCTGGCTCAGGTGGCCTCCACTTGGAGAGATCGCTAATAGCCAGGCCCTGTGGTCCAGGTGCGAGGGGATCTGGGCTCCCAGAGCTTGGTTTAGGGCAAGGCAAGTGACTGATGCTTGTGGGGTATCCCAGGAGAGAGGCCCTGTTGAAAGTGGGGTGCAGAGTGGGAAGCTACTGGGGCTTGGAATGAAGACAGTAAGTTAGAGGAACAGCTGTGGCCTCTAAGCCCCCAAGAGTCCTCCCCTCTTGAGGAGTCTGGATGATGCACCCAAGCAAAGGCAGATATCAGAGAGGGGCAGGGACATCCTGAGGGTCACACAGCAAAGAGTGGAAGAGCCTGGCCTAGATCTCAGGGGCCTAGAACATGGATAGAGGAGCTGAGAGAAGCTTGTATCTTCATTACACAGTTGCCCTGTCCTCTTCAACGCCTCTTCAATGGTCTCACTGTCCTCTCTGCCTTCCAGTTCCTGTGGCTATGAATGCTCCCTCAGTGCTCTGAGGCCGGTGAGGGGAGTGTTTTGGGGGGTGTTGGGGGAATGTTGCTGGAAGACTCTGTCCAGGCAGCCCAATCCCTTCCCTCTCTACCTCCTTCTTCCCCTTCCCTCCCTCCCATCCCACTCCCTGGGAATGAGGCCTCCCTGTTGCTTAGCAACTAGTAGAGACTTGGAGAAGGGAAAAGGAAATAAATAGCTCAGGAGGTGCCTTCCCTCTGCTAAGATAGAGGCCCTTGGTGCAGGTGCATGTGCAGTGTATGAGTGTGTGTGTGTGTGTGTGTGTGTGTGTGTGTGTGTGTGTGTGTACAGATGCCTGCTCTACTTTGGACCTAACAGAGTCAGGGCTTTTTAGCTCAACCCCACCCCAAGACTACAGGAGGATGTTCAGTGAGTGTCACGCTTGGTCACATCATTAGAGCAGTGTTTCCAGAACAAAGGAGGGGACAGTTCTCTGGGCCTCAATCTGGATAAGCCTCCCAACTGGAAGGCTGGTTTTGGAGAAGTTAGATCGCAGCGGGAACTAAAAACAGCATCTAGGAGGAAGTGGAAGTTGGAGACAGCCCCAACTTCCTAGCTTTACCGGGCTGCCCTGGGTGCAGACCGGAAGGCACAAACACCAGTCCTCTGTGACCCACTGGGACAGAACCAGGACAGTGGGCCTGGAGTGTGTGCCTGAAGGAAAAGCATGGAAATAAAAGCAGCAGAGATTCCAGGCAGGTCTTGGTTGGCTGGGGAGCTCAAGCCGCACTGCTTCCTGGCTGAGGTGTGACCCGAGGTTCAGACTTGTCCCCCGTCCCAGCCTGGGAGGACTGCAGCTCCAGGATCAGCTCGCGCAGAGAGGAGCTTAGCGGGCGGCCCGGAAGTGACTCTCCCGCCTCCGCTCCGTGTTTGTCCCGCAGGGCCGACGGCTGGAGCCAC
>NW_022900929.1:17764070-17778058 GCF_012274545.1 Fukomys damarensis | reverse complement strand
GGGCCTGGCCGCGAGCAGAGGAGGAGCTGCGCGCCGCGGAGCCGGGCCTAGTCAAGCGCGCGCACCGCGAGATCCTAGACCACGAGCGCAAGCGGCGCGTAGAGCTCAAGTGCATGGAGCTGCAGGAGATGATGGAGGAGCAGGGGTGAGCGAGGAGGCGTGGCGGAGTGGGCCTGGCCACGTGGGCGTGGTCAGATCTCTGGTGGGCGTGGCTTGCCCTGAGTCTGGCGAACGGGGAACCCCGGGAGCCTGGTCCAGGCAAGGGGCGGGGTCTGGACCAGCTGGGCGGAACCATTGCGCACCACCTTTCATTCGTTCATTCATTCGTTTATTCAACCTTTATTCAACAAGCAGTCTTTGAACCCCTGCTCTGTCTAGCTCCCAGGCTCTGATTCTCAGATGCTAAGGAAAGACAGACCCCACCCTTCAGAAACAACCAGCTCCATGGAGAAGAGATGTGAAAACAGCAATGACAACCCAAGGCCTCAGTTTCCCCGTCTATAAAATGGGTGAATGGAGCTGCCATGCCAGTACTACAAAGATGTGAGAGCGCATAGGGGCCCTCACTATATGCCAGGGCTGACTGCAACCAAAGGAGTCACCTGCTGGGCTCAGAGCCCAGCTGTAGTCATTTCCTGTCCTCGAAGACCCTCTCCCCCCACACACACTGACTCAACTGCAAAAGCGTGTTAACACCTGCCACAGAGCAGGTTAGAATCACGGCTGAAGGACAGGGCAGGAGAGCACTTCAGGAGCTCAGAGGAGAGATTCTGAGATGGGAGGGAAGGCTGCCAGAGAGAACATTTGTGTAGGCTGAGGATGCGTAGGAGTTTGTCCCGGTGAGGAGCAGGGGCCTGGGGCATCTCCAACGATACAACTCATGCGTCAGTCAGTAGAGGTTTAGGGGTCTCACTACTCCCACGTCCCTTGCTCATTGAGTTGGAGGCAAAGAAGCAGAGCACAAAGCCATCTCATTAGTGCCACTCCAGAGGAGTGAGTGCCCCGAGTGTCCTGGAATGAGTGGGCCAGCTGCCACGGGGATCAGAGTGGAGAGCGGGACCTGCCCAGAAGCAGCGTTTGCCTGGGGTGGGGTTTGGAGCCCCTTAGAGCATGGCAGAATCCTTTTGTTCATCCCTGCATCTGCCATCAGGCCTCCTGGGCTCCCCCAAGACACGGGCCAGCGTCGCTGTAGAGCTCAGGGAAAAAGACACTGAGGCTCAGAGACAGCCACTTGCTGAATGAAGGTGAAGGAAAGTGGCGCCAGGGCCGAGCTCGGGTCTGAGGCAGGGCAACCTACAGGGAGGAGAAAGGGACCGAGGGACCTGTGCGGCAGGGTGCTGAGGGCAGGCAGAAGGGAGGCTCCCAGCTGGCGGTGAAAGCACTTGATGAGCTGTAAGTTTTGGAGGAGGAAAGGAGGTCCCAGGGACAGAGCTGAGGGGGAGAGCGGAGAGAACCCCAGGATCTTCATGGAAGAAGATCCGTGCTGAATTGTGGGATCCCGGAGAGGGAGAGGAGAGTGGCCGGTGGGTGTGGGCAGGAAATGAGAATAGACAGAGATGGGCAAGGACCAGCCTCTGCTCTTTACTGCCCACCCCATCCTTTCACTGGACCCCCAGGACCCCTCGCTCACTGGCCCAGAGCAGGAAGCAGCAGTGTGGGGTCCCCTCCTTGGTGTTAGACTCCCAGCATGAAGGACCCTGCCTGTCTGGGAAGCATCCACTAGATCTCCCCAAGTTCTTTCCCTACCCAAGACCCACCTCCACCTGATCCGTAGTCTGGATTCTCCCCTAAAAGCTAGCAGTGGGGTTACCCCGCACAACCTTCCCCACCCCTTAGCAGCAGCCACTCTTCGATACCATGATCCAAGCTCACGGCTGTAACTTGACCTTGGTCAAGCCACGGTTTCCTCACCTGCACAACTGGGACACCTGCCCTCCAGGGTGGTTCTGAAGGACCAAATCACAAACAGGCCAGTCCCCACAAAGCGCCCAATAAAGCAAGGGACCCATGTGCTTTTCCAAACTCTAGTCATTAATATCCATTCCTAGAAACACTGGTTGGTTCACATTTATTTACCAGGTTCTCAGGCATTTGACAAATGTCCCCACCAGCCACAGCAACACACACTCTTTGGTTCCATTAAAAAGCAACCCTTTTCCTTAATATTGATGGATAGCCGGCTAATTCATTGGTGATTGATTTTGCATTTGAAGTCACCTTCCCAGGCAGCCTCTGCACACAGGCAGCCATCACCCATAGGGCCAGGGCACAGGGCACAGCTCTGCTCCCAGCCAGGCTTGGAGCCTGGGGCTTCCCCTCTCCCTGTTGCTCCTCTGTAAGATGGAAGTAAGGCCTGCGTCCCCCTAGGACAGCGGTGGCGAACCTACTGTCCTAGAAGATTACCTAGAAAGCACTTGAGTCCAAGCAGACAGGCAAGATGGAACATTTCCCTTCCTTTTAAAATGCAGTGCTCCCTTTGCCCCACCTCTAGCTCAGAGAGTGAGCCAAGAAGTCCCCCAAAGGAAAATGAATTGTGCAAGCCCTTTCCTTTCGTGGAATGGGGACCGAATATCTGGGGAACACTGGAGCCAGGAGTCTGAGCACTAAAACAGATATCATGACCTTCCCTATTCCTCCCCCGACCCCACTGCCTGCACACCCTTAACTTGGAGCCCAAGCCTTTTTACAGAGATAGGGTGTTACTAGGGATTGAACCCAGGGTCTTTGCCTTCAACTACAACACCAACCCTTTTTATTTTTCATTTTGAAAGTCTCATTTGGTCACTTAGCCCAGCCTGGGCAACTTGGCAACTTAGCAAGAGCCTGTTTCAAAATAATAATACTAATGATTTTTTAAAAGAGCTAAGGATGTAGCTCAGAGCAAAGGACCTAAGTTCAATCCCCAGTACCACAGAGAAAGGAAGAAAGGGAGGGAGGGAGAGGGAGGAAGAGAGAGAGAGAGAGAGAGAGAGAGAGAGAGAGAGAGAGAGAGAGAGGGAGAGAGGGAGAGAGAGAGAAGGAAAGAGGTACCTGGGAGCAGAGGTGGCCTCCCTGACCCTCTTGATCATCCAATATGCTGCCCCTCAATTGGCAGGTGCCTGAGACCTGCTGGCTCTGGGACCAGCCCTTGCCCACTGCATATGTGCTTCTCGAGCTATTTTTTTTCTCCCAGTACTAGGGATTGAACCCAAGGCCTCCTCACTGAGCTATGTCCTCAGGCCATTTAATTTTGAGACAGGTTCTGACTAAATGGCCCAGGCTGGGCTCAAAGTAGTAATCCTTGGGCTTTGCTCCCACCTCCCACCCTGCACCCCTCCAGGGACACCCAGGCTCAGCTCAGCCCATGGCCCAGCCTCGCTTTCATGCCATCTGCATCCCAGCCCCTCCTGAGCCAGGGCCCCATCCAGGTGACCCAGTGCCGGGTCTCCCTTGCAGGGTTCTAGGAGCCAGGACTGAGGGCCGTGAAAGGGCCTGTGCTGTGTGTGTCTCTGTGCAGGTGACAGTGACACTGGCTGCAGAGGAGGCTGAACCAGCAGAGAAGTAGGAATCAGGGACACCAGGCTAAGAAGTACCTGGGGCTCCCATCTAAACCCTCACATATCCAACTGGTCCCCACACCCCAGCACAGTTCCTCCTGGGTGGTTTTGTCCATTTCTTCCCCTCCATTTTCAGGGTTACACTCGGGCTCGGGCTCACCATCTTGTACCTCAACCCCACCGTAGCTCAGTGCCAGCCCCTGCTCCCAGGTCCCTCTTTCCAGCCACATACTAACCAGAGCCATCTTTCCAAAATGAAAATCCAACCCTCAAACTCTCTAGTGCCTCTCCATCACCTACCAGTCATTTGTCAAAAATTTCTGAGCCATGCGTGGTGGCGCACGCCTGTGATCCCAGCACTTGGAAGACCGAGGCAGGAGGATCGCTGTGAGTTCCAGACCAGCCTGGGCTACATAATGAGTTCCAGGTCAGTCTCATCTACATAGTGAGACCCTGTCTCAAAAAACCAAAAAAGAAACAAGGTCTTCCTAAGTCACTAAGGTGCTCAGGCTGGGCTGGAACTTGTGATCCTCCTGCCCAGGACAGTGACCTGCTGCCCAGGGGGGTCATTCAGCAATAGCTACTGGCCACTTGTGTGCGTCAGGCACAGGGGAAAGAGCTGTATGTGCAAAGGCCCTTAGGAACAGGACAGAGGGGGTGATGCCGGAGGGGTAGGGAAACCAGCAAAGTAGCTCTCACAGTGTCGCAGGGAGACAGGATAGTGACTGACCCCACAGCCTGGTGGCAGGGATGAGGTGTAGACAGTGCTGTGCACCTCCCCTGAGACTGGACATAGGGAATGAAGAACAGCAAAGAAATTGAAAGCCCAGACTTCACCACCACCACCCCGCTCCCTGAGCCAGCAGCAGCGGACAAGCCACTTGGCAGCGCTGAGCTTGTCATGGCGCCAATGTTGTGAGGACCACACAAGCCTGCTGTGACAGTCAGACATCAGTGAGGCAGAAGAGACCACTTCTGTGTCAAAGCCACGATTCTCTCTTGCTTCTCCCGAAAAACATTTCGAGACATCTGGAGCTGGGCAGGTTGATCCAGGCCCGTAATCCCAGCACTCTGGGAGGCTGAAGCAGGAGCACAAGTTGCCTAGCTGGGCAATTTAGCAACTTCGAAAGAGCTTATCTCAAAGTAAAAATAAAAAGGGGCTGGGGATGAAGCTCAGTGCAAAGCCCCTGGGTTTGATCCCTTATACTAGAAAGAGAAGGAAACAGTCAGAAGACAGACAGACAGACAGAATCAGAATCAGAATCAGAGACAGACAGAAACATCGAGATCCAGGACAGCAGCTCCCATGTGGGAGAGCCTGCCTAAGGCCAACGCTAGCAAGAAGGAGGGGCTCAGCCACACCTGGGTTATCTCTTCCCAACTCCTGGCCTCAGCGGAATCATCTTTCATCAGCCTCCCAAGTAGCTGGGGCTACAAGTGCTGGGAGAAGCCTGGGACCACACTTTCTTCTGTCTGGTGGGTTGGTGGGTTCATTGGCTGACTGGTCTGCTGCGAAATGGACAGCACTTGAATTTCCTCAGTGCCAAGGGCCTGGCTGGGTTCTGTGACCTCGGGCAGGTCATAGCAATCTGGAGTCTGAGCTTCTGGTCCAGGGCTGAGGAGCTGGACTGGGCTGGGCTGGGCTCCACCCCAGTAGGTAGGAGAGATTTGAACCCGGGAGAGCAGCCTTCTCACGGCTTGCACCCCACAGGTACTCAGAGGAGGAGATTCAGCAGAAGGTCGGGACCTTCCGGCAGATGCTGATGGAGAAGGAGGGGGTGCTCACCAGGGAGGACCGGCCTGGCATCCATGTGTAAGTGCTCAGGGCAGGGGCAGGGGAGGGGCCTGTCCAGGAGCACTATCAGGTGGCTGGGGCTGGGGCTGGGAGGAAGACGAGGAAGAGGAGGGGGAGAGGACAGCACGGGACCTGCCCACTGTCTGGCTTGGGTGGGCACAAAATGGGCATCACCAAAGGCTGCTGCCCACCCCAAGCTCCTTCTGTGACTCAGAGATGGGAGGACTGATCTCACCTCAGGGCTGCAAATCAGGAAATTTCAGAAATGCACTAATCTCATCATTGTCATTCCTTGGCAGGGTGACCTCAGACCAGCCACTCTGGGCCACAGCTGTTCCCACCTGTACAATGGGCTCCCAAGGCATGAGACCTAGAAACACACACACCAGTGTCATTGCCGTCAGACCCAAAGCTTAGCAGATAAAGAGGATGTGGGCCTTGTGGAGGGCCTGTCTCTGCCACCTGTCACAAGACAGAAGCAGCGATGCACTATATAGGTCTCTAGGCAGGACTCTGGTCAAGTTACAGAGAGGTAGATTTTGCCTCAGAGTAGTGGAGGGCTGTGCACCACTCAGAACCAAACAGAAAACAGAGCAGGCTGCATTAGGGGGTGGGGGTGGGCTGTGCCTGCAGTGGGCAGTGCTGGAGGGCTGGCCAGCCCCATGCCTGACAGGCTGTGTGCTGCTGGATCCACTCTCTGGGCCTTCCTCTTGTTCAGCCTCGGTTTCACCCCAGTACCCACATCCCATGCTTCTCTGGCTGGAAGTAAAACTGATTCTGGGTGAAAGGTCAGGGCAATGGCTGCTGTCCTTCTTCTCAGCAGTGGGACTAGTTTGGGGAACAGGCATCTTGTTGAGACCCCAGATCCATGTCCACCTTTATCCCACAAAGACAAGCCAATAAAAAGCCAGGTGTGGTGGCACATGCCTGTATTCCCAGCACTTGGGAAGCTGAAGCATGAGAACCACTGTGAGTTTCAGGCCAGCCTGAGCTACAGAGTGAGACCCTGTCTCAGAAAACAAAAACAAACAAACAAAATAACCTTCCAAGTGAGTGTCCTGTTGTGGTCACCTTAAGGGCCAGGACCATATAGGAAGAGATAAACCTCCCGGGAGAAAGGGGAAGCTCTTCTGCAGCCCTTCTGTAATCCTGAGATGTCAGGGGTGGAGTATCATCCAAGCACCCCCAATAAACTGCATCTCTCTGTCCAGAATAGGAGCAAATCAGGAACAGCCTCAGGCTTGGAAAGTGACCTCAGGGAGCCAGCTCAGCCTGTCTGCTCTTTCCCCTCCTTTGGATCTGCAGTGAGAGTCCAGGGCTGGCCGCTGTCACTCCTTCTCTTCAGCCCTCAAGAGCTCCTGCCCTGGTCCCCCTCCTTGGGGACCTGGTTAGCTCCCTGCAAAGGCAGAGCCTGCCCTTCTCTCTCTCTTTTCAGTCCTGTTGGCCACCAGACTCTCCCCTCAAGCTGCTCCCAAAACCACCCCCAGACCAAGGAAGTCTTGGCTTTCTAACCTGCTCACTCAAACAGCCCAGAAAACTGCCCACCCTTCACTCTCCCATCCAGAGTGAGTGAGCACAACAGCCCCCTGGATTCCACCTTTTCCATCTTCCTGGGGTCTGCAGTGACAGACACCCCCACCTCCAACTCAAGCCCACATTTCTTCCCGCTCCCAGTTCCTACACTGAAGAAAGCATCTCCCCGTCTCTCTCCGCTCTGACACCGTCTCTAGCTACCAAGCCACACTTTCCTTGTATTCCTACAAAGGGTTTGCAGCATTCATTGTCTGCTTCTGTGAGCCATAGAGAGCTGGCTTCCCTGTGGGCCCTGGCCTCTCTCCAGCTTGCGCACCCCTTGTTTCTCACCTCTGGAAGCCCACTTTCTCTCTGGGCTTCCAACATGCAGTTCTTCTTTCAGCTTCCCCCAAAATTCTGCATGTCCCCAGGCCTCTGCCCCAGGCTTGCCTTCCCCGGGGGATCACATCCACTCCCAGCTGGAACTCTCCCTTGTTAACATGACTCCCAGCCTCTCCCTTTAGGCCTGATCTCGTCCTTACTTGAATGCATGAACAAATGAGTGAAAGACATTATCTAAGAACCCACTGGGAAATATGCACAGAGAGGCTGCTGTGTCCCCATCATGAGAAGAAGTTTCAGGCATGGCCTGATGCACACCTAACCCTGAGCCAGTGCCCCAAGGTGAGACAGAGAACAGGAGGAGGTGGTTTCCTGCTCTCCAAGTGGAAACACAAATCTGTCACTTGAACCCAGGACTCACTGACAACCCCTCACAAGAAGTAGCAACACAGCCACTTGAGTGGTACGGTCTTTAGGTCCCCTGCATGTTTGGAGGAGGAGCTGATGGGTCAGAGAGTGGTCAGTCACACGGGGCTCCCTGGAAGAAGCACTGGCTGGAAGACTCAAGAGTCAGGGGAAAGCTGTCAGTCAGAGGAATCTGACAAGATGTTCTGGAAGCTTAAGGCCCTGGGATCCCTCTGGAGTGTCAGTTGCACAAGGATCTTTATCAGTTTTGTTTACTTGTATCCTTGGATCCTAGAATACTGTGGCTTGCCCAATTTTCCCCAAATCCTGTTTCCCTATTTATGCAGTAAGAGGGTTGAATCAGAAGACATCTTTTAAGCTGGGTGTGGTGGCGCAGGCCTGTAATCCCAGCACTTGGGAGGCTGAGGCAGGAGGATCACTGTGAGTTCGAGACCAGCCTGGGGTACATAGTGAGTTCCAGGTCAGTCTCAACTACATAGTGAGACCCTGTCTCAAAAAAACAAACAAACAAAAAAATCAGAAGACATCTTTTAGTTCAGGCAGCCTAATATGGTATAAAAATAGTATGCTAAGCATCTGAGCATGTTGACGTATGCCCATAATCCCAGAAATCTGTCAGGCAAAAGCAGGAGGATCACAAGTTCAAACCCAACCTGAGCAATTTAGCAAGACTCTTTCAAAATAAAATAAAAATAAAAGGGCCGGGTATAGAGCTCAGTGTAAAGCCCTGGGTTCAATCCCCAGTACCTCCCCCACGCACCCTCAAAGAAATAAGCAAAACAAAAACAGAAGAACAAACGTACCCCAAGCAGGGACTGCAGCAGGCTGGAGAGGCTGACTGCGCCGAGGCACCAAACTGGGGAGCTGTTTGTGGTGCTGAAGCCAAGGCTGGCGGCCTCCAGAGCAGAGGGGTAAAGGCAGGGGAACCACAGCGACAGTTGGGCTGTGTGCCTTCTTGTGGGTGGACCTGGGATCTATCTGGGTCTTGGCTTTTTAGCTCACTTCTTAGCTGTAGAGGGAGGGGAGACAGATGTTCCTCTTGTCCAAGCCTCTAAATTCACAGTCTGGATCCCAGCTGGGCGGTTCTGACTGCAACAGCTCGTGCGGGCTTCACAACACTCCAGAAGCACTCTGTCCCCAGGGGTCACCCTTCCTCCACAGATTGACAGGTTTGAGTGTCAGTCTCTCGTGATCGTCCCCTCTCTGGCCTCCCTCCATACTGGACCCCAGAACACCATGCAACTGTACTGTGCAGACACACACAGTGGGTGAAAATTCAGGGGCCCTGATGATGCAGCTGGTGCTCTAACAGTGCTGCAGGGAAAAGAAAGGAGGAGTAAGATTCTGGGCACACTGAGAACACACGGCTTTTGACTCTGGAGATGATTTGGATGTGGAGAGTTCTCGTTTGCCACAGAAATCCTCTCTGGCTCCTTGGCATCCATTGGTTCAAATGCAAGTTCCTTTCCTGTCATTCAAGGCTCCCCACTCTCAGGACTCAGCCCAGTCTCTCTCTCTCTCTCTCTCACACACACACACACACAAACACACACACACACACACACACCCTCGAAGCACTCAGCAGCCAGCCTGACCTGATGGCAGTTCCTCTGCCTCCTGGATAGTTCCACATCCAGCCTTTGCTCATCCCAGACCCTCAGCCCAAAATATCTTAGCGCCTACCACACAAGTTCAAACATACCCCCCATTCAAGATCACCTCTAAAAATCACGTTGCTGGTCTGCTGGTCTCCCTCTACCTAGGATAAAAGAAAATCCTTCATTTTTTCATTTTGCTTGCTTGTTTGTTTTTGAGACGGGTCTTGCCATGTAGTTCAGGTTGGCCTTGAACTCACTATGTAGCCCAGGCTAGCCATGAATTTACAACAATACTCCTGCCTCAGCCTCCCAAGGGCTGGGATTACAGGCATGCACCAGCACATACAGGTATAAAGACTCTTTTCTTCAGAACAGGTACAGTGTTTTTGCTACTCTTTGTGGATGTCATCATTCTTTATTTCAATCTGAGAAACAACTTTTAAGGAAAAAAGTTTAGCCCAATCTGGGCAACACAGTGAGACCTCGTGTCAAAAATTAAAAAGTAAAAACAAGGAGCAGGGATGCAGCTTAGTGTGGAGGGCCTGGGTTTAAACCCCTGTACCCCAAAAACTTGTTTTTGGGCCAGGGATTTAGCTCAGTGGTTCCACTACCTGCATCACAAGTGCAAGGTCTTGAGTTTGATCCCCAGTACCCCCCCAAAAAAACCCAAAGTTGTTTTCATAGTTATATAACAAAATGTTTGAGAGAGAGAGTTTATGGAAAATAATATCTAGAAGCTATGTTCTAACTCAGAGTGAACAAATTCCAGTATTTTCCCAAGTTATTTAATTTTATACACAGTCTGGCCTCTGAGCCTCCTCATTATATCTACAAGGTGGGAATATTAACGCTGGCCCCTGTGTCACAGGCCCATTCACACGCTCTGATTAGACCAGGTGCCTGGCACCTGGGTCAGCAGTTATTGTAAGAGGCACCGAATCACTTTCTACCCAGCAGTGGGAGGTGCTGAAGCAGGGGCTCCAGGCCTGATTCAACCCTGCTCTGCCCGCAGCCACGCCTGGCCAGCCAGCTGAGCAGGAGCACAGGAGAGGGCCAACCCTTTGTCTGGAACCCCCTTTCTGTTGGGCCCACCCATCTGTCAATTGTCTGTTGTGCTCCTGGCTAATGGAAAGCAGGGGCAGTTAATTAACAAAATTGCTGGCATGAGGCAGCGCAGTCTTTATCGGGGTTGAGGCTCTGCCGTGGTGGCAGGTCCGACCCGTGTCCTACAAGGGCTTCATGTCCCACCTCAGCAAGTCCTTTGTCCGTCAGCAGCGGTCCATGCCTACTTTGGCCAGCTGTGCAGGACTCGATTGGTTTCAAGACAGGGTGATGCCTCTCCTACCCATTCCACAGAAGGGATGAGGAGTCCCCGAGATAGCGAGCATGAACTTGAGCGCATAAAATGTTACACAAATGTAAACTCTGCACACAGCAGCATCTACAAAGAAGGCGAGGGGGCGAGGGATGCGGCTCGGTGTAAGATGCTTGCTGACACACATGAGGCCCTAAGTTGGAGCCCAGGCACCACAAAAAAGTAAACAATTAAAATAATAAAGTAGGAAAGGGGCAACTGGGCCAAGGTCTGCAGCAGGCAGGTTCAGCCAATAAGTTCCAGGGCTGTCCTGTTTGCATGTAAATTGTCAAAACCAGCCGCATGGCTGAACTTACGTATCTTGCTCAAAGGTCCCAGGGCTATAGGGGCTGTACCTTTCCATCTCTGGGCCTCAGTTTTCTCATCTATAAAATGGGGGTAGCAGTTTCTCTAAATCAGGAAGTAGCTATAAATGGCATAGTGAACTACAGAGAACTATGTAACATTAGAGAACAGAAGTCTTAGTGATATTAGCATCCAGAAGCAAGACAGAACCCAAGGTTCTAGCCCTGGGACATACCACCCCCCCTCCCCACGCCAAAGCAGGTGTGATGGTACCCGGAGCCCAGAGCCAGTGAAAAGGGGGATGGGGTATAGCTCAGTGGTGGAGCAGATACTTAGCATGCTGAAGATCTGGGTTCAGTCCCCAGGACTGAGGGAAGGAGGGAGAGAGAGAGCAAAAGATGCCTCAGCCTCTAATATTCTCAGGGTAAATATTACCAGAAGGGCCAGGTATGGTGGTGAATGCCTATAATCCCAGCACATGGGAGGCTGAGGCAGGAGAATCACTGCAAGTGCAAGACCAGCCTAAACTACATAGTGAGACCTTGTCTCAAAAAAAAAAAATTTTTTTTTCCAGAAGGCCAGAGTTAAGGATGCGGCTTAGTTGTAGACCACTAGCCCAGCATGCACAAAGTCCTGGGTTTAATCCCCAGCAAAGGAAGAGGAGGAAGAGAAGAGAAAGGGGAAAGAGGGGAGGAAAAAGAAACCAGTTTTTGAAATCTTATACCTCGCTCAACTCTAGTCTGTTGCTGGAACCTTAAGCCGATTTTTCAATACAGACAAGAAGCCTGCAGTAGGGGCAGGAAAATGAGAGACCCTCTCCAGGGGGACAGATGGATGGGTAAGGAGGCAGGGAGTCTGGTTCCCTGGCCACAGAAAAGAAAGATGTGCCTGGGGGTGCAGCCAGCAGATTAAGGGGGGGACAGAGAAGGGATGGAGGAGCAGGGAAGGAGGCTCCAAGAGAAAGGGCTCTCAACAAGTGTCTGCTTTCAGTGGCTCACCAGAGTCCTGTGAAAGCACCGCCCAAATGCAGCTATTCGTTTTGTAAGGAAGCTTCGATTTTTCCGTGTCGGGATAAACTGGCACCCTCCTCCCACAGGCTCACCCACATGCTATCTGAGGTGCCCTTCTGTTTGGCTAAATACTATATTTTATGTGTCAGGCATCTGTACGGCTGAGGACTGTGTGGAGGGTAATGGGGAGGGTGGGGGGGCTGGACAGGCAGAGTGCGTTGGAGATTCAGGGACAAGGACAGGAGGTAGGAGGCCACCAGCTCAGAAAGAGAAATGTGGGGAAGGGCAGAGAGGTTGGAATGAAGGGATATGGGGGTGTCTGGCTCTGCAGGGGCCAGAAGATGACATCAGTCTTTCTTGTCACCCCAGAAAAATCTACCTACTACTCGAGGCTCTCAGGGCCACCTTGGTGCTGGGAAGTGGATGACAGTCTTGAGATTGGCCTCAAGGCTACTGACCCATGTCACATCGTATTTGAATTATCCCCCCCATACTAGGGATTGAACCCAAGACCTTCCCACTGACATACATCCCCAGTCCTTTTATTTTTTATTTTGAGACAGGATCTCAGTAAGTCACTAAATTACCCAGGCTGGGCTTAAATTTGCAACCTTCCTGCCTCAGCCTCCCACAGTGCTGGGATTACATGTGTGCACCACAGGGCTGAGGCCCACACTTCTGCACTTGACACACTCTCTCTCTCTCTCTCCCCCTCCCTCCCTCCCTCCCTCCATCTCTCTCTCTTTTAAATACAAAATCAGTCCCATATTGTTAACTAGCATGATCCCCTGCTGGAGATTTGTCCCTTAAACTCTTCTTGCCCTCTGCAGCTGTGGCCTGCTTCTCTTGCCCCTGCCTCTGTTTTATGTACCAAAGCTTCTTTTCTCCCTGAAAGAGACCCCCGGCCTATAACAGCTACCGGGTTCAGGACAACAGTCATGGGCTGAGGCTAGTGTCAGGGCTTGCTTCACAAAGAGAATCTCACTTAATCCCCTGCTCAAAGCTGGGATATTCTTTTCCTCCACGTAGAGATAAGGGCCTCGAGGCTTGGACACGTGACCGTGCCTGGTTTCAAACCTGTCTGAATCCAAGGCTCATGCCCTTAATGCTGTGCCATCCAAGCCCAGCCTCCCTCACCCTGCTTTATTCAGGGAGGGTGAGCCAGGCAGGCAGCACCCCCAGAGTGAGGGAATTCTGGGGAGAGCAGGGCTGAGGCTCTTTGTGGGAGGAGCACTGTCAGAGCATGACAAATGGCAACTGGAGGTGAGGGCAACAAATGGAGATGAACAGTCACATCCGGGGTCCAGTCACATTGGAGCCAGGCCTCAGAAGGCCACTTCTAGACTTGTTCAATTAACAAACATAAGAAAGCTGAAGTTTTGTCAGGCCTGCAATCCTAGCACTCTAGGAGGCAGAGGCAGGAGGATCCGAAATTCAAGCCCAGCCTGTGTAACTTAACCACTTAGTGAGACTGCCTCAAAAATGTAAAAAAGTCTGGGTATGTAGCTCAGTGAGGAGGCCTTGGGTTAAATTCCCAGTAAAACACACACACACACACACACACACACACACACACACACACACACACACAGGAAAGCTGCTGAGCAGCCACTACCTTATCAAATTTTCCCAATTGTCCTGTAACAGTTATCACTCATCTGGCAGGAGAGGCTCAGAGGGGAATGGCGGCCTCAGATCACATAGCGCTGGCTCACTCGGTGCAGGGCAGCATGAGGAGGATTGGTCTGACGGTTCAAAGCCCCTGCTCGCTCTTGCCTTAGGGCAGCTGCTGCTAGGGGGAAAAAAATAAAACAATTAAATTAAATTAAGCAACCCTCTCTGAGAAGGGTCTGCAGGGATAAACATCTGCGCCAGAGGATGGCTGGGGCTCCAAAGCCAGAGCAGGGACAGGAGGCAGCCAGTCCCGGCTGGGCAAAGCCCGGACTTGCGCAGATGCACTGGGATGGGAGGCCTCAGGGCTGAGAACCTTCGGCGGCCGAGATTGATGAGGACAGCCGGGCAGGCAGAGATGAGCGACGAGGCCTCCGGAGGCTGCGGAGGGGAGGAGGGTGAGGGGAGGCCATGAATATTTCAGAGGCTGAGTCCGGA
>NW_022900929.1:17759568-17763389 GCF_012274545.1 Fukomys damarensis | reverse complement strand
GGTAGCGTGGGGCCGCCCCCTCACCGTCCGCGCCCCTTCTCGCCCAGGACCAAGCACTGGTCCAGCAGCTCGGCGTCGCCCCCTGCCAAGAAGAAGAAGAAAAAGAAAGGCGGCCACCGGAGAAGCCGGTGAGAGGGCGCAGGGCCGGAGCGGGTGGGAGAGGCCGGAGAGGAGAGGTCCCTGGCGTGCTAGTCCTTGGCCGGCAGGGGGCAGCACGGAATCTGCATGTGTGAGCCTCGGCCCCGCCCCTTCCTTGACTCCCGCCCCTCAATTTAGTGTCCTCCCCCTCCGCTCCTCACCTTCCTGAAGTCCCGCCCCCTCACTAAGCCCCTCCTCTTTACCAAGGCCCCTCCTTTCATTGAGTCCTGCAGCTGGACGCTCTGACCCACCCCTTCCTTACCTTAGCATGGTTTCTGCACTTACTATTACAAGTGTGAGTGCCCCCCAGAAGGGCTTAGAAGGGTCTCATCTGCAACTCCTCCATCCCTGTGTTCCCCTCCCCTATCTTGAGTGAGACCCCGGGGGCCCCAACTAATCCTGCCCATCTATCTGTCCTTCTTCCTCCCTGGCATTCACCGTCAGCAAAAAGAGGAGACTAGAGTCAGAGTGCAGGTGAGTGATGAAGGCACAGGGTGGGCGGGGGGGGAGGTCTCTGGCTGGGAGACAGTCCGAGGCCTGGAAGCTGGAGGCCTGGAACCTCGGGGCCTGGACTTCGAACACCCCCAGTGGATCAGCTTTTTACCCCACTGAGGCCAGAAATCCCATCGTTGGAGCCTCTAACCTCTGGGTTCGAATTATCCTTCATTACAACACCAGGGAACTTAGAAGCTGGCTAAGGGACAACACAGGCAAGGCCATCCATCAACTACCCTTAGGGCCTTTGCTATTCCATCCTTGGGCCTCAGGTCACTCTGGGCTCCATGCCCTGAAATTCTCTTCTCAGCTTCCACACCGCAGGCCCTCTCCCAGCTGCACCCCCAAACCCCAGCTCACTAGAGCTGCTCCCTCATCTGTCCACAGCTGTGGGAGCACCTCACCTCTGCGCAAGAAGAAGAAGGGCATGAAGAAGCGCCGCCGAGACAGGTACCCACTGGCCCTCCCTCCCTGTGGCCTCTTCTCACTTCCGTGGGCTGGGACTCACTGGATCCACCAGGGCTACCCAGGCAAGCTCATAAGAGCTCCTTTGTCACCCCACAGGTCCAATTCTGGGTCCCGGAGGAAGAGACGGCACAGGTGAGCAGTGCCCTGCAGAGCAGGTGGACAGAAGCTAGGTTCCCTTCAGGGGCCAAGGCCCACAGGAAGCAATGACAAGAAGGGCTGTGCAAGAGTCTGGCCCAGCTCCGTCCTCCAGCTCCAGGGACTGAGCCCACAAGGGAGAGCAGAGGGGCATGCAGACCAATGGTTCCAACCCTAGAAGTCTGCCCTGATGTGGGGGCCCCATGGACACCAAGTACCTAGGCGGAGGTGCCATCTGGACCCCAAACTTGCAGAGAAGCGGCATGGAAGCCAGAAAGGGGCACAGCTGGTAAAAGAGAAAGCAGGTTGGGGAGGATGTAGAGTTTCTGGGAGGTGGGCTGGTGCCAACCTCTGACAGGTTTGACTGCCCAGCAGGGAAACTGGCCTCCCAGCCTCCACCCAGGTAGGGCTTTAACCAGGACAATGACTTAGTCAGGACAGACTGGGGGATGGGAGATGATGAGGGGAGAGGCCTGGTAAGAGGCCAGGGTGGCCCAAGAGAAGCAGAGGGGTTTTATGAAATTCAGAATGAGGCTACAAAGTTGTGGGTTAATCACATCCCCAGACCCGCTCCTAGCAGCCCTGAGGAAGGGCAGAGTCCCCAGTGCCTTCCCTGCAGTGGGAATTTGCCACCAACCATTTGTCAGTTAGGGGAGGAGCCTAAATAAACACCTAAACCTGCTCCTCCAATTTCCCCCAATTTCTCACCATTCCCGGTGTCTATCGGTCTGCGTGTGTCCATACTGCTACCCAGTGGTCACCATGAGCTTGCACAGCCTCTCTGGCCTACATTCATGAGTCCATTCTAGATCCATGGAGAAGATCTCAAAGAGCTAGGACCACACAAAGGCCCAGGGGAAACTGAGGCACAAAGCATGAGCTCCTCGGCCTCCCAGGCCTGACCCTTATTCTCTCTGCTCCTGTGGGAAGCATATCTTAGTGTTTCTTTGCATTGCTTTGTTTTGGGGTCAAAAAGACTAGAAGGGATCTGGTGGCACCAGGGAGGATGGGGCTGAGGTGACATCAGGGAGGTAGTGGGGGAGGGAGAGAACTTTCATGCCTAATCAGAAGCATTTTGACCTCTGTGTCAAAGACAGAAGGTGCTGGGCTGCACAGCCTGCCCCAGAGAGCTGTATGGGATGAAGTGGGCAGCTTTGGGGATAACCCCCAAGTATGGATCCCTCTAGAAGAGTCACTCAGAAGCAGGAGACCAGGCCCAAAGAAAAGCATTTCTTTCCCAAAACTGTGATGAAGTGGCCCGGGATGAGTCACAGGCTGAGAAGGGACACAGGGACTGAAGGAGGGGTGGAGCTCCCACAGGAGCTCATCAGGAGCTCACCACCCTTCTAGCTGGCCAGATGAGGTGAGGCGTGAGGGTGCTGGTTCTGCAAAAAAAAGATGGGTGTGGTCCCTGGCAGCCAGGAGGCTCAGGCCTGAGAGAGGGACAAAGCTAAGTCCACACCTGGGCTGAGCTCGGCTCCAAGCCACACCCACCCCTGCTCTGCTCAGGTTGTACCATTACCGTGGTCTCTGCTTCCTGCAGATCTCGAAGCCCCAAGAGCAAAAGAAAAGAAAAGAACAAAGAGAGGAAGAGGTGAGCACCCTTCCCACACCCTCCAACAGCAAACCCAGCCTTTTAGCACCCCAGAATCTGACCCTCAAAGATAGACCACTTGTTGTGTCCACTTTGCCCAGATGGAAAAATTAAGACCCTAAGAGGAACTGTAATCCTAGCACTCGGTAGGCTGAGGCAGGAGGATTTCTGTGAGTTCGAGTCCAGCCTGGGCTACATAGTGAGTTCCAGGTCAGTCTCAACTACACAGTGAGACCCTGTCTCTAAAAACCAAAAAAAAAAAAAAAAGACCCTAAGCAGAAGCCGGGAGTCCTCCCAGAGCTGGTGGCAGGCCCCTTGCCTCCTAGCCTGAGGTCATTTCTGGCCAAGCCCTAGTGACTCTCCTGCCCCTCACCAGTCATGAGAACATGAGGCAATGAGTTCTTTGAAAGTCAGAACTGTGGCTCATTCTGACTTTCACAGATGACCTGTAGGGAGCAGCTGGGCTCTGTACCCAGCGTTAGCCCCATTCAGGGTTATTTTGTAGGAAAGTGGCGTGTTGGGGCAGAAGTGACCTCCATCAGGCCTTCACGGGTTCCCTGTGGGCAGGTCAGGTAACCTCAGGGGCCAAGGTGGGCAGAATTTAAGAACAGGCTGATCCCCTCCCCTACACCAGGCCTCACACAGAGTCCCCAGGCCAGAGGTCCCACCGTCACAGCAGCGGCAGTTCCCACAGCCCCTCGCTGTCCTCCCACTACAGTGACTCCGGATCACCCAACAGGTAGGCTGGGCCCAGAGACAGCTAAAGCTATGCTTCCGGTCCGCCCCCCCCTTTTGAGGGGGGTTACAGAATAAGCACCCCAGGGGCTGGGGAGTGGGGCTGACAGACAGAACTGTTAATCCGTGGGGGAGATTTACTAGGGATGCCCGCCTGGAGAAAGAGCTCCCCCAGGCGCCCCAGATCCCGCATAGGAAGTTGAGGCAGGGAAGGGACAGTGGCTGGGGGCTGTCCCCGTCGCTTGCAGAGGGGGCG
>NW_022900929.1:17748553-17759373 GCF_012274545.1 Fukomys damarensis | reverse complement strand
CAGCCCGCCCGATGTACGTACGCTTCGCTTTGCGGAGGGTTCCCGCGCCGAGCAGGGGGCGGGTCGCCCGAGGGGCCGCTTCCTCCTCCCCTGCTCCCGCCGCTCAGAGGGGAGTCGCCAGGAGGGCTCGGTTGTCTGTGTCCACCTGGCCCTAGAAGCAAGGTGAGGGAGGCCTACAGGCTTGAGCCACCCTCGAGTTTGGCAAACGGAAGGCCAGAGAGGGGCTATCCACGAGGACGCTTGGTTGGGTACAGAGCTGGGAAGGGACAAAGGTCGTCTCTTGCCTCCCCCCCAACCCCGCGGGCACATTAGGGGGAGCTGGACGTGGACATCGGTGGGAGTCGCAGTCAGCAACTGGAGTGGAAAGATAGGAGCTCCCTTGGGCGCCCCTGGGCCCTAAGCCTCCTCTCCCCACCAAGTCCTTGCTCCTTCTCTGACGCCCTCCCCTCTCCACCCTCCTATTGGCCCCTCCCCCTTCCCAGGTCCCCGCCCCCATCTCAGTCCCCGCGGTGCCGAAGAGCTCTTTCTAAAGTTCTTGCTCCCCAGAGAATCTGTCCTGTCCCGGGCGGGCCCTGCCCTCACTTGGACAGATGTCTCAGCCCTGGCGCTCCACTTCCCACGGCCTGTCCCTCCGAGGGGACCGCTGTGTGTCCACTCACCCACACCGTTCCCAAAACTGCCCCCACCCATCCTCCAGGAGGGAGTCACCTCCAATGCTAAGGCACGTGGTGACCAAGAGCTGGCGAGGAAGGAGGCTTCTCAGCCTTTCCCCGGGCTGATGGTCGCCGGGTGGGGATTCAGAGCTCGCAGACCTCTTCTGTCTGCTGATCACAGGGTGCAGGATTGAGACCCCTCAGAGGGGGCGCTGCAGAGCTGGCAGGGGCACTGGGTGGGCATAGGGACTTGGGGTGGGGAGGCTGGCAGGTTCATCCCCAGGCCTCCAAATTGTCCCCAGCCAAGAGGAAAGAGCCGCCCCTCCCAGAATTTAGGTCGCAGCAGTGGACATGTACATGCTGGTCAGTTTCATTTTGATTTTTGGCTGTTTCCTTTCACTCCCTTTCTTTTCTCAAATATCCTTGTTCCCATGGCCTCAGAGAGGAAAGTCAAGGGCAGCTGACAAAAGGTTCTTGGTCTCAAAGTTAATCTTAATTGGAGGACATTACCCACTTAGAAAGGGTGCCTGCCCCCGGGGTGGCTCCTGGCTCCAGGGACAATGGCTGGGCCACAGGGGAGGACCGTGCTGATGTCTGGGGTCTGTCTTGGGTGTAGGAGAGAGCACACAGGATAGCTGAGGGCAGCCATGGCAGGAGCTGGCACCACAGGCTCTGATGGGCAAGCCCAGAAGAGAGCATGGCGACACCCACTCACCCGGGTACAAAGCCCTGAGGTCACAGAAGCCCGAACACCTCTAGAGCACCCCATCGATCTCCTGGGGCCTCCAGAGACAGAAACGCAGGTTCTCTTAGCCAGGGTGGAGAGTAAGTCCCTTCCCAGACCCTGGGTTTGAGCAACTCTCTCGCTGGATGATCTGCCCTTTCCAGGACACTGCCCTTGCTTGGACAGTTGTCTCAAAACTACTCTCGAAACAAGGGGCTTGCACATGTGGGGACAAAGACCACAGCATCTAGACAGATGTTCCTTCAGTGAGTCTGTGGGCCAGAGGACCTAGCCTCCAGCCTCCCAAAACGGGACCCTGCTGTGATGTGGCCCTGGGAGTTTTCCAAGAAATAGCACTCTGTTTGTTACTTCTTTCTCCAGGCCTGAGCTCTACATATCCCTAACCCTTCTGCCCTGGGAGGTCTGTGACCTTGAACATCCGGGTCTCTAACCTGCACCCTGCCCCCTCTTTGCCTGAAAGACATTCAGAGAAGTTAAATAAGGCCAGAGAGGTGAAATGGGAGACCTGGGTATCACTGATTTTTGCAAGTGATAAATAGTGTCTTTGGGAAAAAAATACTGGGGGTGGTATTCTTGGACGCTACCTTTTAAGAGAAAAAAAAAGAGAAACAAAGAGGGAAAAAAAAGAAAAAAAAAAAGAAAAGCTCAACATTTTTAACCCCGTCTATGTTTTTGTTTGTTTTTTAGCCTCCCATTTGAAACGTGGTAATATTGTGATTCCATTTCTTGTTTAGCCGGCAAGGGAAGAGGGTGGGGAAGTTTGTGTCATTTTTTTTTCCTGTTACTTTGTTTTTGTTTGTATTTCTTTTCCCTTTCTTAATTTTTTTTTTCCTTTTGTAATGTACAGAAACGCAAACTATCTTTCTGGGGTTTTTTTCTATCTTCTGTGTTATTCTAGAATTTTGCTTTCGTGTGTTACTGTGGGAAAGTTTCTTCCTATCGCAGAGATGGGTTTTGAATTTCAAGTGAACATTAATCATATCCATATCTCTCTATACTTACTTTTTTCCCCCTGTGTAATCAGAATTTAAAAGGGAAGATGACTTTAAACAGAAATGGCACCCACAACAAAAACTCCTGCCAAATCAGCAGGGCAGTCACTGGAATGGCCCCAACTTTTAAATTAACCAAATTGGTGCTTGCTATGAAGTCTCACTATAAAGAACTTTGGCAAGGAGTTGGGAACCTCAGGGGACGATGGTTGAGCCACTTGTCCTGCATAAACCCAGGGAGCTTTCTGGGTCTTGCCGTGGTTCCTTAATCGGTTTAGTATAACATGGTTGAGCATGGTGGGGACAGGGACAGGGACAGCCTGCTCAGCCCCTTCATATTGTCCCCAACTCCGGGAACAGAAGTCTAAAGGTACCTGAGAAGGTTAACCCTGCTTCTAACCCAGATACTCTAGGTGAGAGAAAAAACCCATCCCAGCCTTGAGTCAGGCCCCAAAAAAATTCTAAAATGAACTCCAAAGGGTTCTGTTGCTTATGGAAGCAAGAACTACAGTTCAGAGAGGGCAAGTGACTGGGTCAAGGTCACACAGCTTTTCAGAGGTAGATCAAAAGCAGACCCCAGGGCTGGGAAGCTCAGTGGTGCCGTGGCTGCTTGGCAGGCACGAGACCCTGAGTTCAATCCCCGATAGAGGGGGGAAAAAATAGACCCCAGCCCTTTGACCTCAAGACCCTCTGTGGAGAGCTGGCAAATGAAAACACATTTCAGGAGCTTTAAGCAGGGGGTTGAGGATTTAGGAGGAAGAGAATGCTGGTCTCACTCCTGCTTTCCACCTGTGCATGCTTCCAGCTCTCTCGGCTCCCTGGATCGGGGCCTGCCCACACTGAGAGATGGGGTATAGGAACCCCTTCTGTGCCTCAGTAACACAGGGAACCCTGAGCCCTCAAAGCTCACAGACAGGGAAAAGAACAGTGAGACACAGACAAGGAAGGGAACTGCTCAAGACCAGTATGAAAGAATAGAATGCTGAGTGGGTCTGCACATGGTGGCGCTCACCTGTAATCATAGCTACTGGGGAGGCTGAGGCAGGAGAATCTTCAAGTTAGAGCCCAGCCAGCAACTTAGTGAGTCCCCTGTCTCAAAATAATAAAACAGGGCCAGGGATATTGCTCAGTGGTGCTGCAGCCTGCCTCTCAAGTGCAAAATCCTGAGTTCAATCCCAGGTACCAAATAATGATGATGATGATGATGGCCAGGTGTATAGTTGAGTGTGAGACCCTGGGTTCAATCCCCAGTAATGAAAAGAAAAAAAGGGAGGGGGCGCTGATCAGGGGATCATGGGACAGGTCCCTCCATCCAGTACCACTCAAAACCTTTGCTGGCCTCCCTGCGGCCCGTGAGCACAAACATGTGTGAGTCTTGCCCCGGAATGCAGAGTTTGCCCTCACAGAAGAAGGGTCACCCACCCATCCTCCACCAGTCCCTCGGATCACAAGTGTCAGGAGAGAACAGGGTGTGTCACTTGGTGATAGAGCTCTTGCTGATGGTGGCAGAGAAGGCTCATGAGCAGACCTCCGGGCTGTCTGTGGCCCATAAGTCATCACACAATGGGTGGGCACCCTGGGTGACCTGGGGAAGAGGTGCTGTGGCCCTCCCTGATCTGCCACCAGGCCTCCCACTCCTCCTCCAGGAAGAAGAAGTGGCCACAGCTGCAGCATGGCAGTTACAGCAGGAGGGGGCAGCTTGGCATTTTTCCCAGGATGCTCCCCTGTTTCCCAGGGCAAAGCTAGAGGGCAAAACAGATTCATTATAACCAGGCATGGTAGTGCATGCCTATAATTCCAAGGACTATGAGAGGCTGAGGCAGGAGGGTGGCAAATTGGAGCCTGGCCTGGGCAACTTAGCAAGACCCTGTCCCCAAATAAAAATAAAGAGTAGGGGGCTGAAGACGGGGCTCAGCATGAAGGCCCTGGGTTCAATCCCCAGTACCAAAAAGAAAAAGGAAAGTAAAGCATTTTGCTCAAATCCTATGGGAAAGGGAGGAGTGGGGTTGACTTGAGGCAGCAGCCACACTCCAAACTGAACTGGTGGTTGTCTTCCCCTTTAAATGCGATTCCCCTCCCGGCCCATCTGTCCACTCCGATTGGCCTTGTTTAAACAGCTTTTCTCTCCTTTCCTGTGTGGGTCCACTCGTCTGTCTCGTTGCCTCTCCCCGCTCCCCTGCCCTCTCTCCCCCTTTCTCTCTGTCACTGTCTCTCTGCATTTCTCTCCCTGACATGGGCCTCTCCCCATGCTGCCAGCCTCTCTTTCCCCACCTGTGGTTCTGCCTCCATCCGCTGCTTCCTGCATGCCCTCTGGAGGGTTTCTGTTGTGTTAAAAGTGATAATAATAAGGAAAGCTTGGCTTATTGGAGCCTGCGGTTAAAATTTAAAAAAAAAAAAAAAATGAAAAAGCGAACAAAGCTGGCTGGGCAAGAGCTCCCTCCCATCCCCGAGGTCAAAGCCATGCTTCGCCCTGGCTGCCCATCCACCAGCGGCTAGGAGGCCCCACCCTGCCTTCCCAATGCGGAGACTTCTTTTCTTTTTTATTATCGCATTCCTGTCCCTGACCGCTGAGAAGGTAGGTATCCCAGCTCCCCTGTGCGCTTGCTCCCATCTCAGACAAGCCCCACCACTCTGCTTGGTTTGAATGTGGTTTTCTTTCTCTCTCTTTCTCCCAGCCTCTCTCTGGCTGGTGCACCTCTTCCTCCTCCCTTTTCTTTATTTCTTTTTAGTGATGGCTCATTTGTATCTCTGCCCTTTCTCCAAAATGAGCTACGAAGCTGTGTTTCCCGGTTTGTCCTTTGGTTTTCTCCACTCCATCCCCTCCCCACCGCCCACAACTTTTCTGGTTCATCTTCCCGCCTTGCCTCTCCTTCTCCAGCCCCAAGTCCCCCTCACTGCTCCTCTTTGTCATTTTGTTCATTTCTCTATGGTTTCGCATCCCAGACTTGTGTCCCTCCTGAACGGTATGCCGCGGTTGAGCCGATTTGATTTCTGTGGTCTGGAATAAGCTGCTAAGCCCCCCACCCTCATCCTTGCCAGCCCTGGGCTTTAGTCACCCCCTGGGCCCCCAGGGCCCAGCTGGGCAGTAGGACGGAGCTCAGATGTGGGCCCTGCAGGGATCTGGGCACCAAATGGGACCAGGACTGAGCCCAACAGTTCCATCTTTGGGGAAGGGTAGTAAGGGGAGCATCGGGGAGTGAGAAGACCAAGAGCAGGTGCTGGACTTTGAGGGTACCTGGCAAAGTCTCTGCAGGGTAGAGTTACTCTTTCTTCCCTGCCCCTTACCTGGGCCACTACCCAACACAGACGGGGGCTGCTACAGGCACTAGCATCCTCCTGTCTTCTGAATTTAACCAGTTTAATGGTGGCACTGGTGCAGGAGAATCCAGAAGGGACAGTTAGGAGGGTCCAGGGTCCCCCAGCGTACTGAGGAAGAACCAGGTTTAGGCCCTAAGAATTCTGACTCCCAGCCCAGTGCTACTCTGACCACAGTGAGGGTACTGGAGTCAGAGGTAGACCCTTGGGGACCCCACGTCCCCATCCCTGCCCTGTTAACTATATCCTGTCCCACTGAGGAACAGCTACAGAGAGGTGGCATCTCTGTGGGCCTCTATCTTCAGCTTTGCTAACCGGGCAGGTGCTGGGAGCTGAACCATCCCCAAGTCCTGGTTGTGCTGGGAGAGAGACAGAAAGTTGTTCATCGGAGAGGGAGAAGTTCTCCTAGGCTATGGGGCCAGTGTCCCAGCCTGAGGGTGGTCTGAGAGGACCCCGGACCACACAGAGGGGATCGCAAACACTGAGTGACAGAGATGTGTAGGTGTCTGAGCCCTGGGGGAAGCAAGGCCAAAGCCTCCCAGATGCTTTCTCTTCCTTGTCCTTGTTAAGAACACCATTCCTTTCCACATTCTTCCATTGACTTCCCCTTTGACCCTCAAATTTTTTCTTACATGAGCCAAAGGAAAAAACATGAACTAGCAGGTGGTACCAGCGAGCTGAGGGACTCCTGGGAGCAGGCCGCAGAGGGAGGCGAAGTCGCTCATTCTTCACTCACACATTCATTCATTCACAAGCCGGGTATGGTGGCGCACACCTGTAATCCCAGCATTCGGGAGGCTGAGGCAGGAGGATCGCTGTGAGTTCAAGACCAGCCTGGGCCACATAGTGAGTTCCAGGTCCGTCTCAACTACATAGTGAGACCCTGTCTCAAAAAACAAAACAAACAAACAAACAAACATTCACACATACACTAGGCAAAGTTGCTGAGCCCCTTCTGAGTGCCCTGACCTGGGTTCATGGCCCCAACACCCTGGCTGAAGGACTCACAAAGATCCGTTCAGAGTGATGAGGGGGGGCAGGAAGGGGGCGACTCCTGCTGGTGGCAGCAGCCCAGCTCCAGCATGGTGGGGGCTCAGATTCCAAGCAGAAGGAAGGGATGAGGTGCTGGGGGCAGGGGGAGGTTATGGAAGAATGAATTGGACTCAGCCCAGAGGTCAGAAGAGGCTTCCAGGGAGGCAAGCAGGAACTTAGGGGAGCGAGGAGACCACAGGCACCAGCCAGGCTGGGTGGGAAGCTTGGGATCCGGGAAAGAGGAGCTAGAGTCACAAAGGGCAGGCTCCCTGGAAGCGACAGTGGGAGGCCTCTGGCCACCACAGTTCTGCCCAGCTATGGATCCCGGTGTCTGACCTCCAATCTTCTTTCAATCCTGGAAAGAGTAGGACCCAGCCAAGCTGAAGATGAAGCTTAGCCTCTGGCAGGATTATGGTGACCCTTTTCTTGAGAACTTTTGGAGACGTGAGGGGAGCACATGAGGTTGGCCCTGGGAGTCTTCCTCCAGGGAAGGTTCTGTCTGCCACTCTGCCCAGTGGCACCTTCCTCCCATCCTCTGCCATCCTGAGCCTCGGGCAACACTCTCAGGGTGCCCCAGGCCTCCCTGCACTGCTCTGACCCTATTCGTCTGTGAGGGCACATGCCTCCGAATTTGTTTACAAGCCAACCCAGCAAAGACTCCAGTTGTCCCCAACTGAGGCCCCCAGAGTTAGGTCACTTCTGTAAGGTATAGTAAACTTGAATCACCTTGAACCCAGGCTGTTCCACTTTGCCAATTATTGTCACAGTGGGTGAGGGCAGGCTAGATGGCAAGAGGGAAGCTGGGGAGAAACTTGAACTACAAGACAAAAGACCAGGCAGGAAGAAGCCAGCCCAGGGCAAGGATCTGGCCCAGCAGGGTCTTGGACCTCAATGCCTGAGAACAGTACTATTTTGGTGTCTGCAGCCATTCACCCAGACCTTTCCTTTCCTGAAACTGTACCCTGCTCCCAGCCCAAGATAGTACGAAGTCAACAGGGCTCTGTGTGTCTGTGGGAAGGAACACCAGGGCTCTGGTCTTCCTACCCCTACTGCTGGCCCCTCCCTGAGTCAGAGGTTACTGGCTCAGCCAGGCAGTCGGGCACGTGTGTAATTTCAGCTATTCAAGAGGCTGAGGCAGGAGTATCTTGAGTTCTAGGCTGGCCTGGTCCACTTAGAGAGACCATGCCTCAAAGTAAAGTAAAAATGAATGTGGAGGTACAGCTCCACGGTACAGTTCTTCCTTAACATGCCAGGGGCTGGGTTCAATTTCCAGGACCAATAACAGTAATAGTAATGATGAAGTTGGATTGGAACCGTGGCCCGCATCTGGGTCCTAATTCTTAAGAGTGGTACTCTGCCTGCTCACCGTGCTGCTTCCCCTAAGCAGAGTAGCAAGCAGACTTCTTAGGGCCAGGGGTTTACCTCAGTGTCACCACACCTGCCCCGCAAGCACAAGGTCCTGAGTTTGATCCCCGATACGAGGTGGTTTTAAAAGGAGGGGTCCTGTGCCCACTTGTTGATACTGTGCACTGGGTCCCAAGCCCTCACCTGATAACTGGTTTTTGGTTTTTTGTTTTTTGGGGTTTTTTTTTTTTGGCATTCTGATCACATAAGACTGAAACTGCAAATATGAGGATCCCAGAGAATCTCCCTCGTGTGCCTCCTCCTAAGGAGAACCTAGGGCTGGGTCTTAGAAGCAGAGAGGCACTGGCCAGAGACAGCTAAGGTGTCTCCTATCAAGAATGAAACTGCCAGACTGGGAATTTAGCTCAGTGGTGCGGCCGCCTGCCTTGCAAGCGCCAAGTCCTGAGTTCAATCCCCGGGACCAAAATCAAAACAAGAATGAAACTGCCATCCCAGAGGGACCACAGCTGATTACCCATCCTTTAGCTCCTGGCATAGGGTGAGGGGTGAGCTGGGGAGCAGGAATGGCAAGACTGCTCAGAGGACACCAATCCACCAGGGTGGTTACATTCACCCTGCCCACTTCTGCCTGCCTCTGCCACAGTTAAAAGCACAGGGGTCTCCTGGGAGAAGTCTTCATTGCCCCATTGGCTTTGGATAGTGGCTCCCACTAGCTATGGCTGGCACTCATTGGCTGCTTCAGCCACCAATCACAAGCCAGATGTGCTTTTCCACCAGTAGGGCTCACCTGGACTCTACATTACTGCCTAGGCTCTAATTGGGTTTGGGAGGTCTGGGCACAATTTGCCCCACTGAAGTACCCAGGGCACACCAAAGGCACAGTGCTTCTCCCATTTCTGGCAGGAAGAGGTTGGGCTAAACCCCAGCCAGCTTCTTCTAAGACTCCCTGGTTGGCCCTGGCCCTTGTGAGGGCCATTCTTTCTTCCTCAGCAAACAGTATTGAGGTCTTACTAGATATCAGGCTTCATGCTAAAGCCGGGCAAGTGGTGCACACCTGTAATTCTAGCTGCTTGGGAGGCTGAGGCAGGAGGATCATGAATTTGAGGTCAGTCTAAACAACATAGCAAGACTCCATCTCAAAGAAAAACAAAAAAGTTCTATCCTAAACTGAGGTTATAGAGCCGAATCAGATACCAGATCTGCCCTGGAGATGATCTAAGTCAAGTTGTTGGTGACAGGGGAGGTGGGGGGATAGAACTGAAACAGATGAATGTCATCCTCTTACCAGATGGGGGTCCAAAGACAGGAGGAAGGGTCAGTTCCGTGCAGGAAGTGGGAAGGGGAGGGTGATCAGGGAGCATGCAGAGAATCCTGGAATATTTGCCTCAGAAGAGACAGCAGGAAGCAAAAGCCAACCCACTCTTTATGGATGGGGAAACTGAGGCCCCACACTGGGAAGTGACTTGGGCAGGGTCCCTTGGTGAGGTAGTGGCAGGGCCCTTTGGATGGTACCATGTGCCCTTTCTGGTTTTCAGTATCGTGATCCCTGTGTCCTAACTCCACTTTTGGAGGAAAAAAAAAATTGGCATCTTTATCCAGCAGTCAGCCAAGAGGTACTGGCTCAGGCTCCAGGAGCCAGGCTCTGCTGATCCTCCCAAGGCAGAGGCGAGGCAGTGAGGCCTAGAATGGGGTGGTTGCGTTTTTCTCTCTCTCTCTCTATCTCTCTTGCATTTTTGTGAATCTAATGATGAACTTATGCTACCACACTTTTCCCTTCTCTTACACACCTTACCTACTAAAGGAGGAAGTGCCACTTTATTGGTAAGTGGACGTTAACCAAGAGGGACTTAAAAAAAAATCAGAACTTTAAAAAAAAGAAAAAAAAAAAGAAAAAGAAAAGAGAGAAACAGAAAGACAGTCGGGTGCTACTGACAGCTCCAGAGCTCTCTGCAGGGCCGCAGAACAAAGAAAGAAAAATATTTACAGAAAAAAAATGTCAGGTTTCCCAGAAGATCATTGTTTTTGATTTTGGTATCTAATGACATTTGTGGATTTTGGTTTTTGTTTTTTTTTTCTTTCTGTTTTTTCCTCCCTTTCTTCGGTTCAGTTTTGAGTTCAGTTATCCCGCCCCGCCCCACCCCCATCTGTGTGCCGTGTGACCCCTCCATCCCCTCTGCCTACCCCCTTGCGCTGGGGGGCCTGGTGGGCTGGCCCTGGCCCGGCCTCCCGGTGCCGCCCTCTCTCTTCTCTCTGCCGGGAATCGTCCATCCCACGCGGGGGGGGCAATGCCAGCCCCGGTGCCCGTCCTGGAGCCCCCCTCCCCTGCGGCTCCCACCCCACCGCTCCGTCCCTCTTGTGTTTTGCATGCCGAGAACCTTTTGCATGAGCTGCACTGTTGAGGCCAGAAAGTGAACACTCAGGAGAGGCAGAGGCAGGGCAGGCGCGGGGAACAGTGTGCGCTCCTCTCTGCTTCTCTTCTCCCTGGCGCTGTCCTTGCCTCTCCTCTCTGCGTCTCCTCGTCTTCTCCGTGTCTCGACCTCTCTCCATCGCCACTTCTCTGCGCTGTTTTCCCGGCCCATCCCTGCCCGTCTCTGTTTCTCTCCGCCCCTCCGTGCCCTCTCTGCCTCTCTCCCCGTCAGAAGCCCAGCTCGCCTTCGCCCAGAGCCCGCGACAAGGCAGCGGCCGCTGCACCCACGCCGCCCACGCGGGGCAAGGACA
>NW_022900929.1:17740653-17748033 GCF_012274545.1 Fukomys damarensis | reverse complement strand
CACGGCGGACACGGGAAACGGTGAGCCCGGCTGCTGCCCCGCCCCAAAGGCCACCCTGCCACCGAGCTTCGGCTCCCCAGCCTGCCTCCCCGCGGAGTTCTCCTGCCCCTACTGGTTCGTTTCCTCCACTGATCCCTCCCCTCACTTATCCCAACCAGGAATTCCATCCCCTACTGGTCCCCACCCCGACCGATGCCAACCCCACACGGACACACTGTTCTCCCCCGCATTGGTCCCTCCTCCCAAAGGAATACTCTGCCCCCACTGGGCTCCCCTCTTTGACCAATCACTCTTCTTCCACCCCACAGAACACCCTTCCTCCACCGACCCTCTCTCAACCCCTCTGTCCCCACCGGGCTCGGGTCCACTCCTCACTTTCCACGCAGCACTCTACTCAGCGAGGCCCCTCGCGGGCTTCTCCCCTTCTTGCTAAGCTCCGCCCACACGCCCGCTCCCCTGAACCCCCTCCGCATCCCCCTCCCCCAGGGCGAAAGAGCGACCCCCGCGCGCGCGCCCAGCCAGCACCTCGCCGTCGCCAGGCCCGCACGGCAGGCACGGCGGTCCGGAGGGTAAAAGCTCGTCGCGCAGTCCTGGTCCCCACCCCCGGTCCTGGAGTTCCAGCCGATCGCCCTCCAAATCCCGCTCGCGGTCCCCGGAGAAGAGGGCCCGCAGCCCCAGCCACTCTCCGTCGCCCAAGAAACCTCTGGGCAGGTGAGTGGCCCGCGCTACCGGCCCAGACGACATCGAGGACAGCAGCCCCCCGCCCCGTGGGGCTGCGGAGACCCGGGCCTCTAGGGGGCGTACAGCGGGGACCCCGGCCGCTAGAGGGTGCGGGCAGCGGGTACCCCGGCCTCTAGGGGGCGCACCGCGGGGACCAGGTCAAGGACGCGTGCAGCAGAGAGCTAGGCCGCGTAGCTCACCGGGGCCAACCCCGCAGGGACAAAGACAGCGAGGGCCGCGCCAGGCACGCCGAAGCCGAGGCATCTCGCAACCGGCGCCGCTCCCGTAGCTACTCCCCCATCCGCAAGCGGCGCCGCGACTCACCCAGCTTCATGGAGCCGCGGCGCATCACTAGGTAGGGAGGGGCCCAGGGCTAGGGAGGGCTGGGACAGGGGCCACTGACCCAAGTCGGTGACCAGGGACCTCAGGGGTGTGAGGTTTCGCCGGGCAAGGGACTTGCGGAGGGCGTTTCCCGGAGGGGGGTGGGGACCGAAGGAAAAGAGGTAGGACCTGTAGGGGCAGAGGAATCGGACTGGAAGGCCTGGGGGCCGAGTGACCAGAGACCCTAAGGAAGGGAAAGTTCCCCAGTGAGACCCGAAGGCCCATGGAGGGAGGGCATTCTGTCCTTGGGCATGGATGGGCGGCCCCAGGCCGGGAGCTCAGTCCTAGAAGATTCCAGCCATCCCTCTGGAGCTCTCTCTCCCTTCCTGCCTCCCTCTCACACTCATCCCCAGACAATGACGTCTCCTTTTCTCCTTCATCTCAAGGTCCAGCCTGCCGAGTGGCCTGTGGCCAGCCTGGGGGCCAGGTGGACCCCTCTGCACAGGCTGCCGGGGAGATGCGCGTGTGAGCTGGTCTGGCTTTGGTCAGCTGTCCGTCTGTCTGCCTCTCATTTCCTCA
Source organism: Fukomys damarensis (assembly GCF_012274545.1). Classification (NCBI taxonomy): domain Eukaryota; kingdom Metazoa; phylum Chordata; class Mammalia; order Rodentia; family Bathyergidae; genus Fukomys; species Fukomys damarensis. Next base: position 17,746,413 of record NW_022900929.1, on the reverse strand, counting down.
CTAACCTCCCAGCCCCCTGGGGACTTGGAGGAGGGTGCTGAGCTGTCCGGTGGACTTGGGGGCAGCTGTCCAAACAAACAACCCCACACAGCCCAATTAGGCTGTGCCCAGGGTGAGGCCAGTTGGGGAGAAGCCATACTGTCACGGCTTCTCTGCTAGGACTGGAGCGGTCTGGGCCTGGGTCTCCAGGTGAGCTGGTGGTGCACCTTTGTGCACATGCTCCGGAAGTCCAGGATTATCCTGGGGCGAGGGGAGGCCACTGGCAAAGTTCTGAGCCCAGCTCTGCCTCTGTCTTGCTGGGCAACTGGGGAGACTGGTGCTCCTCTGAGCCTCGGTGGTAATCAGCAGAGCTCCCCAGCATCATTTCAACTCCAACAGGGTTCAGTCATCAAATTAAGCCTTAGTCCTGGGTTACCAGGGTTTCTGATAGAGGACACAGCATGGTCTCCTTTCCCTCCCCAGACCACCAAAGTTAGGACAAACACAGGGCACACTGCTACCCAGAGACAGCCAGACCCCAAGTGTTCCACCCAGCACTCACCTCAGCCCTCCCCCAGGTTACCTCCTCCTCCCACTAACGCACCCCATTTTCTTCCTCAGAATTAACCCCCGAGATGGGACGCTGTAGCCCCCTTAACCACTCTCTTTCTTTTCTCTGGGTCATAGCTTCCTGCCTTCGAACTAACTCCCAACTCTGGGCCAGCGGGAGGTAGCTGAGTGAGGAGCGGGGGCCGGCGGGACTGGGCCAGGCCTCAGGCATGGGCAGCAGTAGCCAGGGGTTTCCCCTTTGTTCCCTTTGAGACACCTGAAAAGCCCAAATCCTCCATTCCATCAGGAATGGGGAAATGGGCTGCACTCTGTTCATAAATACCCTGTAAAGAGGCCAGGGGTGTAGTCAACGGAAGAGTGCTTGCCTAGCATGTGCAAGGCCCTGGATTCAGTCCCCAGAAGTATGGAGGTCGGTCCCTGCTTAGCTTGGTTGATGTGAGCCATTCCTATGTAAAAGTTTCATTGAAACCAAGCATGGCGGGCTGTGGTAGTACACGCCTGTGATCCCAGCACTTGAGAGGCTGAGGCAAGGGGATTGCCAGGAATTCGAGGCCAACCTGAGATACACAGTGAGACCCTGTTTCAAAAAAGAAAAGAAAGCCGAGTATGGTGGCACACTCGTGTGTGGTGGCACACGCCTGTAATCTCAGCACTCGGGAGGCTGAGGCAGGAGGATTGCTGTGAGTTCAAGACCAGCCTGGGCTACATAGTCAGTCTCGACTACACAGTGAGACCCTGTCTCAAAAAGCCAAAAGAAAAAAAAAAGAAACGAAGCATGATGGCACACACACAGCATTGAAAAGTTGAGGTGGGAGGATGGAAAGTTCAAGCCCAGCCTGGGCAACTCAAGCACTCGGGAGGCTGAGGCAGGAGGATTGCTGTGAGTTCAAGACCAGCCTGGGCTACATAGTCAGTCTCGACTACACAGTGAGACCCTGTCTCAAAAAGCCAAAAGAAAAAAAAAAGAAACGAAGCATGATGGCACACACACAGCATTGAAAAGTTGAGGTGGGAGGATGGAAAGTTCAAGCCCAGCCTGGGCAACTCAGCAAGACCCCTTCTCAAAATAAAAAGGAGTGGAGATAAAGCTCAGGGTAAAAACTCTGGGTTTAATCCCCAGTACTGGGGGAGTAGGGTCATTAATTCAACAAAAACACATAGCCACACCAAGCAAGGTCTTGGCTTCCTTTCCTGCAGACAGGAAAGGGAAAACAAGATGATCAATGTGGAATTGGAATTGAAAAGTGACTCAGATTCTCTTTGGAGAGGTGGATGTCTCAAAGGCCAGGGCTCAAGGGAAACAGGGAGAAAACCCTGGCTGCTGCTGGGATGGGGCTCAGCGTCTTGGCTGGCCTGTAACGCACTTTTCCTTCCTGGCAGTGCCCGAAAGCGTCCCATCCCTTACTACCGGCCCAGCCCCTCCTCTTCCTCCAGCTGCCTGAGCAGCGACTACTCAAGCAGGAGCCCCAGCCGCAGCCCCAGCCCGGGGCACAGCCATGGAAGCTACAGTAGTCAAAGTCGAGGGACCCGAAGCCACACACGCAGCCCCTCCCGAAGCCCCAGTCCAAGCTACCACAGCCGAAGCAGCTCTGAAAGCGGGGGCTTCTGAGCCCATCCGGACCTTGGAGCCGCCTGGCAGAGGAAGAGGCCAGGCCATGGGACTGGAGAGGAGGGGGCTGCACCCCCTACGAAGAGGTCTGGGGCCAGCATGTGGACAGATGGGACAGGGAAGACTTTGAGGGTGGGCACCCTGCCCTCAAGGAGGAGCCAGATGGAACTGCTCCTGACAGGTGCCCACCCCTAGCCCCACCTTGAGCCCTCCTTCATGTCCAGGGAACAAAGAGCCGTTGCGAACACAGGGAGCACCCTGCCCCCACTTCCTGCTTGATGCCCGCTCACCCAGCTGGGCACTGCTGCCGGTCAATGGTACAAGAGTCCACAGTGTACTGTGACCTTTCGCCTCCACTCAGTGGGCCCAGGCACACCTCAGAAGGTTCCAGGCCTGGGAACTTCCCCTCTTTTCCTCTCCCTCACTGGGCGGCCTCGGAGCCGGGTGGACAGAAGAATGTCCCAATCGCGGGTGCGCCACCAGCCAGACTGGGGAGCTCCTCCTCTCCGAGCTGGCTGCAGAAGTCCTGGCTGAAGACCCTCGAGTCCCTCCCCTGCTCAAAGCCCCAGCCACAAGGCCCAGGGAGCTCACTCTTGAGCCCATCTCTCTAGCCCTCATGCCATGCCCTGGGCCAAGGCCATCGCAGCCAGGCCTGCAGAGTGACAGGAGGACAGGGGGACTGACCTCGTGTGCGTGTGCATCTGACCCTGAGGTCCAAGGGTTTCAGGCTGGGAGGTGGGAGAGGACACAGAGCAAAACAGGAATCTACCACGCACGGGGTGGGCTGGGAGGCACTCAGCAGTCCCCAGCCCTACCAAGAGGAGGACAGCGGCACGGGGGCACAGGCATGGGAGAGCGCTCCCCTGACATGGTGGGATGTGCCGCCGGCTCCCAGGGCAGGGGTGGTACCACCCTCCGCAGGGGCTGGCCATCAACCCCACCTCTTCTGCGGCTCCCAGCCCCCACCTCCTGGGGCCCTCAGGGATCTCACAAAGTCTTCCTTGCCCAATGGGACAGATGCCCTGGGCCCTGGCGGGGGGAGGGGTCTGGGATCTGGTCCGGGTTCCCCTTCTCTCTGTTTCCCCTCACCCTTTCTCCGCAGTGCGGATGTGAAATGGACTGTAATAATAAACACTCGGTGCCCGGATGGCAGGTGGTGAGACCAGGCGTCTCTGTGCGTGTGGGCACCTGGGGAGATTGGAACAGGTGAGGGCAGAAGTGGTAATACTCCTTCTCAGAACCCTAGGAAGGAGAGCTAGCACCAAAGAACCAGTGCCTAGCTAGGTAGGAAGGTTATGCCTATAATCCCAGCATTCTGGGAGGCTGAGGCAGGAAGATTGCCACAAGTTTGAGCCCAGCCAGGGCAATGTAGCAAGCCTATCTCGAGGGGCAGGGAAGCTGGAGATATCGTTAAATATGAAGCCTTGGGTTCAAATTCTGGATTGTTTAAAAAAAAAGAGAGAGAAACGGGATCCAGCACACCTCTATCCCCCTGTCTCTCAGCAATAGTCTGCAGCTCAGTATAGGGGACACAGGCCCAAGGACACCTTCCTCTCACAGCCAGCCTATTGTCAGTAGGTGTGGGGACTGGGTGGAGGAAGGAGGTCGTGAGGGATGCTTCAGACTGGTCCGTGGATTGTGCCACTGATGCACAGAGCTGAGGAAGTCGACACAAAATACTGCCTCGGCCATCCTCAGGACTGTCAGAGGAAGGAGGAGTCAAGAGGTATCTGTTTGCCTGGGTTGGGGTAGGCACTAGCACAGGATCCAGAAGGGAAGGTTTGACAAGTGGATTTCCTTTTATTTTTTTTGCAATAGCTACTCCCACTGTATTTCTTTTACATAGATCTAAACAAAGGTGCAAGTTTTTCTCTTTTCTCCTCACCTCTTCCTTTCACCTCCTCCTTCCTCTTTCCACTCTCAGAGTGGTAAATTTTAACTTTGTTTTGAATCAAGTGGAAGTATAATTTGGAGTCATCAGACATGACCGGGCCCTTTAGGAGCCCCTGAGTTAAGAACACTGGTCCAAGGGCCAAGGATTTAGCTCAGTGGTTCCACCGCCTGCCTCTCAAACACAAGGACCCAAGTTCAAGCCTCAGTTTAAAAAAAAAAGAAAGGGCTAGGGAGGGACATAGCTCAGCATGAAGGCTCTAGGATTAATCCCCACAGGCCAGAATGTAGCTCAGTGGTTCCACCGCCTGCTTGCAAATGCAAGGTCCTGAGTTCCATTCCCAGTACCAAAAAAATAAAATAAAATAAATAGATATAATCCTCAGTACCAAAAAAATAAAAATAAAAAGCTATTAGCATGTTTATGGTCCCAAGAATGTGTTTGGAGAAGCCCTAGTTATCTCTTTAAGCTTTTACCCAAGTTCAGTCAAAACTAGGCTTTAGGCTGGCCACAGTGGTGCTGCCTACGATCCTTGCACTGAAGGAGGCTGAGGCAAGAGGATTGCAGGTTGCAGGGCAATTTAGTAAGACCCTGTTCAATGGGGTGGGGCTGGGGCTCAGCGGTAGACTACTCCTGAGTTCAACCACAGTACTGGGTGGGCTTTGTATTGTGTTTCTTTTTTTTCCTCCCATACCAGGAATTGAGCTCAGGACCTTGCACTTTCCAGATAGGCACAGCGCCACTAAGTCACATCCCCAGCCCTCAAGGACTAGAATAAAACAAAACAAAATAGAAACATAAGCCTCAGGCCAGGGGTTGGAGCTACTAGGACTCAGACTTGACCCTGCTCTGGGGACCCCAATGCTGACAGTGAGAGCACAACACACACCCACAGACTGGCATGAAATTAACCTCACACAGAGGCCAGCACGGGGTGCGGGGCCGTGAGGTTCTGCCTGTGCTGGCCCCATCCCACTCCTCTGCCCATCCTGACTCCCCTCCTCATCCACACCCCACAGCCAGGCAGCTGCAGACAGGGTCACTGCTGCTTTTTTTTTGCTCTGCTGGCCTCTTCCCTGGCCAGCTGGCCTTGATCTTGCCCTGCCATTTCTAAAATGCAATTTAATAAAAAAAAATTTATTCACTGATCCCACAAACACTTTTTTTCCCCTATTTTTTGGAGACATGGTCTTGCTTCGCATCTCATGCTGTGCTTGAACTGACTTTGTAGCCCAGGCTGGCCTTGAACTCTTGGAGATCTTCCTGACTCAGCCTCCCTCCCAAGTGCTGGGATCACAGGTGTGTACCACCACACCCAGCAACCACAAACACTTCTTGAATACCTACTGTGTGCCTGGCTGTGATGTCAAAGTTTTGAATGAATAGCACAGGGCTCAGTGGCTTGGAGTCCCTGAGTTCATGACCAGTCAGTCCCCCAGACACCTTCCAAAAGATGTCCCTGGAATTTACCATCCTCCACCCTCATGGCCCTTCTCTTACCTTCTGTCCCAGGCCCATCTTAGCCACCTCCTCCTCCTCACAGCCTTCCTGATCTTCAGCTACGGTGGCTATTCCTGACTCTGGGTTTTTAGACCTGTTTTTAGGCCCTGAGGTGTCCCCCACCACCACCCAGTTCCTTCAAATACTGGGTATTGAACCCTGAGCCTCCAAACAGAAATACATACCTACACTTTTTTTTTTTTTTTTTTTT
>NW_022900929.1:17738548-17740501 GCF_012274545.1 Fukomys damarensis | reverse complement strand
CCTTTTTTTTTTTTTTTTTTGTCTCACTAAACTGAGCTCAAACTTGAGATCTTCCTGCCTCAGAGTCCAGAGTGCTGGGATTACAGGTGTGCTCTTAGCTGGCTCTTATCACAAATATTTATCTGTGAAACTGTCTCTCTCTTCCCACAATTCTGAGTTTCTGTCTTGCCTTTCATATTTCCCATAAAGGTGCCTTTGAAATCTTTGTTGAATAAATAAATGAGTGAGTCAGGGAAGGAACAATTCCAGAAGCAAGCAGTGGGGGAGGCCTAGGACCAAAGGTGAGGCCTGATGGCAGCAAGAAAACACTAGAAGGCGACAGAGAGTAGGAAACATGCTAGCTGCGGAAGGAAAGGAAGGAAAGGCTGGGACAAAGCAGAGTTTCCGGGGAAAGGGGGTTTGGCCCAGCCTGGATCCCCAGCACCTCCCTGGCTACCTAAAGAAGAGGTGCCCGTTGCCCAAGGAAGGACAGGGAGGAAACCAGGCCCCTGGGCCTCCCATGGCCTGAGGGTCAGCCTGAACTCCCCAGCCATCAAAACAGGAAACTCCAGTCCCGCCTCAGTTGCCAGGAGAGGGGAGGGGCAGCCTTGCAGCACAGTGTGGGCACTTATTGCCCCCTCCAAGGCTTGGCACAGGCTCTCCTGCTCTGGAGTACAGCAGGTCCTCTCTCGGTCCCTTCTCTGGCGGCCCACGGGGAGCCCCCATCCTCCCCCTCCTGGCACACAGCGCTGGCAAAGCTGCACACTGTGTTCCTGATGCCTGTCTGCCAGGCTGGATGTTGTTTCCTTCCTCCTCCCTTTCTCTCCCCTCCCTCTCAGCTCCCTTTCTCCTCATCCCTCCTGCCCCCCAGTACTCAGGGTTGAATCCAGAGCTTCACACTGAGCTACACGCCCAACACTTTTTATTTGTTTCATTTTGAGGCACGGTCTGCCTAAGTTGCCTAGGCTGGGTTCCAACTTTCAGCCCTCCTGCCTCAGCCTCCTAGAATGTTGAGATGACAGGTGTGAACCACCATGCCCAGCTTTCCTTTCTTCATCCTCAGTTTCCTGCAACGCCATCCCTAAGTGGCAAGTGGACGTGCCCAGTTGGGGTGCCCAGCTGGAGTCCCCCCTCTCCTCCCTCTCTGAGATGCTTCTGAAGCCCCCTGGTGGCCAGCTGGCCTCTTTCGGCAGAGGGTATGTTCAGTGAACAGGCCCTTTCCCTCACCCCTGCCCCCTACAGGCCACCTCCACCTAGGAGGCCCAAGACACGGGGTGCCCCAGCTCAGGGTCCCGCTCCATTGCCAGCTGCCTGCTTTCTAGTGCTCCCTTCGAATGGAAGCCCAAATCCATTTTCGGTGCGGTACTCTTATCTCCAATGGGCTCAGCACCTGCCCTCTCCACCCCATCTCCCTTCTCTTCACCTCTCTTTTTGTTGTTTTGTTTGAGACAGGGTCTCGTTACAAATTCAGGCTGTCCTCAAACTTGCGGCAATCCTCCCGCCTCAGCCTTCCAAGTGCTGGGATGACAGGCATGCACCACCATGCCTGGCTTCTTCACCTCTGGCCAACGGGAAATGGAGATCCACATGTTGGATCGAGTCTTCATGTCCTCTCATCCCCAGCTCCACTATTAAAGATGAAAAAAAATTTTTTTTTTGAGGCAGTGTCTCACTATGTAGTTGAGACTGACCTGGGACTCACTGTGTAGCCCCGGCTGGTCTCGAACTCACAGCGATCCTCCTGCCTCAGCCTCCCAAATTCTGGGATTACAGGCATGCGCCACCACACCTGGCTAAAGATGAAATTATCAGTAGTGGTGGATTCCCATAATCCCAGCAATCTGGGAAGCTGAGTTGGGAGAGTCCCAAATTCGAGCCCAGCCTGGGCAATTTAGCAACTTAGCAAGATTCTATCTTTAAAAAATTTTATAGTAGCCAACTGATTTCCTTTTTTTTTTTTTTTTTTTTTTTTTT
>NW_022900929.1:17732669-17738489 GCF_012274545.1 Fukomys damarensis | reverse complement strand
TTTTGAGACAGGGTCTCACTATGCAGTTGATACTGCCCTGGAACTCACTGTGTAGCCCAGGCTGGTCTCAACTCACAGCGATTCTCCTGCCTCAGCCTCCTGAGTGCTGGGATTACAGGCATGTGCCACCACGCCCGGCTCTCCTTTTTAAGAAAAGGTCTCACTGTGTATTCCAGGGAGGCTTTGAACAGATGCTGTAACCTAGGCTGGCTTCAACTTGAAGTGATTCTCCTGCCTCAGCCTCCCAAGTGGTTGGAATACAGAGATGTGACACTATTCCCAGCTTTTTTTTTCTTTTTTGTTACAGGAAGAAACATCTCACATTTATTGGAGGATTTATGATGTGCCAAGACCTTCATTAAGTATTATATTGGCTTTTTAATTTTTATTAGTACTTGTTTGCACTACATAATGATTACACTCATCATGGGGAGTTGGTACATATGCATAACACATTTTAATTCTTTTTTGTTTTGTTTTGTTTTTGTTTTTGTTTGTTTGTTTGTTTTTTGAGACAGGGTCTCACTATGTAGTTGAGACTGCCCTGGAACTCACTGTGTAGCCCAGGTTAGTCTCAACTCACAGCGATTCTCCTGCCTCAGCCTCCCGAGTGCTGGGATTACAGGCGTGCGCCACTACGCCCGGCACATTTTAATTCTTTTTACATCCCTTTTCTCTTTCTCCCCTCCCCCTTCTCTCTCCATTCCTTCATCCTTTTTCCATTTGCAAAATAAAACACATTTTTTTAAAAAATCTTTACAGGGACTAGGGATGCAGCTCGGCATAAAGGTACTGGATTCAAATTCCACTATTCAGGGACATTTGTTAAAGCATGGCCTGTTGCACAGGACCACTGCGGTGGGGTGGGGTTCGGCAGTGGGGAATGTGGGCTCACGGCTGGCGGGGCAGAGGGTAGGCCTAGCCAAGCAGCAGGGTGGCCGGGAAATGTCGGAAGAGGAAAAGCTCAGGGCAGGGGTTCAGGTCAAGCTGCCAGGCACGGTTCTGGCTAAAGGCATGTAGGGGGCGATCCCGCATCACCAGGAGGGGAATATAGGAGGTGGGAGACTCTGGCTAGGCCTGGATTCCCAGAGGAAGGCTCGGGAGCCCAAGTTTGGTCAAGCAAAAATCTGGCGCCGCTCCCTGTACACACTCGGCTCCTGAAGCAGACTGCGGAGGAGCCGGCAGGGCCGGGGAAGGGAGCCAGTAGAGGAGAAACTTGATTCAGGCCCTGAAGGACTCTTCCAGAACATCCAGTCCGATGGTCTCATGGACAGATGAAGAAAATGAGTCACAGTACCGGCACCGGGCCAAGGTCAAAGCCATGAGCGTCTCCCCACTCCCGGGCTAGACAGAGTTGTTCTGCTAGACAGCCAGGGACAGCAGTGCCAAAGAGGGATCCCCAGCCCTGCCACCTGGCCCACTTTGGCTCCTTTTCAGCGCCGATGGGAGTGGGGTGACCTCCACGGCAGCTCTACGGGGAGACAACTGGGGGGCTTTTGGACCGGAACTCCTAGAGACACAATGTCTAGATGCTTCCAGAAAGACCTGGTGTCCCCCACCCCCCGAGCTCCAATGAGTGCTGCCCACATTTCCAGGTCCCCGCAGACCAGGTTGGCGCAATCCGTCAGCTGTCGGTCTCTCCCGGGAGATCCAGCAGCTGCTAGAAGGCTCCAGCGCTTTCTGTGAGGGCGGCCGAGCCAGGGCGGGGCTGAGCGTCGTGGGCGGGGCTGAGTGGGAGTGGCCCGAGCTGTCTTCATTCCAGAAAAACAACACCCAGAGCTCAGTGCCTTGATGTGGAACCAGCCACAGATTGTCAAAGAACAGTGGGGCAGGTGGGCGCGGCTACCAGCCCTGACTGTGCTTGAAGGGCCCTTGGTCAGGGTTGCAAAGGGACCCAGGAGGCCTGGCCCAACCCTCCTTTCCTGTCCTGTGCTCCTGTACCCACTGTTGTCCCTGCACTGCCTGGCAGGTCTCTCTCAGGATGGAGAAGTGGGAGGCCTGAGTTCCAGTCCCTCCACTCCTTACCAGCTTCATGACCTTGGGGCAATTCTGACTCAGTTTTCTCCTCTGAAAAATGGGACTTTGACAAGCTACTGTATAAAGCAAATACAACTGGGTAACTCTCGTTATTCTAAATCTCAATGCTTAAAACGGAAGACCCATAGATCACAGGGAGGGAGTGGGAGCACCAGCACTGGACACACCGTACCATGTTTGGGACTCACTGGAACCTTGTTAAGATGGGCAGGTGCCTGATTGGCATCGGTTTGCAGATAGGGGTCAGGGAGGTAAACAGCACCACCCAGAGTCAAGCCCAGTCTTGTCTGACCTCAAAACCCAGTTTCTGTCCCTCCTACCCCCTCCTCACCCCACACTGCCCAGAGCCACAACGGCTCCTCCCTTGTGATGGGCAGGCTGATTTAAGAACTGACCCATCAGCCAGGTGTAGTGGCGCAGGCCTGTAATCTCAGCACTGTAGGAGGCCGAGGCAGAAGGACTGCAAGTTCGAACCCAGCCTGGGCCACTCAGCGAGCCCATCTCTGCATGAATGAATGAATGAATGAATGAAGCAGCAAGCAGTGGATTTAGCTCTGTGGCAGAGGCCTGGGTTCAGTCCCCAGTACCACACACACACACCTAGCCTATTGAAGATGAATGTGGATCCAAGTGACCAGAGTGGTTGACACACCGTGTTGCACAACTTGTCCCAGCGGGGCAGCAGAAAGGGATCCTCCCTGTCCTGGATTCAGGGAGGGCGAAGTGAGCGTGTGTCTACAAAGTGCTGGCAGCCAGGCAAGCAGCAACCCCAGAGCGTGGCTGGGCCTGGCAGGGCCACACTTGACAGCACCCAAGATCACACCTGACAGCACCTCTAGGGTGGGGCATCCTGGGCTCCAGGTTGGGCCAAAGTGGACAGGACAGGGCAATCACCCTCCCTGCCTTCTGACCTCACCCAGAATTTATAGAGCTGGGCTGGGTGGGGCTGGGAGACCTGTGGAACAAAGGCTTGGGACAGCTGAAGCACAGACCCTTGGGACAGCAGGGAGCACCCAGTGAGACCCGTGGTCAGTGACAGGATCCAGCAAGGGAGATGCGGAGGAGGCCAGAGCTTCTGGGTGCTTCCTACCGACAGCCCTGGTATCTCAGCAGCCTCTCCAGGGTTATCTCAAACTCATATGACCTCTGTCCAATGGGAGCAGATGGGGCAGAAAGAGAGGCCCCTATGAGCTCTCTCAAAAAGAAAACAGCCCAGAGCCGGACATGGTGGCGCACGCCTGTAATCCCAGCACTTGGGAGGCTGAGGCAGGAGGATCGCTGTGAGTTTGAGACCAGCCTGGGCTACACAGTGAGTTCCAGGTCAGTCTCAACTACATAGTGAGACCCTGTCTCAAAAAACAAAAAAAAAGGAAAAGAAAAGAAACAGCCCAGGCCTGGTAGCACATGCCTGTACTATAAGCACACTGGGAGCTTGAAGGGGATCACAAATTCAAGACCCTATTTTAACATTAAAAACATTTTTTAAAGGAGTGGAGATGTAGCTCAGGGTAAAGGTCCTGGGTTCAATCCCTAGTAACACCCTCTTCAAAAAAAAGAGAGAGAGAAGGAGGAAACAGAGCCAGAGAGAGCATAGGACTCTTTCAGGTGAATGGCCTGGAGTCCAGCCATCAACCCTCCGGTGTCTCAAGTCTGGGCCCATAAATGACAAGGCTTAAAAGGCCTAGGCCCCTCACAGAACTAGTAGGAGTAGAACCTCAAGCCCAGGATGGGATGGCAACAGGACTGGTCTAGGACAGGAGGAAATGGGGAGCCCAGAGTAACAGAGACAGAAGAGGCCATCTCTCCTGTTTTACTGGGATAGTGGCCAGGCATTTAATCTCTCTGAACCTGTTTTCCTGCCTGAAAGATCACAAAGCCTAAGTCAGGGAAGCAGGGCTAGCAGGCACCCAGGGTAGCACCTGTCTCCCAGCTGGAGAGGAACCTGGGCCCCACAGAGGGTCGGGTGGAGGAAGGGAGAGTAAGAGAGCCACAGGTGTAGCAGATCCACGAAGTTGGCCTTCGCTCCCGCTCCGTCTCAGGTCCCTCCTGCCCCAGGAACCACCTGTGGGGAGCCAGCCCACTCTTCCAAGCTTTCCCTACCCAAATGCCACTGTGGGGGACCCAGACCTGCAGCTTTGTCCTTCCCAACCCACCTGGGGGCAAACAAAGATGAATGACACAGAGATATGTGGGGCCTGTTTAACATGGGAGACAGCTGGGAGGTCTCTCACCTCTTAGTAGGCAGAGGAGGGTGCACCTCCACCGCCACCATCCCCCCATACGGCACATCCTACTGTTACCCAAACACCGGAGGAGCAGGGGCAATCAAACTAACACAAGATTCATCTGCTTTTCAACATCCATTAGTACACACTCATGTAAACAACTTAACCTCAGCTGTCTTAACTGCTCCCTAGAACCAGCAATATCCCATAACCCCCGAGCACAGCCTTTCTCTTTTGGGCTCACAGAGGAGGCCAATTAGGCCTCAATCCTCCTCCAGTCTCCCATACTCAGGTCCAGCCAAGCCTGTGAGAACTCTACCACTTGGACCCTCACTTGAACCCTCTCTGTGCTGTAGAAATCATGAGCAAAAGGGGCATTGAGATCATAATCTGCAAAAAGGGAAACAGGCCTAGAAAGGCGGAGACTTGGCCAAAACTACCAAGAAGCCGTGGCTAAAGCTGGGACTAGATTCTCATTTGTTGAACTTGAGGTTTCCTGGCCAGCCTGGGAGATTTGATAACCACTTTTGTTTTTTGAGACAGGGTCTCACTATATATTTCAGGCTGGCCCTGAACTTACTATGTAGCCCAGGCTGGGTTAAAACTGACAGAGATCCTCCTGCCTCAGCCTCCTGAATGCTGAGATTACAGGTGTGTACCACCAGATAGCCACTTTTGTCCCGACCAGTCCCCCTAAGCACTGGGCCTTGGGGTTTCTGATCTGGGCCAGCCCCACTGCTTAGGGTAGAAGGGAAATCATTGGATCCTACCAACTCTCCAATTTCAAGTAACTAACAATTATGACGCACCATGCCCCAGGCGAATGTCTTCACTTGCATGAAGTCAGCAGTTCTCAGGCCAACCCAAGGACTTACTATTACCGAATTCAGGCAAGTCTGGTCTCAGAGCCCGTACTCCTAAAGACCACACCAGGCAGATTTATGTCAGATTACACCACAGGCCCCTTCTGGGTCTGTCAGTGAGGATGGCGGTAATTTCAGCACTCTAGGAGGCTAAGGCAGGAGGATGGAAAGTTTGAACCCATCCTCCGTAACTTGGTGAACTCGTCTCAAATAAAATTGTAATAATAATAACAGAACAGAACATGTTGGGGATGTAGCTCAGTGCCTGGGTTCAGTCCTCAGTACCAGGGAAAAAAAATCTGGTTCTGCTGTTTCCTGCCCGGCGAAGGGTTCCAGCTCTGACGCGAGTCATTTGTTTTCTCTAACAAGGGAAGTTTCCAGATGTGGGCAGAACCTTCCCCGCCCCGCCCGCTGCCACTAGCGAGCCTGGGTGTGTGTGGCGGGGGAGAATGCAGGGGGAGGGACGGCCCCAGGCTGGTCATTGCCATTAATAGAGACCTTGAAGCACCGCCTGCTAAAAATACCCGGCTGGAGACCTATAAAGGCGCAGCCGGGGGCCCGGGTCCAGCACTTCTCCGAGTCCGCCCGACCTACGCAGTGCAGGCGAGTCGACCAGATCCAGCATGACTGAGCGCCGCGTGCCCTTCTCCCTCTTGCGGAGCCCCAGCTGGGACCCTTTCCGCGACTGGTACCCA
>NW_022900929.1:17728111-17732569 GCF_012274545.1 Fukomys damarensis | reverse complement strand
CGCGCTGAGCCGCCAGCTGAGCAGCGGGGTCTCCGAGATCCGGCACACGCCCGACCGCTGGCGAGTGTCCCTGGACGTCAACCACTTCGCCCCGGAGGAGCTGACAGTGAAGACCAAGGACGGTGTAGTGGAGATCACCGGTGAGCACCCCCTGCAGGCTCCCCAGGGGGCTGAAAGTCAGCCCGGGACTGGAGACCTGCGCCTTGCTCCAGGCACCCTGCATCGGAACGCAGGGTGCAGCGTGCTCCTAAGGGCCCTAAAGACGCTCTCTGGGGGGAAGAAACCGTGCCCCTCCCGCCTGAGACCCTCCCCTCCCGGCAGCTCCTCCCTCCGCGCCGTCCGGGTCCCTTAACCTACCCGGGCCCGGAGGGGGCGTGTGCGCCGCTCTGAGCGCCTGCGCGTGCCCAGCTCCTGCCGGGCGAGCTCAGCGCCGCCGCCGCCACCTCCCTCCCCCATCCCAAGCCCTAGATCGAACTCTCCCAAAAGTTGTGGGAAGGTCCTCAGGCACCCCCTTCTTACCCAAACTCTTTGAACAACTTCTTCCTTGGGATCCAGCTACCCCAGAGAAGGTGGTGGGGCCTCTGGCCAGCGGGGACTACAGCTACTCCCCGCAGTCTCTGATCTCCTACCAATCCCCCACAGGCAAGCACGAAGAGAGACAGGACGAGCACGGCTATATCTCCCGCTGTTTCACCCGGAAGTACACGTGAGTCCCGGGGCCACGCGTGGTGTGCGGGGTGGGGAGGGAGCTGGGAGAGGAGGGCACGGCCAAGGAACCCTAGGGGAAGGGGGTGTTAACGCTTTTGGTCCCTCTGCTCCTCTAGGCTGCCCCCCGGTGTGGATCCCACCCTGGTCGTCTCCTCCCTGTCCCCTGAGGGTACACTCACCGTGGAGGCCCCGATTCCCAAGGTCACACAGTCAGCAGAGATCACCATCCCTGTCACCTTCGAGGCTCGTGCCCAGATTGGGGGCCCAGAGACTGGGAAGTCTGAGCAGTCTGGAGCCAAGTAGAGGATGTCCCCATGCTGTCCACCCCTGGTAGCTGTCACTGGTCATCCCCCTCCGCTGATCTGTACACTCTTTTGATACATGTATCTTCTGTTTTCGCAAATAAAGTTGGAAGCAAACGCTTATCATCTGCTTATTTGAAAGAACCTGGTGTTGGGTAGGAGCTGGACTGAGGGCCCTGCCCCGTTCTCACCTTGGTTGAGGGCCTGCTGTGTGCTCAGCCCCCCTCTGGGCCCTGGGACTATAGCTCTGTGTCACATCTGTGAGGAGAGGGAATGAGAGCAAACCTGTCAATTACAAATCTCAAGAGCCAAGAGTGGGGCAGAGGAAGGTGGGAAAAGGAACTGTCTCCAGTAGGGCATTCAGGGGACCTAGGCTGAGGTTAGGGAAAAGGGACAAGGGGAGGGGAGATCCTGGGAGCTCAGTATCCCCTACCTACTTCATTGTCTCCCCAGAGAGGGGCAGGAGCTTGGAGAAGATATGGGGGATGTGGCAGCTTCAGGTGGCTTTGGGTGCGTGTGTGGGTTTGGGACAGTCTCAAGTATTTCAGTCTGGCCCTGTACATGTGATCATCCTGCCTCAGCCTCTTACAGAGTGCTGAGATTACTGGTGTGTGACACCATGCCTGTCCCATCAGGTGGCTTTTTGAGGAGGGTTTGGCCCATTCAGGCCTCATCCTCCAATGCCCAATGCTCAGTTCCTCCATCCTTGCAGAGCAAGGGACGTGGTCCAGGTTTGGATCAAGAGACAATGATCCTCCTGACAAGGGAAGACCGTTGCTCTAGAGGCTTGTCCTGACTGGCCCAGGTAGGAGCAGTCACATCTGCCTTAGCCTCTCCTTGGTCTGCCCTCATCCATCCACCATCCTGTAGCAGCAGGCCCAGGGATGGCTCTGAGGGACAGGGTGGGGAGGCCAGGAGCTCTGTTCAAGTTCCCTGAGAATTCCAGGGACCCGGCACCAGCTCTACCTGCAAGGTCCCAGAGCCCAAGGCTGGAGCCAGACAGGCCCGCACTCTAACCTGAACCACAGCCCTGCTTTCTCAGGGTCCCTGGAAGAATAGCTGCATACACAGAAGGGCGGGCACATACACCCAGCACCCCCACACACACCCAGCTTCTTGGTTTCTGTCCCCTGCTGTGGTCCCCAGTCATGTCCACATCTGGGACAGTTACCAGGCCAGATCAGGTAGGAGCCTGGAGGGCCTAGCTGGACCTGGAGCGGACGACAGGGGAAATAAACACTTGCAGAAAGAACTGTGCCATTCCAGGTCTAGCACGGGCCTGAGCCTGTCAGCCAGGGCAATGTCCAGTGTCTCCACCCTTCTAGCACCAGGCTAAGACTGTCCAGGACCATTCCTGAGCCCAGACTCTTAAGTCTGTCACCCTCTGTCCTGGATCGCGCCCACCCCCAACGCCCAGGACTCATCTGGACACCATACTCCCATGCTCAGGACCAGCAGAGTCAGTCTGACACAGACTCTGTCCAGTTCCCTCCAGTCAGAGATGGGGACAGATAGTACGCCTGTCCTGTGGTGACCTTGGGCTGTCATCCTCACAGTAAGCCTGGGGAGAGGTACAATTACCCTTGCTTAAAAACTGGGAACAGCTTGTCTCAGAGAGGTGCTGAGATACACCCAGTCCTGTAAGACTTAAGTCTCACTTTTACTCCTGGAGCATGAACAGCCAAGAGGCTTCCACGATGCTGGGCTCAGAAGCTCAGCGAGGCTCCAGGAGCTTGTCGGACAGCGAGAGTCACCCAGGAAGGAACACACCAGGCAAGTTGGCAAATAGACCTTTATTAGTCTGGCCAGACGGCACTCCCCAAGCCAAGTAGCTCAGAGAGGCGGCTAGCTCAGAAACAGAGGCCATTTTATATAGGGCTGAAGTGGGGTTTACACTTAAAACTTACAGGAAGAGGACAAAGGCAAAGAGTCAGTTGATCTGAGCTAGTGGTCGTCATGTACTAATGATCAGCAGAGTGATTATCCATTGTTCCATTTACAACCTAGATCATCATAACGTTCAGAACATTCAGACTACAGGCATGCAAGGAGTGGCGTGACCTGCGTTGGGTCTCTGTGTTCACTACAGTTTCCACCTAGTTTCCCAGCTACTCCAAAACAGCCGCCTAACAATTCACAATTAATCATTAGTTATCCTATAAGGGATGGGGGGAGCGACAGTCTCTAGGTCGTTTGCTGGTCAACATGGAGTCGCTCTGGTTCTGTCAGGCTCCTACAGTCCAAGTCTTGGGGGGCAGACAGCAGGGCAGGGTTATGGCCAGAAGCAGGGTAGGTTAGTCCAAGCTCAAAATTTGAGGCGCTGCCAAGTACGGCTTAGTGGGGCTTCAGGAGGAGGAGGAAGCCTGGGGCCAGGGCTGATCAGGAGACCAGGGGGCCAAATGTCCCCAGAAAGAGCTGCCAGGAATATCAGGGCTATGGCCAGGGGCAGGCAGAGTTCAACTGGGGAGATGACAGTAAAGTCCAAAGGCAGTGGCTTTGAGGCTGAGCACTCAGGACATTCCTGGGGCATAGATGGGAAGGGAAGACTTAAATCCCTGCAATGGAAACAGGTCCTAGTCTCCCTGTGAAACTAAAGTAGGAGATGGGGAAAACACAGCTGCCAGCAGTGCTGCCCGGGGCCACCCACTGGTGATAGAAATGCCACAAGGGAAGTGTGGGGTCTGGTATAGCATCTCCAGCAGAGTGGGCTCTGGCCGGCAGGACAGGACTGGGGTCATTGCTAGAGGGCACTGGGAGACTCAGTCTGTTGGTGTGATTTAGGGACAGTTCCAGTCCTCCCCAGACCTCTCCCCAGCTTTTTAATGAGTCCATCTTTCTGTCTTCTTCTCCTTCCCCCTCTTATTACAGTGCAGGGGATGGAACCCAAGGCCCCTCTCACATGTTAGGCAAATGGTTTAACCACTGAACTATACCCCTAGCCCTTTTATTTTTAAATTTTGAGACAGGGTCTCTCCAAGGTGCCCGGGCTTGTGCTCTTCTCACCTCAGCCTCCGGGAGATTACAAGTGTGTGTAATGCCTGGGTAGTGAGTCCAGCTCTGATGGTATTTAGGTGTGTGGGCTCAGACGTTGGCCCTGAGCATCTGGGCCCTGTGGTTCAGCTGAAGAGTATCTGAGGGGCAAGGCTCTACGCCCCTGAGCATGGCAAAGGCTGGCAAGCCCAGTCCACTCAAGGACCTCAATCAAAAAGCACCCAAGCTGACTGGAGGTTCCATTTGACCCAGCCATCCCTCTGCTGGGTATCCTTCCAAGAGAACTAAAAGAATCATATCACAGAGAAGTATGTGCACCCATGTTTATAGCAGCACAGTTTGTAATAGCTAAAACTTGGAAACAACCTATTTGCCCATCCGTTGGAAACTGGATAAAGAAGTTGTGGTTTTTCTATAAAATGGAATATTACTCAGCCATAAACAGCGAGAGAATAGA
>NW_022900929.1:17722785-17727666 GCF_012274545.1 Fukomys damarensis | reverse complement strand
TTTTTTTTTTTTTTTTTTTGTATCAAGGATCCAAACTCAGGACCTTGGGCTTAGGAGGCAAGCACAGCACCACTAAGCTAAATCCCTGGCAAAATTAGTTAGAAACTATAAGGCAGTTAGACAAGGCTGGGCCCTCAGCATAAGAAAAATTGAGGCACATTCATTGGTTAGCATTATAAAAAGAGAGAAGCCACTACATCCAGGTACTTCCCCAGGAATGAGTAACAGTAATTGATATTCTAAATAGGCATCAGTCATCTGGGTGGGGGACCAAGACCTTAACCCATTCATTTCAGGAAAGGTCCTGACCCATCCCTTACCGAAAATCTGAAAATCCTTATTATTCATTTGTTGTACCCTTGTTACATGACCTGCTTCCCCATTTGGTCTCCATTTAATCAATATTACCTAAGCGACTATACTGGTTGTAATCTTATTGATTGATCACAGTTTTGTTCCGCCTTGTGATTTCCCATTGGGTCCACATTACCTAAGCTACTGTACCCATAATCTCACTAGTTGAGTATAGTTTTGTCCTACTCGCCTCACCTCGTGGCTTTGCTTCATAAAACCCCCTGGGAAGGGTGGGGGATTTAGCTCAGTGGTGCTGTGCCTGCATAGCAAGTGCAAGGTCTTGAGTTCCATCCCAATAGGGAGGGCCTGTTTCCCAGGGTCCCCTGGCAACTTACTTTCTGGTCTCCTTTCTGTCTTAAACAGAAGCTATCTTTCTCTCAATAATTTTTTCCTACTCTTAACCTCTGTTGTTCCCAGAATTCACTGTTAGATTTTAGAGAACACAAACTCACGCCTGGATGTCTAACAGGTTTGGGAGTTACATCTATTCCCCCTATATCAGCTGCACAAGGAAAGAAGTGAGGCCTGGATGTGGACTGCACTTGCCCAGGGTCACAGAGCATGGCAGGGCTGAATGGTATGCTGGATTCCTCAAGCCTCTCTCTGGGGTGCTGGGTGCCCAGCATCTGTCCCCACTCCAGAGCATGTACTGCTCTACCCATGTGTGTTCTATCCGCTGGCAGATGTCCCATGTGCCAGCCCAGTGGAGCACAGAACCCCATGGGGGACACCCACACATGCACAGAAATCACTGCACCTATAAGGACCCTCTTATAGGTGACCCTCTGCCACTTCCACTGAGCAGGTGACTTTGTGCCCATCTCCCATCTCCCAGGACATCTCAAGGATGAGCCAAGTCTCATGGGCCCCTGAGAAGAGACAGTTCTGTGCTGGGGACAGTTGGCAGCATGAAAGTGCCAGGAGTCCTAGGCTCAGATAAACAGGCAGCTCCGGGTCAGTAACTGTGCGGCTGGGTGACCTCAGGCACATTAGCCACCCAGCCTAAGGGTGGCAGGACTGTTATAAAGAATGCACTTATCAAAAAACAGGTTTTTTGAGCCCGGTGTGGTGGTGTATGCCTGTAATCCCAGCACTCAGCACTCGGGAGGCTGAGGCGGGAGGATCACTGTGAGTTTGAGAACAGCCTGGGCTACATAGTAAGTTCCAGGTCAGTCTCAACTACATAGTGACACCCTGTCTCAAAAAAACCAAAACCAAACCAAACAAACAAATAACAACAACAATAACAAAAAACAGGCTTTTGAAAGGAAAGTTTATTCCAGTAAAGAGAGACTGAAATCAGGAGATTTCAGCAGCTAGCTGGGAAAAGCCAAGTTTATCACATCCCTGTGTGGATGGGCTGACACTGGGAGAGAGACAGTGACAGCTAGCTGGGAGAGATTTCATCCCCGAGAGGATGGGCTAACACCAGAGCGAGATGTTAGCAGCTAACTGGGAAAGAAATTAGGTATATATAGGTATTGGAGGGCTAAGGAATCTGGGTAAGATGTTTATGACTTGGATGTTTTGCTTTATTAACTACAAAGCTGCTGTTGTTTGATAAAAGCAGCCTGTTCGCTTTTTGCAGTTTGTTTGTGAAGGACTCACTTAAATCAGATCTTGAAAAGGACTACGTCCACATGCAGGACTGGGGGTCTGGCGCTGCCCAAGCTGAAGCCCAGGACAGAGCATGCCAGGAAGGCCTGGCCTGAAGAACTAAGGGATCCTTGCTTTATTAACTACAAAGCTGCTGTTGTTTGATAAAAGCAGCCTGTTCGCTTTTTGCAGTTTGTTTGTGAAGGACTCACTTAAATCAGATCTTGAAAAGGACTACGTCCACATGCAGGACTGGGGGTCTGGCGCTGCCCAAGCTGAAGCCCAGGACAGAGCATGCCAGGAAGGCCTGGCCTGAAGAACTAAGGGATCCAGGTGTTCGGAAAAAGCACTGGGTTGGGCCCGCTCTGCCCATTGGAAGCATGCTCTGGGGTGAGTTTCCCCTTCCCTTGGAGGGGTTTGGTGGCCTCCACCTGTCTGTTGGGGTTGTCAGTTCCACGCAGGATGGGAATCCAGCAGGAATCATGAAGGCTGGAAGGTCCCCAGGTCCCCCAACAACGGTAGGAAGGCTGAAGTCCCAAGGGTGCCTGAAGATGTAGAAATGCTCTGTGCAGACCAAAGAGGGCTGGCATGAGAAAGACCTTCAGGACTGCCCAAGCCCTGGGTGACTGTACTTCCCACATCCTCTGCCTGTATGAGGTGGGTCCTCTTGAGTCCTTTTAGGGATGGCTGTTGAGTCTGCGGGTTCAGGCCAGGGAAATCAGGGACAGGAAGCTGATCACTTAATCAGATGGAAAGGTGACAAGTGGTCCCTAAGCCCTCTTCCACTAGCCTCCCTCCCTTCTTTGGGTTTTCCTTATCTATCCTCTCTCAACCTTTGTACCCATCCCTCCACTAAGTCTCCCATCCCTCCCTCTGTGACTCCTACCCCTCTTACATAACTCCACCCCACAAAGTCCCTCTTCCTGACAGCAAACCCCCATTTTTTTTCCAGTACTGGAGATTGTACTCAGGGGCCTTCACAGTGAGCTACATTATATACCCAGCCCTTTGTTTTTTATTTGGAGACAAGTTCTCACTAAATTGCTAAGTTGCCCAGGCTGACCTCAAACTTGCAATTATCCTGCCTCAGCCTCCCAGAGTCCACCATCACTCCCACCCAGCTCACCAAGCCCCCTCTTATACCCTAAAACTCTCCTTTTCCTGGAGCTCTTTGTTTCCAGTAGTGCTGGGGACTGAACCCAGAGCCTTGCGCATATTAGGCAAGCGGTCTACCACTGAGCCACAACCCCAGTCCAATGTTCTCCCATCTCTGAAACCCCATCCCAGCACTGTATTTTCACTCTCACTGAATCCCACCCCTACTTCTGAGCTCTGGGGCCCAAACCATCCTTTCGTTCCATTGAGGGTGAGCACCACTGGGATGAGCAGCTAACCAGGATGTAAACTCAGCACCATTAAAAAATTAGTGGGACAGAGTTTAAGAAAACAGACACTTTATCTGTAAGGAGGAAAAAGCAGGAGACAGAAAGCTGCCCTGAAGAAGGGACAGGAAAGATAGATTCCCCTCTAGCCTTTGTTGTTATGTTTTGGGGGACCCTACCCCCGACTTGTCATAATTGGTTCCTTGTGATGTTCTAGATAGATCCCAAGCCACAAGACCCTAATCTGGGGTGGGGTGGGGCACTGCCTAAGTAACATAATCCTCCTGGTGGGCTTTCTTTGACTTCCTCCTGCCCCTCTGGGATTTATAGGGTGGTTAGGAGGACCCTTGTAGACAAGGCAGTGAGGAGATGCATGTGCATCTAGTGCTGTGATATAGTGGCCCCAGAATACATACATCTATGTGCATAGATGTATGTATATTTTTATACACTAAATAAGAATTTCCTTTAAGGTAAGTAGCCCCTTCAGCTGGGAATTTAGCTCAGTGCTTCTGCCTCTCAAGCTCAACGACCCCAGTTCCATCCCCAGTACCCAAAAAAAAAAAAAAAAAAAAAAATGAGAGAGAGATAAGTAGCCCCACAGCTGGGGCTTTAGCTCAGTGGAACTCTACCTGTCTTGAAAGCTCAAGGTCCTGAATTCTATCCCCAGTATCAAAAAAAAAGATAGGGAGCCCCTCCCACTTTGGTCTAACCCTAACCCCACTACACACACACACACACACACACACACACGCACGCACGCACGCACACAGGAGAGCTGATAAGCAGGGCACGGTGGAGGAAGCACAACCAAAATAGCCACCCTTCCCCCACCTTTTTGTACTGGCGATTGAACTCAGGACCTTATACTTGCGCAGTGCCATGAGCTAAATTTCTGGCCCTCCCTCTTGTCTTTTTATTTGTTTTGTTTTGTTTGTTTGTTTGTTTTGAGACAGGGTCTCACTACGTAGTTGAGACTGACCTGGAACTCACTATGTAGCCCAGGCTGGTCTCAAACTCACAGCGATCCTCCTGCCTCAGCAGGGATTACAGGCATGAACCACCATGCTCACCACAACTGGCCCTCTAGTCTTTTTAATTGCTCCCTGCAGCAAAGTTTTAACTCTTTCTAGTCAGGGTTAGCACACAAAAAAAAACTATCATGAGGCCCTTACTCTATTCTTTCTCAGCCTATAGACCACTTCTCCGACCCTTTTAAGACCCTGAAGACTCTCTGCTTAAAGTCTGCCCAGCCTACAGCCCAGGGAATATCCATACAAGTCCAGCTTCCAGCAGGTCCTGCAGCCTAGGCCAATGGTGTCTGAACTGGAGGAACAGCAGATGACCCCCAGAAGCAGGTCTCAGGGCTCGGGCTCTACTGGCTCTATTGGGTCAAGGCAGCCCCGGGGCTGCCCTCCTGCAGGACACCCTAAAGCTGGGCATCCTCATAGGGCCCAAATAGGACAGAAAGTGACTGCTCCTTGGTGCTCTCCCAGAGACCCTACAAATACCCACAATGCCTAGCCTAGAATCTTTTTTTTTTTTTTTT
>NW_022900929.1:17693273-17722692 GCF_012274545.1 Fukomys damarensis | reverse complement strand
ATTTTTTTTTTTTTTTTTTTTTTTTGTACTGTGGATTGAATTCAAGACCTTGCGCTTTAGAACATTTTTATTTATTTACTGTTTTAATTGCAGTTTCAGGGATTTAATCAGGGCCTTTGCATTGAGCTACACCCCCAGCCCTTTCTTAAAGACAGAGATCTTGCTAAATTGCCAAGTTGCTCAAACTAGACTCAAATTTTTGATTCCCTGGCCTCAGCCTCCCAGAGTGCTGGGATTATAATAGACGTGCATCACCACACCCAGCTTCTACCCTAGAACCTTTGGGAATCTTCACCCAGTTCTAGGCCTTGCCAGACCTGGAGCAGAAATAGAGGCAGGAGACAAAATCTGACCCAACCCTGCCTCATACCCACCAAGCCTTTGACCTAGTTCTTCAATGCTTTGGGCCTCAGGCCTGCTGGAATTTCCCTCCTGGAAGACCCCACTCTCCCTCTTGGTTGTAAGCTCTGACTGCCATTGTGGGTCTGGCAACCAAGGCCTGGGTCCCGAGCCCCCACTCCGCCCAGGACACTTTTGGAGCAGGCAGTGTTGATCGCTGTGTCTGGCACTGCTCAGAGCTGGCATGCCTTAGGCACCTGCCAGCTGCCAATCACACTGTCTGACTGAATCCTCATAGCAATCTTGGGCCACTAAGAGGCAGCAGAGGATCATGGATGGCTGCTGAGGCACTAATGTCAAACTGGCCCTGGGGCTCCTTACTTTTTACCTGTGGGAACCTTGTACAAGGCACTAAGCTTGAGTTTTTGAATCTGAAAGATGAAGTTGAATATGTGAATCATACATGTAATAGTTTAGTTTTATGTAATAGTGCAATCCACTTTTTTTTTTTTAAAGACAGGCTCTTGCAGCTAGGTAGTTCAGGCTGGCTTCAGACTATGGAGCTCAGGCTAGCCTTGAACTTGCAGCAATCCTGCCTCACCCTCCAGATTCCTGGGATTAAAGGCATGTGCCACCACAAAGTCCTTATGCTTTCTTCCCCAAAAGAAAATGGTACATTGCTGAATAACAGAAACCTAGCCTTTCCAAACAGTAGTCACACTGAAACTGGTCTTGAATTCATAAATCCAGGTTAGACGGTGATTTGGGCAACTCAGTTCCCCTCCTGGCCTGATTATACAACTCTGTGAGGAGCGACTGTGGTGTTTGCTTGCGCTCCCGCCTCACTTGTGACCCCTTTCCAGGCTGATTATGGGGGACAGCCCCGCACCTCAGTGGCCACTATGGAGTGTCAAGCTGTAACCGTGTGTCAGGAGCATGGGGATTGGGAGGTACACCTAGGACACTTACATCTCGCATCTCCGAGGCTGGACAGGCAGACTGAGGCCAGTTGCGGAGGGCCAGGAAGAGCAGAGAAAGGCTGGTCTGTCTTCCAGACGTCAGCCCCTCCCCCCTTCACTCTTCCGTGGAGCCAGCTGTGATGCAACGATCCAGGTGGCAGCGTTCCTTTCCAACTACTCAGTGACTGTGTGGGTTGGCCCAAGGGTTAACTGGTGCCCTCCTCTGCGTAAGGGATTAATGCAGACTTCCTAGGGCGGTTTCCAGTATGAGATCTGCAGTTAAGAACAGCTCCAGAGTAGTGGTACATCCCATAACCCTAGAACTCTCGAAGGCTGAGGGGCAGAAGGATCAGAAGAATCGTGGATTTGAGCCCAGCCTAGGGAGTTTAACCCTTGTTTAAAAAAAAAAAAAAAAAAAAAGCTGGGATTAGCTCAGTGGTTCCGGCACCTGCCTCGCAAGCATAAGGATCCGAGTTCGATCCCCGGTACCATTAAAAAAAAAAAAAAGAGCTTCTAGTGTTGCTGAAAAGGGAGGCGGCAACAAATCGAATCCTGTAACTCCGTACTACAAAACCAGCTCCTTCTAAGGACCGCACCTATAGCGGTCAATAACGCCCAATAGGTGTGATGTCCTCCAGACCCCGGACCAGGTTTCTCTGACAACGAAGGGTGAACAGAGGAGGATGGCAAAGAGGAGGGTGAACAAGGGACAGAAAGCTCCGCGGCAGGCTGAGGGTGGTGTCAGAAGGGAATACAGCCCTGAGGCCCGGGAGCAGGCAGGTTCCGGAGCAAGGCCGCGAGCCCTAGCAACAGGCTGGCCATTGGCGGGGTGGGGAGAGCCTGGCCTGTGATTGGCTCTCCTCGCGCCCGCGCTGGAAGTCAGCTGCACCGCCGGGCGCGGCTGCGAGCTGAGCCAACGCCCTACCCTGTTCACATCCGGGCACCTTGGCCACCAGCGAGGGCCGGAGTTGCAAAGGGGATTCTGGCTCGCTAGTGCGAAACAGACCCGCGAGAGCAACCGGCAGCAGACTTTCTCCTGGCGCCCAGGCATCTGGGGAGAGAAACTCGGAGTTGGAACCCTAGATGGACTGGGGTCGGTGTTGGGCTAGCCTAGAAGGCGCGCCACTGCCTTCCAGTCCAGGCCCTGCCTGGAAGGAGGCGGTGGCAGAAAGCCGACGACGCCCACTGGGGGGCAGCAGAGGACAGCAGCGCTGGCGCGCCTAGGTGGGGCAGTGAGGTGGGGCCAGTCCTAGGCCAGGAGGGATGTGGATTTCCCTGGCAACTCCAGGGCCCTGCAAACCAGCATCATTGCAGCATTTTGTAGCCTGTCGCTGCTGCGTCTGATTGCTGAAGCCACGAGAGGGTGCATCAGAGCTGGTTTTTTGTGCCTTCCCACTTTCATTTTGGCCCTGGTACCATTAAACTATTATTTTATTTATTTAGGTACCGGGGATTGAACTCGTAACCTTACACTTGCGAAGCTGGAGGCAGAACCGCTGAGCTAAATCCCCAGCCCAAGCTATGATATTTTTGCTTCCACCACAGTAGTGGGACATAACCTTTTGATCTTGGGGATTTGGACAGCATTTAGGGAGATTACACAGATAAAGGACCCAGGGCCGGGGATTTAGCTCAGCGGTTCAGTGGCCTGCCTTGCAAGCGCAAGTACCTGAGTTCAATCCCCGGTACCAAAAAACAAAAAAACAGATAAAGGACCCAGGGCCGGGGATTTAGCTCAGCGGTTCAGTGGCCTGCCTTGCAAGCGCAAGTACCTGAGTTCAATCCCCGGTACCAAAAAACAAAAAAACAGATAAAGGACCCAAAATGCTATTAGCTACAAGGTGCTCTGTCCTTTATAGTGTCCAGCCTTTATTTGCTAAATCTGATTTAGGGCTAGAGAAACCCCCCGCCCCCAGTACCAGGGATTGAGCTCAGGACCTTGTGCTTTCGAGGCAGGCGCGGTGCCACTGAGCTAAATCCGTGGCCCATCAGAAATTTTTTTTTTTTGAGAACATTTTTTCACTTTTTTTAAGAGTAAGAAAAGAGGAATGGGGAATAGGAATAGCTCCTGAGAGACAGAAGGGGTCTTGAATGGGTTGCCTTTACTCTTCACTTTTCAACCACCTGTTGTTAGCCTCTCTAGAACTCATAACTGAGGGGTCACAGTGTTGTTCCCAGCAAGGAATGTTTCAGAAACAGCAGCCTTCCAACTTCGCAGGCCAAAGCCCCTGTATGCCATGAAATACCAAAAAAAATACCAAAAATACCAAAAAAATCTTTTGGTATTTTGCTCTGATAAACCTAGCGGAATGCAAAATGAGCCTTCCCGTCTGGCTCTAATGAACTGATAACCAAAACTGGATGTACCTTGTGAGCATTTTCCTAGCATGGGCAAGGCTCTGAATTCGACACCCAGCACTGCCCCAAAACTCCAGAACAAAATCCCGAGAACCATAGAAACCCCATGTCTAAATCGCTTCAGGTCAGAAGGCGGGGTGTCAACGTGTAAGTGGTGGGAATGTGTCCACAGTAGTGGGAAGTAGCCCCCCAGCTGTAGGTCCCCCCGCTGCAGACTCGCTCTCAGGCCTGTTCCCAAGAGACTGCCCTGCATGGTGGGGCAGAAGAGCTGCAGCCCGCAAGGCTTCACCAGGCCAAGCGGGTGCTGGCGAGGAGTTTGCTGAGCAAAGCAGGTGTTCCGAGAATCCACCCAATACTCTTCCCACCCAGGGAAGGCAGGAGCCTGTGAGGCAAAACCTTGCCTAGAAGGCTCAAACCATGAAGCGTGATGGTTCTCATGGGTGGTGGTCAGTCTTTCAGCCTCCTTATTAAGAGCAGTTGTGGCCTTGTTAGCTCGACAATCCCTGGTGCTGGCTGAGCCTTGTGGACAACACAGGCACCAGTGAAGACCAGCAGAATGCCCAGGCAGGGGTCCAGAGGCGTGGTTCAGCAATGGAGCCTTGCTCCTCCCTAGCGCTGCAGTGAGTGTGTCCATGTCCTTAGACAAGACAAACGGTGCCCCGACAGGGTGGGAATAAGCTAAGGGTGAGGAGAGCAGCTGGCCACACCTTAGAATGTGGGATGTCCTTGGAGACTGTCAAGCAGACATCTCTTGGAAAAGCCAATGTCTTAGAAGAAATTTAGAGGCTAAAGAATGAAAGCTGGGGATTTAGCTCAGTGGTTCCGCCACCGGTACCAGGAAAATAGAGGCTAAAGAAGCCTAACAATGAAACACACTTAATAGATTTAAATTATATCCTTGTTGGTGTGGGAGGGGAGGTAAAACTATCAACTGCATTTTGGGGAGACCTGAATATGAATTTACACTATGGGATTATTGCTTGGTGTGGCAATATTTTGGTTACTATGGTTTGGTTTGCATTTTTTAAGTACTGGAGACTGAACCAAGGCCTTCCCACAGGACTACATCCCATCCCTAGCCCTTTTTATTTTTGGAAATAGGGTCTCACAAAGTAACTAAGTTTACCCACGTATAATCTTCCTGCTTCAGCCTCCCAGAGTTCTGGGATTATTGGTGTATTTTTTGTGTTGTTTTGGTACTGGGGATCAAACCCAAGGCACGCATGCTAGTGTGACCACTGAGCCATACCCCCAGCCCTTTTTATCCAGACGGCCTGACCAGAATTGCCTGCAGCAGCCTCCAATGTGTGATACCCCTGCCTCAGCCTCCTGGGATTATAGTTGTGCACTATTGTAGCTTGTTGAGAATGTCATTTTTACGAAAAATATGATGAACACATGGAAGGAATAGCATGTGACAACTTACTTCCAAGGTCCCACACAGAGAAATACAGTTAAACATGACAAAATGTTCATGTATCAAGTAGCAGGCCTTGTGTAACAAGTTATTAAATTTTTGTTTTAAAACTTTCAAAATCAATCAAAAGCTAAGGGGAAAGTGTCCCAAATCTACCTAGCTACCCTTTCACTGGGGTCAAATTGAGGTTTTTCTCAGGGCCACCACATTTAAAAATTTATCCATAAAGTCACAGTAGTGTCCAGCCAGATGCATGCTTGTAATCCCAGAATTCTGGAAGGTTGAGGAAAGAGAATCACAAATTTTGAGCTCAGCCTGGGCAATTTAAGCAACTTAGTGAGACACTGTCTGAAAATTTTAAAAATTTAAAAGGCTAGGAATTCAGCTCAGTACAAAGGCCCTAGATGGGTTTGATCCCCCCAGTACTGGGGAGGGCTCCCATCTCAAACTGACCCACATTAGAAGAAACAGAAGGAAGTGGTTACAGCTAGGAATTTGCAATGAAAGGTTGACTGGTTAACAGGCATGGTGGGGAGTTACTGATAAACCAAGGACCAGCAAATGACCTGCTAGACAGTAAATATTTTAGCTTTGTGGGCCACCTACTGCCTCCTCACTCTTAGCTTGAAGACAATACAAAAATCTGTTTTAAACTACACCCTACTGTATTTAGTAACATGCATATACTGCTAATTCAGCTGAGGCAGGACGGTTTCAAATTCAAGCCTAATTTAGGCAACTTAAGTCACTCAGACCCTATTCTCAAATTAAGAAAAAGGGCTTTGGGTTCATTCCCCAGTAGAGTAACAAACAAAACAAAGCCAAGCCAAGCCAGGAATTGTGGGGGCATGCCTGTAATCTGTAAGACCTAAAGTCTCATTTTTACTTCACGGAGTGTGAACAGCCAAAAGGTCTCCACGATGCTGGGCCCTAACACCCAGCGAGGCTCTGGGAACATGATAGAGAATCGAGAAACCCAGGAAGGAACATATCAGCCTAGATGGTAAAAGATTTTTATTAGTCTGGCCAGACGGTACTCTCAGAATTAGGTGGCTCAGAGAGGCAACTGCTCAGGGGCTGAAGTATTTTTTATAAGGTTTTTTTAAACAAAGAGTCAGGGAATTTATAGAATAAGATTGTAAACACATTGTTTATCTTATGTAGGAAATGTTTTAGGGTCACCTTTTGTCAAACCATTTGCCCCTAGGCGGGCTGAGTAGAGTAACAAACAAAACAAAGCCAAGCCAAGCCAGGAATTGTGGGGGCATGCCTGTAATGTAACCACCCAGGAGGCTGAGGCAGGAAGATCCCTGCGAGTTTGAGGCCAGCCTAGGTTACAAAGTGAGTTCAAGATGCCGAGCTTGGTGGCGCACTCCTGTAATCCCAGCACTCAGGAGGCTAAGCCAGGAGGATCGCTGTGAGTTTGAGACCAGCCTGGGCTACTTAGTGAGTTCCAGGTCAATCTCAACTACATAGTAAGAACCTGTCTCAGAAAAAACAAAGTGAGTTCAAGGCCAGCCTGAACCACACAGTGACACCTTGCCTTGAAAAAATTAGCACCAGGGATTTAGCTCAGTGGCACTGTGCCTGCCTTAAAAGCACAAGGCCCTGAGTTCAATCCCCAGTACTGGGGGAAAAAATAAGAAAAAAACAAAAAATACTAATGTTTCTCAAACTGATTCTATTAATTTTCCCTTCCTTTCCAGTCCTGTGGCTAACTGGGTGCCTAGTTAGCACTTCACTTGGCCTGGGAGATCTTGATGACACCTTCTTGCCCGTGTGCTCTAGCCCCTCGCCTGACCCCTCACTGGTCACATGTCCCTGGTTTCTGAGAGGAACCAGTGTGGGGTTGTGGCCATCCACACCAGAATTGGAATATTCAGGCCAGCAGGCTAGCCAGTGAACAGGTTCTTTATCTGAGTAACCCATCAGGCAGGTGGCCACTTCACATCAAGGAACAGTGTGAGACAGAGTACAGATGCTGTTCCTCCTGCGTCTCTGAGAACTGAGCTGCCATTCTTGGTGAGTCAACAGTCTCAGCTGACCAGTGCAGAGGCCAATGCATGTGGTAATCACGCAGAAATAGAGCGGAGGAAAGCCACCTGGGACGTGGTCCCCAGCACTAACACACCTCCCAGAGTTCTTGGAATGGAGAATGCTGCTCTGTGGATGCCTTCAGCAGTGGGTGAGTCATTCCCCGTAACCACTGCCCCAGCCCAGTCCCTTGCCTTTATTGCTTCACACTATTGGTTATTTTTTAAATTCTAGAATGCAATGGGCAAGAGGACCTTGACCCTTTGTGCCTAACCCAGAGCACTGAAAGTCATGAAGTATGAGAACGTGCTTAGCTGATTCTTTTTCTGCCAGTCAACCCAGTCTTGAGGGCCCTCCTTTCCAATTCACATTTTTGAAATCCTTAACGTGATCACAGTGGACTGCATTCAGAAGCAGCTAGAGTCCAAATGACTCAGCTACTGAGACATCTGTAGAATTGAGAAACAATGCTACCCCGTGGTTTTGCAAAATAATGATTTTCCAAGAAATTAACACGTAATACTGTTTCATCTTTAAACTAATATTTTTACTTCTAATTTTTTATATTCATCTTCATATAAACAAAAGCTCTTCAGAGCTATGTAAAGAGGTTCTAGATAAAAATTTTGAGAATCTCCCATTAAGCAACTCTTAAAATTGGATTCTGGCCAATACGGTGCCACACACCTATAATCCCAGCATTCAGGAGGCTGAGGCAGGAGGATTGCCTCAAGTTTGAGGCCAGCCTGGACTACATAGTGTTTAAGGCTGGCCTGACCTACATAGTGAGATCCTGTCTCAAAAAACAAACAAACAAACAAACAAAAAAAAAAAAAAAAAAAAAAAAAAACTGTGGATACTGGGTGTGACAGCAGTACCTATAGTCCCTGCTAATCAGGAAGCTCCTGTGGGAGGATTACTTTAGCCCTGAAATCTGAGGCCAGTCAGGGGAAAAGCAAGACCCTGTTTCAAAAGTTTTGAGCTGTACCCTGGGCAATTCAGCAGGACTGTCTCTAAATTAAAAAGGCTAGGGCTTTAGCTCAGTGCAAAGGCCCTGGGTTGAATCCCCAGTATGTGGGGGTGTGTAACAATGCTTTGGGCAAATTCCAATTAATAAGCATTTTGCCATGTAGGAACACAGAGATTACGCCAGTACTTTGGGCTATTTTTTTTTTTTTTTTTTGGTATCGGGGATTGAACTCGAATCTTTGCGCTTGCAAGGCAGGCCACCAAACCGCTGAGCTAAATCCCCGGCCCAGGATTTTTTTTTTTAAGACAAGATCTAAGATCTCACTTTGTAATTCAGAGTGGCCCTGAACTAACTATGTAGCCTAGGCTGGTCTCACAGTAATCCTCCTGGCCTCAGCCTCCCCACTGCTGGGTTCAAAAGTGTATGCCACCACACCCAGCTGAGCTCTTTCTGAATAGCCTCGGTGACCATGTCTAAATCCATCTAGCGGTTCTGACAGTGTCTACAGCTGTACTTTCCTGCCGTGGGATGTTTGGTCCATTTCTGCCCTCAGAGACTCCCTCAACAGAGCTCAGCTCCACCAACATGTGCTGCAGGGTGCTTCCTAGCAGGGCAGAGGCAGCCTGGGGTCAGCACAATGACCCGGGATAGGGAACAGTGAGGTTATCGGTCAGGAGTGGGCCCCTGGGCCCATCAGTCATGGCTAGTTTCACAGCCACCCTTCACTCTCAGGGTAGTCTGAATGACGAAGTGAACACAGGTGACTTCATCAGCACAGAACAAGCCTGTTCACAGGCGTCATCACACTTCAAAAGCAAGCTAAAACTGCTTAGGAAATTAAAAGGCTGTCTTCTGCCACTGTGTGAGTCCACGTCATCCCCTTCTGCTGAAACATGCACCTGCTGACAGGCAGAAAGGCTTTACACTGGCATTCTTTCCTGTGGTCAACCCCTGCCCCATAGCCATGACACAGCGCCCCTCACACCCACCTCACTGACACCTTTTGAACACAAGGCCATAGAGCTCAGCTGCCGTGAAACTCAGGTCTGTTTCTCACCATCAGGTCCCAGGACAGTCCTCAGTGATCTAGCTGAACAGCTTGTTTCTTAAGAGAAACGGGAGGCCCAAAAGGTGCAGTGCTGTCTTTCTGACTTGTGTGGTAGAGGGACCAAACCCAGGATCTCACGTGTGCTAGACAAGTGCTCTTCCACTGAGCACACCCGAGCCCTTGGTTTTCAGGTCTAGTTCCCAGATATAGTCAGTCGCTTTACAGCACACACTGTCTGGCCCCACACCCCCTCCAACCTCATTCCTTGGCAGGAGGAGGAGAAAACACCCACACCCAACCAGACCTTCAAACGCAAGGGACAAATTCAACTCATTAAGTGAAACTAAGCAGCACTGACATCAGATCTGTAAGTTTATTTGCTCAATGTACGACAGCTACATAATGACTCACATTCATGATATTCCATCACTGAGGAAAACTGCTAAGAATGGTCCGTGTGCGAAATAATTCCTTAGAGAAACACGGAGTTGGAAAAATAATCACTGATTAGACCTTAAAAATATCACTGCATAACATGACAAAAAGCACAAAGGCTGATTCAGAGAACATAGTCAACGTTCTCCTACACTGTAATAGTTATAATTTCACCATGACAAACACCAGACATTAAGATTAAGCTAACACTGGTGTTTCTTTTGTCCCCCCCTTAGAAACAAAATATGTAACTGCATGTCACTATAGCAACATCCAAAACAGATCAATTTGTTACGATCACTATTTGGTAGAGCAAACTTTACCCCCAAAAGGAAAAATTAAATTAAAAAACTTTTAAAAATTTGAAGACTTAATTTTTTTGTCATAGGAATACATAACACCTACAGTATAAGTTAATAAATTTCAAGCTACTGTATAGAAATACAACACTAGCATGCACAATATTGTATCAATAGAGTAATTGAGGAGTAATCATTTCACTGGAGAGACAGTATCATAGGCAAGTGCATTTCTTTAAAAATAAAGAAAAGAAAGGAAACCATTCAAGCTGCTTAAATACCAAGTCTCCCGTTCCCTCTTCAGTTCTAGTCCTCTGGTATGATTTTTATCTTGCATTATTCTAAAAAGCAGCCAGAGCCAAAGCTGAAATTTAAAGGAAAATAGGTTTTGTAATTCCAGTAAATCATTTTCAAATGCTACAAGGAAGGACACAACACTGTTCACTGGACATAAAGAGAAATCAGGGGAAGCCCACCTGCCCCTCCACAGCCACACACTGGACTTCTACTGTAACAGCACAAAGTGGCAAAGCTCTCTCTGCTGAGTCCTTCTAGGAGGCTCCCGGTGACTGGGACTTTTGCTCTAGCGTGAGGAGGGGCCCTCTAAGGAAAGTCACGCTGGGTAAACTGTGCGATGTTAGAGTGTATTGAGTTTATGGTTGTCAGCACTCCTCTATCATCACTGTCACCTGTATCCTGTTCAACATACTCATTTGTAATTGTAAGTTTGATTTCGATATTAGCAAAAGCATCTCCTGGGTTTTCCTCAATTATTACACCTCTTCTTGCCTAAATAAAACAAAGAAACAAACAAACCAAGTCTGGTGTTGTTACGCATCTTGGTAGTCCACATGGTTACTGATTTTATTTAATTAAAAAAAAAAACACTAAGAATAAAACTGCACATACAACATGCCATGGGTCATGTTTACAGACAGATTTATCCAATGAGAATGAGGGACCTACAGCTAACTGAAAACAAGCTTGCAGAAATAGCAATGTCGTTTCCTTCAGATTGCAAACTGTGCACTGACTGCACAAGATAAACGAATCTCCAATTTCTATGCTTTCACTGGAAAGAAAGAGGAAAGGTTTTGGTCAAACAAATTGCATATTCATAACCTGGTAACGATTTAGCTATCTCTTATAAGAACTTGGGAAAAGAGTGTTTCAGGGAGGAAAACCTGACACACTTTCGAGGCTCCTAAAAACGGAAAGATGTCTGTGAATGGAGCTCTTCCTTTTGGGTTTTCTACCAGCTCAGCTTCTAGCACCTGACTTCCTGCACTGCATCAACTTTCTCAAGATGACCACCCAGCCTCTCCAATCCGACAACCTGCTGAGCCCCACTGCCTGGCCTGGCACAAGCGCAGCAGGGAGGACTCAGTGCAGAGGGAAACAGATGGCAGTGTGATCCCTGAGGAAGGGGCTGTGGCAGCTGAGAAAGCAGGAGTCTTCAGAGACACCAACATGAGATAAATGACATACAGACCTGAATTTTCTCTATTTTGTGATGTTTAACATTTCTATTAAAATGATTAGTAATTTTTGTGGTGGGTTTACATTAGGAGGAAAGACAGACAAAAATCCCACAGCCACCTGCCAAGCACCTATTAACCAAAACCTAAAGAAGCCTTGATTCTCCTCAGGCAAATCTTTTAGCCTAGGAGACAGATAAAGAGCAAAACCAACCTGGATACAATTGAATGAGGATGGAAAGCCAAAATAAGTAGCAAAGGAAAACTCACAATCAATGGCTTGATGTCACATATGGCTGTAATGTAGAAATACTGTAAACTGCAATTTAGTGTTAATACTGTCACTAATCAGACTTCAAAAAACCGGCCAGGCCTAAACCACAAGGGTGAGTACACCTTATGCTCCAAGCCTGACTGTTTGGGATTTAAACTATGCCGTGTCTGGTAGAGTACACCCTGAAAGAAATGCACAGCTAAAACAGAGGAGAGAGAAAAGTACCCAAAACTTAAGACAAGAGCATATGTACATAAAAATCCTTACTGGAACCACAGAACTCACTGAATGAGGGCCATTCCATTTACGTCTTTTCATCTTAAATGCCTATCATCTAGCAATAAGTTAAATTAAAGACATAGCTCCACTTGCATGAACCTACAGAACAGTCCTTATGCCCGTGTGAGGCTGCTACTCCAATACCAGCACAGCTAGCCTGACTTTCCACTAGTGGTATTTTGGCAAAAATGTCAAAGAGGCGATCAAAGACAGGACAGGTCGTGGGTTTCTCCCTGGGAAGGTCAGCCCTCCCTTTCCCTCCCCCACCCGACCCCAACTCATGGGAAAAAAATAAAGACTGCAGTAGTAGCATCAGTGTGCGCTGCCAGTCCACCTGGGGGCCTTAATTGTTGCCTTCTCCACCCTCGTCGTCTTGCTGATCGCTTGTCCAGAGTGTTAGGTTGTCGCGGAGGAGCTGCATGATGAGAGTGGAGTCCTTGTAGGAGTCCTCGTTCAGAGTGTCGAGCTCAGCGATGGCGTCATCAAAGGCGGTCTTGGCCAAGTGGCATGCTTGCTCCGGGGCATTCTGGATCTCATAGTAGAAAACGGAGTAGTTAAGAGCCAGGCCCAGCCGGATGGGGTGGGTAGGCTGCATGTGCTCCTTGCTGATCTCATGGGCTTCACTATAGGCCTTTTCAGACGACTCCACGACAGTCGCCCTCTTCTCTCCAGTGGCCACTTCGGCCAAATAACGGTAATAGTCCCCCTTCATCTTCAGGTAGAACACTTTGCTCTCGTACTGGGTCTCGCTGCAATTCTTGATCAGGTAGTTATCCAGCAGGCTCAGCACATCCTGACACACTGCCTCCAACTCCTTTTCGATTTTTTCACGGTAGGCACGAACCATCTCTATCTTCTTCTCGTTGCCATCTGCAGACGTCTTCTGCTCAATGCTGCTGATGACCCTCCAGGAAGAACGGCGTGCCCCAACCACATTCTTGTAGGCCACAGACAAGAGGTTTCGTTCTTCGTTGGAGAGTGGCTCATTCAGCTCTGTCACCTGTTAGGAGAAAAATGAATGAGCTGTTAAGGTACAGACTGCATCAATCATATCTTCATACCACGAAGTCACAACTGATCTACCCATTGATCCAAGAGATTTACAGAGAAGTTGCACTGTGTGGATGGAGGGAAGGGACACGAAGGTGGAACAAGCAACCAAGAAGGGGAAAGTGCAGCTGGATCAATGGTTCCTCCCAAGAGAACAGCTTAGCACACACTGTACTATGAAAGAACTGTCAAGTCTAGACCTTAGATGACAAGTCAAATTTCACAAGGTTAACAGATTGCTCGTGTAACATTACTTGTATACCAACTAATCCTAGGAAGTTTAAGAGAGATGATTTCAATACCTCCACAAGTTTTCAGGAAAATAGAATGACTAAGGCCCTCTCCACTATAAACCTATCCTTTTTGGGCGAAACTACACTAAAAGGCAATTTCAGGCTGACTCCTGATGAAGGTATTTTTCTGCTTATATGCCGAGACCAGATGAGGTTAAGACAAACCTCAGAAAGGAAGTCAGAACAGGGGACATGGGATTTTTGTCTAACCACTGTATTTCAGCAACTTGGGGAAACATGTATTTGTGGCTGTTATCTGACAGACTACAATTAGCAATACAAAAGCAGGGAGAAATGAGCAAAGACTTCTGGGGCTGGGGTAGCTGACATGAATAAATGCTTTCCCAGCAGGTATTTTTAAAAATTTCTGTCTTCAACACTCAAGACCAGTCACACCTTGAGGAAACTAAAGCAACATCAAACAAGTTATGTTCTGACTACCAAACAACAGTTTATCAAGACATTAAGTCACTAACACTATATTCAGTTAGCCTAGATTATGAGAAACACAGCCATGTGTTTTTGATACAAATATAAATAATGCCTGATAACCACTGGAACCGATCACTTGGGCTGGCAATGCAGCTCAGCGGTACAGCACCTGCCTGTCATGTATGAAGTCGTAAGGTCAATCCTCAGAATGCAAAAAGAAACTGACTATTGAACAAGGATAGAACTCTTTCACTCCCAGGAAGAGGTCATTTTCCATTATTTGGACAACTGCAGCTTCTATTGTGCCTAAACTTTTGTATATTGAGCCAACAGATATAAAGCACAAGTGGAAATCCTAGACCATTCCCTAATTTTGCAAGACTACATACTTCCCAAGACTCATCTTCACATGCAGCTATGCTCTGGTCCCAACAAGTCCACTGTAAAAACACCATACTTCCATTCACATATTCTTTGGCCCTCCTAAAAGATCCTCCGGTATTGCTGCCTGCCAAATACTTACAGAACTGTCAGAACTCAAGTGAATACTCATATTCTCTGACTTCTTACTGCTCTACTCTCCTAGGTAATCTGGTTCTCCCTCCTTTATCCTCAGTGTTCCTGGCATAGATCAACCATGGCATCCATCCAGCTGAGATAAATTATATATACAAATTCATTCCTCTTATAAACTGGAGGGAATGTTTGATTCTTAGCCAATATTTTAGTCACTAATTTAAATGCTATCTATGAAATTAAATCAGAATGTAAACCAAATCATGGTAATTATTATAAGCAATTCACTCTTTGGATTAAGTTTTAATGTATTGCTTACTAATTCTCATAGCATAGAAAAATTGGTATACATATACAAATTCATTCCTCTTATAAACTGGAGGGAATGTTTGATTCTTAGCCAATATTTTAGTCACTAATTTAAATGCTATCTATGAAATTAAATCAGAATGTAAACCAAATCATGGTAATTATTATAAGCAATTCACTCTTTGGATTAAGTTTTAATGTATTGCTTACTAATTCTCATAGCATAGAAAAATTGGTATACATGCACATACTGCTTAAACTGATGACTTTTTTAAACTGATAACTTTTAAATTAACCCTTTACTACACATTACTGATTATTATAATGCTAGAGAACAACACAGAAGAGCAAAAAAAAAGTCAGTTTTACCCAGGTGTGGTAGCACACACCTGTAATTCCAGAATTTGGGGGGCTGAGGTAGGAGGATTGCTGTGAATATGAGGTCAGCCTGAATTATATAGTGAGACCTTGGCCTCAGGGAAAAAAAAAAAAAAGTTTTGGTAATGCTAGAATTCAGAGTAGAAAGAAGTCAGGTAAGAGGTGCCTTTTACTCCACGAACCCCTGTGCCTTCCCCTTCAGGCAAATATTTCTTCTGCAGGAATAAGAGTGTTTCTCATCTTTTGTCCAATTCTTCATACAGTCACCATTTATCTCAGACTACCCTCACTCCTGCTGAGTCCTGGTGTCTACACAGTACAGATAACCCAGAAAATGACTTGCCCAGTCGCATCATGCACCCAGTGTCCTCAGAGACAAGCTCATTTCATTTCTTTGCCTCAGTTTCCTTATCTGTAAGACAAGGTTCCTGCCTCTTTCATGAGATAATGATAGGGTACATGAGACTGATGCTCTTGATATATTAATATGCTGGAGACATATGAACAAGTGCTGCTGAGAATACCCTAAGTATGTTTCCTTCATTTAGTCCTCATAAGAGACACCTCCATTTCTTATATAATAGTTTCTCACTCACAGTCCAACGTTCAGTTATCTTACCGTTTCACCCTCTACTCCAGCCTAACACCTCCTTAGCGGAGGTACATCACTTCCCTTCCATGAACCTGAGTATCAGCCTGCA
Organism: Fukomys damarensis; assembly: GCF_012274545.1. Lineage (NCBI taxonomy): Eukaryota > Metazoa > Chordata > Mammalia > Rodentia > Bathyergidae > Fukomys > Fukomys damarensis. The sequence continues at coordinate 17,707,123 of NW_022900929.1, read as the reverse complement.
AAGAACTACCCAGAGTAGCCAGGAACAGACTGAGGCCTCTGCAGGGCCCGCAGGCACTCATGCCACCGCCAGACTCTGGTCTCTTCTTACTCTCTGGTGCAGAGGCCCAGGCCCTGCTGCCCCACAGTGCAACCTAGTAGCTGTCTCTGATGCCCAGAGACAGTCTTAGTGCCTCAGGCTGTGGAGATCAAGTTCTGGCCTCTCCCCTAAATCATGCTGTCCTTGTTTCAAGAGCCAGGAGCTATTTAAAGTTCAAGTGACCTCACCACCACACGATACCGTTAAGTCTCCTCTCGCTGCAAAGGCGGTTTGGCTCCAGAGCAGCCAGGCAGCGATCAGTACTTATGTAAAACTTGTCTAGTTGCTCCAGACAAACTGCAACATGGAGATTAAGAAACACCACCTTTAGATAGAGTAACTCAACCACATTTGGAACATACTCAGATATTCTCTGCCAGTGAAAAACTAAGTTAGAGGGAAAAACCTTTAGCTCTAAAAATTTTGCTCAAGAGAAATTTCAGAGTTTTCTGTTTGCCATTTGTGGGACTGATCCCAGGAAATGCGGGGCTACATACATCTCCAGCTCCTTTTTAAATTTTGAGATGAGACCTTGCTTCAAAACTTTCAGTCCTTCAGCCTCAGCCTCCCAAAAGTAGCTGGGCAAATACCACCATGCCTGGCATTAAAGTTTCTTTAAAAATCTTAACTCAGAAGTTCAAACTCCTGAAGAGGATATAAGAAGATGGAAAGACATCCCTTGGCTCCTGGGTAGGAAGAATCAACACAGTGAAAATGGCCAAACTTCTAAAACTGCTTGCTATACAGGGCCGGGAATTTAGCTCAGCGGTTCGGTGGCCTGCATTGCAAGTGCAAGGACCCGAGTTCAATCCCCGGTACCATCCCCCAAAAGACAGTTAAAACTGCTATACAGATTCAATACAATCCCGACTGAAATCTCAACAGTATATTTCACAGAACTTGAGAAAACAAACCAAAAATTCATTTGGAATCACAAGAGACCCAGAATAGTGAAAGCCATTCTAGGCAACAGAGACATGGCAAGGGGTATCACAATTCCCAACTTGAAACTATACTACAAAGCCACTGTGATAAAAACAGCATGGTACCTGCAAAGAAAGAGACCCGAGGATCAATGCAATAGATTAGAAGATGCAGAAACAACAGACATATTCAGCTACCTCATCTTTGACAAAGGAGCCAACCATCCTCACTGGAGAAAAGATAGCCTCTTTAATAAATGGTGTTGCAAAAACTGGCTTTCAATTTGCCAAAGATTAAAATTAGATCCCTATAGGGCCGAAGATTTAGCTCAGTGGTTCAGCCACCTGACTCACAAGCACAAGGTCCCGAGTTTGATTTCCAGTACCAAAAAACAAAAACAAAACAAAACAAAAAAACACTGTCATCAAATAAAATTAGATCCCTATCTTTCACCATGTACTACACTAAACAAAAATCCAAGTGGATTCAAGATCTAAATATCAAAACAGAAACACTAAACTTACTGGAAATAAATTAGGTAGAACACTCTCAAAGACACTGGCATAGAAAACTTTGTGAACAAATCCTCAGCAGCAGAAGAACTTACACAAAGAATCAACAACTGGGATCTCATTGTACTAAAAAGTTTTTGCAGTGCAAGAGAAATCACCAACAGAGCTAAGAGACAACCTACAATGTGGGAAAAAAAATTTACCGGCTACTCCTCAGACAAAGGACTACTACTATCTAGAATATATAAAGAACTCAAAAAAACCAGACCCCCTCCCAAATACAAAGATCCTATTTAAAAATGGACATCTGAAGTGAACGGACATTTCTCAGACAAACTAGTAAAAGCAGCAAATAAAATATGAAAAATATGTTCAACATCACTGGTCAATCGAGAGATACAGATGAAAACAACACTGAGATACCACCTTGCCCCAGAAAGAATGGCTGCTATGAAGAAATCAACCAGTAACAAATGCTGGCCGGGCTGTAGGGAGAAAGGAACCCTTCTCCAGAGATGGTGGGAGTACAGACTGGTACAAATCAATATGGTGGAAATCAATATGAAGATACCTCAAAGAACTAGGATTGGAGGTAACATTTGACCCACCTATCCCTCGGATGGGTACCTTTCCAAAAGAATTTAAAAATCATATCACAGTGATATATGTGCACCCATGTTTATAGCGGCACAGTTTGTAATAGCTAAAACTTGGAAACAACCCAAATGTCCATCAACTGGATAAAGGAGATGTGGTTTTTCTATAAAATGGAGTACTATACTACTCAGCCATAAAGAACAAGAAACTAGAGACATTTATAATAGATGTACATTGAGGCTATACACTTAAGTGAAATAAATAGGACACACAAGCAAATACCAAGTAGCTTCCTTGGTGTGAAAAACTAAAACTATAAATAAGGTTCAAACAGTATAATCGATAGTGTGAAATAGGAAGAAAATGGCTAAAGGGGAAGGGAAGGGAAATAAGGGAAAAGAAAAAATATGAGAAAAGAAAAAAATGGAAACAGAGTCTTTGTAAGTAAGTAAGGGTGAAGGGGGTGAAGGGAGGACAAGGGTATGGGGGAAAAGTAAGAACCAAGACATATCATGTAAAGGTACAAGATCTTAATGATAAACGTAACTATATTGTTTGCTTTAAATGTACCAATAAACTTAATGGGGAAAAAAAAAGTTCCAACTCCTACCTCAAGTTCAAATTTCTACTAGTGACAGGACAGTTATTAAAGAACTATTAGTAAAAAAAAAGGATTGAAAATCTACTTCTCACCAAGTTTCAAAAGGAGAACTCCCCAAATCCCAGCTAAGGAATCAGATATTAGTGTCAAATGTTCTCCCCTAAGAGTAGAAATGAAATCCTTTCCATGTAAGATCAGCAACTCTTGAAAGTCCTGGGAGATGACTTTCTGACCTTAACTCTTTTTTTTCCCCCTGACCTTAACTCTTGATACCAGGTCGTTTAAAATGTCCCCTCAATTTACCCAATGGGGCTGGCAGTGTGGCTCAAGGGGTAAAGTGTTTGCCTCGCATGCACAAGGTCCTGGGTTCGATTCCCAGTGGGGGGGGCTTAAATTGTAATTAATGCACTTTTTCATTTTTAAACTTCTTAAAGTAAGTATCCATATGCTGGGCCTGGTGACAGCCTGTAATCCCCCCATAAGGCAAGAGAATCACAATTTCAAGGTCAGCCTGAGCTACATACACAGTGAGTTCAACACAAGTCTGAACTACGTAGCAAGACCCTGTCTCTAAAAATCCAAAAATAAGTAAGTACTGAAGATAATTTGGTAATTTTTTCAAGATAACACTTGTATAAACAGAACTGAAGTTCAACTCTCCCCTCAAAAAAAAAAGCTAGGGGGCCGGGGATTTAGCTCAGCAGTTCCGCTGCCTGCCTTGCAAGCACAAAGAGTTCAATCCCCAACCAAAAAAATTTTTTTTCAAAAAAAAAAAAAAAAAAAAAAAAAGCTAGGACAGAACAGGTAGAATATAAAGCGGTTTTAGGGCAGTGAAAATGATTCTGTATACCATCATGGTATACATATGTCATTATATATTTGTCAAAATCCATGGAATATACAACGCCAAGAGTGAACAGAAAAAATTTTGGGGGGAGGGTACTGGGGATCGAATTCAGGTCCTTGCGCTTGCAAGACAGTCGCCAGAACCACCGAGCTAAATCCCCGGCCCTAATTTCTATTTTTGGGGGGAACAGGCAGCAGGGATCAAAGTTGGGTCCTTGTGCTTGCAAGGCAGACGGCAGAACCACTGAGCTAAATAAATCCCCAGCCCCGCCAAATTTTTTTTGAGACAAGGTCCTGCTACATAATCCAGATCGGCCTCAAATTTGCTGTGTAGCCCATCCTACCTCCAACTCCCAATTCTGTGGCCTCAGCCTCCCAAGAACTAGGATTACAGACACGTGCCATCATGCCCAAATAGGTTAATCATTTATACCAGATATAACTGATGGGGGATGTGGGTAGGGAGGGAAGCAGCTCTTGTGTGGTAACAGGGCATATGGGTAATTTGCTTTAGACCAAGAAGTGCTCTTTTACATGTCTATTTAAAAAAGCAAAGCCAGGTGTGGTCGCACACACTGTAAGCCCAGGACTTGGGAGGCTGAGAGACAGGAGGAATACAGAGAGTTCAAGGCCAGCCTGGGGTACATAGTGAGACCAAGGCCAGATTGCACTGCATATATATTTTTTGAGACCCTGTCTCAGAACAGCAAAAACAAAAAAATGAGGCCAAAAGATTGTGGCTCCATTATGCACTTTTCTGTCCTCATAGCATTTGAGAACACCATAACCTTGAAAGGACCACGAGTCCATTGAAAAGGTCAATGCAGCAGTTGCTGTGTATGAACATCCTACAGTAAAGTCAGACAAAACAAGATGACAAAGTTTGGTGGTAGAATAAACCACGCAAATGACGAAAACATAGCTCTACTAAATTACACATACCACATATTCTACATATGATCTGTGTCTACAAGGTAGCTAAATTTTTGAAAATCGTCTTTAGTTGTACCTGCATAAATGAATAAAGTGCCTTAGACTTGAATTATATTTTGTACAATAAGCATTAACAGATCTGTGGATGCTATTTTTAGAAAGGTTGGACCTGGGCTGGCATCTGAGAACTTGGGATTTCACGAAGGTTCCCCACCACCCCCAGATAAAAATGGTTCATGTCTCTCAACTGTGCAAACCAAGTGCTTCATGTTGAACTCCTACTGGAATCTGGAATTTTGGCATGTGCCACACTGCAGGTGCTTACATGGCCAGCCCCCAAAAAAACCATGGGCACTGAGTCTGCAATGAGCCTCCCTGGTTGATGCCATTCATTCCTCACTTGTCACAGTGAAGTGCAACCTGTATGAGTCCCTGGAAGAAAACTGTAGAAACCATGTGCCCAGGTTCTTGTCCATGCACCTTTCCCGTTGCTGAGTCCTGCACGTGCACACTTGCAATACAGTAAATCTTAGCCATGAGCACAAACTGCCATGATGAGTCCTAGGCAAATCAATGAATCTGAGGATACTCTTGGGGCCCCCCCAAAATATATTCATTCTAGAAAACTGATATATCTATTAAAGTCTCACAACAAGCTAAGAAGTACTCAAAGGCCACTACTTGACAAATAATTCTTCAAGCATTCATGTAGTACACATTGTACCACATTGTGCTAAGGATACAAAAAACACATATAATCAAGATAGCCTTACCAGAAAGAAGCACAATTTATTCACAATAAAGTATCAGAGAAGTACTGCTAAGCTGGACATGGTGGCGCACACCTGTAATCCCAGCATTTGGGAGGCTGGGGCAGGAGGATTGCTGTGAGTTCGAGACCAGCCTGGGCTACATAGTAAGTTCCAGGTCAGTCTCAACTACATAGTGAGACCCTGTCTCAAAAAATAAAAAGAGGTATTGTTCAGGTAGCAAAACCACCTGGAAAGCACAGAGATTTTAATCATAAAATAACAACTTTAGTTGGGTTTTTCCAAGAGCAATCATCTTGAATAGAAACTGTGAAGAAGGAAAATGCTCCAGGATGAACTTCCGCAAAGAGCCATGAAATATCATGGCATACTCAGGGCCATGCTCAAGGTCTGAGAGGAGAGGACTGAGCTAAAACCGGGATTTCCTAACAGCCACCAAGTCTGTGTTCTTTCCACAACTACCCTAACAAGTGACTAATTACACTCATTTATAGGTGTGGCTCGCAGAAAGAAAATGGCTTTTCCCAAAGTCACACACCACTCTCACAGGGCTGAGCAGAGAAACAAACTCCACCCTTCTTGCTTTAAATATTATATTTTCTCTGATGAAGATACTGCCACACAAAACAACCCCCCTCTTCTTTATCTGAGACAGGGTCTCACCATGTAGCCCAGGCTGGCCTCAAACTCCAGGCAATCCTCCTGACTCAACCTCCTGAGTGCTGGGATGACAGGCCTATGCCACCACACCTGGCAAAAAGGGCAGTTTCTGTAACACAAAGACTTCCTAAGAATTTTAAATCAATCAGTACCAAAAAAGTAGGCAGGGGCCGGGGATTTAGCTCAGCGGTTCGGTGGCCTGCCTTGTAAGCGCAAGGACCTGAGTGCAATCCCTGGTACCAAAAAAGTAGGCAGAAAAAATGGGATAAACCAAAGAGAGGGAAAATGTAGGAAATGCCCAACCTTATTCATTGTAAATGTTAATTTTTCTCCTAACAGACTGCCAGTTTACAGTTTGATGACTCACAGTGAAGGTGATGGTATGGGCGAGGCACCCTCAGCCATGTGTGGAAGGTGTAGGGTAAAACCACCTTTATAAAGGCAACTCAGAATGGCCATGATAATTACAAACATGCAAAAACCTTTGGACTCTGCAACTCCACTATGAAAAACTAATTCACTGTTATTATCTGCAACAGCTAAAATCAGGAATAACCTAATAATCTTCAATGAGGTACTATTTAGATTATAACATATCCACACAACAGCATCCTACATAGCTATTAAAATATTCTACTGTATTTCTAGAAAGGTCTGGAAACAGAATAGCCGGGAGGAAGATGAAGTTGTTAACTAGGCTGAACAGTCAGTTATCAGCAGTATCTATTCAAAGAAACCCTCTCCGCAATTTACAATTAGTATCTACAGTTAAAAGGTTAAAGCCTAGAAAACCAAGTTTTCAAAATAGCTCAAAGCCAGTGATATTATATAATCACACTTATGGATGTATACCATCATTCATTCAAATCCATACTTGTTGCTTTGTGCAAATTATCCAACTTTCACCAAGAATATCAGGTTTTCTTTAAAACAAAACTCTTGAAAAATTATGCCAAGCACAGTGCTGTGTGCCTATAGTCCCAGCTACTCCAGAGGCTGAGGCAGGAGGATCACTTGAGCCCAGGACAGTCAAAGGCCACAGTGGGCAGCACAGTTACTGTCTCAAAAACAAAAACCTTTCATTAATCCTTACACAGATTAGCTATGGCATAGAGATTATATATTATTCTATACATACATAATCTTATGGTCTCCAAAGGTGCCTATCTCCAGTTAACCTCTTATACCTGTATCACATGTTACTACATGGACAAAGACAATTTCAATATTGCAAATATGTATTTTTGGTTCTTTCTGTTGTTGTTCTTAAGAGGCTGGGGATTTAGCTCAGTGGTGCCACATATGCCTCACAAGTGCAAGGTCCTGCATTTGATCCCCAGTGTCACCGGCACAAATTGTATCTATTTTTGGTTTTTGAATTTTTATGCTTTAATTAATATCTTAGGGTAGGGTGTCTGGGGATTAAACTCAAAGAGTGCTGAGTTATACCCCAGCCCTTTATTTTGAGACAAGGTCTTGATAAACTGCCCAAGCTGGCCTCAAATTTGCAATCCTCCTGCCTTAGCCTCCCAAATAGCTGGGATTACAAGAATGGGCCATCACAATGAACTGGTTTTTAAGTGGGGGGGGGAAGCTGGCATGGTGGCACATGCCTATAATCCCTGCACTTGGGAGCTAAAGTAGGAGGAATGCCACAAATTCAAGCCCAGTCTGACCTACACTCTGAGTTCAAGGCCAGCCTAAACTAGACCACATCTCAAAAGCAAACAAAGGCCAGGATTTAGCTCAGTGGCACCGCACCTGCCTCAAAAGTGCAAGGTTCTGGGCTGGGGATTTAGCTCAGTGGTTCCGCCACCTGCCTCACAAGTGTGAGGACCTGAGTTCAATCCCAATACCAAAAAAATCCAAATTAAAACAAAAGTGCAAGGTCCTGAGTTCCATCCCTGGTACCAAAGCAAATAACAAAACAAACCAAACCAACCCCCAAAAAACAATTGCTTTTGAGACAGGGTCTTACTATGTAATCCATGTTGGCCTTGAACTCACTATGTAGCCCAAGCTGGCCTCAAATTCAGGGACCCTATTGTCTCAGTCTCCAGAGCACTGGGATTACAAGTGTGTACCACCATACTGAATTATTTAAAAATTTCAAAAGCATTTTTTTAACCTTTTCTATACTGAGTGAATCCGTTGAGGTACATCTCTAGGCAACACCCCCCCCATTATTCTTTTTTTATTTCCTGAGTTTATTGGTACATTTTAGGTATACAAAACAGTTACATTCATCATTGGTCTCTTATACCTTTACAAAACAGGTCTTGGTTCTCATTTTTTCCCCTTACCCCTACCCTCCCTTCACCCCCTCCTCCCTTCCCTATTTACAAAAACTTTATTTTGATTTTTTCATTTTCTCATATTTTTTTGGAAATCTCATTTTTTCAAAAAAGGAAAATTTACTAAAGAGAAACTTCCGAGGACCTAGAGATCTACACACACAATTTCCTTACAAAATATCCAATTTGAGACTCAACACCAGCACTATACTTCTTCTGGTGACTGGCCTGAAAGGCTTAGAAAAAACCTCCTAATTTGATCGCCATCCTATATTCTCTAATTTCCACCTCCATACATCTTGGCAGTGCCCCTCATTATTCTGACAGAAGGTCTCTCTAAATAGCTAACTTGCCTAGGCTGAGATCTTACTAGTATCCTCCCATCAGCCTCTCAGATCTCAGAGTACTGGGATTACAGGCATGCACCACCACACTCAGCTGTTGTTTGTTTGTTTGTTGAAACAGGGTCTCACTGTGTGTGTGTGTGTGTGTGTGTGTGTGTGTAGTACGGGCTGGTCTTGAGCTCACTATGTAATCCAGGATGGCCTGAATCTCATAGCAATCTTTCTGCCTCAGCTTCTCAAGTGCTGGGATTATAGATATATACCACCATGTCCAGCATTTTCCTTTAAATTTTTAAAAGCAAGCCCTGTGTGATATCATACACTTGTAATCCCAGCACTTCAGAAAGCTGAGGCAGGAGGACACTCTGGGCCACACAGTGAGTTCAAGGCTAGCCTGGAATACATGTAGAAAAAAATAAAACAAAAAAATATTTTCAGCATTTTATTTTTTAAAACTGACTCTTAGAGGGCCAGGGATTTAAATCAGTGGTGCTGCCCCTACCTCACAAGCACAAGGTCCTGAATTCAATCCCCAGTATGTTAAAAAAAAAAAAAAAGTTCTGATTCTTAGAGCTAGATGCCTAGTTACACTACTTGGAAGGCTGAAACAGGAAGATAGTATGTTTGAGGCCAGTGGGGGAACTTAAGACTGTGTCTCAAAATAAAAAGGGCTGAGGATGTAGCTCAGTGTCAGTGTGTCCTTGGGTTCATCCCCAGAACAAGACAGAGGAGAAAGGTACTCTTGGTTTAAATTATATTTTTCACTATTGGGTTAAGGATATATTCATCTATTCCATATTTTTTATAAACTTTTATAATCAGAAATAGGTTTTCCACCCAAACTGTAATTCTGACCCTGCAGATAATCACTGATGATTATGCATTATTATTTTTATTAAGTATTATTGTTCATATTTTAAAGATAAAATTAAGGCTGAGTCGAAGAACAGAACCCACATCTGACTCCAAATCCCACATACTTTCTACTCTATAACTAGTTCCCAATCAAGGACCAAAAGTTTTTTCCAAGTCACTGAAGCAGCCCCACCCCGAGAAACAGATTCAGTGCTGCATGGCACCCATCCTATACACTGTAACTCACAATGTTTCCCGGACTTAGTAATTTCGTTCCTAAGAAGACCAAAAAATTGAAAACATACATCCTGTATTTCATGAATGTTCATAGGATCATTAGTCGTAAGTTAAAAAGTGTAACAATTCAAATGTCCATGAAATGGATGAACTGAAACAAAACATAGTACACCATGTTTTTTTGTGTGTGCGGTGCTGGGGCTTGTTTTTAGTCTTGCATATGCTAGGCAAGGACTCTATCACTAAACTATATCCCCAGTTCAAAAAAAATTAGAGGCAAAAAATAGCATACAAGTGCTATATAATGTTGAAAAATATCTTACTGAGTTAAAGCCATTCACCACCAACCATATATTTTATGACTCTAATTAAATGAAATGTCCCCTCAGGCATGGTGGTGCATGCTTGTAATCCCAGCACTCGGAAGGCTGAGGCAGGAGGATCACTGAATTGAGTCCAGCCTGGGCTACAAAGTGAGTTATTTCCAGAACAGTCTCAACTACATAGTGAGACCCTGTCTCTAAATAAATAAATAAATGAAATGAAATGAAATGTCCAGAATAGGAAATTCCAAAAACAGAAAGAAGTTGGGGTGGGGGCTACTTAGGGTTGGGTTTTTCTTTTCTGATTAGGGGAGGGGAAGTTGACAGCTAACATATAAAGGATTTCTTTTGGAATTAATGAAAATGTCCTAAAATTACCTAGTTAGGGTTACCAAATCTAAATACACTAAACACCATTAATTTGTATCCTTTTGTATGGTATGTAAATTATGTTAATATCTATTTTTAAATTGCTGCATTTTACCATAATTTAAACAGCACTTTTACATATACCAGCAATGAACATTAGTTCAAGTTCAGAATTCTAAACACTTCACAATGTGTGAACTTACACAAAGAAAATTCATCATAAGAGTATACAGACCTCTAACTCTCATTATCTAATCCTTTTTTTTTGGGGGGGGGTACCAGGAATTGAACTCAGGGCCCTCTTGCTTACCATGCAGGTGCTGTACCACTGAGCTACATTCCCCAGCTCTAATCCTCCTCTTGTGACTTCATATAAATACCTATTTAGTCTGATGCAAGTTAGCATTTCTCAATATTCTCTTCAAAAAGAATGTTTTATGTTTAGTGCACTAATGCAGGAGGATCACAAGTTTGAGGTCAGCCTGGGCAACTTAGTGAGATCCAGTCTCAAAATAAAAAGGAGCTTCAGCCTGTCACTAGGAGAAAAGTGAAGGAGAATATCCTCCGAAACATACACAGTCTACATACATACACCCCAAACCAGCACCCTTTTCCTCGTACAAAGTCTGCTGAGTGGTCTTTTGGGACTTACAATCACCTGCTCCAACAACTTATGTGATATCACAAGGTAACAAATACATACTTGACTTCTTTGTATCAGAGATGAATTTGTTTCCTTTACAAAGCCATTTGTAAGCTCTAAGAATTTTATCCCTTGGGGCCAGAATCAGTTTTTTAGGGGAAAGAGTACTAAGGAATGAACAAATGCTCTACACCTAGAAACTACAGCCCTAGAATCAATTTTTTAAATTTTTATTTATTTATTTATTTATTTTTGAGACAGGGTCTCACTATGTAGTTGAGCCTGACCTGAACTCACTGTGTAGCCCAGGCTGGTCTCAAACCCACAGTGATCCTCCTGCCTCAGCCTTCCGAGTGCTGGGATTACAGGCACGCACCACCATGCCCGGCTTATAATCAATTCTTGAAACATGCGAAACAGTCCTCCCGTCCCACTCTTCTCCAATTCTACTTCTTTTTTTTTTTTTGTACCGGGGACCAAACTCGGATCCTTGTGCTTGTGAGTCAGGCTGCAGAACCACCGAGCTATATCACCAGCCCTCCAATTCTACTTTCTTTTTCCTATGAAAACTCCACTCACCATCCTGACTCTTTTCCCTCAAAGTATGCTCTAGTTTCTCAGGACTCCTTCACCCACTTAGAATACAGACTTATAGATTTCAGACCTCACCAGGCTACTTTCTGAACTCATTAGACAAATGAGATAATACTTATAATTACTAGTTTTTTCACACAAACACAAAAAAAGTTTTGTTTTGTTTTGTTCTGTTTTGTTTTTTGGTACTGGGGATCAAACCTGGGTCCTTGTACTTGCTTGCGATGCAGGCAGCAGAACCACTGAGCTAAATCCCCAGCCCTGACAAATGTTTTTATGGAAAGTAAGGGAAGGGCTTCGCACCAGAAAACTGAAGAAACTTGTGTGAAGGCTGCTATAAACTACAGTGTACTGCAGCAGATTTTTAAAAAATAGCTTCACCAAGATGTACTCTATTAGGTAGAAGCCAGGGATGCCGATGAACATCCCATAATACATAAACCAGCCTCACCAAAAAGCCCCCAATATTAGTATTATGGAGGTGGAAAACTGTTCTAAGCTATTACACATCTCTCTGCCTTTTCACATTATTACAATTCATAATCACATCCTACCCCTTTAAATCTGAGTCCAGTCACATGAATCACTATAGTGAATCACGATGGTCCTATAACTTCTGAATATCTGCTGAGTGACCTGAACCTACATTGGCTGTGCCCAGTCCCGACTGTTTGCAAAGATGGCCCCCACCACCCCTCCCAACTCTGGGTAGACCCTCTCCTCTCCAGTGATTGTTCACTGGGAACCTAGGGAGACATTAACAAATCCTAGGTGAGCAGAGGCTTGAAGAGGGCTTCTGTGCATGGGCTGATGTGGGTAACCCGCCACCACCACCACAGGAAGTCTGGGACATCCCCAGAGATGGGCTCCAGACCAGCTACTACTCAGCCAACCCACAGAACTAGGAGAAATACACTCGGTTTTGAGTAGTTTAATACAAGTAAAGGACTAACAGTGTATTGTGCAGCACCAAACTAATTTGTGAAAAATCTCATCAAGCTCAACAGACTCAAAGCTCTCTATTCACCCTCACAAGTGCTATAAAGTACCATCCGCACAATGTAATGACCAGCTGAACGCTGGGGCCAAAGCACAGAATCTGAAGCACACTGGCTTGTCCAGATTTACCTACTGCTCCAAGCCAATCTCAGTTTTACCAGCAGGACATACAGCAGGACTCTGCAACTTACCTAACCTTAAATCAGAAGGAACTCATCAGCAACCGTCACAAAAAAATCCAAGTATGTCCAGTTCTACATTTCTTTGGTTAACAGTCAAATAGCCATATTCCAAAATTAGGTAAACAAAATGAGTTAAAAGGGCCTTTTTTTGTTTTTGTTCTAAAGGACTTTTTGGAGGACTTTGCTATGTAGCCCAGGCTAGACTCAAGCAGAGATCCTCCCGCCAGTCTCCAGAGTGCTGGGATTACAGGAACATGCCACCACGCCCAGTGTAAAGGATCCTCAAACATAGCCATATATTGACTTATTCGTAATAATAGTCTCTTTTCAGGCCTGTTCTTTTCTTCTATGATTTCTGCCAGAGTCGATGTCACATTTACTTTCTACAGGATCATTTTTACCTGTGTACAGACCTCTGGTTCCACTTCCCTGATTCTAAGTAACAGTTGAGCGGTCTCATTAATTCTGATAACTCATCCTCACAACAAACCCTGGACCTTACTCAGAATCATTCTTTTTTTTTTTTTTGTACTGGGGATCAAACTCAGGACCTTGTGCTTTCAAGGCAGGCAACAGAACCACTGAGCTACAGCCCCGGCCCGAAAACCACTCATTTTTAAAGTCAAACATTTAGAACCTGTAGTAATTTCAGTCCTCACTACTACTAGACTTGCTCTAGAATTGTCTTTTTCTCTTTAGGGTTTAGTCCTTCCAAGAGTCATCAAGATCCATCAATTTGAGCCCAGTGTGGGTGATGCTCTCCTATAATCCCATCACTCTGGGAGGATGATGCAGGAGGACCACAGTTCAAACCCAACCTGAGTAACTTGGTGATTTAGACCATTTCAGAATAAAAATAGGGACCAGGGATTTAGCTCAGGGGCACCACACCTGCCTCGAAAACTCAAGGTCCTGAGTTCAATCCCCCACAAAATGATATTCAGAATAAAAAATAATGAGCAGATGTAGTTCAGCGGTCCCTAGGCCAATCCCCAGTACTGCCAAAAAACGCAACTATTTGTATTGGATTGCTTTGTTTTGCTTTTTTTTTTTTTTTTTTTTTTATATCTTTATATACAAACAACATCG
>NW_022900929.1:17677458-17692745 GCF_012274545.1 Fukomys damarensis | reverse complement strand
GTTTTTTTTTTTTTTTTTTTTTTTTTTTTTTTTTTTTAGTACGTTGATCAAACTCAGGACCTTGCACTTGCAAGACAGGCAGTGACCCCACTGAGCTAAATCCCCAGCCCCCTTAATTTTTACTTTGAGACAGGGTCTTGATAAATTGCACAGGCTGGCCTCAAACTCACAATCCTCCAGCCTCAGCCTCCTGAGTATTGGGATTACAGGTGTGTACTACCTACCACGCCCAGCTTTGCATCTATTCTTAAACCTAAAATAGTCAAGGTAGGAGGGAGTGAGAAAAGAGCATGAGAGCTGTAAATTGGATTTACTACAAACTGCCTGGCAATCTTGCTTATTAGCATCTCTTCTTGGAGGAATGTGACAGCTAAATAATGCAATTATAAGGCCTTTTTAAAACAAGTAACAATCACTGCCTGAGTGCCTAGAAAAATTCCCTCTAGTGTCCTATCAGTCCTTTCTCTTCCCTGTATAACTACCCTCCTCTTCTTCTTGTCCCCATTAACAAAAAGTCCAACTCTTCCTTCAAAACACGGTTCTGGAAATATGTCTACACTTATTACCATTCTTCAATCTTTCTTTTACTGCTCAGTCCACTACCATTACAACCAATCGTTAGTCAACTTTCCATTGCTATGAACAAGTACCTGACACAGGAGGAAGGACGCACTTTCACTACATTGTTTCAGTCCAAGGTGGGCTGGTTCCACTGCGGTGGGTGAGGTAAGGTGGAACACAGTGGTGGGAGGGCATGGCAGAATGAAGTGCTCACTGAGGGGTTGCCAGGACCAGACAACAGGGGACCCACACCCGAGTATAGTCCGGTCACTCGCCCATGAACTGATCCCTTCAAACTGACTTCACTAAGTTTCCCTCTCCTCCCAAATTATGATCTCAATGGATGCCTCTGCCACTGCAGTTAGAACCCTCATGATCTAGTTATTTTTTGGGGGGTTACAGGGATCAGACTTAGGACCTTGTGCTTTCAAGGCAGGCACGGTGCCACTGAGCTAAATGCTCAGCCCTCCAGTCACCTTTCAAAAGCCCCACATCTAGACACATGAGACTTTTTTTTTCAAACGGAACCTCTAGTTTTATCTTATACTATTCCCTCCTCCATTGGGGAACATTTTAGATCTAAACCATAATACCACTCTAAAATCATCACCTGTGGGCTGCAGATTTTACTCAGCTGTAGACCACTCTTCCAAGCCATGCAGATGGGTTTGTTCAACCCCTAGCACTGCCTTCCAACTTCACTATCCAATTTCTTTTATCTTTACCTTGTAATTCAGAGCTGGAGATATGGCTAAGTGGTACAGTACAAGGCCCTGGGTACAATCCCCAATAGCCTTCTTCCCCTCAAAAAACAGCCAAGCATGGTAGTGCACACCTGTAAGCCAGCACTCCTGGAGGCAGGAGGATGAAAGGAACCAGGTGGGGGTGGGGGAAAGGTTACTTGTTTGTGGGACTAGAGAAAGATCAGGGAGGAGACCCTGAGGCAGACTGGGAAAAAAAGTAGATGAAAGAGACTACTAAGGCAAGAGGATCTCAAGTTTAAACCCAGCCTGGGTAAATTAGCTGCACTGAAAGACCATATCACACCAAAAAAAAAAGCGATGGCACTCAAGGTAAAGAGCACAGGTTCAGCAATACAGACCAGTAGTCACTTACCTTTTTCCTATATTCCCTTTGTTACCAACCTTTCCTGCTTTTTACATACCTATGTGCTCTTAAAGTCTTCCTTCCTCAGGCCATTCAGTCCAGTTCTCCAGAGTTTCACATTTTGGCCTCAAATCCTAATTTTCTCTAGGTGTGCTTATCACACACAGTGCCAACTATCAGACAGAAGATACCCACTAAAATCTCAGTTCTGTGAGGGCCAGGTGTGTTACATCCTCCAGCTCTTAAGACCAGCCTGGATGTCAGTGGGGTCCTATTCCGTGTTTGGTGGAGGGGAGGGGATACCTTGCGGCGGGGGGTCAAACCCAGAGACTTGCATACTTTATGCCTGAGTTCTACCGCTGAGCTATACCCCCAGCCCCAATATGCTTTGAGTACTTAGGGTTCTAAATCCTTTTTTATAGTAATTTGCCTCCTCTACATTTCCCCTAACTCAGCAGGACAACTCAATCTTTCTCGTTATTT
Organism: Fukomys damarensis; assembly: GCF_012274545.1. Taxonomy (NCBI): domain Eukaryota; kingdom Metazoa; phylum Chordata; class Mammalia; order Rodentia; family Bathyergidae; genus Fukomys; species Fukomys damarensis. The sequence continues at coordinate 17,690,594 of NW_022900929.1, read as the reverse complement.
CCCTTTTCCTTCTCCTATCTGCCCTAGTCCAGATGCAGTACTCACCCCCTACGTCCAGACCCCTCCATCATTCACTAGCCCACCCCACCCCTCTCCTGTACAATTTCCATGTGGCTGGCAGTGATCTCTCCAAACCAACATTCACAGCCTAGTCCTCTTCTGCCTAAAGTGACCCCCCCCAAAGTTTAAGAAAAAACCCACACTCCAGAGACCCTCTAGGAGCCAGCTACTCATCTCTTCAGACTCATTTCTGGTCTGTTGTCCTCACTTGCTCAGGCCAGCAGTGTTCCTTGCAGGCAGCTTCTCTCTCTACACCCTAAGGCTCAACTCTTTCTCCCAGTGGTGGAGCAGGTCCTTCCTCCACCCAACCTCTCTCTTGACACCCCCACACCCCGAGGGATCTCCCTTAGGAAAGCTTCCCAGATGCCCAGTGCAAGTCAAGCGCCTCCAATCCCACAGCACTCCCAGCTTATCCACCAACAAAAAAAAGTATTTTATGTGAGATATAAAAAATTGGTGCCAGGGCTGGGGATTTAGCTCAGCAGTTCAGTGGTCTGCCTGATCAGAGTTCAATCCCTGGTACCAAAAAAAAAAATTGGTGCCAGGTGTGGTGATATACACTAGTAATCCCAGCACTAGGGAGAGGCTGAGGGGCAGGAGGATCACTCTGAGTTCAAGGCCAGCCTGAATTAGTGAGACTCTGTCTCCCCACCCCAAAACCCCCTAAAACACAAAGTGGCATCTTTTCTTCCTTTAATCTTCGCCTAAATCCTCTCAAAATGTTGAAAATTAATTTTGTGAATTCCATACAAAATGTGTATCCTTTCTTCTTATGTTTTTGGTACTCAGAGTTGAACTCAAAGTCTTTGCATAGAGCTACATCCTAGTCCGTTTCATTTTGAGACAGGTCTCTATAAATTGCCCAGTCTGGGCCTGAACTTGTGATCTGCTTCAGAATCCCAGAGCACTGGGATTACAGATGTGTACCATCACACTAGGTGCTCTTTCCTTTTTCTCAAACTGTCCTCTGTTAAACATTTAAACTGGATGTGGGGGTGCACACCTGTAGTCCCAGCACTGGGGAGGCTGAGGCAGGAGGACTGCTACAAGTTCAAGGCCAGCCTGAACTACCTGTTGAGAACCTGTCTCTAAAACTAAAACAAAACAAAAAGAAAATAAATGGGGTCCAGGGATTTAGTTCAGTGGTTCCACGGCCTACCTCACAATTGCGAAGACCTGAGTTCAATCCCTGGTACCAAAAAAGGAAAAAAAAAAGAATGATATCTAAAACAGAAAGGACTGTCCTAGAAGATATTGAACCCCACACTACACAGCATATAATCTTAAAACCAAAGGAAACAGAAAAAAAAATTTTAAATGCCAGTAGTTTAAAGGATTTTCAGGGCCGGGGATTTATTCAGTGAACACTGCCTGCCTCACAAGTGAAAGTTTCCGAGTTCGATCCCCGGTACCAAACAATTAAAAAAAACAAATCAATTAATGAAACAAAAAGGTCACCATCCTCTCCTGTCTCCTTTTCAAAAGCTAGAAAACCTTTTGAAGCCAAGATCCTTAGCTTTAAAGGAAGGGAAAAACTAACTAAAGCTGTAGGGAGAATTAAACATTTTTACCTATAAAATGGGAAGACTATCATTAACTTTATGAAATTACAGGGTAACAGTACATAAAAATGCTTTCAAAGATGACAGCAGAAGGCCAGGGATTTAGCTTAGCTGTGCCACCTGCCTGCCTCACAAGCACAAGGTCCTGAGTTCGAGCCCCCAATACACAAAATTACTGTAAAGCCAAGCGTGGTGGCACACGCCTATAATCCCAGCACTCAGGAGGCTGAAGCTGGAAGATCGCCTCAAGTTCAAGGCCAGCCTGGGCTACACAGTGAGTTTAGGGCCAGCCTAAACTAAAAAGGGAAACCCTGCTTCAAAAAACCAAAATGCCAGGAAAAAAAGAAAAAGATGACAATAAATAAAGGCCAAACTATGTAACATAATGAAGGGATGAGGATGACAACAATGGGGACCAGAAAAGGGCCTCACACACACCAGGCAAGTACTCCCCCACTGCACTACAGCCCCAGTCCAACACTGCAATGTTCTAACAGTGCATACCTTAAACCTCCTGCCTTCCCAAGATACCAATCAATAAATCTACAGAACAAGAGGAAGGAAGGGACAAGGAAAAAAAAAAAGTGTAAACTGGGCCAGGCGTGGTGGCACACACCTGTAATCCCAGCACTCAGGAGGCTGAGGCAGGAGGATCACTGTGAGTTTGAGACCAGCCTGGGCTACATAGTGAGTTTCAGGTCAGTCTCAACTACATAGTGAGACCCTGTCTCAAAAACAAAAAACAAAAAACAAAAAAAGTGTAAACAGAAGAAAAACTATGGAAACAAAGCTTTTGTAGATGGGGGAGAAAAAGAGAGGCAGAATATATCATGTACAGGTGCAAATTCCCTACAATGAGTGTTATGTATGTCTAAAATGTACCAACAAATGTTTTGCCATTAAACTATAGAAATCTATAGAACATATTTTAAAATTCATACCAAAAAGTACCCCACATTTTCCATTGTGAGCCAGAAGCTAGTAATGATCAGCAAATAGTATCGACTTCCATTTTTTAAGAGACATATGTACTTTTACTAAGTTACTTAGTCATTATTTATTAAAATACATATACAGAGCCAGCCAAATTAACAGAGAAAACCAAGACCAAATACAGTAAGGTGCCACAAATCCAAAATAAGAACTAGTAATTCATTCAGCAAGAATTTAAGAATCTATGTGCCACAATTTTAAATAACTAATGTTAACAGGAAGATATTTTATGCAAGTTCTAAAAATTCAATCTGTTACTTTAAATTTACCAGATTGTTTTTCCTTCCTCAATAAATGGATCTAAATGGAGGGGAGGTAGCCAGGGGAGGGGAAGGGAAGGTAAAAAGAATTATTATGTACATGCATCAAGCTCCCTAAGATGAATTATGTACTGCAAACATGTAATTAATACAAAGAAAGCTTTCATCAAAAGTACTAATAAAACTAAAAAACAAACAAAAAAAACATAGCCAAATTCTTTAATTTAGCCTTAAACTATTTCAAAGAAGGAAAAAAAAGGGACTCTAGTTCTTATTCTACAGAACTGTCAAAATGATGAAAAATATGTAAATCAGCAGCACATCCTCCTGACATGAATTATTTACTGGAATTATTACTGAATTGGCCAGCTCCACATTTCTGAACATGGACTCAAACCCAGGCTGTCTGGGAACAGAAAGCATGGTAATATATGTGCATGTACACGCACATACACTCACTCCTCTCTAGATAGTATAATCCTTTTTAAACAAAAATTATGTACCAAAATAAGTTCTAAACCAACAAGGTGTTAACTCTACTATCAGATTAGTGGTAACAGCCAAATCCAACAGAAATATCCTTTAAGAAAAGGTAGCAGGGCCAGGGATTTAGCTGAGTGGTACCGCCACCACCTACCTGCCTTGAGAGCACAAGGCCCTGAGTTCGATCCCGGGAGGGGGGGGGCAAAACTAGGCTTGGTGGTACATGTCTATACTCCCAACACTCGGGGAGACAGACAAGACTGCCAAGTTCAAAGCCAGTCCGGGCAACTTGGTGTGACTGTTACAGTTTGTGTCTAGATGCTCCCCAATGCCTCATGCAGTCATGGGCGGAGCTTTTTCAGAGGTGGCTGAATCTGTTCTGAAGTCTATGGCCATAACAAGCTGAACCCATCTGATCTCAGAACGAGACCTAGTTGGTGTTTGAATGGGAGACCACCTAGGAGTACCAGGTACTATGGCTTAAATATATATAAATGCACACACACATAAATCTGGCTATTCCACTTTTGGAATTTTGGAATCTGTGTCTTAATATATAAATTGTTTGAAGCTCTAATCAAAGATATTCATAGCAATACTATTTTAAAATGTAAATTTGGGCTGGGCATAGTGGTGCACTCCTGTAATCCCAGCACTCAGGAGGCTGAGGCAGGAGTATTGCTGTGAGTTCGAGACCTATGAGTTCCAGGTCAATCTCAACAACATAGTGAGAGACCCTGTTTCAAAAACCAAAAATATATAATAATTTTTAAAATGTATATTTGGAAGCAGCCTAAACGCTAAATATTAAAAAAATAAGGAGAGTGTACTTGATTCATGGGGAAATGCTGGGATTAATGAGAGGTGATTACTAAATCAGTCTACTGATTAGTTTGACACTGCCTTAATCCCGGTATCCGGGATAAAATGTAAGGGACAGGGACAGCGATTTAGCTCAGTGGCAATGCACCTGCCTGGCAAATGCAAGGTCCTGTGTTCGATTCCTGAAGCCCCCCCACACCCGCCAAAAAGGGAACAAAAAGAGGTTTATCTGGTCCTTTGCTTGCTTTTACTGTCTTCTGCCTGCCATGAACTGTTCCTCCCCAACAATGCTCCTCCGCCATGCCACCCCGCCTTGGACTGAAACCTCTGCAAACTGTAAGCCAAATAAACCTTTCCTTCCTTAACTTGTGGGTGTGGGGGATTTTGTCTCAGCAGCCAAAAAAGTAACTAAAACAGTGACTTAGTGAGACCCTGTCTCAAAATATTTTTAAAAAGGGCCAGGGATATAACAGTGAGAAGGCCCTGGGCTCAGCTCTCAGTACTACAAAAGGAAGTGCGCACACACACAGAGGCACACATTATACAGCCAACTAAGACGGCTATCCCTGCGATAGCAAAATGTTTGCCTTATGGACACGGGTAGCATCAACCTCTCAGCCCACTCAAGACCCACACAGCGCTTTTCCCCCTCACAGGAGCATAGATTGATGGAAGACAACAAACACAAGCCCCTTCTTAAAATCAAGGAAAAAAGTAAATTATCTGCCATCTGGATTAAATGCCTTAGGCAAAAACTATACTCTGAGGCTGCCAAATTTGAATATAGAGATTTTGCTGCTAATATGTGCATTTGTGGCAAATAAGGGTAATTTTAGGGAGACAAAAAGCCATCTTCCAAAATGCTAAGTAATCCCAGAGAGAGCCAGAAGAGCAAGAAAGCATGCAAACACCAGAAGACTGCAATGTTCCAAAAGTGGAAAAGCTAGAGGTGGTGGTAATTCTACCCATCCTCATCTTATAACTTCAAGGTACCTATCAAAGGAAGGAAAGGCAATTTTTCCAAACACAAGGAAGCAGCAAAGGTGAGATCAAGCCTTGCTTCAAATAATCCAGGATTCGCAGCTGCTTGAACTTATTTTTGTCTTTTCTTCAGACAGGCTCTTGCTATGTAGTGCAGTCTGGCCTTAAACTCACTGTGGAGCTATCCTCTTACCTTAGCCTCCCAAGTGCTAAGATTACAAGGGTATGTCACCACACCTGGCTAAGTCTGTTTTCTTCACTAAATAAGGCAGATTTGAATTCTGATCCTTGTGTATATAATACACAAGAACAAACTACTTCAAAAATTTTGACATAAAACTATTATTTGTAGTACTAGGTCTTAACTTTAAAAATTATACTTTTTTGGGGGGGGTACCTTGAATGCTGGACCTTGTGCTTGTGATTAAAAATTATTCTTAGGGGCCGGGGATTTACCTTAGTGGTTCCACATCGCCTGCCTTGAAAGCGCAAGGTCCTGAGTTCGATTTCCAGTACCAAAACAACAAACAAACATTATTCTTAAATCTACAGCTATACCAAGCTGAACTCATCTGATCTCGAAATAAGACCTAGTTATTGATCAAACTCAGGACCTTGCGCTTGCGAGGCAAGTGGCAAAAACCACTGAGCTAAATCCCCAGCCCCATAGCATTATTTATAAATGTAAATTTGGAAGCATCCTAAACACTAAATATTTTTAAAAATAATAAGCTGAGTGCTGGTGACCCAATCCAGGTAACTAAGCAAAAATAAAAAATTTTCTGAGACAGGGTCTCACTCTGTGGTGCAGTCTTGACCTGAAACTCACTATGTAGCCCAGGCTGACCTTGAACTCCCAGCAACTCTACTGAATCAATCTCCCAAGTGCTGGGATTATAGGCATGTGTCACCATTCCTTGCCCTCAAATATTTTTTAAAAAGCTAGGCATGGCAGCACACACCTGTAATACTAGCACTCTGGGGGTCTGAGGCAGGAGAAACCCAGGCTAGACAATGACTTAGACCCTGTCTCAAAATAAAAATGGCTAGAAATGTAGCTTGGTGTAAAGACCCTGGATTCAACCCTCAGAACCAAAAGAAAAAAAGAAAAAGAAAAAGAAAAAGCTGACTTATACAACCTTGAAGAAATAGTACCAGAGACACTTTTGTTTACTGGATGCAGGATATTTAAAATATGGCAGCTTAGCTGACCTATCAATAATTCCTTTTAGAAAGCTAAAGAAACTGAAACAATTTCTATGGCTTCAAAAGAAGCCTGCACTTAAAAGCCTCCCTCTTGCTATCTCCTGCCCATGTCTCCCTAGGCTACAGCAGCTTTTGCACTCAACTAGGGGAGGGTGGTCAGTGACTGCTCTTCAACTGTTGTCCACAGATGTTCAGTGGGCCACAGCTCACTCATCCCATCCCAGTAACAGATGAGAGAGGCAAATTCATATTGGAGTCCTACTAGTCAAGGGTGGCTTTAGGTATCACCAAAGATAAAAAGAGCAACAATGAGTTTATTTGGATTTACTGAAGGAGTTGAGACACCGTCGGACACCGTCGGAGTTGAGACACTGTCTTGCTACGTACCCACCAGGCTAGCCTCACAACCACAGTGATCTTCCTGCCTCAAACTTCCAGTGCTAGGATTACAAGAATGTATCAGCACACAGAGCTTTGGATTTTTTGGCGGGTACCAGAGATCAAGCTCTTGGGACCTTGCGCTTGCGAGACAGGCAGTAGAACCACCGAGCTAAATCCCTGGCCCCAGCTTTGGTTTTTTGTTTTTTTTTTTTAAGACAGGGTCTCACTATGTAGTTGAGACTGACCCGGAACTCACTATGTAGTCCAGGCTGGTCTCAAACTCACAGCGATCCTCCTGCCTCAGCCTCCCGAGTGCTGGAATTACAGGCTTGCGCCACCACGCCCGGCTTTGGATTTTTATTTTTGAGGTAATGGGGATTGATCTCAGGGCCTTCACACTGAACTATAATCTCAGCACCACCACCCCTGTTAAAGACAGGCTCTTGTAAGTTACTTAGTTGCCCAGATTGGGCTAGAACTTGCAATCCTCTTTCCTCAGACTCCTTGAGTACATGGATTACAGGTGTGTGCCATTATGCCCAGCATGGAATTTTATGTCATGTTAAAAATGTATGTATGTATGCGTGCGTGTGCGAGTGTGTGTGTGTAGCTAGGTGGAGTGGCACACACCTATAATCCTAGCCCTGAAGCAAGAGGATCACCATGAGTTTGAGGCCAGCCTGGGTTATATGGTGAGTCACTCCAGACCCTGAATAAATAAATAAATGTGCAAGAACACTCTTTAATGAACAGTCTTGAATGTTTCTGAGGCTGGCCTCAAACTCAGGCTCGAGTCTCGGCCTCCAGAATAGTTAGGACTATAGGCAGTAGTCCTACTGGTTGAAACAGGGCTTTGCTATGTAGTTCAGATTGGCCTTCTTAAACTCACTATGTAGCCCAGGATGGCCTTCAACTCATGGTATTCCTCCTGCCTCTGTCTCCGAGTGCTGAGATTACAGGTGTGCGTCACCATAACCGACCAAGAACTATACACCTGTGCCATGTTTTGAGGAATCTTTGTTGATCACTTGTTTTGAGACAAGGTCTGGCTATATAATCCAGGGTCGTCTCAAACTCAGCATTCCCCCTACATTAGCCTCCCAAGTGCTGGAATTATAGGCATGTGCCACCATGCCTGGCTGTTGATCACTTTTCATAACGCTAGTTTTCAAATTTATTAGTAAAATCATATTTTCAATAATTTCTACAAATGCTTTTTTTTTTTGTACCCAGAATCAAACTCAGGTCCTTGTGCTTGCGAGGCAGTCACCAGAACCATTGAGCTAAATCCCTGGCCCACAAATGCCGCTTTTAATAATACATCTAAGTAGCTGACACCCAAAATCAAATTTGAGAAGATAACTGCAGAATAATTATGGCAGGAGTAGCCATAAAGCAGTTGGTACTATACTGGTAGCCTCTATGACACAGAAAAGCAGCAGAGATGGCCCCCCCCATAGCTAGGGACTGTACTATCTGACAAAGCCCTAAGAGCAGAGCTTAGGAAACAAGGCAACCCCCCACCACAACAGGCTGATTTACATAATGAGGTCTCTCCCTCTGATCATAAAGTTGGGTTTTTTTTGTTTTTTGGTTCCCCAGAACAGTACCAGGGATTGAACTCAGGACCTTATGCTTGCCAGGCAGGCACATTGCCACTGAGCTATATATCCCCAGCCCTTATCTGATCCTTGCTTTCTTGTCTTCCATGTTCCACAGAACCTGCTAGGAACACATTATTAATCAGATACCAGTTAAAAGGTCAGGGTTGGTGGGACTGGGAGCAAGGCGACTCTCACACGGCACCCAGGAACCAGACAGCAGTTCACACCTTCTGCTGGCGCCATCAGCTTAGCAGCCAGGACTGAGCAGCTCCCCACTCTGTGCAGTGTTCATCAGGAGACCACAACTTCACAGCAGGGAAGTCATTCACAATAGTCCTCTCTGGGGGTGGAGCAGAAGGCACAACACCAGCAACATTTCCATAATCTCCAATCGGTTAATGGTTTGCTCAGATTTCAAGCAAATTGCTTTTATTTGGGTAAATATCATATGGCTTTAAGTTCTACGATTCTTTTAAACAGACATACAATACAAACTTAAGTCTCCTTTTTCAACTTATACTGAAAAGGCTCAGATGTTTGAAACCAAGACAAAGAGATAACCAATTAAAACTAGCAGTGAGCCGTTATGGACCCTTCATTATTACTTCCCTACACTGGGAGCATGTTTGGAAACACAGTCGAGGCCAGCACTGCCTTTTTAATATGCCATTTACTCATTTTTTTTTTTAACTAGACAGAAGTGATAGTTGTGCAACACTGTGGAATGTGCTCATTACTATTCGACTGTACACTGGAAATTTTATGATATGACTTTTTATCTCAATAAAACATTTTCTCCAATATTTTTCATAATTTAGAATTTGGCTAAATAAATAAGGCTTCTTCTCCGAGTAGTACTAGATAAAAATCTTACCCAGGGTCTTCTGTTAATCCAGAGGACTGTAATAAAGATTTATCTCAATTAAAAAAGATACAAGATTTTAAAAATTTTATTAGAGGGTCGGGTATGGTGACACACACCTGTAATCCCAGTACTCGCGAGACACAGGCAGGAGGAATACCATGAGTTGAAGGCCATCCTGGGCTACATAGGGAGTTCGAGGCCAACCTGAACTACATAGCAAAGCCTTGTCTCAACACCTCCCAAAATAAATTTTAAAAAATAAAAAATTTCTCAATAAAAAAATAAAAAATTTAAAAAGCACTTAATATTCATTTCAGTATTGCAAAGGATAACACATAAAAATCAAACTATTACCTGTGGTTCCCTCCACCCCAAAGAAGAGAATAATTCAAACCACATGACTTGGAATAATGGTTGGCAGAAGTCCACCTCTGAAGTGTCTAGAGGTGTCATTACTCCATTAGTGATAATGGCTATTGATCTAGCATCTTAGAAGAGCCAGCAGGAAAAATAGAATAAAATCTATTGATTCCACTGGGGCAGATTTGTTTTTACACATAACTACAAGTCTTTCGCCACCCATGCCCCCAACTACCCAGTTAAGATTGCTTAACCTGGGCGCCACACCTGCCTCAAGCACAAGGTCCTGGGTTCAATCCCAGTATGGAGGAAAGGGGAGGGGGAAAAAAAAAAAAAGATTGCTTAACCCAATAACTTCAAGAAAATTAGGAGTCCAGAACCTCTTCTTCTTCCCTTTGAGGCACATACCAGTAGTCTATTTAGAATATTAAATTCTTAGGGTGCTACTAAAAGCCAAAGGACTGCCAGGCGTGGTGGAATATGCCTGTAATCCCAGCACTCAGGAGGCTGAGGCAGGAGGATCACTGTGAGTTTGAGACCAGCCTGGGCTAAATAGTGAGTTTCAGGTCAGTCTCAACTACACAGTGAGACCCTGTCTCAAAAAAAAAACAAACAACAAAAGCCAAAGCCAAAGGACAGGACAGTTCCGAGGTTCACCTTACTTCAGGGGTTATATCTATCCTAAGACTTCCAGCAGGTACCTGAAACTGAGGATGGTCCAAACACTTTACCACCTCCTCTATATGAATATAAGTGACAGTTTAATCTGCAAATTAGGTACAGTAAGAGGTTAATAATACAACAGTTGTAGCAATAAAATATAACAAAGATTAAGACTTATGAATTGCTTTTTTCTCCAGTTTTCCATGCAATTATTTTCAGACCATGGATAACCCTGGGTAACTGAAACCAAGGAAAGCAAGAATGTTGTGGGGACTACTGTATTGTCTGACAAGTAGAGAACATCTCTGCTTTACTCTGCATGAACTTTAATGCCTCAACATTCTTCCTTTTCAAAATACTGTACCATACGTTATTTCTGTCCTGGTCACCCAGGTACAACCATCACTGCACAAATCCTAACATTACCAGGATGATTTCACTAAATATAAATTTTAACTCCCATCTCAGTGTTTTGTTTGTTTTAGTTGATATAGTCTCACTACGGAGGTCCAGACTAACCTCGAACTCGTGGCAATCCTCCTGAGTGCTGGGATTACAGGTATACACCGCCACACCTGGCAGTATTTCAGCCTTCTAAACAAAGTTCAAGAGTTTTCTGCACACTTTATACATTCTTCTGACTTATTTTTAGTTACTTATTTTGGTGCTGGGGATTGGAATTCAGGCCTTATACATGCTAAGCACACACTACCACTGAGCTATATCACCTGGGCTAATGACTTTCATACAAGGGAAGTGCAGTCGTGTAAGAAGTTACTATTCTGAGCACCAAGTCCACGTTTACTTTTTTCAATTAGGTATCACTCCATTTTACAGATGAGGAAAGTGAGTCAGATGTAGGCCTATTTCCTCAAAATCACAGTAAACAGGTTTGTAGAGGTCTTTATTTTAGACTAGACATTGTAATTTCCTCCATACTTTGCCAAGGAGCAGAAACACAAATAGAACAAAGACAACCTTCCCGAATCTGAACACAAAACATTTTATAATAGGTTCCATTCCTGAATAGCTACTGGAATTGGCCCAGTAGGATGCCATAATTTTTTAAGGTTTATATTCAAAATGGCCAAGTTAATTACTTGAAATAACTCAAATGTACTCCCATCTCTGCACTATAATTATAAATATTTTTGTTTGAAATTTAATTCTATTTTTGTTCTCTAATCGCTCAATTTTTTAAAAATGAGCTGAACATTAAAAGCAATGAAAAAAGTGTTCTCTAGAGGTCAGTGATTTGCATGTTGAGGGTAAATGAAATTCTAGTTTTTAGGACCAATTCCTATCTGGTGGAGATGAAGTACTCAATTCTAACCTGGCTCATCAGCTAATTTCTGCATTACCTTGGACAAATGCCATTTGCAAACTCCCTACCACCCCTTAGGTGCATTGCAGCCTCTGTGTCATTGCGTGACATCACTAGGTTGCTATGGATCTAGGTGCGAGGTCACTCCCGTTCTTGTGAAACTAGAAATGTGGAAAAATTAAGATTCTAAATAAATAACAAGAGCCACAGATATTTCCAATATTGATTACCTACAAAAACTCCAACTTGTATCATTTGATTGTGAAAATGGTGTAAAATAACTATGGCAACGTTTCAACACAGCGTTATTCCTCCCAATTTCAGAACCAAAGCCACTCTTTAATAAGATAAAAATTTTTCTTTTTTTTAAGTAATTGGTGTTAACTATGAAAGCTGCAGCATTGTTACCTGCTCAGAACCAGTAGTTACTCAAGAATTAATCTGTATTATATCTACTGCTTGGTTCGGTTAAAAGATTTAAAATACAAGATACACTCCATCCACTTCACATGGGAGATGCATGTTAAAACCTTTGTTACATAAGACAGGAAGTTAAATATTAAGATAGTGGGAAACCTGTATCACTAATTCTTCTAGTTTCATCTTATAATATTCACTACTTCCCCCTCCTCTAATATCAAACCGGTTGCCAAGCCATTAAATAAATGTAATGTTACTGACAAAATGGAGCAACAGAGTCTGGAATCTGCATCCTAGACAAAATGCGACAACTCGAGATTAGTATTCTCTTTTCATCAGCATGAGGATGCATTACCTTAAAAAATAAAAAAGCTTCGGATACATGTAACAAAACAAAAAACAATTTTTTAAAGACTTTTTTCCCTTTAAAATAACTCCTCCCAGCCTCCACCCAGCCTAGGCTCTCTGCAATATGACAAATGCAGAATCTTCTGGAATGACTTGATACTGCCTCCCACCACCGCTTTGTTTGCAATATCAAATAAGACAGAATATATTCTTCTCAACTTCAGGAATTTCAACAGACACGTGCCCACATTCAGAAAAGAAACAGCGTATGTCACAAATTGAACGAGTCGGCTAAAGATCACAACCTTTATTTTAAAGGTAATACCTACCCTTTTCAATACAAAAACGGTAAGAGATATGGAAACGACAAATGGAGAACAATCAATGGAAATGCCAGCGAGACAAATGTCCCCCTCCTTCCTAAAAGAGCCTAGAGGATTTGCTTAGGGGAAATGGAGAAAGAGAAGCCTTTTGTTAAGAAAAACGTGAGCCAGGTTTCGATTTTCCACCACGAAGCCGAGGTTTTCAGGAGTACCTACGTTTCTTCCGGGGAGGTTGCTTAAAAGATCCGTCAGGAGAGGCAGTGGGGAAGAAGATTGGGGGTGGGGGGTGGAAAACGGGGAGACCTGCTGAGTGAATGGGAAAGGCGCCGCCCAGACACCAGAGAAAGAGGAACCGCATCCATGCGGTCCCCAGCCCCCACGCCTAGACTGGGAGGAGGGGAAGTGGGGCACAAAGGATGCGCACGGCCCCGGCTCAGCTCCTCAGCGGACCCAGGGGCCTAAGACTCCGCTCCCGAGACCG
>NW_022900929.1:17648861-17677311 GCF_012274545.1 Fukomys damarensis | reverse complement strand
CAACTACGGGGACCCTCCCCAGTCCCTTCACTGAGTGACGAGGGGCGGCCACCTGCCATCGCAAAAGGCAACGCGCCCCCGGGGCATTCCGCGCGAGGACAGCGTCTCGGGAGGGGCCGGGGCGAGGCGGGGGGAAGGGAGGAGACACTCACGTTCTTCATGGCCGCGGCCATGTCGTCGTAGCGCTCCGCCTGCTCGGCCAGCCGGGCTTTCTGCACCAGTTGCTCGCGGTCCACCATCTTCGCGGACTGGGTCGGGCCGGAGGAAGAAGACCTGGATGGCCTGATACGGCTTAAGGAGAGAGGCTGCGGCGCGGCTTGGAGCCCGAGTGCAGGAGGGACCGACCCACGAAGCGAGGGGTGAGGCAGAGGAGGTGGCACGAGATGCGACCGCGGAACCAGGCGCGAAGCGGCTGCGACTGCTATGCGTGCCGCGGGAGGACAACCCCCTGCGGCCCCGCCCACGCTGCGTGACGCAATGGCCCCGCCCACCAGCGCCCCGCCCGGGCCCTTCCACGGCTCGGTCTTCCGGCGCCCCGCGAGGTTTGCTGATATCTTCTGGGCGTCTCCCCACTTCTCCAACGTTCCCTTTCCTTCACATCATACCGGTTCCTTAGCCCCAACTTTTCCAGACACCTCACCGTCCTCCGCTCCCCTCCCCCGCTCTTCCTGGTCTTAGGCGCTTGGACTCTTGGGATTTGTAGTTCTCTCCGTTGCGGGCTGGCCCGTTAAGGAGACCGAAGACAAAGGGACCAGTGAGACTACATCTCCCAGCGGGCGTATCGCGCAGGGGGTGGAGGAAGGGCAGGGGGCGGTATTCTAACCCCGCGGCCGCTGAGGACCTCTGGTGGGGATGAGTGCTGCTTCAATCCGAGCCTGTGCTGATTCACGCTTCACCCCACCGCCACCTTCCTTCCATTCCTTCGGGCGACTGGGAGGAGGCAAGGGCTTCAATTCTAGACCGAATTTCCGACTTTTTTCTTTTAAGCAGAACTTGGGTTTGGGGAAATGGGGCGTGTGAGAGGGAAGGAAAGCGCGCGTCCACTGACGAACCAAAGTGTCCATCTACCATCATCTAGAGGAGTGCATACCCGTAGGATAGCTGAATTAAGGGGCTAAACCCTGCAGGACTGTTACCTTGTCCACTTCAGCAAGGTTGCAGTTCCCTTCCGCACCTCGAGGTTCTTGGGCTTGACTAGGTGAAATTGTGAAACGACAGATACCAGTTGGACATACTGGTTAATTTCCAGGAAGAAGGCAACTGTCTGCAGGCTGACCCTGGAGGGTCCCTTCTTCCTTTCCCAGAGGTATGCTAAAGATTCAATTCAGTGACCAAGAGCCTATTCGCAGCCTAACCCGGGATTGTCTAGTTGTCCACTCTTTCTTCCCATTAAAGTCATATCCAGTGAGATCAGGCTGATATATTCTTGCTTATTCTATATAGCACACACACTCCACAGTTTTGATTGCATTATTTTATTTATTTTAATCAATTATCAGGCTGGGCGTGGTGGCTCACGCCTGTAATCCCAGCACTCCGGAGGCTGAGGCAGGAGGATCACTGTGAGTTCGAGACCAGCCTGGGCTACACAATGAGTTCCAGGTCAGTCTCAACTACATAGTGAGACCCTGTCTCAAAAAACAAAAAAATAAAAAATAAATTATCTACTGAGTGCCTACTGTTTCAAGTACTGTTCTAAGCAATGGAGTACAGCACTGAACAAAACAGACAAAACTCACCCTAAGAAAGTAATCAAGAGAGAGAAAAAAATGAGGGTATAAGTGAGTGACAGAGCTTGTGCTTAGCTTGCTGGAGGTCATTATTTCAAACCCCAGCAAGCCCCAAAAATAAGGAATTTGTAGAGTATCTTTAAAAGTAGTAAGTACAAAAATAAATTAGGGGTGGGCTATTAAATGTGTATGAGAACCTAGAATGAATTTCTGTGAGGGAATATACAGGTTCTATATCATATGCTGGAAGAAACCTGTCTTAAAGGAAATTAGAATGTTAAATGCTGTAAATATGTTTTAGGTTTTTTTTTTTTTATTTCAGGGTAGACACGAAATTCTGAAAAGGTGCTCCACAGAGCTTGCTAACATTTCCAAACAGCC
Source organism: Fukomys damarensis (assembly GCF_012274545.1). Lineage (NCBI taxonomy): Eukaryota > Metazoa > Chordata > Mammalia > Rodentia > Bathyergidae > Fukomys > Fukomys damarensis. The sequence continues at coordinate 17,675,200 of NW_022900929.1, read as the reverse complement.
TTTAAAGGATTGTAGGATTTAAGAGCTGGCAGAGAGATAGGTAGCAAGACTGGGAAATAACTTTCTTTTAGACATGGTTGTGGTTAAGCAGTGTCTCGGTGATACGTGTTGGGGATGGAGTCAGGGACCAAAACACAAGGAGTGCAGAATGGCAGGCTAAAGATTCAGGAGAGTCCTGTTTGTTTTATTTTGTTTTTGCAGTGATGGGGCTCAAACCCAGGACCTTGCACATGCTAGGCAAGTGCTCTACCACCAACTACACTCCCAGCACAGGAAATAGATTTTTTTTTTTTTTTGGCACCAGGGATTAAACTTGGGTCTTTGTGCTTGCAAGGCAGGCAGCAGAACCACTTAGCTAAATCCCCAGCCCAGATTTTTGTTCTGAAACAGAAAACCTGTGAGACATTTTAACAATGGGGAAAAAAACAAAAACAAAAGAGAAAACTTCTTGACCTTTTGGCAAAGATCAAGTGTAGAAACAATGGCTTTTCCAGACACCTCCACTGTCATTTTGTCTTATCACTGTTGACTGTGCAGTGCTTGTCACAGTACTTTACACATAGTAAGCACATGGAACACATGGAATGAATGAATGAATGAATGAATGCCCTTTGGAGAGACTGTTCAGGCAAGATTGTAGGAGATGGACTGAGTGGGGAGGCAGTCTAGAAATAGTTCTCTTCTCCCACCCCTCCTCCAACACAGGATCTGGCCTGGCCTCTCTTCTCTTACCACACCACCCAGCAAAATGCAATCCTGCTGGTGAATAAACCCTCCCACTTCCTTCTGTCTCTTGCAGGAACCTTTGCCAAGTCATTCCTCTTCCTTTCTCTTCCTCCCTGTAGGCCAGACGTGAACCACTCTGGCCTAGAGCATCCCTGAGCCATGGGAACAAGCCTTTCCAGCCAACCCTAGTTATCCACATATGCATGAAGCAAATCAGTGATTTGGGCCCCAGATGCTGAATCTCAGGAACTTCCTGGCACATTTCAAGCCGCCTCTCTGACCTCTCCACCCCAGTTCCTTCCCCCACTAGTCTACCACTCTTGTAAAAAAGAAAGGAAAAAAAATCCAGCTCAAGCCAAATCTGTTTGGGAAAAGTGAAGCAGATGCGAAGTAAAGGATGTTCCACAGCTAAAAAGGGATGACATCCACACTCTCCCTATCGAGGCTTCCTTCCAGGGGTGCAGGGGAGGGCTGGCCTTGCCTTCCTTTCCCTTTGATTTAAGGCTCTAGGGTTAAAACTGCCCGACAAAAGCTGGGCGTGGTGACTCACACCTGTAATCCCAGCACTTGGGAGGCTGAGGCAGGAGGATCACTGCAAGTTTGAAACCAGCCTAGGCTACACAGTGAGTTCCAGAGCAGTCTAAACTACATAGTAAGAACCTGTCTCAAAATACCAAAAAAAAATTAAAAACTGCCCAGCAGCCCCTGTGTGTTTAGAGCTCTGCTTCAGAGGCTGCAGCATGACACAGTAAATGGGCTAATGGCCTGGATTCCCCCTTAACTGCCTGATAGTGTGGTCAAGAAATCTGGAGCTGGGAGCTAGAAAGTTAGCATTCCAGCTTCTGCCTGCCTCCCCTCCACACCCCAGCTCTACATCCAAGGCTTGTCTTCCCTCTGGATCTCAGTTTCCCCACCTTTAAAATAAGAATTAAACTCTCTGCCTGCTTCGCAAGCGCAAGGACCCGAGTTTGATCCCCAGTACCAAAAACATAAAATAAATTCAATTAAAAGAATTAGCACTAGGAAAAAAAAAAAGAATTAAACTAAATGAGCACTAGGTGCCCCACCCAGCTGTGATGAGTCATAGTGGTAGACTGGGCTTCTTCTGAAATGAAAGCTATTGGCATTCTTTATAGAAACAGAGGGGAGGGGGTCTGTGACTGTAACCTGGGAGATGATTAAGGCCCACAGTGCAAGAGGCTCAGAATCGTTGTTTTTTAAAACAAAAATGCTGAAACAGAGAGGCTCTGTGATCAGCCAAAGAATCACACAGCCAGTGACTAATAGAACCTGACTCAAACCTAGGCAGGAGCAAAGGCACCCTCTCTGTCACAGCTGTGAGTCTCTACCTTGCTTGACATCTGCTCAGGAAAAGGAAGGGCCTTGCCCATTGGTGGCCAACCTGGCACAAGGGCACAATCAGTCCCCCTTTTCAGCACTGGAGGATGTGACCTTTTAAATGCATCCTCTATGGCTGAGTTGGCAGAGGAGCAGGCCAGTCAGGGACATCAGTGTCCTGCTGTTTCTGTGCAGTTATAAATCACCGCAGCCCCATCCCCTGGTTGCTGACTTCCGTCCTGTGGCTGGAAAGCTCCCTGATTAGTGCAGAGACAGCAGCAGCATCTTCTGAAGCCGAAATCGACCCACAGTGCTCCTCTCCTTGTCCTCTGGGGATACTTCCTCATCATCGCCCTAGCAGGCTGGCCTTTAGAGGCAGAGAACACCATGGATTTAGAAGCAAAGGATAGTGGGAGAATCTTATCAGAGAGAATCTGCCACTCCTGGACCAGCAGAGGAGGCCTGTGCTAGGAAGAAGGACCTAAAAGTCATGGCCCTGACTTTGCCATTGAACTTGCTGGGTGACCTTGGGCAAGTCACTTTACTTCTCTGGTCTCAGACTGTACATCTATAAAGTAAAGAAACTGCATAGAGGGACAGAGATTTAGCTTGGTGCTACCACCTGCCTTGTAAGTGCAAGGTCCCAAATTTAATCCCCGGTACCAAAACAAACAGACACACAAACAAACAAAAGAAATTGGATGGATGCTTCTTAAAATCTTTCAGTCACCAGGCATTGTGACTTGCATCTGAAATCCCAGCTACTCAGGAGATTACCAGGGTTCCAGGGTGCTGTGGACTCCTTCCCGTCCCTTGTCCTAAAATTTTAACAAGACAAGTGAAAAATGTAGCAAGGTTTTACATTTATATTTACTAAAGGTGAGAAAAGAGAGGAGTTCTCTGAAAAGAGCACTCTGCAGGGTGATTTTGGGACACAGAGAGAGAAAGGAAGTGGCCATGTCTTTTTTATCACGATTCTGATGTCAGATCTAGGCTGTCCCATCAAAAGCCCGCTTGATCTCCTGCTGCCAGAAGAACTGAAGATACCATTCTCTGCTATCAGTTATAGGGCTTGGAAGCTCTTATGTGAATTTGTCCTGGCTGTGATTGACAGCCCACTTCCCGTTTGCCACACCCTAGTCACCTGCCTCACTGAGGCTGGGGCGGGAGAATCATTTGACCCCATGAGTCAGAGGCCAGTGTGGGTAACATAGTGAGACTCTGTCTCAAAAAAAAAAAAAAAAAAAAAAAAGATCCTCCTGCCTTACCTCCTGAGTGCTGGGATTATAGGCATACGCCACCACATCCGGCCATATTACATTGTGAGCTGCTCTCCAATCCTTTGGCCCCAGATGGCCATGATGTGGATAATCCTCATTCCTTCCACCAATCTAAACTCACCAATGAAGACTTCAGGAAACTTCTCATGACCCCAAGGGCTGCACCTACTTCTGCACCACCTTCTAAGTCGCGTCATCATGAGATGCCAAGGGAGTACAATGAGGATGAAGAGCGAAGGAGGAAGAAGAAAAGTTATTATGCCAAACTACACCAACAAGAATTAGAGAGAACTAGCAGAGAAGTACGGGTACTGTGCCAAGCAGCGGAGAGATGGTGTGAACAAAGACTATGAGGAAACTGAACTTATTAGCACCACAGCTAACTACGGGCTTGTGGGCCCCACAGCTGAAGTGGACAAATCAGCTGCAGAGAAGAGATGATAGTTAATCCAAGAATCTAAATTCTTGGGTAGTGACATGAAACACACCCATTTGGTGAAAGGCTTGGATTTTGCTCTGCTTCAGAAAGTATGAGCTGAGATTGCCAGCAAAGAGAAAGAGGAAAAGGAACTGATGGAGAAGCCCCAGAAGGAAAACAAGAAAGATGAGGATCCTGAAAACAAAATTGAATTTAAAACACATCTAGGCCACAATGTTATCTATGCTTTTTAAGAGCAAAGCAGATGAACAGAATGAGCTGTTCCTGCCAGTCACACGGCCCATGTGGTAGGCCTGGATGATGAGTATGCAGACACAGACACACCCCCACACTCTTATTCGGAGCAAGGATGATTGTCCCACTATGGAGGCCCAGACTACACTGACCACAGGTGACACTGTCATCAGCAAGCTCACTCAGATCCTTTCATACCTGAGCAGGGGACCCGCAACAAGAAATTCAGAAAGGGGCTCGGAATTTAGTGCAAGGTTCTGAGTTCGATCCCTGGTACGCCCCCGCCAAAAAAAAAACTCAAAAAGAAAGATAAAGGGAAGCTGGAAGAGAAGAAACTACCCAAGACTGACTTGAACTTCTTTGAAGACATTGGGGATTATGTTCCCTCCACAACCAAGACCTCAGGACAAGGAGTGGGAGAGATCCTGGGAAAGAGAAGCAGCTGGGTGATTTCTTTGGCATGCCCAACAGTTATGCAGGGTGGTATTCAGCCACAATGGGTGACATGGCTGTGGATAGTGATGAGGAAGTGGATCACAGCAAAATGGACCAGAGTAACAAGAAGGGCCCCTTGGGCCAGAGGGACTTAGATACCCAGGAGGATTACCGCAAGTATATGAACAACAAGGAGGCTTTGCCCAAGGCTGCATTCTAGTATGATACCAAGATGTCTCAAAGACGAAAAACCAGGCGCTTCAAGGAAACCAATGACAAGGCAGAACTTGATCACCAGTGGAAGAAGATTAGTGCAATCAATCAATCTGAGAAGAGAAAGAAAATGGAAGCTGATGGGGTTGAAGTAAAAAAACCAAAATACTAATCTCCAGTTTCTACTGGAGAATCTTCCATGGATGTTCTTCCTACAATTCCTAGTAAAGTTGCAGTGTGTGTGTGTGTGTGTGTGTGTGTGTGTGTGTGTGTGTGTGTGTGTGTGTGTGTGAATGTACATAAAATGTTATTTTATAATCATTTGGTTCCATTAAAACTGCAAAAAAGAATTTTAAAAGATTTTCCAGTCTCTATCTATCAATAAAACTTTCACCTAACACTGCTATTTTAGGGTCATCCCATCCCCCTTAAGGTCAGGCTGGGCAACTAAGTGAGACACTCTCACAAAATAAAAAAATAAAAAGGGCTGAGCTGGGAGGGTAGCTCAGTAATAGGGCACTTCTGAGCTCGATCCCCAGTACTGGAAACAAAAATTTACCTCAACAGGGCAATATGTGTCACTATGGGGAGGGGGCTCAAAGAGACAAACCACACATGCTCGAGATACAGGGGAGCCTGAGCTAGCATCCTTCCCCCAAACCCAGCTGCATGAACTTGGGACAAGTGCTTTACCTAGCTAGGCTTTGTAAAGAGAAGTCTACACTCTGCCCTCTGAATTGGACCAGGAATAGAAGGGCAGTATTTTTATTTTAATTATTTACTTATTTATTATTTTGCAGCACTGGGATCTAAATCAGGGGCACTATACCACTGACCTACATCCCTAACCCTTTTTTAAAAAGTATTTTGTTGTGGGCCGGGATGTAGCTCAGTGGCACCACGCCAGCCTTGCAAGCACAAGGTCTTGAGTTGGATCCTCAGTACCAAAAATATTACTACTACTACTAATTATAATAATTTTAAAAAATAATAATAATAATGTTGTTTGTTGTTTTTTTGTTTTTCTGCCAGGGCCTAGCTATGTAGTTCAGGCTGCCATTGAACTCACTATGTTGCCCAGGCTGGCCTCAAACTCACAGTGATCTTCCTGCCTTTGTCTCCCAAGTGCTAAGACTACAAGCATGTGACATCATGCCTGGCCTGTAAGTGAATGTTTTGATACTCAAAATTTGAACAGAGGGCAAAGGATTCATGGGAGAGCCACAGTGCTGGGGATGGTGGCAACCTAATGATCCCATGGAGCGAATCTGGTATTTTGTGTGTTTACAGAACTTTAAGCTGCAGAGTCCACCAATTTCTGCCCAATTCAGGGAAGCAATTTTTCCAACAGGCAGAGCTGTTCACTAATGGTTTAGAAGTCATGGGATAGGGATCTGTGAACAGGCAGGGCCAGAAGACCCCCACTCAGAGGTGATGCTGAGCGGCCACTAGGAGAGAGACCTCAACCTGGCTGGATGTCTCATCCCCTCAGTACATGGGGGATCTTGTCCCAGGGCCAAACTAGACACTAAATCACAATCTCCGTGGGTGGCTCTGAGAATCTGCACATTTTCAAAATTCTGGGTTGTGGGGTCTTTCTCTGGTCTGCCCAGAGGACCTCGAAAGGCCCAGCAACTCTTGAAGGTGGTCAGGCTGAGTTGGCTGAAAAGGAAGTGAAGTGGCCGTGGGGCCTTCCGGAAGCTGGCTGCAAGGGGCAGAGAAGCTGGTATTTTCTGGCATTGGCCATTCTGCCGAGTCAGCCCAGCACTAATGCTTGGGGAGTACAAATCCCACTTGGTCATGAAATAGGAACGCTGGTGCTGACACAGCAGGCAGACGGGAGCCCAGGCTGTACCAGGGGCAAAAGGCAGGCGCAGACACCCAGTGCCAGCTCCTTGCTCTGAGCCTGCAGACCAGCAGGGACAAAAGGCACCCACTCTACCCCAGCCTTGTGTGAGTCAAGATGACTCAGGGCCATGGAGCCTGTCTTGTCTTCTAAATTTCTGGACCAGCTGGGTCCCTTCCCTGTCCTGGAGTTTGGGGTTGGACAAGTAGAAGGGGCTGTAGAGGGACCCTTGCTCATCTGGATGGGAATCCCATACGCATCATCCAGTCTCCTCTACGCCACCTCCTGCCATGGTGATTTGCCATTTTCTGAGGTTCCCTTTGTACTGTGGGACAACACTCACATTCCCAGAGTCTCTGCCCATGATTCATCAGTCTATCTTCTGGTGTTGCAGGACAGAGGAAACCCTTCTTCTTAATGAGGTTCGCATGTGGGAAGCTCTTCCTTTTTTGCACTGCAGAATTGAATCCCTGGATTCAATGCATAGCACTGCAAAAATAAACAGGCATGGTGGCACATAACCTATATTTGCAGCTCTCTGGGAGGCTGAGGCAGGCAGATCACATGTTTGAACCCAAACAGGGCAATTTCTTGAGATTCTATCTCAAAATTTAAAAAAATAATAAAGGGCTAGGGATGTAGCTCAGTGAAAAGGCCCTGGGTTCAATCCTCAGTGCCAATAAATAAATAGTTTATTTGGTTTCTAATTCTAGAGGCTAGGCAGTCCAAGAGTGTGGCACCAACATCTTGCCTGGCATCTGGCAGGGACTTCTTGCTACAGGATAACATGGCAGAGAGCATCACATGGTGAGACAGAACAAGTACAATAGCTCAGGTTTCTATTCTTCTTATAAAAGCACTAATCCCATCAAGGGGATCCTACCTTCGTGACATCGATCTTAGTAGCAAGGCCTTACCAACAAGCACCATCAAAATATACATAGAGAGCCAGGCGTGGTGGCTCAGGCCTATAATCCCAGCACTCGGGAGGCAGAGGCAGAGGCAGGAGGATTGCAGAGAGTTTGAGGCCAGTCTCAGCTACATAATGAGTTCAGGGCCAGCCTGAACTATAAAGTAAGACCCTGTTTCAAAAAACAAACAAACAAGGGCCAGGGATTTGGCTCAGTGGTTCTGCCACCTGCTTCGCAAGCTCAAGGACCTGAGTACGATCCCTGGTACCCCCCACAAAAAAAACAACAAAAAAAAACTCAAAAAAAACAAACCAAAGCAAACCAAAATACATATACATATATATATAAATTGGGGGATTAAGTTTCTAACACTTAGGGGCCGGGGATTTAGCTCAGTGGTTCCGACGCCTGCCTCACAAGTGCAGGAACCTGAATTTGATCCCTGGTACAAAAAAAAAAAAAAAAAAAAAAAATAAAAAAATTCTAACACTTGAACACTGGGGGACACATTCAAATAAAAACAGGAAGCCACGGTACAAGTGAGGAGTCTCTGAGACCTATGAAGGTTAGATAACTTGTCCGGGTCCCACAGCCAGGAAGTGGGGTCACAAACCAGGTTCTCATGTCCCCTGCTCCTCATCTCACCTAGAAGCACCACCTGGATGGATGGACTTTCTTGTTTGTTGGCCTTTTTCAGAAGCAGTGCTGCAGCCCTTACTCCCTGCACACAGCTGGGTTCGTTTGTTAGTTCATGGTGCTGGGGGTTAAACCCCCACCCTTCACACTGAGCTACATCCCAAGCCTTTTTGTTTTTTTGTCATACTGGGGATTGAACTCAGGGCTTTGTGCATGCTAGGCAGGCATTCTACCACCAAGCCACATCCCCAGTCCCAGAAGCCCTTATTATTTTTTTGGGGGGGTACCAGGAATCAAACTCGGAGCCTTGCACTTGTGAGGCTGGTGGCAGCACCACTGAGCTAAATCCCCAGGTTTATTTTTATTTTTAGGGTTTCTCTCAGTCACTAAATTGCCCAGGCGGGGCTGGATTTGTAGTCCTCCTGCCTCATCTTCCCAGAGAGCTGGGATTAGAGGCCTGCATCAACATACTGGCCATAGCTAAGATGTTCCTAACACTCCCTATGGGAGGATATAAAGGAGGGTGGATGGGGCCGGAGGAGACAGAGAAGTGATGCCAGGGCATGGCCTCAAGTGTGTGCGTGTGTGTGTGTGTGTGTGTGTGTGTGCGCACACGTGCGCGTTGGGGGCAGTGAGTCAGAACTCAGGTCTACTGAGAAGCTAGCGAGAGAACAGTGTGCCCAGGGCTGCAACCATGCTGGATTCAGGAGTGGGAACAGCAGGGCACTGGGGACCTGGCTCCTCCAATGACTTCCCGAATAACCTTAAGCAAATGAGTTGTCTGGTTCTGTCCCTTTGCAGAATGAAGAGCTAGTGATCCAGGAGTTCAAAACCAGCCACTTGGGTTCCTACTAAAACCTTTACATGTTCTTGCCTTTTCCCAGATCCCCTGAACTCCAGGCAGGAGTCAGCTGTGTAGGTCAGAAATGCTCAGGGACATTCAGGAGCTTCCTGGCTATTAGTGACATTGTAGGGATTTCCTTGGCTTTGAAGGTGGGGAGGAGAAGATAAATAGAAAGGTCCCCAGAGGCAACAAGGGTGGGAGCCTGAAGGTGGACCAACGGCTAGTCCTTCAGATTCTTCAGCCAGGAGGGAGTTTCAGCAAAGGAGAGGTGGGATCACATTTGTGTTTTCCAACAGTCACTCTGGCCAAGGTGTGGTGGTACACACTTGTAACACCAGCACTCTGGGAAGGCTGAGGCAGGAGGGTCACAAGTTCAAGCCTAGCCTGGGCAACTTAGTCACTTAGTGAGACTCTATCTGAAAATTGAAAAAAAAAAAAAAAAAGAAAAGAAAAAGTGAGGGTGGGGATGTAGTTAATTGCAAACTACATATCAATATCTCCAGTTTAAAAAAAAAAAAAAGAGAAGAAAAGAGCTGGGCATGGTGGCACATGCTTATAATTCCAGCACTCAGGAGTCTGAGGCAGGAGGATTGCCATGAGTTCAAGGACAGCCTGAACTACATAGTAAGAGACTATCTTTAAAAAAAAAAAGCCTCACTTTACTCTGGCAGCAAGATAGAGGGAGGCTCCTCAATAGTCTTTGGGGGAGACGGTGGGGTTGGGATAGGGCAGCAGTGGTGGCCCTGAGAGGTAGGAGATATCAAGCCTGACTTCTAGGAAAGTGGGTAGATGGGATGGTCCCCTTCTCTGAGAGGGGGCACATTTAAGGGAACAACCAATGGGCTCCATTTGGGAAGTGTATGTGTGAAAGGGTGTCCAGGCATGACCCACGGGGTGGGGTTGCAGAGGGAGATTTCAGTTCTAGGTGGAAGGTGACACCTTGGGCCCCAGAAGATTAAATAAGAATGGGAAAGGAATGAGGACAGGCCAGTGAAGACAAGTCACAAAGAGCCCTGCAGGAGGCCCTGGGAAGACCAGGGATCCATGTGTCCCAGGGACCACACAAGGACATGGCCCCTGGTGCTCCACTCTGCCACTAAGTAGACCCAGAAAAGTCATATAAGGATAGAAGAGAAGGTCTTTTCATGACTCAGGGCATCTTTGTGACCTTGGCACGTTCAAGTCTGGTTGAGGCCAATTAAAATGGTCCAAGGTGTCAGTGGGAGAGAAGTGAAGATTTAAGATTTGGAGATGACTGCTTTCCACGTGCTTTTTTTTTTTTTTTTTTTTACATTTTTTTTTTTTTTTTTTTTTTTTTTTTGTACCAGAGCTTGAACTTGGTACCACCAAACTGCTGAGCTAAATCCCCGGCCCTTTCCACGTGCTTTAATGGTCAGACGGAGGGAGGAGCTGATGCTGCTGGTGGTTTCCGTAGGCTGGAGGAGGCCTGGGATGCTTTCAATTCAGGAGCCTGCAGTGGTTGGATGTTGGGGAGGAGGAGGAACCCTGAGCAGGGTTCCTGAGCTGGAAGTTCAGAGGGATGGACTTCTGAGTGGACAGCAGGGAAGTTGCTGGGAGCCTGCTTGCTGGAGAAGTAGAAGGTGGATCAATTGCTGAGTCACTGCAGGAGCAGGGGAGGAGGCTAGGGACCAGGCTGGCAGCTTGCAGGAGCATCAGAGATGGTGGGGAGCGAGCTGAGGAGGGCATGGCCACTCAGGGACCAGCGGCACCCAGAGGGGCCCCTTCTGCCACCCCTGAGGTTTTCTCCAGCAGCACAGGAAATGTGGGCTGGGAGCTGAAAAGGTCAAGGTCAAACCATCCAGAGCAGACAGGAGTCAGATATGGCCAAGGGATGGGGGAGGGGATGCCCCATAGATCAAAGGACTGAATGCAGGAGTTGGCGGAACACCAGGCGGGGCAGGGAAGGAAGAAAGGAAGGAAAGAAAGAGGTCAGGGGCTGAAGGCCTGAGGAACACTGAATAGGAGTGCCAGAGGGCCAGAGGAGTGGGTGTCATGGTTCTGGGAAGTCCCCCAAGGCCCACGGAAACCCCCTGGGGAGCTCAGGACTAGGGCCAGCTGTGAGGGTTCCCTGAGAGGCTGAGATGGAGTATGTGCTGTCCTGTGGCTTGAAGGTGGAAACCCCCAGTGTGAAGCTGGGAAAAGAAGAGAACTGCAAAAAGGGAACAAAGGTCTCAGGAATGCCACCCAGGACTGGGCTTTTTGGGCAAAGGATGGGCCACAGAGCTGCAAGATCTGAGCACCTAGGAAGGGGTTAATCAGGGAGCAGTGGGTGGCTTTTGAACCTTTCAGTTCTGCCTTGGAGGGTGGGCCTGCCATCCTTGAATCCTGCTCCATTGTGGATCTCTGCACAGCACTTTCCACCTCTATAAGGAGGGGGAAATTCAGAGCTCTGGGGCTTGATGATGAGGCAAGAGCAACCCAAAGGCATGACCAGACTGCAGCTGGCTGTGGTGCTCCTCTCCTTTGTGATTTTTTTTTTGGAGGGGGGTCCACTGGCTCATGCAAAGGCTGAAGACAGGCACCAGGAGGGAGTGAACAACGATTCTGGAGGGGCCGAACAGCAGAAGTTACTCTCGGAACAGCAGAAGTTCAGGCAGGAGACCGAGAGGCAGACAAAAAAAAAAAAAAAAAAAAAGATGATGATGATAAAAAAGTAATGAGAGAAATAGACACAAAGTGGTGGAGACAGGGCGAAGAAGCGGGGGGGGGAGATCCAAGAGAGGGACAGACAAAAAGACAGATTGCTTGAGACAGGGAGAGAAGGTGCTGAGCAGGCTGGCCAGATGCCCAAGAGCTGCCCTGGAAGCCACTGGGCTGGACCCAATCAGGCCAAGATGGATGTCTGATTCAGGGAGGTAGAGGCCACCAGGCCAGGTGACCAGCTGCCCCTCCCTGGGCACAATCTGCCACAGAAAGCCCAACCCACTGACTGTTTCTACCCCAGACAGGCTGAGGTGGCCCCTGAGGCTTCCTCAAGGGCATTCTGAGGTCATGGAAAGGGCTGCTGTGATGGCATGGACCCCAGTTCTGCCCCTACCCAGCTGTGAGATTTGACAGACACTGACCTGCAAAATAGGAATAGTCATCACCATCCTCGGTGGTTCCTGACCTCTCTTCACCTGCCTCACAGACACACGGAGCAAGCCATGCCCAGACATAAAGGTATTCTTTAGATCCAAAGAGAGCTTGGAGGTAGGCAGGCACAGTGGTTCACACCTGCAATCCCAGCTACTCAGTGGGTCGACACAGAAGGATCTCATTTGAAACCAGCCTAGTCAACTTTGCAAGACCCTGTCTAAAGATAAAAATAAGAATAAATAAGTGTAAAAATAAAAAGGGCTAAGGATGTACCCTTGTGTTCTGCCCCCAATGCCAAACGAGGTGGGGACTCTTGGTGGTAACAAATGCCTCTTGTATGCAGCAATATTTGGGGGTTTTTTGTTTTTGGTGGGGTGTTGGGTGGTACCAGGGATTGAACTCAGGACTTTGTGCTTGCCAGGCACTGAGCTACATCCCCATCCCTGTAGCAATATTTGATTCCAGAAATTTGGCCAGGAATCTGGGGCTGAAGGTGGCGACTAGTGAGAATAAATTGTGATTCCAGGTTCCAGGGCTGTAGGATTTTAGTTTTTTTTTTTTTTTTTTTTTTTTTTTTTTTTTTTTAATACTGGGGACCATACTCAGGACCTTGCTCTTACTAGGCAGGTGGGGCCCTACTTTTCATTTTTTGAGACAGGGTCTCCCTATGTAGTTCAGGCTGGCCTTTAACTCACTATGTAGCAAAGGATGGCCTTGAACTCACAGTGATCCTCCTGCCTCAGCCTCCTGAGTGCTGGGATTACAGGCATGCACCACCACAGATGTCAAGGTTGTATGATTTATATAAAGATTTATCATCTCTCTGCGTCCTTGAAGCCCAGAACTGAGCCCCTACCCCTGCATTTGCAGGGCAGGCACAGTGCCACTGAGCTAAATCCCTGGCCTTCCTATCCCCATTTTATTATGACAGGTTCTTGCTTTTTTTTTGGTATAGGGGATCAAACTTGGGACAGGTTCTTGCTAAATAACTAAGTTGCGCAGGCTGGGCTCAAACTTGCTATCCTCCTGCTTCAGCCTCCTAGACTGCCGGGATTACAGGTATGTGCCACCACACCTGGATAAAAGCTGAACTCTTCTGGTGGTGCTAAGTCCTATAGCAAGGAGGAAAAATATATATATATTTCATTGCTATGTCCTAATCATTCAGGGCCCCAACCTGATGGTTGTAAGGCAACACTCTTGATCATCCATAACGCACCCTTACCCTGTCTCTGCTCCATTCATTTGCCCACTTGTTCATTCAAATGTCAGCCTGTTAATGTAGCTCAGTGGCAGAGTACTTGTTTAACATGACACCCTGAACTTGATCCCTACTATTGAAAAATAATCCTGGGCTGGGGATTTAGCTCAGTGGTGCCACCGCCTGCCTCACAAGCATAGCAAAGACCCAAGTTCAATCCCCAGTACCCCCCCAAAAAAATCCCTAGGTGTCCACCAGAAGCATAAAAGCTGGTAGGTGAGACGTAAGAGGGAAACCCCGGATGCTGAGTAAGAGCATTGAATTTGTCCATGGCTCCATCCCCACCTATTCAAATCCGTAGCCCTCAACCTTGGCTTAAATGCTCTCTTCTCCACAAGGCTTCCCAGAATTGCTAGGAATGACCTTTGCTCCTGCCTGAGACCCACAACATTTCTTCTCCAAGCCCCACACGCTGGGGTCTTATACAAGGGCTAGGAATGTATATACACTGAATCCCTGTAGACCCCAACCCTGGGCCACAGAGGGGCAGGTGTTATTAGTCCTCAGCCTGTTGGGAATGGGCCGCACTGGGAGAGCAGCTGGCAAGTTAGGAAGCTTCATCTGTGTGTCCCACCAGATCAGCATTAGCATTAGATTCTCATAGATATGTGGACCCTAACATGACCTGCACAGGCAAAGGATCTAAGTTGCGTGCTCCTTTGAATCATCTTGAAACCATGCCCCTACCTGTACTCTGGAAAAATTATCTACCATTAACCTGGTCCCTGGTACCAAACCTACTGGGGATCATTGCTCTGTCACCGGCGAGGGGGGCATGTCCTGCTTATTTTTGCATCCTACAGAGCCCAAGGCAGTAGCAGTTGATCAGAGTTCAGTGGATATCTATTAGTTATGTCTTCGAACCTCAGCAGCTCAAAGGATGCATACTAGTTTTGAGTCTCGGTTTCAACTGAGTATAATAATTTTCACTTACCTCTGGAGCCAGGTGGATCAAACAAGATTTTGGGTGCAAAATCCTGTGACAAGCTGGAGTCTGTAAAGCTCCTCTCCAGATGTGGGGAATCCTGAGATAGGAGCTAAAATCAGAGGCCATGAGCAGGTGCCCCTCCGTGTTCCTTGCTTCTTCTTCTGCCTGGTAGTGATGCAGGGGCTCTCTGAGCCTGAAGTAACCTAAATTGTGGGTACCAGACTGCCATGGCAGGAGAAGCTCAGGAGATCCGGCACACCCAGGTCCAAGTCAACCGTGAGCTCAGGATGGAGGACCCTGGGGAAGTCAGTCCATTCCTGTGCATCAGTTTCTCTCTCTCTGCCTAGTAGGAATAATAATGTCTGTCTGACTGGAGGGCCACACTGTGAGGGCCATGCAGGCCCCTCCCTCAGTGTGACCCCACACATAATAGCTTTGCTGGAGTAACTTTGCAGCCGGTTGTGTTAAAACTTTCAGTCTAGCAGGGTATGGTGGCCCAAGACTGTAACTCAGCACTATGGGAGGCTGAGGGAAGAGGCTCACAAGTTCAAGCACAGCTTGGGCAACTTAGGGACTTAGCCAAGACCCTTTCTCAAAAAATTAAAAATAAAGCTGGCATTGCAGCCCACACCTGCCATCCTAGCACTCAGCAGGCTAAGGCAGAAGGATTACTGCAGTTCGAAGTCAGTTTGGGCTACATAGTGAGTTCAAATCCAGCGTGGGTTACATAGCAAGACCTTGTCTCAAAAAGCAAGCACAAACAAACAAAGCGTGGGTTACATAGCAAGACCTTGTCTCAAAAAGCAAGCACAAACAAACAAAGCCAGGCATGGTAATGTAGGTCTGCAATTCCATTCCAGCACCCTAGAAGGTGAGGCCGGAGGATAGAAAGTTCCAGTATTGGCTGGGGAATTTAGAGAAACCCTATTGCAAAATTTAAATTAGAAACAGGGCTGAGGAAGCCGGGCATGGTGGCACACTCCTGTAACACCAGCCCTCAGGAGGCTAAGGCAGGAGGATTGCTGTGAGTTCAAGATCAGCCAGGGCTACATAGTGAGTTCCAGGTCAGTTTCAACTACATAGTGAGACCCTGTCTCAAAAAACCTAAAAAGGGGGCGGGAGCTGGGGAGGTAGCTCAGTGCAAGTGCCCTGGGTTTTTTCCTCCAGGATGTGAAAATTAAAATTAATAAATATTCAAAATATAAAAAGAGCAGGGACAGGGGATGTAGCTCAGTGGCACCCCACCTTCATGGCAAGCGCAAGGTCTGAGTTTGATCCCAGGAACCAATAAATAAATAAATAAGAGGACTGGGCATGTAGCTTACTGTGAAAACCAGAATCAACTCCAGAATCAAAAACATAAACTTAAAAAAAAAGACAAACCCTCAGTCTAGTGTGCATGGCTGCGGCAGCAATGCATTCCTCTTCTACCTCTGGTTTTATTGAGATTTTTAGTGAAGTCTTATTTTAAAGGTACCCTCTGAATGTAAGAGAAAACACTGCAACCCATTCCTGGGCAGGGATGTCAATCGCTTTTTGTAAACTGGGAATAGCTATGCAAATCGGAAATGATCATCTACACACCACAGTTTTAGGGTCCCCTCTCAACGCCCTTTTTTTTTTTTTTTTTTTTTTTTTTTGAGACAGGGCCTCACTATGTAGTTGAGACTGACCTGGAACTCACTATGTAGCCCAGGCTGGTCACGAACTCACAGCGATCCTCCTGCCTCAACCTCCCGAGTGCTGGGATTAACAGGCGTGCGCCACCAAACCAGGCTTCAACCATTCCTGCCGGTCCTCCAGCAGAATGCACCAAAGCTCAGCGCCCAGTCTTGCCAGCACCGCCCTGCTCTGCCCCTCCCTTTCCCGCTTTACGCCTTAGCCTAGCCAGAGCTTCTAAAAGCCCGGGGCGCAGCAGGATGGGAGGATTAGAAGGCAGAAGAGGAAGTGTCCTTCGTCCTTGGCCCCGCCCCACCCGCACTCTGCAGTTTGCTATGATTGGCTGTTATGCCCAGGCTTTCCAATCAGGAGGGGGCTGTGGAGCCAGAGATGTGACTTAGGTTCCCACGCGGTTGGTCCCCTACTTCCTCTGGGGTCTTCAGCCCCGCCCGGCGACGCCCCGCGAGCAGGTCTGACTAAGCAGGAAAGCTCGACGGGATCCGCCCGGAAGGGCTGAGTCACGCCACCCTCCGCTCGCCTGGTCTTGTTAGATCCGGGGTGGGGATGTGCTGGCTGAGGTGGATACCCTACGACCTGATCCTTGATGTTTCTGTGTGATCCAGGTTCCTCGACCCTTTTCTGGCCTTTAGTTTCTCTTCTATACGGAGGAGATAAGAATAAATATTTCCACCTGGGCATGGCGGTGTCATCCCAGCACCCTTCAAGGCTGAGGTAGGAGAAGCCCTGAGAGTTCAAGGCCAACCTGAATTACACAGCGAGATCCTGTCTCAAAAAACAAACAAGAAAGAAAAAAGAAAAGTATCAGGGCTGGGGATTTAGCTCAGTGGCGCCTCGCCTGCCTCCTAAGCACAAGGTCCTGAGTTCTAAACCCAGTGTGTGTGTGTGTGTGTGTGGGAGGGTAAAGAACAGATTTGAGTGAGAACGTGAAGAAAGTGGGAACTGGAACCCCTTGTCCTTGCTGATAGGAAAAGTGAAACTGCTGCAAACTTAGTGTGGTCCCCCAGCAGGTTAAACAATTACCACAAGACCCAGCAACTCCACTCCCAAGTACACACCCAAGAGAACTGAAAAGGCTCTCAGACACATTGTACATGAATGCTCACAGCAGCACCATTCAGGGTAATCAAAAGGTGGGCGCTAGGGTGTAGCTCGGGTAGAGATTGCTTGCCTAGCATGTAAGGCCCTCGATTCCATCCTAGCAAGTATTAAAAAAAAAAAGAACCCAAATGTTTCATCAACAGATGAATGGATTAACGTAATTTTGGTAAATCCATATAATGATATTTCATTATAAAAGAAATGAAGTGTTAAATAGGACACACGTGTAAATACGGAATAGTTTCTCTAGTGTGAGAAACTGAATATGTAAATGAGGATGAAAATATATAGCAGATAACGTGAAATAAGAAGAAAAGGTCCAGAGCTGGGGATTTAGCTCAGTAGTGTCGCTGCCAGCCTCGCTAGGGAAAGGTCCTGAGTTCGATCTCGGGTACCAAAAAAAAAGGTCCGAATGGGAAGTGGGGAGGGGAAAGGAAAGAAGGGAAAAACTGGTGAGAAAAAGATGGAAAATCATTTGTAAATAGAGTTGGGAGGGAAAGGGAATGGAGAAAAAAGAACCGATATATATCATGCACAGGTATGAATTCCCAGTGATGAATGTAATTGTAATGTATACGTAAAGGTACCAATAACTTTAATATCAAAAAAAAAAAAAAAAAAAAAAAAGATTTACCCACATTGTAACACATTATCCTTCATTTCTTTGTTTGTCTTTGATACCGGGGATCGAACTCAGGTCCTTAACCTTCTGCTTGCAAAGCAGGCGGCAGAACCACTGAGCTAAATCCCCAGCCCTCTTTTTTTTTTTTTTTTTTTTTGGTGCCAGGGATCGAACTCAGGTCCTTGTGCTTGCGAGGCAGGCGGCGGAACCACTGAGCTAAATCCCAAGCCCTGAATAAATCATTTTTAAGTACGTTTGCCAGACATAATGAATACATTCGTTATGGGAAGTTGGTGCATATACACATATCACACCTTTGTCTTTTTTTACTTCCTCTTCTCCTTTGGTCCTTCCCCTTTTTTTAAAAAAAAATTTTGTACCAGGATTGAACTCAGGTCCTTGTGCTTGCAAGGTAGGCGGCAATACCCCAGAGCTAAATGCCCAGCTCTCCCCTCTTCTGTCCTTAGATCCCCTTCCCATCAGCAAAAGGTCTACCTCGTTGCTTCCTACTATCTTTTATTTTGCTCTTTATTTATTTTTGGAGGACAGGGTCTCACTATATAGTCCAGGCTGGCCTCAAAGTCGCTGTGATCCTCAGGCCTCAGCCTCCCAAGTGCTGAGATCACAGGTGTGCACCACCACACACAAGTTTATTTTGCTCTTGGCCTAACTTGGGTGAGGCCTTAAATTCAATCCATAATACCTGGAGCAGGGGGAGCAAAGGAATGCACAAAAGTAACATTTTGTCAGAGGCTCTGTAAACCAAAAGAAGAAAGGAGGAGGCTGTAGGAGAGAGGGTGGGCCACGGGGTAGAGAATGCCCCAGAAAAATGATCTAGGAATGTGTGTGTGAGGGCAGGAGGGTTGATGGAGATGGTGTGAACACACTTGGGCCTTTCGAAAACAGGGTACCTAATTCTCAGTTTCCAGTTGTCTGCTGGGTCCTGGCTCCATTTCAGCCAAGTGTGCTATACACACAGACTGGAATAGCGGTACTTTGGGAGTGAAGGGCATGGCTGTTTGAGCAGAAAAAAAGGAGAGTGTCAGGGGAGATGAAAGCAGGTGGGAGATTTAGAAATCAACAAAAGGCAGGAAGCAGACTTCAGCAGAATCAAAGCTCCCTGAGAAATTCTGAGATTTGTGGTAGGGATGCTGCGTATCCTGATTTGTTGAGAGATACCTGGCTGGATTTGTGCCTGCCTGTGTTTGTGTGTATATCAAACACATGCACACTAGACAAGCCCTCTGGAACTGAGCTATACCTCCAGCCCTGGATCCTTTTAATTAAATCCTCAGGGACAAGATGAAAGATGGGAGATATTTAATTAGTTGGCATTAGGAGGCCTGTCTCACTTTCCAGTGAATTCTCATCTTCCTTAGAATAAGCTCCTCCTCTTGGCCTAGAAAGTCCTGAGTGCTCTGGCCCTTACTAGCCACTCTGTGTCATCTCTTAGCATGGTCTTTTTGTTCCAATCTCAGTTCCCTCCTTCCTTTCTTACTTTCCCTTTCCTCTCTCTTTTCTTTTGGAAAGGGTCTTGCTCTGTAGCCCAGGATGGCCTTGAACTTGCAGTGATCCTCCTGCCTCAGCCTCCCAAATGCTGAGAGTACAGGTGTGCATCACCACAACAGGCAGATTTTCTTTTTTTCCCTTTCACTCTCCTTCCGTTCTTTCTTTCCTTTTTTGGTACCGGGGATCAAACTCGGGTCCTTGTGCTTGCAAGGCAGGCATCAGAACCACTGAGCTAAATCCCTGGCCCCTTCCTTCTCTTTTCTTTTCTCTCCCCCCACTTTCTTTCTTTACCGGGGATGGAACCAACGGCCTCACATATACTAGGCAGTTGTTCTACCACTGAGCTAGCTACCTCCTCATACCTTTGTATAGGCCAAAAGTTCATGACCAGCTCTCAACTGCTTAGGCTCAGCTCACCTCCCCCTTGTCCATCCATAGCACCACACCCCACTTTCTTGGTTGCGCTAATCACTACTTTAGATGACTCTTTTCTTCCAGTATTAGGGATTGAATTCAAGAGCCTTGGGCCGGGGATTTAGCTCAGTGGCTGCCTTGCAAGCACAAGGACCTGAGTTGGATCCCTGGTACCAAAAACAAAACAAAACAAATAAAAATCTTCTGGTTAGGGATTTAGCTCAGCGGTTCTGCCACCTGCCTTACAAGTGCAAGGACCCAAGTTCGATCTCCAGTATCAAAAAAAAAAAAAAGAGAGCCTTCACACTGAGCTACATCCCCTCCCTTTTATGCTGAGACAGCGTCTCACCAAATTGCCCAAACAGGACGTGAACTTGCAATTCTCCTGCCTCAGCCTTCCAGAGAGCTGGGATTGCAGGTGTGAGCCACCATACCCAGCTCACTTCAGACATGTCTATTTATTCATTGGCTTGTCATCCTTCTCTCTGTGGTGCTAGGTATGAAACCCAGGGCCTCACACCTTTGATGTAAGTGCTGTACCACTAAGTCACAACACCAGCCACATTTTCTTCTCTTGAAGGTCATTTTTGTCCTAATCATGTAAACAGGAACCTGATTTGGGGGGTGGGGATAAGATTAACTCCATGTGTTGCCCAGGCTGTCCTTGAACTTGCTTCGATCCTCCTTCCATACCTGGCCACCATACCTAGCTTAGGTTTAGGTGTCTTTTTGTTCCGTAGCCTCAGAGCTCAGCACAATGCTTGACCTAGCAGGTTCTCCAGAAGTATTTGTGCAGGTCTGCCGTTCTCTTGAGAAGTATTATTTGGGCCACCCACTGTATGTAAGGTCCAGGGCACAGAGCTGGACCCAGCAGGGCAGCCCTAGTCCTCACCCCCAGGCTAGTGGAGATACAGGTCAGGCAGTGTTCTGGACATACAAGGCCAGTGTGCTCACTGGGCAGGGTGGGGGCTCCGGGCCAGACCAGATGGGCCTGTCAGTAAAGGCTGAAACTGGAGGCGAACTGAGAGTTGGTTAAAGGGAAAGAGGAGGAAAGAGTGATGTGAATTCCAGGCAGAAAGAACAGTGTGTGCAGAGGCCCCTCTGTGGGAAGAGATTCCAGGCATTAGAGGAATTGGAAGTAGTTTGGCCTGGCTAAATTTTGGCAGCAAGAGGCAAAGGGATGATGCTGAGAACACAACAGAGCTGGACTGTGCGGGATCTTTGGGAACCAAGCTAAGCATTGGGGAGCCATGCAAGGGGCTGGAGCAGGGGAGCAGCACCATTGCATTTGTAATTGGGAGCAAGCTCAGTTTTTGTGTATGAGGAGTGGGTCAGAGCCCGGGAAATAATGAAGAATGAGGTGGCCCTGGTAAGAAACGTGGGGATGGAGAGAAGGGACAGATTCCAGCAGGGCTGAGAAGGAAGAGGACCTCATGATTAAATTAGTCGTTGAGATGCGAATTAGTGATGGCTAGCGGTTTGGTAGTACTACTTACCAGGGGAACTCAGATTTAGGTGTGGGTGACAAAGTTATGCTTGGGCAGGCTGAGTTTCAGGAGAGTAGGTCACTCAAAGTCAACATGAGATTCTCATTGGCAAGTTTCTCATTGGCAAAAGCCCTGGTTTTTTTAATTTGGTTTTTTGGTTTTTTTGAAACAGGGTCTCACTATATAGTTCAGGCTGCCCTTGAACTCACTATGTAGCTCAGGTAGGCCTGGAACTCTTGGGGATCCTCCTCCCTCAGCCTTCCAAATGCTGGGATTGCAGGCGTGTGCCCCCATGCCCAGCTTTTTGTTGTTTGCAGTACTGGAGATTGGCCTTTGCACTGAGCTACCTCCCCAGTCCATTTTTTTTGAAACAGGGTCTCACTAAATTGCTACGTTGTCTAGACTGGGCTCAGAGCTAGGTGTGGTGGTCCGTACCTGTGATCCCAGCACTCTAGGAGGCTGAGGCAGGGGGAGCACAAATTTGAGGCCAGCCAGGGAAATTCAGCAATTTAGTAAGACCTTGTTTCAAAATAAATAATTGAAAAAGGATGGGGATGCAGGTCAGTACAAAAGGCACTAGATTCAATCCTCGGTACCACAAAACAAACAAATTTTAAGAAGAGCACCTGGATCCACTCTATTTTTGGCTCCACCATGCAAATTTAGACAAATCATTTCTCTTCCCTCAGCCTCAGCTTTCCCAGTCTGTTAAATGGGACAGTAATACAGTACTTCCTCCACAGGGCTGCTGCGAGGATCACGAATGTTGGCAAAAGGACCTTGCTTAGATGGGGACAGAGGCATTTTCCCATCTTACATCCCTCTAGTCCCTGTCCCTCAGTGAGATGGTGGGTCTCAGAGAGCTCCACCGTGAATGGAGACAAAGCCATTCCTGTCAGGAGGTGGAATTTGATGCCAAAGTGTCTACCTCACTCTTTGGCTGAGCTGGTGAAAGGACAAATAATGGCCCCACAATGTCCATATCTCAATCCTGGGGGACCATGAACAAGTTACTTTATATGGTTAAAGGGATGTTTGCAGATAGGATTAAATGAAGAACCTTGAAAAGGGAGGTGATCCTGGATTATCCTGCTAAGATTAACTGGGCCTGGTGGCCATGCCGGTAATCCCAGCCCTCTGGGAGGCTGAAGCAGGAGGACTGCAAGTTTGAATCTGACCCTGGTAATTTAGCAAGACCCTGTCTCAAAATTAATTAAATTTAAAAGAGGCTTGGGAGGTATGTGGCTCCGAGCAAAAACCCTGGGTTTAATTCCCAGCGCCTCAGGAAAAAACGAGGAAGAAGGAGACAGAATCAAAGAAGAGGTAAATTGCTGGAAGCAGAGGTAAGAGAGATGCAATTCCTGGCAAGAGGTCATAAATTAGAATAAAGGTAGCTTCTACAAGTGGGAAACAGGAAGTAGATTCTCCTCTCAAGCATCCAGAAAAGCCACCAACTGCCAACACCTTGAATTCAGCCCAGGGAGACCCATGTGAAATGAGAATTTTTGTTTGTTTGTTTGTTTGTTTGTTTGAGACAGGGTCTCATTATGTAGTTGAGACTGACCTGGAACTCACTATGTAGCCCAGGCTGGTCTCGAACTCAGCGATCCTCCTGCCTCAGCCTCCCGAGTGCTGGGAGTGCTGGTATTACAGGTGTGCGCCACCATGCCCAGTTTTTCGAGAATTTTAAGGCAGTAAATTTGTGTTGATCTAAGATACTTAATTTGTGGTCATTTGTTATAGCAACAACAGCCTGCAGGCTGGACCTGAAGGGCAGGGGCTTGATGGCTTGACAACTGGCAGGGCAGGCAACATCTGCAAGTCACACAGCCTGGGGCCAGGAGAGCAGCTCTGGCATGGTCTGCCTCTCCCCCCATCTCCCTTCCTGCGTCCTCAAGAATTTTGTCTCTTCCAGTGACTCCAGTACCTTGCCAGGTGACCTTGAACAAACCCCTTCCTTTTGCTGGATCTCAGTGTCTGTATATGGAAAAGACGAGAGGAGAGGAGCTGGTCCAGGGGATCCTCTGGAGCCCTGGCGGCCTGCCACAGTGAGTCAGCGTTTCCGGGATGTGACGGGCCTGCGAGAGCTCTGGGAGGACGCTCTTGGGCAGCTGCCCTCCATCTCCACACTGGTTTCCTCCGGAGTCCTGCTACAAGTAATGCGCTGCTGCTGAAACAGCTCAGTTAAAAGACAGGGACAATGCTTTATTGACTTGGCACCTATGAACGGGTGGCTACAGACTCCAAGTTTCTTTGCCATTGCAAAGTGGAGGCTCTGTGGTGGGGGCGCAGAAGTCAGATGCTGGTTCCAGCTGTAGAGAGGGACCACAGTCCCTGCTTTGGCCCCTCTAGCCCCCTTGTTCAGCCGAGCACCATCTGAATCCAGGCCCTCATGGCACAGGACAAGGCAACGACCCAGGTTCTTCCACAGCCCCTAAGAGTCTAAGGAAAGGGCTGCATGACCCTCCTTGCCTATCTCTTCTTGTGGCTCCCAAGATAGGTGAGGGGAAAAGGAGAACCTCCATTTACAGAGAGCCGCTGAGCTGCCCAGATCAGATCCAGGTAGGCAGGGTCAGGACTACTGGAATAGAAGACCTCAGGAAGAGAAGAGTTAAGGGTCATCCCCCTCCTCTATTTTCTGTCTTGGCTGCATGGATGCATTGATTGTGTGGGACCCACAATAGCTGATGAAAGGCTGAGGTCACATAATAAAGTTGATGGGTACAGGTCTACCCTGCCTGGGCAGCCTCTCTCCCAGGCCCTGGGAAGGTGGGGCTGCTTGAACTGAAAAAGTCACAGGAAAAGGCCTTCCTGGAGGAGGAGGAGGCTGCCCGAAGAAGAGGTGGTCTGCAGAGCCAGCTGGGTCATGACAGCTGGCACAGGACGCTGGCATCCTCGCTGTGGTCACAGTTGTGGGCGTCCCAACGGATGTGGGAGCAGAGCAGCAGGGTGCTCTCATCCCCTCGGCACTTGACATTATCCAGGAGGATGGGGCCTCGGCCTGGGCCAAAGTGCGCCTCGCCAGGGGCTGCCAGGGCCTCGCCACAGCCCAGCTGGCGACACAGGACACCAGCTGCTCGCAGGTCCCAGGCATCATCACAAATGGTGCCCCACCGCTGCCCTAGGAAGAGCTCCACACGGCCCTCGCAGCGGTGAGTTCCACTGGCCAGACGCAGGTGCCCTGGGTCGGGGTGGGGCAAGCCTAGGTTTAGAAAGGGCTCCTTATGTCAGGCCGTGCCCCCTGCTAGGACAGAGGAGGTGAAGAGTAGCACTGGGAGACACAGCACTGCCTTGGAGGCCTCCATGAGTTCAGATGGAGATTAAATTAGAATGAGCAGGGGGCTGGGGATTTAGCTCAGAGGTTCCGCCACCTGCCTTGCAAGCACAAGGACCTGAGTTCAATCCCAGTACCAAAAAGTTCGAGGCCACCCTGGGCTACGCAGAGAATTCAACGCTAGCCCGAACTTCATCGAGAGACCCTGTCTCAAAATACCAAATAAATAAGGATGGGCAGCAGTTCAGACCCAGAAACTCTGGGCTGGAAGAGAACACGCAAAAGTGCTGAGTGGTGCTGCACTGGGTGCTTCATTCTGCTCTCCCCTAGTGCTTGCATGTAATCCCAGTACCTCAGCCCTAGGCCAGTTCTTTGGAGACTGATTATGTTCTATCATGTCCTCCTAAGGTCACCATAGTCTCCCCCTCACTCCCTTGATTCCCTGAGCTAAATTCTGAATTCTTTCATTGCTTCCCTCAAGACAGGCTCCCAATGCCCTAATTTTGATCCCAACTCTAGAAGTTTCTAGATTGCCCTACTTTAAAATTTAGCTTCTTCTTTCTGGACTACTCCTATTAATGAGGCCTGAAACCAGCATGAAGGACAAGGTTCTAGGACCTGATGCAAATCTGCCAAGTTGCTGTATCCCAGGCTTTGACCTCCCTCAATCCAGCTGTCCCATCCTGGTGTCTCCACCTCACTTTCAGACAGCTATGAGCACCTACCATCCCTGGGCCGAGGAGTGGGCACCTGGGTGGTCTCAGAACCATCCTGTTGGGCTTGCGATCCCAGCTCCTCTGGGCCTTGCTCAGGAAAGAAAGAGAAAAAAAGAGATTCCTGTCACACTGGGGAACATGCTCCTTAGGGCCAAGTCACCTCCTTCCCTCCCCAGGGAAGCATTTCTAGGGACAGACAGAAAGGATTTCAGAGGTTCCTGAAGAATGGCTCCCTGTTCCTTAGATAGAAAATGGAGCTTGTGTTGGACTTGGTGGCGCACATCTGCAATCCCAGCACACTGGGATTGGCTGAGCCAAGAGGATCCCAAATTTGAGCCCTGCCTAAGCAATTTAGGACTTAGCAAGACACTCTCTCAAAATAAAACATTAAACCAGGCATGGTGACCCACGCCTGTAATTCCAGCACTAGGGAGGCTGAGGCAGGAGGATCGATGTGAGTTCGTGACCAGCCTGGGCTACATAGTGAGTTCCAGATCAGTCTTAACTATACAGTGAGACCCTGTCTCAAAAAACCAAAAAACCAAAACAAAACAAAATGAAAATGAAAACAGGGCCAAGACTGTAGCTTAGTGCAAAGGCCCTAGGTTCAAACCACGGTAGTACAAAATAAAATAAAGAAAAAGTTGTGCTAATTTGACTCAAGAACCCAGGACAAAAGCCCTGTGGCCTAGCTCATTGTGGCCAATTCTTTCAGGAGGGTAGAGGGCCCACTAGGGCTGGGCAGCAGATGAGGGTGGAAAGAGCAATTCCAGTAGCAATCAATGAACAAACACACTCATTGAATCGACTTCTCTCACAGGTAACAGGTTAGCACAGCAAAGGCGGATTAACCCTCCAGCTAGAGCTCCGCTGGTTTTTGACTCAGCAGGTAGCAAGAGGCCCCGCCTTCCACAGGCTCGAATTGCAGAGGGCGCTCCCTTCCGGTCCCGCCCCAATGCCGCGCAGTCGCAGAGCTTTCAACGGCGGGGCTACTCATCCCTGCCCTGCGGACAGCTCTCGAGGCAGTGCCACAGTACAAACTACGTGCGGCCCCGCCTCCTCCTCGGATGCTACTCCGCCCCCGCATACTGCGTACCCAGGCAGGCCCCGCCTACGCCCTCGCCCGCTGTGCGTGATGACGTAAATGTCGCCCCGCCCCACGCCACAGAACGGGTCTTCAGTGCGTCCTCACCTGTACATAATGCGCCAGCGTCTTCGTGGTGGCCGCAGTTGTGCTGGCCCCAGCCCAGGTGGAAGCAGTCGCTCAGGCGGGCCTCGGTACCCACACAGCCCACGTTGTCCAGCAGTACAGGGCCGCGGCCGTAGCCGAAGTGGCCAAGGCCCGTGGC
>NW_022900929.1:17646526-17648773 GCF_012274545.1 Fukomys damarensis | reverse complement strand
AGCCGCAGCCGCCTGCCTGCGGGGCGCATAAACCCGCGGCCAGAGGGGCTGGGCTGGGCCGTCCGGCTCTCACCCCCACACACCCCGCCAGATCCCGGTTCTGCCACTTACTTTTCTTCCCAGCGGCCCCGGCTGCTGTGGTCAGATGTGCTGTCTCCCCGGAGGGCTGAGCACCAACTCCTGTAGCTGCAGAGACAGGGAGGGCAGCTGGAGCCTTCAAAAGGGCCAAGGCGGTCTACTCTCCTGCAGCAGTACAGGGCG
Source organism: Fukomys damarensis (assembly GCF_012274545.1). Classification (NCBI taxonomy): domain Eukaryota; kingdom Metazoa; phylum Chordata; class Mammalia; order Rodentia; family Bathyergidae; genus Fukomys; species Fukomys damarensis. The sequence continues at coordinate 17,648,512 of NW_022900929.1, read as the reverse complement.
ACCCCTACTGAGATACCTCCACCTGTACTCCCAGCCTTAATCCCAAAGTCATCCAGTACCTGGCATGTCATGAGGAACCCACTGCAGGCATTTATCCCTATTTATTTATTGGGTACTGGGGGTTGAATCCAGAGCCTTCACACTGAGCCAAACATCCCCACCCACACACCACTTAGTATGACTAAGTCACAATTACCCAAACTCAACCTGGCTCAAACTTTCCATACTTCCTCCTCTGCCTCCTGGTGCTGGAATTACAGTCATGTGCCTCCTCACCTAACTCCTATCCTTATTTTATTTTTGAGACTGGGTCTCCCTAAGCAGTTCAGGCTGGCTTTGAATTGACCAGGCTGCCTTTGAACTCACAACGATACTCCTCTCTGCCTCCCTAGTGCTGGGATTACAGATGTGCAGCACCACACTGGCTGTTATCCTGATTTTGATCTCAATGATAGCTCCAGCCCTAACTCCATACTTCTAACCTTGATTCATCCTTCATCTCCACCCACTCACAGGGCCTCTCAATTCCCAATCCCAGCATCATCCCCAAATTTGACTAAGAAAACTTTTATACCTCCTCCCATTCCCTTGAACTTTTTAGCGTTCTGGGTTCCATTCCTGTTCCATCTGCTCATCTGTTCTCTCACCCACCTCTTTACCATCTGGTCTAAAACCCTGGGCTATTAGGACTTCCTTTCTAGGGATCTAGAACAACCTCCCTTTCCCAGCCCATCCACCTCACCCCTGCCATTCCAGCCTGGAGGGTGGGCTCTTCACCTGCTGGCTCTGTGTGCCAGGACCCATCCTCTCTTGTGGCCGAGGGTGGCAGTGCTGTGAGAGTTGGGGAGCCCAGGACTAGAGTCGGAGAGAAGACAGCAGGGTCAGAGGCTGAGGTGCAGCTGCCTAGTCAGCCTGGCCATGGTGAAGGAGAGGAGGGTTTCCGGAAGACAAAATTTTACTTCGGGGTGGGGGCCTCAGCCTCAGCTGGGGATCCAAATCATAATTTATTTGTGCTTGTAAAGGTACAATCTACACTTCCTGGTTTACACAGGGCTTTCGCAGATGGGCTGTCATTTCCCCCAGTGTCCAGGGTTCTCAGAAGCCAAATGTGCCCAGGACGTGTAGATGCAGAAGGCCTCACCCACAGGGAGGCCAAGCCCTTGCATAACAGGACTCATCCCCATCTTCCAGCTAAAATAGGGCTGAGGAGGGCAAGGGGGATGCTCAAGGCCCACAGTAAGGTCAGCCTATGGCTCTGCCAGGTGCAGGGCGTGAGGATGGGTAAGCCTTTGCCTCTGGGCCTCAACTTTCCTGCCTATAGATGGAGACGAGAGCCCTTGGCTTGTCCATCTTGTAGAATGGAGTCCTTTGTGAAATGGCTTTATTGGTCCTAGTATTTCCCATTGCCAAGAACACTTCCCAAACTGAAGAAAGCCCAGATGGGAAGAGAATACTAGCATGTGCTAGGTGACTGGGGCAATTCAATTTTTGTTTGTTTGTTTGTTTGTTTGAGACAGGGCCTCTCTATGTAGGTGAGGCTGACCTGGAACTCACTATGTAATCAGGCTGGTCTTGAACTCACAGCGATCCTCCCGCCTCAGCCTCTTGTGCTAGGATTACAGGTGTGTGCCGCCTTTTTTTTTTTTTTTTTTTTTTTTTTTTGGAATTAGGGATTGAACTCGGAACCTTGAATTTATGAGGCAGTGGTGGAACCACTGAGCTAAATCCCCGGCCCTCTTGTTACTTTTTTCTAAAGTATTCCATGAAGAATTCTTGGAAATTGCTAGAAAATTGTGGAAGCACTCTTAGTGGAGCGATGCTGCAGTATTGTAACAGCTGCAGTCCGTCACGAGCAGTACTGCGATACTGTGAGGCACCTTTTATAGCACCCCTAAGATAATGTAAGTTATTTTGGAGCCATCCTGGAGAGCTTTGGTAAGCCCAAAGAGGGCCAAGGCACCTTCCCCACCCAGACCTCAACCTGCT
>NW_022900929.1:17642560-17646245 GCF_012274545.1 Fukomys damarensis | reverse complement strand
CACACCGTGCCCCACAGGCCGCCGTGCAGGATCTCCACTCGGCCCTGACACGGGCCCGCGCCCCCCACCAGGCGCACGCTGCCCTCGCCTGTGATGGTGGCGGGGATAAGGGAGCATGGCCCGCAGGACTCTGCCTTCCAATCCCTGCACCAGGCAACCCCTCCACAGTGCCATGTGCTTCAGGTCCCCAAACCCCAGGGGCACTGCCTCCTCTCGGCCTAGATGACTAGATGACAGGAGTGGCTGGTGGATGCACGCGACAGACAGCTCTGATTGTCAGCCTCGCCTAAAACCAGTCCTCGCTTTCCTTGTCCCTGCTCTCAGGGAAGGCTAGGATGTGCTGCTGCTTTATTTACTACTGCCTGAAGAAAATCTCACCTTTCAAGATGCATCCCCCACAGCTCTTCCTCTGTGCATCCCTGCCTGATCTCCTGACCCTCTTCTTCCTCTGCGCCTACCCTGAGCATTGAACCCAGGGCTTTCTGCATGCTAGGGAAGTGCTCTTAACATCCAGCTACATCCACAGCCCTTTATTAGATTTTATTTTGAGAAAGGGTCGCTAAATTGTGCGGGCTGGATTGGACCATATGATCCTCCTGCCTCAGCCTGCCATAGTGCTGGGATTAAAGGTGTGTGCCACCAGGATGACCAGGAAATAAGATTCTTGTGCTCTGCTGAGTCTCCCATTACCCTCACTCCTCCCCCAACACTGCTTGATCTCTCTCAGCCTTCAGTTGCCTAGGGTAGCGTGAGATTCCTCAGAGAGGATAATGAGGGATGTTCCTCATTCCCCTGACTTACCTTTCCCATTCGGAGGAGTGGTAGGGGACACGTTGCTGGTTAACATCTTCCTTGTAGGTGGCTGGGTGAGCAAGAATTCTAGGGCAGGAAGCAGGGTGGAAAGAAGGAATTAGGGATCTTTCTGTTCTCCAACCACACACCCATAAATTGGGTGCCTTCGTCAGGGCCTCCAGCCACACAAAGGGTCAAAGCCTCTTCTCCAGCATGAGGTGGTGCAGCTTCTGCCTCAGTCTGCATGGGACAGCCAGACCCCAGGAGGTCCCTACAACCCTGCTGCCCATCACCATCTACTGTCCTCCAGGGCCCCCCAGGCCTGCGCTCACCGTCACACAGGACGGCCACATCCTCGTAGTGGAAGCAGTTGTGGATGCCCCAGCCCCGGCTGCCACACTCGCTCAGTGCAGCCTCCTGTCCGCGGCATTCCACGTTGTCCAGTAGGATAGGGCCCCTGCCCTGGCCAAAGGTGAGGGGTCGTGGCACAGGCAGTGCCAGGCCGCAGCCCAGCTGACGACACACCACTTTGGCATCCACCACGTCCCAGTCATCATCACAGACGCTGCCCCAGGAGCCACCATGCAGGACTTCCAGGCGCCCTCGGCAACGGCTCGGGCCCCCCACCAGCCTCAACTCTGCAAAGAGGGTTGAGCTGGCACCAGGGGTCCCTATGCCCAGCCCCCAGGATGCCTGCTTTGCTGCAAAGCCCTGGGAGCCTTGGGATCGGTCCCTTCTGTGACATGGGCAGACTGTGGTGATGCTTTGGAGGGGGGATGTTGCAGTCACAATGGGCTGCCAGAGCAGGGAGTAAGAGGGAGGAGCAGGCACTTACCTGGCAAGGGCAGCAGAGTGGGCTGCAGGGCGCTGGCTGAAACAGAATAGGAAGAGCTTGGGCCCCTCTGCCCATTCTTTGGCTGCTAGGTCCCAGGAACACAGCCTCCCCTCCTCCATGGTCCTTGCTATCACCTTTGCCCCCTGGATCCCTGTCTTTCCAAAGTACACCTTTACTTTCTGGGACTGTTAGGGTCTCAGCATCCTTTCCCAAAGGAGTCCACAGGCCACCCTGGAAAGATCTGGGCACGGTGGCACTCTAAGAGGCTGAGGCAGGAGGATTGCAAATTGAAGTCCAGCTGGGCAATTTAGAATTACTTTTGTTTTGTTTTGTTTTTGGTACCAGGAATCAAACTTGGGACCTTGTGTTTGAGAAGCAGGTAGTAGAAAACCACTGAGCTAAACTGGGCAATTTAGTGAGTTAGCAAGACCTTATCTCAGAAAGAGTTGAGGGATGTAGCTCAACACAGAGTCCTTGGGTTCAATTGCCAGGACCAAAAAAAAAAAAATCAGAGACACAGACCTGCCTGTCTTTTTCTACAGCTGAATCCCTTAGGTTCCCGCTACCTGATGAGTCCCAGGAGCTGAGCCTTCTCGTGTCTTCTGATCAGCAAGTTCTCTACCATGAGCCATATCCCCAATCCCTTTGTGTTTTGAGAGAGGGTCTTATTGTGTATTCCAGGTTGGCCTTCAGCTCACTGTGTAGCCCAGACTGGCCTCAAACTCCCAGCAATCCTCGTGCCTCAGCCTCCCTCAGTGCTGGGATCATTATAGGTGTGTACCACCATGCCTGGCTTCCAGCTGCCTTCCCTGCAGAAATTGGAGAGCCCGCTCCTTCCCCTCCTCTATTTCTGGTGTCCCCTGATTGCCCCCTGTTGGGGTACATTTAGCTCTCACCTTCAATACTGAGACCTCTGTTCCCCAAACTCAGGCTCATAGTATCATCAACCATGTCAGAGTAGAAAGAAGCCCGGAATCCAGCTCATTCACAACCCACCTCCCACTGTAATTTGTCAATGAGAAAACAGCCAGGAAAAGGTGGGGACACTCACCCAGAGGAAGGAGGAGGAGGAAAGACAGGGCTGGGGGAAGGGGCGAATGGGCAGCACCTCCATCCCCAGGCCTCCACCCCCTGCTCATCTCATCCAGCTGGGGACCCAGGATTCTGATTCGCATCTCTGCTTCCTTGTACACCCAGCCAGCGGGTAGCCTCTCAGATGGTCCCATCAAGGGGTCGGGCAAAGTCACAGCTGGAACATCTGGAATTCAAGATTGCAATGCGTGCTGTCAGCTGGAGGAGCCAGCTTCAGGGGCACCTGCTATTGCCACTTGGCTTTGACATTCCCAGGGGAAGCAAGGGCACTGGCAACAGCTGGGACATGAGAGGAAGGCGGGTGTGGAAGGAAGCTAATGAGGAGTCAGGTTTGGCGGGAGCCACCAGTGCAAAGGAGGCAAGGGGTGGGAGGTGAGCGTGGCCAGGCTGCCTGTGGCCAGCTGTGGTGGTCCCTGGGACTCAGAGCTTATCCTCCGGGGTGCTGTCCTGTAGTGTGGTCAGTGCCATGAGTGGCACTTCATTAACCCACTTAATCTTAGGGGGTTATTGATATGCATTTATTTTATTTTCATGGATTTTTTTTTTTTGCAGTGCTTTCTATTTATAGCAAAGCACCCTGCTTTTGAATTTATTGGAACGATATAAAGTTTCCTTTTAAAATGGATTTAAATTAGAAGAAGTGAGTCGATGTAAAAAAAAATTAAGGAAATGTTTGAGTTTTTTTGTTTATTTGTTTGTTTTTTGAGATAGGGTCTCCCTGTGTAGCCCAGGCCTGGCCTCAAACTCATGGCAATCCTCCTGCCTTGGTCTCCTAGAATGCTGGGATCACAAGGTGTGCACCACCACCCCCAGCTCTACTTTTTTGCTTTCATACCATAATTCAAAAATTACTTTAAGAAGTAAAGCAAAAAAGTAGAGCTGGGGGTGGTGGCGCATGCCTGTAATCCCAGTACTCGGGAGGCTGAGGCAGGACGATCGCTGAGTTCGAGACCAGCCTGGGCTACA
>NW_022900929.1:17609788-17642526 GCF_012274545.1 Fukomys damarensis | reverse complement strand
TCAGTGTCAACTAAAAAGAGAGACATTGACAAAAAAAAAAAAAAAAAAAAAAAAAAAAAAAAATGTGTATAAATCCTAAGTGCAAAGCTCAGTGAATATTCATGCACCCTAGAACCCTCCATGCCCCCTTTCTTGCAGACTTTAGCAAGAATGTGACACTAGGCTTTCAGATGATGGATTGGTTGGTTGGAGACAGGTGGAGGCTGCTTCAGAGGCTGATGAGGTTCTCAGGACTCCAGATAATGAGGGGCAGAGAAGAGGAGAGATGGAAAAGATAGCTGGGGGCGGAGTTGGCAGGGGCGGCCTCCAAGGTTCCTGAGGGCTTGGCGCAGAGGTGCAGCCAGCTGTCTCCTGGCCACTTCGCTGGGCACTGCAGAAGGAGTGGGGAGGACGCTTCTGTTTGGGGTCTACCAAGAGTGAGGTGCCCGGGACAAGGTGCCCTCCCAAAGGACCCCCAGCCCCATGCCCCGTCTGCCCCTGGCTTTGCTCCACCCTGGCACACAGTCTGCTTAGGCAGCGGGTGAAAACGTATCTGGATGCGGACACGAGGCTTTCAACAGCCCATTCATGGGGCCCAGGACGGCCCCCGTGGAATAATCAGCTTTTGTCCTCCCTTGCCTGGGCTGGGGACAGCTGGGAGACGGGAGCTGGGAGCCGTGAGGAGGGTCAGCCACAGGCTGGTCTTTGCCATGTGGGGGACACGTAGCTTCCTGGTCAGTTTCCTCCTCTCTGGCCACAGGGACACTGCCCCTCCTCCCCAGGCCAGGTCAGTCCCCACCCTGGCAGCGGGCATGGGGACAGACAGCTCCCAGAGACCCTGCCGGGAATCCTCAGGGGCTCCTGCTCTGTCCCCCGATACTCAGGCCAGGAGTGAGGGAGAAACCTTCATGGACTTCAAATTGCCGGCCCCAGAGATCCCTGAGGCCCCAGAGAAGCTGGCCACGCCCACCAGCTTTGAGCCCAACCTCTCCAGCCTCTTGTGCCTCCTACCCTGGGGGTGCTGGCCAAGTGGAGGGTTTTTCTGTCTGTTTTAGGTCACTGTGGCACTCAAAAGCCCTCCCATTCTTTCTCTACCCTTCAGAAGTGACTCGAGTCACCCTGTGGTCTCTTTACAGGTCAGGTCAGACTGGTTGTAATACTGGAAGAAGAAGCTGCTAAGCCTTGCTGTTCTTATCTGTAAAATGGGCTCAGTAGTGTACTTACCTCCTACAGGTGTTGCTACATTAAACGAGCTAATGTTTATGAACAGCTGAGCCCTAAGTGCCACACTAAATGTGGCAGGTATCATTATGACTGATTCTTCTATCTAGACTGTGGACTCTCCAGGGCAGGACCCAGATCTTATTCAATACTGGTGCCTGGCACAAATGTTTGTCAAATGACTGAATGAAATTATAGTTGCAGAATCATAGAATGTAGCTGTCAGAAGGGGCAGGAGATCATGAAGGACAAGTCCCCATCTGACCAGTGGGAGATGGCGCACGCACACATGTGCACACGTGGTCACACTCACACACACACACACACACACACACACACACTCTCACACATCAGCAAAGTGAAGGACTCATACATACCTGGGGGAATGTTCTGGGTTCCTTCTGTCCCTTCTAGAGTCAGTCCAAGCTGGAATCAGAAGTGTAGGGGGGAGAAGGATCCCCCAAGTGCAAATCAACTCCAAACTTTCTTCTATTTGCAGCTGGCAGGTGAGGAGAGGCGGAGTCCCTGTCCATGGAGCTGATTAATGGCCCCAGCCTGTCCCCACCCGACCTTAAGGGTAGAGCAAGGCAATGGCAGGGTGGCGGAGGCCCGTGGGGCCTAGAACAGCCCCAGAGGAAGGCACCAGGTGGAGGAGGAGCTGCAGGGCTGGGGGAGGCGTGGACTCTGGGCCAGGGGCTCAGGTTTCCTAAGGGCTGGGCGGTCTCCACCCCTTTGCAGGGCTGTGGGCACCGAAGAGACTGCCCCAATCCAGCGCCTAGTTGGCCCCACCATGTCCTGAGCCCGGAGACATAATGGAGAGAACCACCCCACACGGTGGACGTCCCACCCAGATGAGGCTTCACTCTCTTAGGGGCTGCTGATTTTGTCTTCCCGACTGGTTCTTCCTGAGTTCTGGTAGGTACTTCTTGGGCTTGTGTAGTTACAGGTAACAGGAAAGGCCATGAGCTTTTTCTATAGCTGTAACAAAGTTCTGGGCCGGAAGCTCTGCTACTGAGCTACATCCCAGCCCCAGAATATTCCTGATCCCTGAGAGCGGGGTCCAAGGATACAGAGTTCCTGGTTTGAGCAGACCCCTCCCCCAGACTCATCTGCTGGCTGCTGGGACTCCCTTCTATCCATCTACACAGCTCTCTTTTGCATTTACCTCTTTCCCAGCTGGAATCTTCAAATCACCCCTGAAAACCAAGTAACATCTGTGTGCAGTGGTGTGTGCCTGTAACTCTGGCTATTTGGGAGGCTGAGGCAGGAGGATCACAAACTCAGGCAACTTAGCGAGTTAGTAAGACTCTACCTCAGAGAAACTGGTGTGGCAGGCGTTATGATACAGCTCAGTGGTGGAGGCCCTAAATTCAATCCCCAGTTCCACCACCACCAAAAAACAAAAAGTCAACATTAAAAAACCAAACCCAGCTAAGCATGATGGTGCATGCCTCTATTTATAGCACTGGGGAGGCTGAGGCAGGAGGATCACTGTGAATTCAATGCTAGCCCAGGCTACATAGCAAGACCCTATCTCAACTCCCTCCTCAAAACAACAACAAACCTCCCAAAACAATCTAATTATAATGGCCAAGACAAGAAAAGAAACTTCACTGAAGGTCCTTGAAGAGTTGTCACCACACACCTACCAGAAGAGTAAAAAATAAAAACAATACTAATTACTAATGAGGATGTGGAGAAACTGGATGATAGGAATGTAAAATGACACAGCTGCCTTGGAACATAGTTTAGCTCTTTCTTTCTTTCTCTCTTTTTTGAGACAGAATCATGTTATCTGGGCTCCACACGTTTCAGAGGAGCTGAGGCTACAGATATATTTCACCATGCCTGGCTTTAGCAGCTTCTTAAAAAACTAAACCCAGGGCTGGCTAGGGATTTAGCTCAATGGTGCCACACCTGTCTGGCAAGTGCAAGGTCCTGAGTTCGATCGATCCCCAGTACCAAAAAACAAACAAACAAACAAACAAAACCAAAAAAACTTGTGCATGACGCCTGTAATCCCAGTATTTGGGAGGCTCAGGCAGGAGGATTGCTCTGAGTTTGAGACCAGACTGGGGTACATAGTGAGTTCAAGGTCAGCCTGAACTACATAGTGATATCCTCGCTCAAAAAACAAAACAAAATAAAAGAATTTGTGTGTGAATGTGCACAGTAGCTTTATCCGTAATAACCCAAACTGGAAACAACCCAAATGTCCTACAACAGATAAACAAACCACAGTGCACACACAGATACACCATGGACTACCCAGCCGCAGAAAGGAATCAACTATTAATGTAGGCAGCAACTCAGCTAGCTCTTGTACTAGCCCGTTTTGCATTACTATGATAATGTACCCAAGAAAGGCTAACTTTACAAAACAAAGAGGTATATTTAGCTCATGCTCTCAGAAGCTGAAAGTTCAGACCGCACAGTGCAAGCTCTAACAGGGCCCATGGTGGGTGGCAGAGAATATGTGGAAGGAAGAGATCACATTACCAAACAAGAAGCCAGAGAGGGCCTGGCTCCCAGGATCCTTCTGAAGGTCCAGCTCCACTTAATCTCTATTCCATTAGGCTCCACCTCTTAAAGGTCCCCCACCACAGAGGATCAGGTATCCAGCTCATGAAATTCCCAGGACAAACCACATCAGAGCCACCGCAGATCTCAGATCCCAAAGACGTCATGCTGAGGAAAAAAACCTAATCTTGCCAGGCAAAATGGCACATGCCTATAATCCCAGCACTCTGGGAGGCTGAGGCAGGAGGACTTCAGGTTTGACTCTAGCCAGGGCAACTTAGCACTTTAGTGAGACCTCATCTCAAAATAAACCGTTAAAGGGCTGCTGGAGATGTAGCTCAGTGAGAAGGCCTGGACTTCACCCCAGTCCAATCGATCAATCAATAACTTTAGAAAGCTAATCTCCAAAGGTCACACACTGCAGGACTCTGTTCATATAACATCCTCGAAATGATTATTTTTTTTTTGTACTACTGGGGATTGAAAGCAGGGTTCTCAGCCAGGCATGGTGGCTCACGCCTGCAATCCCAGCACTTGGGAGGCTGAGGCAGGAGGATCGCTGTGAGTTTGAGACCAGCCTGGACTACATAGTGAGTTCCAGGTCAGTCTCAACTACATAGTGTGATCCTGTCTCAAAAAACAAAACAAAACAAAACAAACAAACAAAAACAGAAAGCAGGGTTCTCTACCACTGAGCTACATCCCAGCTCATTTGATTTTTTATTGTGAGACAGAAAGTCACTAAATTGCCCAGGATGGCCTCAAACTTGCCTCCAAGTAGCTTGGAATTACAGGTCTGCCCTCCTGCACCTGGCTGAAAAATGACCATTACAAAGATGGAAAACAGTGGTGAGGTCTAGGATTTAGGGGCTGTGGAGTGGAGAGGGTGGGCTTGGCTAGAGAAGGGTAGCAAAAGGGAGACCTTTGAGGTGCTGGGTTGTCTTATGTCTCTTTGTTGTGCAGCTTATACCTCTTTGTGGTCCAAGATGCCAGCCCCTATACAGTCCCCAAACCCTGGATCTCACCACTGTTTTCCATCTCTGTGATTCTGGCCTTTCAGCCAGGTGCAGCAGTGCAGTTACCAGGGAGGCAAATTTGAGGCCATCCTGGGCAATTTAGTGACTTTGTCTCAACATAAAAAATAAAACAGGCCATGATGTAGTTCAGTGGTAGAGAACTCCAGTTTCCAAATCAATAGGACAGGAACAGATACTCCTGTCATGTTTCTAGTTCTATACACTGCGTATCTATCTGGGGCTAATCACATGCCTTTACCTGCCTGAGAAGTTCCCAGCGATTTTTTCAACTTGGTGATCAGTGATTCCTAGGTCACGGATGTAGCCCTAGCTGCATCATCACAGTTAGGATCCAGCTGATGACCTTGGAGCTCGGTCTGACAAGGAGCTGGTGTTTGGCTCTCTTTTTGGAATTGTTGATGCTCTTGGGAGCATCAGCAGGGAGCCCGATAAGCATGATAGAAAGAAGGCAGAAAGCAGGTTCTGTCTCTTGATTGCCTGTGACCAAATAGCAGAACTGTATGCATACTTACATCCATGTCAAGTCCCTGGGGTGATCTGGCTTTGTTAGTCCTGAGGATTGAACCTAGGGATAGTGTTGGGGCTTTAGCTCAGTGCTGCCACCTCCTGCCTCGCAAGCATGAGGCCCTGAGTTTGATCCCTGGTACCTAGGGGTGTGATACCACTCATTTATACCCTCAGCCCCTTTTTATATTTTATTTTGAGACAAGGTCTTCCCAAACTTCCCAGACAGTACTCAAACTTGTAATCTACCACTCATTGAGGGAGGAGGATCACCAAGAATTCAAAGGCAGCCTGGGCTACATAGTGAGTTCAATGCCAGCTTGAACTGCATAGGGAGATCCTGTCTCAAAAAAAAAAAAGAACACTTGCAATCTGTCTGCTTCAGCCTCCTGGAGAGCTGAAATTACAGATGTATGCCACTATATCCAGGCTTTTTTTTTCCTTTTTCAGTGTTGGGGATAGAGAGAGACCAAGTCCTCACACATGCCAAGCATGTGCCAAGCACATGCTCTACCCCTGAGCTACATCTCCAGCCCTTGGTTTTTTGTTTTGTTTTTTGGTACTGGGGATTGAACTCAGGACCTTGTGCTTGCCAGGCAGGTGCTTGTGCCACTGAGCTAAACCCCTTGGTTTTGATATTGTACTATAATTATGTAAGATGTACCCACTGAGGGAAACTAAGGGAAACTGTGGACTACCCTACATATTTTTTGCAACTTTTGACGGATCTATACTTTTTTATTCTTATTTATTTTTCTGGTACTGGGGATCAAACTTGGGACCTTGCACTTGCGAGGCAGGTGGTTGGAACCACTGAGCTAAATCCTCAGCCTTATACATTTCTTTTAAAACACAAACATCTCAAGTGATTCACAATAACAAACCGGATTAATATTTAAAAATAGAAGCAGGGGTTTGGGTATAGCTCAGTGGTAGAGTGCTTGCCTGGCATGCACAAGAACCTGGGTTCCAGCACTTAGGAGGCTGAGGCAGGAGGATTACTGTGAGTCTGAGTCCAGCCTCAGCTACCTAGTGAGTTCAAGGCCAGCCTGAACTGCATAGTGAGACCCTGTCTCAAAAACAAAACAAAACAGGGCTGGGGATTTAGCTCAGTGGTTTCGGTGCCTGCTTCACAAGCGCAAGGACCCGAGTTCAATCCCTGGTACCAAAAAAAAAAGGCAAGCGTGGTGGCACACCCCTGTAGGCACACTCCTGTAGTCCCAGTTCTCTGGAGGCTGAGGTAGGAGGATCTTCATGAGTTCAAGGCCAACCTGGGCTACACAGCAAGTTCAAGGGGGAGGCTGAGCTGTGTAGCAAGACTCAGTTTCAGAAAACAAAGAAAGAAAAAACAAGACTCACATAATATAAAATTTACCATCTTATTATTTATTTATTTATTTAGACACAGGATCTTGCTGAGTCATTAAATTGCCCAGGCAGGTTTAGAATTTGCTTCCCAGAGTGCCAGGATTACAGGTGTGCACCACCATATGCAGCTTGGATTATCATTTCATTCTCTGTGTGTGTGAAGTCCTTTTTGGTGTTTGGTTGTTTTGGAGATGCTGGGGATCCAAGCAAGGGCCTGGGCATGTTAGGCAAGCACTCTACCACTGAGCTACACACCCAACCCCACTGTTATCATTTATTTCAATGCAATTATTCCTTTTTGGTCAACGCCACCCCGCCCCCTGCAGCTCCTGTGAGTTTTTTAAGTCACATCCACATCATCATTTGAGCATTTGATGGTATAGCAAGAGGTTCCAGGTTTATCTTGTACTTTCCTGGCCCTAATTCAGAACCAGCCATTTCTCCAAGGTGCCCTGGGTCCTGCTTTCAGAAAGGAATAGCGTTTAGAAGCCAACATCCACATTCTAAAATGTTTAAGGAGAATACTCTAGCCAGCCATCTGTATTGTTGGTCATTCTTGCCACCAGGGGGCAGCACTCTCCGGAAAACTGTAAAAGACTTAGAATCCAGGGTGGACAGTGGGTAAGAGGGACTGGACTGACCATGCTGTTTGTTATAGGGGTCTCTAGTTCCCTTTCCTGAAAAGGGGAATACAGGCACCGCCCATCCTATATGCATACAGACCCTCGACCCCACCTCACCAGACTTGCCCCTTCGTTTGTGTGTACACACACACACACACACACACACACACACACACACACGTGAGGTACTGGGGATTAGATCCAGGGCCTTCACACTGAGCTACACCCCAGCTCTCTTTCAGTTCTTATTCTGAGACAGAGTCTTCCTAAGTCGCTAAGTTCCCAAGGCTGGGCTCAAAACTTGTGATCCTGCCTCAGCCTCCAGAGTGCTAGGATTCCAGTATGTGTCACAACACCAGGTTCCTTTCATCTTTTTTTCTGCAGCTCTATGGTGGGCGTGAGGATGGATAGGAGGCTTCAGAGAGGCCCTGTGAGCCCCACCCAGCCCAGCCCTCTCTATTCCAGCACAATCAGCCATCTCAGCTGTGGGTAATAAGCAGGACTGGGTTCTCCCCAGTGGGTAGCCCCTTAGGAAAGATCTCCAGCTCCCTGTTCCCCAGGGCCTTAGGCCACAGCTGCTTCCTTCCTTTGGACCAGGGAGCAGGAACCCCGAGTGGAAAGCTTTCCCCAGGGCTGAGCACCCAGGCGAGCTTGGAGCCTAGGCTCTTGAGCGCTGACCTGGTTCTCTCTGCTGGCTGCTCACCTTCCCCACGGTGATCAGGCCAGATGAAACTGTGTGGCCAATGGCTTCCCTCCATTTATTTATTTTTCCCACCAGAAAACTGGAGTATTAACCCCCCCCCAAAAAAAGCCAAGGGAATTGTAGGCAACTTAAATGTATGGTTCAAGTGTGCAAGCTTTTGCCCTAGGAATAAAATGCCATTGTGTGAGGGGTAGTGGAGATTGATCCCAAGGACTTTGCACTGAGCTGTGTCCCTAGTCCTTTTTTATTTTGAGATAGAATTTCACTAAGTTGCTCAGTCACCCAGCGTGGGCTCTAATCTGCAATTCTCCAGCCTCAGCCTCTAAGCTACAGCCCTAAATATTCTTATTTTTTTATTACTTTAATTTGTCTCTAAAAATGTGTCGTCCCTGTGGGGAGGAGTCAGGAACAGGTTGAGAAATCCGTGCTGGTATCAGTCTGCCGAAGCACTTTAATGTGAATCAGAATCACCTGGAGTCTCCCACCTAGAAAGCAGATTGTGATTGTCAGTCTGGGTGGGGGCTGAGAGGCCTCGTGTTCAACAAGCTGCACCGGGGACCACTTTCCGCAGCAAGGGCCTGGCTGCCTGAGAAAGGGAGGCAGCTGGGAGCCCAGATGAGCCCAGGAATTGTAGAAGGGCTGTTGCCCTCTGGGCTATAAGAAGGCTGGGAGGCGGCCTCCCTCTGCTCCACAGGAGTCAGCCTCACAGCTCCTGTAACACCATGAAGCTGAGCCACGGGTTCTTCATGTGCTTGCTGCTCTTGGGGAGCATGGAGCTGTGCTGCCTTCAGCCTCTCTGGCTCCTGCAGGGCGGATCCCGGCGCCCTGTACCCTCTGTCTCTCCGGTACAGGTGCAGTGTCTGGAAGCTCGGCTGGTGGTCACTGTCAACAGAGATCTCTTTGGCACGGGGAAGCTTGTCCAGCCTGCCGACCTCACCCTGGGCCCTGAAGGCTGCCGCCCCCTGGTCTCCACAGGCATGGATGACACTGTGGTCAAGTTCGAGGTTGGGGTGCATGAGTGTGGCAGCAGTGTTCAGGTGAGGCGGGGGCCCCTGGAGTGGGTGGGGGATGTAGATGTGGCCAGAAATGGGAAGCAGGGTTACCCAGCAGGGGTGGGGGAAACAGCTGAGGCTGGGGGTTAGGGCCCAGGGCAGAGGGAAGCTCCTGGCTCCAGTTGCCCAAATCAGGCAGGCGCAGAGTACAGAGGTGGCGGTACCTTCTGGGCCGGGACAGGCAGTCCCCACTCTGACTCCTCCCCCGTGGACAGAATGCCAGAGTCCTCAGCAAGGGAGTGAGGGGCCCACCCTGTGAATGCCCCATCCTGTGAGTGGCTCAGGCACTGGCTAGGGCATTGGGAACCTGCTGGGAAGAGAGAACTGATGCTTCAGGAAACCCAGAAGTAACTACTACAGGGGTGGGGAAATCCCAAGCAGAGTGTGGTGCTGCACACCTGCGATTCTGGGAGGCTGGGGCAGGAGAATCACAAGTTTGAGTTCAGCTTGGGTAATTTAGCCAGAACCTGTCTTAAAAGAGGTCATAGTTCAGTGGTAGAGGGCTCCCCGCTTCAATCCTTAGAGTTTAAAAACACCACAATCCTGGCCTCCCTCTTGTGTAAGAGCTTGAAGCTTTGGACTACACATGGTATGAACAGGGGGCATCGTGATGCCACTTTGAAGATCTTAAGGCTTCATTTGGGTGCTGTGGGGGGCAGGTCTGAGTGGGCAGTGAGGGCAGGGCTTTTCCTGCCAAGAGCCGGGTCTGAACCTTCAATGCCTGGACCACTAGGAAGGAGCCTCCCACCGAAGTGGAGCAGTGTAATACACAGCTCCACGTTCTTGCTGCACCCCGGGGCCTGGATTTGGGGGGGCTTTAAAAAATTTTTGAGGTCTAGGCTGCACCCCATACTGAATCAGTGCTGGCCTGGGAGGCAGCCGTTGGCATCAGTGTCCCAGGTGACTGCAATCTGGAGGCTCCTTTCTCAGATGTGATGTTTTACACCATGAGAATCACCTGGCACTGGCTGGCATTGTAGGTGGGTGGCCTGTAAGTCCTTCAGGATCCTGTGCATGGTTTAATGCTTCCTTTTTCTGCAATCCTGGGGACTGAATCTAGACCTTAGTACTGAGCTCCATCCCCAGCCCTTTATTTGTTTATTTGTTGACGGGGTTTTGCTAAATTGCTGAGGTTAAGCTTGAAGTTGTAGTCCTCTTGCCTCAGCCTCCTAGCATGCTGGGACTACAGGCGTGTACCACCATGCCTGGCTGCCCTGAAATACTTACAGGGCTCCCACAAATCATGCTGGTGCCAGTCCCTCACCTCTGCCGCAGGTGACAAGTGATGCCCTGGTGTACAGCACCTTCCTGCTGCACACGCCCCGGCCCGTGGGAAACCTGTCCATCGTGAGGACCAACCATGCGGAAGTTCCCATCGAGTGTCGCTACCCCAGGTCAGTGGAAGGCGAGTGGTAGGAGATCCTCCTACCTCAGCCTCTGAGTGCTGGGGTTATGGGCATGCACCACCGCACTGGATGGGAGCTCGGTTTAGAAACAAAGCTCTGGCATCCAGTGTCACTGTCTCCAGTGACAACTCACCGGGCCTGGCCTCCAGGTTAGCATGGTGGGCTGCTCCCAAGTGGAGCTGCTCTGGAGGGTTGCAGGCCTGGCTGCCTTGGTCTTGCTGCCTCCGGGACCCACTGCAGAGACTCTGCCATGGGGTGGGAGCACCCTGGGCAGCTGCGGCTCCTACCCTAGGCACGGCAACGTGAGCAGCCAGGCGATCCTGCCCACGTGGGTGCCCTTCAAGATGACAGTGTCCTCAGAGGAGAAGCTGGCTTTCTCCCTGCGCCTGATGGAGGGTAAGTGGAGGCTGAGAGGGGAGAGAAGCCTGGGGGAGCTGTGGGCAGCCTCTAGACTGGGCTGTGTCCCCCAGGAAACTGGAGCACTGAGAAGACATCCCCCACCTTCCACCTGGGTGAGGTTGCCCACCTGCAGGCTGAGGTCCGCACTGGCAGCCACCTGCCGCTGCAGCTCTTCGTGGACCACTGTGTGGCCACACCGACACCAGACCAGGATGCGTCCCCTCGTCACACCATTGTGGACTTCCACGGGTGAGGCCAGGCAGCCTTTGCAGGAGCCTCCATTGCAGGATGGTCTGGTAGCCCCCTCCCTGGCCTCTGACACGGCTGTGCATTTGTCCCTCTCAGCTGTCTCGTGGACGGGCTGTTTGACGGTTCTTCTGTATTCCAAGCCCCCAGACCCAGGCCGGACACACTCCGGTTCACAGTAGACATGTTCTACTTCGCTAATGACTCCAGAAACACGGTAAAGGTGTTTTCTTAATAGCCTACAATGAGACTGAATTCTAGGGTATGCTTAAGATTACACTCCCCTCTCCCCTGGAGCAAACGACTCCTACCTCTGTGCTAATAACACTATAAACACTATAAACTTGCCAGCTGTGGGTTTTAGTGACACCTCCAAGGATCAAATATGAGCAACACAAACTTGGATAGAAGCTGAGTGCAGTGGTGCACGCTTGTAATCCCAGCTACTCAGGAGGCTGAGGCAGGAAGACTGCTGAGAGTTCAAGGCCAGCCTGGGCTACATAGACCCTTCCCCAGAATAGACAAGAAGCTATCGATAGCTGATCCTGGCTTGAAATGGGGCTAGAGAAGAGAACCAGTATAGAAACATATGGCTTCCAGATTGGTGGCCTTGTGGGTCCTAGGGTAGAAGATCCTTTGGAACAGAGTCCAGGTTGGCTGTAGAGTTGGCCCAGTGGGGATGGAGGATAGGGATGAGGGCTCCAACAAGATCATGAGCAGGGGCACAAAGAGCTGGTGTCTGCATCTTTAAGATTTAGAGGGCAGGGCTGGAGATTTAGCTCCTTGGTTCTGCCACCTGCCTCGCAAGCGCAAGGTCCCAAGTTTGATCCTCAGTACCAAATAAATAAATTTAATAAATAGAAGCCCTTCAGATATGTAAAATCAATTTTAAAAAAAGATAGAGGGCAAGGAGCCAGGTGTGGGATATGTGCCTGTAATCCCAGAATTTAGGAGGCTGAGGCGGGATGCCCTCTTGAGCTCAAGGTGAGACCCTGTTTCAAAAAACAAAGACGAGGCTGAGGATATGTCTGAGTGGTGGAGCACTTGCCTGACATGTTCTGGGCCCCAGGTTTAATCTCCAGGAGTGCCATAAAAAAATCCAGAGGACAGGGCTAATTGGTGGAAAGTAATCTGAGCACTGATCAAGAAAAAGTTTCCCCTCAAAGGTGGGAGGGTGGCTTGGCCAACTCTACCGTGGCACATGGTAGAAGGAACAACTGTGTTCAGATCTACAGCGAGCCTTTCATAGAGGCAGGGTCTCTCTGTGTGGTCCAGGCTGGCCTCAAACTTGCAAAGATCCTCTTGCCTCAGCTTCCCAAATGCTGGGATTACAGGCATTCGCCACCACAGACAGCACCCTAGCACATTCTTGTGCTAAGGACAAAAGCGGTTTCCTCTTGGAAAATGGACTCTAAAGGACCTGGGAGCATTTCTTATGGGACAGATGTAGACAGGCAGCCAGCAGGATAACCTGGCTGGTGGAAAAAATCTGAATTTAATGTAGCCTCAATTCAGAACTGGTTTCCCTAGCATTTGGCGCTAGGTGGTGGCCCAAGCCTGTGGCCCCATGAGTGGCTTCAGCCAGTAGGTGGCAGCATGTCCTTAATTTTCTGGAACAGCAGGGAGGTGTCACAGCCCTTCCTAGCGTCAAAGGGACCTCTGACCTGGGATGGACCAGGTGACCTGGGATGGACCAGGACTGGACTGAGCCAGAGCTCGTCCAAATGTCCCTCACCCTGGGCACTAAGATGGGCTGTCGCCTCTCTGATTAGAGGCTGGCAGGGTGGTGTGGCAGATGGAGAACTATCGGCAGCCAGGGGGAGCTCCGGTTGCTAGATAAGAGGGGTCACGTGGGTTCCCAGAGCCTGGGGCTTGGCCTGCGCTTGTTAGCAGGGACAGAGGCTTCAGAAGGGCAGCAGGACAGGTGGAAAGGGACAATGTACCGGAGGAGCAGCAGCTCGGCAAAGTCTGCCAGAAGCAGCCAGAAAGCTGACTTTGTTGTTGTCTGGGGCTTTAAACTCAGGCCCTTAACACTGAGCTACATTAACAGCCCTCTTAAAAAAACTTATTTTGGGAAAGACTTGAGATGACTGAGTCTAATGTAGACCTAGACTTCCTGCTTATTTGAGGTGGGGCAAGCTAACCTCTACGCTATCTTAGAGATAGGGCGCTTTCCTTGCCTTCCATTTCAAAGGCTACGGGTTATATGACAACGGGCTCGTTAACATCACTGGTGGTGCATACCTGTAATTCTAGTATTCTGGGAAGCTGAGGCAGGATTGTAAGGTTGAGCTCAGCCTGGACAAATGAAGCAAGGCCCTATCTCAAAGCAAAAAGATAAAGGACCTGGGAATGTAGCTCTGGGTTCAATCCCTAGTATTGCAAGTAAGTCATCCGCACACCCTAGAACTTGGCCTGGTCACTGTGTTTCAGATATATATCACCTGTCGCCTGAAGGTTACTGCAGCTAACCAAGTCCCAGACCAACTCAACAAAGCCTGCTCCTTCAACAAGCCTTCTAATAGGTGAGCAGACCACACCCACCTGCCTGTGGTGGAAACTGATACCTTGTGTCTATTTGTACCTAATTTGTGCCCAGTAGACATCCATAAACCACTTCTGGCCAGGCAAGAAAACCTAAGCTGCTTGTCTGTCTTCTCAGCTGGTCCCCAGTAGAAGGCACTGCTGACATCTGTAAGTGCTGTGACAAGGGAGATTGTGGTGGTCCGGGCTATTCCCAGAGGCAGCTCCCTAGGGTGAGCCAGGGATTTGGATCTACTTCACGGGACCGAAACCGCAGGCACGGTATGTCAAGGGCTGGCCACTGGGATGTTACTACTCATTGTAAGACACCTGCTGTTACTTTAGGGTGAATACTCCCTTGTCCTGCTCTGAGGCTATTCAGGGGATGTACTCAGGCATTGTGCAGAAACTTTGGTGCTTCTGAGCATGATAGTACAAGGCCATAATCCTAGCACTCTGGGAGGCTGAGGCAAGAGGATCATAAATTCAAGTCCCGCCTCAGCAAATTAGCAAGACCCAGTCTCAAGTAAAATGGCTGGGTATAGCTCAGTGTGAAGGGGCCTGGGTTTAATCCCCAGAACTACCAAAAATAAATGCAGCTGTTAGAGCCAATCTTTTTTTTTTTTTTTTTTTTTTTTTTTGAGCCAATTTTTATCCAGCTCATGTAAGCAGGAAAAAACCCAGTTCCTTATTAGGGACTAAAGTGACCTTCAGGTATCCTTTTCCTTTCAGTAACAGAAGAAGCAGATGTCACCGTGGGACCACTGATCTTCCTGGGACGGGCTAGTGACCACAGTGTGGAGGGCCAGACCCCTCCCACCCCCACCCCCACCCCCACGGTTCTAGGCTTGGGCCTGGCTGCAGTGGCTTTCCTGACCCTGGCTGTTGTCCTGGGTCTTTCCAGGAGGTGCCACACTGCTTCCCACCCTGTGTCCCTTTCTCAATAAAAGGAGAAAGCCGACTCTGGTGGTTTGTCGATAGGATATTGGGGTTGGTAATGGTCTTTTGGGGTGAGAGTAGCACAACCCAGCTCTCCATGGTGGTTTGTGCTTGTGCCAGCATTCTTGGAAGCTGGGCAGGATCACAAGTTCAAGCCCAGCCTGTGGAACTTGGTGAGATCCTGTAGCTCAGTGCTAAGACCCTAGCTCTGATCCCTAGTGTTTGGGTGGGCAGGTGGAGAAGGTAGCACAATCTAAGTACCACCATGGCCACAAGGAGTGGCTGCATGAACAGAAAGTGGCAGAGGCCGTACTGGCTTGTGAAGGGAAGTCTGTATGGTATCTCCTTGCCTTTGGCCTACAGGTCCTTCCCAAGTGCTATGGACCTTTTTTCTCTGTGGCAAGTATACAGTTAGCTTCTACCTTGGCCTCTTTGAAATCTCTCAAGGACAAGAGCAAGGTGGACCTGGCTGGTCTGGCTTCTAGGCCAGCAGAGAATCTGAGGCTCTGGCCCTACAAGTCGGACTGCGGGGGGAGGCAAGGGGACTTACCTGTCCCCCTACAAGCTACACACTCAGCTGTTAGAGGCCTGAAGACCAGAGATGATTGGCTCCCCGCAGAAGCATCGTGGTCTTGGCTCTGCTCTCTGCCTCGGAACTGTGGGTGGTCCAGTGTGGGTCTCATTGAGCCTATGCTTGGAGTCCTGTCATGGACTTCAAAGGTGGGTGTTTTTGGGGGCAGCAGGCATCCCCAGGACTGGGGTGCTTCGAGCTTCCTGTCACTGCAGGGCACTGCTTCTGTCTCTGCCTTTTTTTTTTTTAATTGAGTTTATTGGTACATTTTAGGTATACAGTACAGTTACATTCATTATTGGGATCTTGTACCTGTACGTGACAAGTCTTGGTTCTCATTTTTTCCCCTTGTCCCTACCCTCCCATCACCCCCTCCTCCCCTCTCTGCCTCATTCTTTAGGGTTATGGGGAGGACTGGCTTCCACTGTCACTTGGAGTTGGGCACCTGCTCTGACAGAACTTCTCTGCAGGCGATGTAGCTCCCAGGACACCAGGGCACCTACCATTCCCTCCCTGAACACTCATCTGTTACTTGTCCCCAGAATTTGTCCTTCGTTTGAATTCTGTCCTCTGCAGAAAGCAGAAGTGACTGGGGAGGAACCGTGACTAGGACGTGACCATGTCAGCTCCAGCTAGGTCCAGATGGGCCTCAGCGTGGCAGGGACACCCCCCCACACACCATAGCCTCTGGCAGTAAGGTCACGAGGTCCAGCTGTCCTACCTCCTGGTGCAGCGAGGCTGATAAAGGAAGGTGGCAGGGGCTGAGGGTTCACTTCTGTAACCCCAGCGTCCTCTCTTCCTGGTATCTGGGGAAGCGTCCTACATTGGATCTTAACCCAAATGCTACAATGTCATGGGAACAGTCCCTATTACACTCTGCCAAAACTTGGTTAATCAACATTTCCTGTGTGGGTTAAAACCTTGACTTTTTGCTTCCTAGCAGCCAGAGGGAAAAGGGAAGTGAGATGTGAGATAAAGTACAACAAAAATATTATACAAACACATGAGGAAAATGTCAAAGTTTGTTTTGTTTTGTTTTTGTACTGGGGATCAAACTTGGGTCCTTGCACTTGCAAGGCAGGCAGCAAAACCACTGAGCTAAATCCCCAGCCCAACAAAGATCTTAACTCATTAAGGTGCTAAAAGTGGGTGTGGAGGTGTACTTCCATGGCAGCACCAAACTGGCTCAAAGGAAAATCCATGAGGCAGAAATCAATTGTATCTCTACTGAAAAGAACATAGAAAAGAGCTGGGGATTTAGCTCAGTGGTGCCACTGCCTGCCTTGCAAGCCCAAGGTCCCAAGTTCAATCCCTGGTACCAAAAAAAAGAAAGAAAAAAGTGGTTTTCTCTACCCTTCTGGGTTCTTTCTAGTCAATGAATCAAATTGACATAAAACAGATTAACAGGGGGAAAACTATTTTATTATGTGATATGTGCAAAACCCCCACATAACTGGGCCGAGGATTTAGCTTGGCAGCCCCACACCCTCCTTGCAAGCACAAGGCCCGAGTTTGATCCCCAATACCCAAAAAAATAAATTCCGCATAACAAGAGGCTCTGAGGAGGTTCAGATAATTGAAGTGTAGGTAATAACCAGAGCGCCAGAAAGGAATAGAGGCCAGGTGTTGTGGTTCATACCTATAATTCTAGCTCCTCAGGGGGCTGAGGCAGGAGAATTGCATGCTTGAGGCCAACCTGGGCAATTTAGTGAGACCCTGACTCAAAATTTTAAAAAGGAAATAAGGGTTGGGGGGATGTAGCTCAATGGTAGAGCCACACTGTGTTTGGTCCCTAGTACCACAAAAAGGGGAGGGGGTTGTGTTGGGTTTCTGCGGGATGGCTGTGATGCAAGGGAGAGTGAGGGCAAGAGATGTTTGGTGAATAAAAGTGGCCTTGTGTGGCAAAGTCTCAGTAATAAAAATTATCAGCAACCATCGTCTTCCTCCTATACTTTAAAATACAGATTTCCTTTATGTTGTTTTTTTTTTTTTTCTTTCTGGTACCAGGGATCGAACTCGCGAACTCGGGTCCTTCCTTGCACTTGCAAATTAGGCACCGGAACCACTGGGCTAAATCCCCGGCCCTAGATTTCCTTTATGACGTGCCTTTCTTTTATAAATTGTGGTGATTCAGAGGAGTGAAGGTACATTCTATAAACCTAGCACTCAGGAGCCTGAGGCGGGAATAATGTACTGTAGGTAGCACAACTGGGGCTATGGGAATATGCCTCTCCACTCACCTGAACCTGGCTTTTGCCAGCCCCCTGACTTTTGGCCTATTGCCTACTACCCAGAGGCAGAGATAAAAGCAAAGGCCTCTGGAAAATTCCAAAGCCCCAAACCAGGATGCAAGCACACTAGATTCTCCAGTGTGACCTATAGCAGTGGTGGTGAACCTATGGCACATATGCTGCAGTGGGCTGTTCATATCACTGAAAGCTCTAAGGTTCGCCATCTCTGACCTTACTTGGAGCCTATTGAGAGTTCATGAATATGGACTGCATCTCATGTGTCCAACTATAGCAGTGAATTATGGGAGAAAGGACATGTTCAATTGACACAGCTGACATGATTGCTCACCCTGTCAATCACATTGTCAGTCATGCTCTTGAAGAACCAGTGGGAGGTGCCCTGGATTCAATGCAAAAATCTTAATTTTTTTTTTTTTTGAAACAAGATCTCCCTATGTAGTTCAGACTGGCCTTGAACTTACTACGTAGCCTAGACTGGCCTTGAACTTGCAGTAATACTCCTGCCTCAGCCTCCCCAGTCCTGGGATTACAGGCATGTGCCACCACACCTGGTACGTTTAAAATTCTTAAACCTAATCCATTCAGCAGTGCCATTTGCTTTTCTTTTTTTTTTTTTCATTTGCTTTCTATAGGTGGACTCTGTACCACTGCCTAATTACACTTCACTAAACTTTGCTGATTCTTCTTTACTGTCATGTGCCCATGCATTTCTTTTTCTTTCTTTTTTTTTTTGTACTGGGGATCGAACTCGGGACCTTGCGCTTGCGAGGCAGGTGGCAGAAAAATTGAGCTAAATCCCCGGCCTGCCACATGCAATTCTTTGTTAGTCCTGCACAAGAACCTAGAATCCTATGAGGGGGGTGCTATCACCCTTGGCAACATTTTAGCAAGTCGGCCAGGAAGGAAGGGCTTTTGGGGCTGGGACTTTATTCTCATCCCTATTTCTTTTTTTTTGGTACTGGAGATCGAACTTGGGACCTTGCACTTGTGAGGCAGGTGGTAGAAGCACTGAACTAAACCCCCAGCCCTTCTCTTCCCTGTTTTCATGTCCTTGGGCACAGGTCAGTTTAATATCATTAGAGTGTTTGCCAAGTGAAATGAAAACTCCAGTGAACAGATAACCCGGTTGTAACATGGAGAATCTTAAGTCTTTGCTGGGAGCAAGAAAACCTCCATGCGTCAGTCGGGCTTATGTTTGTGCGACTTCTCTTTTGCCCTACAGCTTGGGGATTCCTTTTCAGTAGCTAGAGTTGCCTAAGGCCCTAGAAAAATTAGTGCCCCTACTTTTAAAAGCACCAAAGATCATGCAGCACAAGCGCCCTCTGACCAGAAATGGGAAAAGGCATCAGGAGGTGCTGTGTAGGACACATAGTGGTCTCACTAGCTATACTTTTAGGACGGCATCAGCACCACACCCCATCCCAGGTTAGATGGGACTCTGACCATCTTGCTTAACCAGTGTCGCGAGCCACGACATCAGGATCCTGCCAGCAAGTCCTAAACCTGAAAGGACGAGGACAGAGAGACGGGAGGCACCTTTCTTCTCAAGTTCCTTGCTTGCTTTATTACAGAACCTCTTCCTTCTATATTCTCCAGCTGCATGGGAGCGAGGGCTGCACGGGAGCGAGAGTACCGCCCACACATTCCAGAGGGAAACAATAACCATTATGGGTTACATCTGCTAGGCAATAGATCAGACCACCAGCTGAACTAGCCCATTGCTATGGCGATGGCACGTCCACACTGCTCGGGTGAATCACAGGTCAATATGGCTGCGCTCATGTCGTGTTGCTTTACAATGCTCTCCATAAACCAGGAAGATACAAAATACAGCTGTAGCCCCATCCAGGGTCTTAAGCAAATTTTCTTATGCAACTAGCATGGGAAACCTCAATCCTGAGACCCCATGGAGAGAACCAGTCTCTGGTCACACCAGAGAAAGCAATCTCCAAAATCACACACACTTGTGGGTCCTAAATACTTTGGCCTGAGCGAGGTCCTGTAAATCAAAACCAAAGGGCATAAGCTCGGTCTGCCTGACGCCATGGCTTCCCATTTTGGGTGTCTGGGAACCTGTCCTAAACCATGCAGATTCAAGAGGTCAATCAGGTGGTAGCGGACACTATCCACGGGACCTGGTGACGTCTATGGACTCAGACCACATTTTTTTTCCCCTCTTTTCTTCCCTAAGAAAGCCTCAAACCTCTTCCTTCCCCTCTCTCCCACTGAAGCTTTCATCTGTCAGAAAACTCAAATCCTTTAACTTTTCTTCTGATATTAGGTATCAGGGAGAGGCAGGGAACCGGAGAGGGGGGCAGTGGTCCTTGGAAGATCATGAGTTCAAGGCCAGTCTGGACCACACAGTGAGAATCTGCCTCAAAAAAAAAAAAAGAAGAAAAATGTATTTTATGGTTTGGCCTCTAACAGTTCTATTTTGGAGTAGTGTCCTGTACCCTAATAACAATAATTAGCATTATCAGTTTTCTGCAATTTACAGAGTTGTTGAATACTTCAGTAGATGATAAAGGCACAGACTCTCAGGGAGGTACAGTATAGCTAGGAGTCATTTTTGCTCATTTTAAATCTTTTACCACTCTCCTCCATCAAAAGTCATTAATTAAATTTACCAGATTTTTATTTATTTTTTTGTACCAGGGATTGAACTTGGGAACTTGCACTTTTGAGGCAGGCGGCGGTACCACTGAGCTAAATCCTCAGCCACGCCAGATATTTTTAGCAGTGTATCCCATGCAGCCTCTAGAGCTAATGAAGTTTTCAGGGGGCGGTTGGAGACCCCAGAGTGGTAATGCTGCTCAGTGGCAAGCACTTGCCTAGCTTGTGAGGCCCTGTGTTGCATCCTTGGCAAACACCATTCCCCCAAAAGGGGAAAATTACAGCGGAACCTTAGTATTTGTCCTTAACTGGCTCCAGGTGTACTTAGTACCAAAAATGACAGGTACCTGGCCGTAGTGGGTACTGAGTCATGACATTCACAAGTTCTACCTTGAGCATTGTGTACCAAACCAACAATGAACACCTGGAAGAAATTTTCACATCAAGTCCAAATGTGTTGAGTGCTAAGTTTGAGGAGTTTCAGAGGAACCAAGCCCCAGGGTATGACTATAGGATGTCTTTAGTGCCACTGAGGATTGAACCCAGGGCCTTCACAATGAGTTACATCTCCAGCCTTTTTTTGTTTGTTTTTTTAAACCAGGATATGAATTGCCCAGTAGGAGCTCAATTTGTGATCCTCTCGCCTCAGCATCTTAGTGAGAGTACTGGGATTATGAGAGACACCATTTCAGATCACAGCACCTTTAAAGGTTGAATTGGCTTTTATGAGCAATTCATGAACTAGACAGCATCTCATCTCTGCTGCCCATGGCAGAACAATTTATTTTGTTTTGCTTTGTTTTGTTTGTACCAGAGATTGAACTCTTGTGCTTGCAAGGCAGGTGGCAGCACCCCTTTGGCTCAGAATAGTTAGTTGGTCCTTATAAAGTGGCTTGAGCAGGAAGAAGGAAACAACATAATACAAAAAGATTAAATTGGGTGAGGTGTAACACACCAATAGTTCAGAGGCTGAGACAGGAGGCTGGCCTCAAATTTGAGGACTACTAGTGAGTTCAAGGCCACCCTGAACTATATAGTGAAACCTTGTCTCAAAAAGTAAAACAGGAGCCAGGGATTTAGCTCAGTGGTGCTGCCACCTGCCTCACAAGGGCAAGGACCTGAGTTCGATCCCAGGTACCCGCCCCCCCAAAAAAGTAAAACAGGAGGGCTGGGGATTTAGCTCAGTGGTGCCACTGCCTGACTCACAAGCGCAAGGTCCTGAGTTTGATCCCTGGTACCAAAAAAAAAAGTAAAACAGGAATAAAACACAATGCCCTTGTATACATTTTAAATGGACCCTTGACTTAAGAAATCAATTCGTTCACTGCAACTCAATTTAGTCAATTGAAGGCTTAGGCTCCTCTACACAGCTTTCAAGACCTCTCTCCTGTAGCCAGGCAAACCTCAGTGTCCTCGGAGAGACATTGGCCCAGGATTTCTCAATTAACCCCACACAGGAAAGGATGTTGTAATGATTTTTCCAAAATTCATTAAAGGTTAAATCTGTATCTGAGGGCCAGGGATTTAGCTCAGTGGTGCGATCACCTGCCTTGCAAGTGCAAAGTCCTGAGTCTGATCCATGGTACCAAAAAAACAAAATCTGTATCTGAGACCATCTGGAAGCACAGCGGCCAGCATTCGGGTCATAACTCAATATTTTGTTCATAAGTTAAAACTAAAATTCCAGTCGTAACCTAAGTTGCTCATATGTCAGGCCCAGTTGTAACTTTGGACCCTTGAGTGACAACCAGCTTTACACAGGACCAACTTGGGTTAATTAGGTTGATGGAAGATTCATCTGCCTCTTGTACCTCTATAGCATGTACCCAGGTAAACATCCAGATCTCAGCTGTATTGACTTACAACTGACTTGAGTTACAACCAGCTCTAAGGAACTGATTAAATTTGTAAGCCAAGGGTCCACTGTATTTAAGAGACAGATGCGGTAGTGGTATAAGCCTGTCTTCCAGCACTCTGGGAGGCTGAGGTAGGAAGATCACAAATTTGAGACCAGCCTGGGAAATTTAGTGAGATCTTGTGTATGAATAGAGAGATAAATAGCAAGATACGGCTGTTGGATATAGCTCAGTGTGAAGGCCCTGGGTGCAATTCCCAGTACTGAAAAAAAATTATTTAACTTTTCTAAGGGGCCTCTTGCCCTTGGCTTTACACTAGGAAGGGACCGGGCTGTCCAGGCAGCACAATTGATCCCTTTCTCTTGTGCAACTCATATTTAGCAAGCCAGGGTGCCAGAGTATTAATTTACAAGGAAATCAACAGCCAGGAACAGTAGCCAGCTACTCAGCCAGATTCACTGCCAGCCATCATCAGTTGGTTATTTCAGACTTGCAGATGGGAAACCATCCAGGAGGACCAAACTTTTCCAGGCATGTTCCGCAGGGATGTGGCTTAGGTAAGCTAATACTTTGGGGCTGGCTGGCTCATTCCTCAGGGCTGTAAAGCCATCGTGCTTTTGAGGGTGGCACAGGTCACATCTAGGTCCTGAGCGGGCACTGTCACCAGGAGATGCCAGGTGCTGGCCATTCATCAGAAATAATGAGCAAAGCAGCTGGGCTCCAATCAGCCAGTCTCTCCAGCATGTCACGTGGAGACCAATTAGCTGAGGCTCTAAGCAACAAAATTCTGCCTTTCCAAGAAAAACATCAGAAAACACTCTAGCCCCTTAGCAGCGAGGCCGGGCCCCTACCTTTTGCCTTTTCACAGGTTTGTGCTGATCTTTTTTTTTGCTCCCAGGTGAGTTAGGAGCTGGTAGTTCCAGGACAGGAACCTTCATAGGCAACAAGATTTGCCATCTGGAGTGAAGGTTAAGGAGTAGTTGTTGTTGTTGTTTGGCACTGAGAATTGAACCCAGGGTCTTTGTGCTAAGCTACACCCCCAGCTCCTTGTTTGTTTTTGGTACCAGGGATCGACTGAGGACCTTGTTTTTGCGAGGCAGGTGTGGTGCCATGGAGCTAACCCCTTCTCCTTTTTTAGACAAGTTTTTACTATATAGTTCAGGCTGGCCTTGAACTTGTGGTGATGCTCCTGCCTCAGCCTCCAGAGTGCTGGGATTATAGATATGTGCAACCATGCCCAATGAGACAGTGTTTTTATTTTGTTTTGTTTTTCGGTACCAGAAATAGAATTTAGGACCTTGTGCTTGCAAGGCAGGTGGTAAATCCCCAACCCTGTGACAGCATTTTACCAAGTCACTAAATTGCTCAGGCTGGGCTCAAACTTGTGATCCTCCTGCCTCAGCCTCTTAGACTTCTGGGACTGTAGGCATGTGTCATTATGCCTAAGCCTTTTTTTTTTTTCAGCACCAGGGATTAAATCAGGGTCCTGTACATGCTAGGTAAATGCTCCACCACTGAACTATACTCCCTTTCAAAAAATTGTTTCTTCCTGTTTTCCAGTATCTTCTTTTCTTGTCTTCTAATTGCTAGGAATTCAACCTAGGGCCTTTAGTATTCTAAGAACACACACTACCACTGAGCTACAGTCAGTCTTAAGCATCTTTCTTTTCTTCCTTTCTTCCTTCCTCTTTATCTGTCTTTCTTTCTTTGTTTTTTTTTGTACCAGGGATCAAACTCAGAACCTTGTGCTTGCTAGGCAGGTGTGGCACCACTGAGCTACATACCCAGCCCATGTTTTTTTGTTTTTTGAGGCAAGGCTGAACTTGCCCTCATGGCAATCCTCCTGCCTCAGCTTCTCAAGTGCTGGGATTACAGGAATGTGGGTACCACCACATGTGGCTTGTTTTGTTTTGTTTTTGAGCTCACTATGTAGCTCAGGCTATGCTGGGATTGCAATTGTAGGCAGACACCATTATACTGGTTTAGCTTTTTTTTTTGTGTGTATACAGTACTGGGAATTGAACCCAGGGCTTCACACTGAGTTTCACCCCCATCCTTTTGATTATTTTGAGACAGGGTCTCATTGTCACTAAATTACCTGGGCTAGGCTCAAGTTTGCAATCCTCCTGCCTCAGCCCCCCAGAACACTAGAATTACAGGCATGTACCACCACACCCAGTTAGCTTTGTATTTATTTACTTTTTTTTTGGTACCAGGGATTGACCCTTTATGGAGAGCATTGTAAAGGAACACGACATGAGCGCAGCCATATTGACCTGTGATTCACCCGAGCAGTGTGGACGTGCCGTCGCTATAGCAATGGGCCAGTTCAGCTGGTGGTCTGATCTATTGCCTAGCAGATGTAACCCATAATGGTTATTGTTTCCCTCTGGGATGTGTGGGCGGTACTCTCGCTCCCGTGCAGCCCTCGCTCCCATGCAGCTGGAGAATATAGAAGGAAGAGGTTCTGTAATAAAGCAAGCAGGGAACTTGAGAAGAAAGGTGCCTCCCGTCTCTCTGTCCTCATCCTTTTAGGTTTAGGACCTGCTGGCAGGATCCTGACGTCGCGGCTTGCGACAACCCTTGGTGCTCTACCCCTAAGCTACATCCCCACTTGCTGCTTTTTTCTCCCCACAACCTTTTTATTTTCAGTTGATATATAATTGTACATATTTATGAGTAGTGTGACATTTCACTCTGTATACAACATATGATGATCAGATCAGAGTAATTAGCACTCCATCACCCTAGCATTTACCATTTCTTAATGCTGAGAACATTCAATATCCTTTTTACTAGCTTTTTTTTGGTGCCAGGGATCGAACTTGGGACCTTGCACTTGTGAGACAGGTGGCAGCACCATTGAGCTAGATCCCCAGCCCTTTACTAGCTATTTTTAATTGTACAGTTAATTGTTAGCAACTATAATCACCCTGTTTTTTTTGTTTCTTTGTTTGGTTTTTTGAGACAGGGTCTCATTATGTAGTTGAGACGGATCTGGAACTCACTATGTAGCCCAGGCTGGTCTTAAACTCACAGCGATCCTCCTGCCTCAGCCTCCCAAGTGCTGGGATTATAGGGGTGCACCACCACAGCCAGCTCTACCCGCCCCTTTTGAGACAGAGTCTTACCATGCAGTTCAGGTTGGCCTTGAAATTACTATTGTAAGATCTAAGGCCTTACTACCACTCCAAGGAGCTCAATAGCCACTGAGGGCTTTCAAAATGTAAGACCAAGTGCCTTACTACCACTCTGAGGAGCTAGATTCTGCCACTCCGAAGAGTTCGACAGTCACGAGATTCACCTGGGAAGAACACGCTGGACATGTTGGAAAGGGAACAGACCATTACTAGTCTAGCCACGGCAACTCCCAGAGCCAAGCAGCTCAGGGGCTGAGATCCTTTTTATAAGGGCACAGGCAGGGTGGGGGTCTATACTCAAGATGCTTACAGAATGTCAAGGTTTTCAAAACATTTCTTCTGGGCACACAAGGAGTGAAACAATCTTTATCTATTTACCCAGAACTACTAAATGTTCACCTATTAATTTACATCACAGTTGAGACTAGGATTTAAGATTACAAAGTTATGCACTCCCACACTATGAAGCCCAGTTTTCCTTAAACTTGTGTCAATCTTCCTGCCTCAACCTCCTGAGGGGTGCCACTACACCTGCCTATACTTCAGAACATTAGAAATGTCCCTGATGGGACCAGGGATTTAGCTCTGTGGCACTACACCTGCCTTGCAAGCACAAGGTCCTGAGTTTGATCCCCAGTACCACAAAAGAAAAAGAAAGAAAGAAGTATCCCTCTTATCTAACTGCATCCCACTTAATCAGTTACTCTGTCAACACCACTCTGTATGGCTAACAGTCACATTGTGTTTTGGACCCTGTCATTCTCAGTTGTTTAGGAGCACTGGCAGGTCCTCTGGCAGGTGGCCTGAATTGTCTTTAAGGGATTAAAAACAAAAGAGGAGCAGGCCAGGGATTTAGCTCAGTGGTTCTGCCAACTGCCTTGCAAGTACAAGGTCCTGAGTTCAATTCCCATACCAAAAAAAATCAACAAAAAGAGGAGCTGGGAATGAGGTCCAAGCCTGTCATCCCAGCTATTCTGGAGGCTGAGGCAGAAAGATGGCTAGTTTGAGGCCAGCCTGGGCAAAGAAGTGAGACCTGGTTTCAAAATCAAAATAAAAGCTGGGCATAGTAGTACACACCTGTAATCCCAGCATTCAGGCACTCAGCAGGTTGAGGCAGGAGGATCACTGTGAGTTCGAGGCCAGCCTGGCCTACACCATATCTGAAAACACACACACGCAAAATTAAAAAAAGGGTAGAGGATGTAGGTCTGTGGTCGAGCGCTCCTGGGTTCAGTCACCACTACCACACACAACCGCAAGATGAGGCAGGTTTGGTAGAGCACACCTTTAATCTCAGCTACTCCAAAAACAAGTTCAAAGCCAGCCTCAGCAATTTATGGAGACTGTCTCAAAAACTAAAAGTACTGAGGTTGGGTGGAGCTCAGTTCCAGACCTTGGGTTCCACTGTTGGGGGATGGGGAAGGGTCACATACAAATAGATTGTATTGTATTACCCTTTGTTCTGAAAATTCTCTTTTTCTTTACCTAACAATAGATTTTGGCCACCTGTTCTAATGGATCCCTGGGGGTAGGGAGTCTTCCTCATTCTTTGTGAGGGCTTCCTGGAGTTCCAGGGTAATTTAACCAGCACCCTCCTGCTGGGCAGGTCAGTCCTTTCCTTGCCCTTGATGTGTATTAAAGTTCAGTTTGCAATTGGCTGATCCCACGTCCCTCTTTTCCAGGTACCCCACGGCATCCTGCTATGGCCTCAGAACACAGCCCAGCCGGTGATCTCCCATCAAAAAAAAAAATGTGCCCCCCATTCGCTTTCACTGCTGCCCTATTTTGCTTCTTTTCACACCAGAACTCTATTTTACCCAAATAAAAATAGTCTGTCTTTTTAGATTCTAAAAATGGAACGCTTTCAGGGGGTCATACTCAAGTAATGTAGGGAAAGTACAAAGAAGTAAAAAAAATCTTTCAATCCTCGGAAGTCACAGGTGGCCAGTGTCCATTGCGAGTGCACACACACACACACACATGGCCAAGTGCAACTTGCATTCCCCAGCCCTTTTTATTTTTTATTTTGAGATGGGGTCTCACTAAGTTGTTAAATTGCCCAGGCTTGGCTCTAACTTGCCATCTTTCTGCCTTATCCTCCCAAGTACCTCCTGATTTGCCATTCTCTGGCCACCCTCTCTCTCTCTCTCTCTCTCTCTCTCTCTCTCTTTCTCTTTCTCTTTCTGAGAATTGAACAGAGTCTTTGCCTTGAGCTACATCTCAGCTGGAACTTCAGATGTCCCTGCCTCAACTTTCCAGAGGGCTGGGATTACACAGGTGTGTTACTTGGTCTCCTCCCTCCTTGTCCCTTTCCTTCAAATCTGAGCATTCTGACATTCATTGCTGACTGTCATTCCCCAGCTTATGTCTGTCCCTTAGCTCCAATTGCCCATATTCCCTGCATGGACCAAAATCCATCCTGACCTTGCTCAGCTTTCTCATACTCCTAGCCTGCCACGCCCTTATCATTTTCTCCTTCCTCACCCCCTTCATTTGCCCTCTACCCTAATCAAGCAGAGTTTTTGTTTTGTTTTGTTTTGTTTTGTTTTGTTTTTGTTTTTGAGACAGGGTCTCACTAGGTAGTTGAGAATGACCTGGAACTCACTATGTAGCCCAGGCTGGGCTTGAACTCACAGCGATCCTCCTGCCTCAGCCTCCCGAGTGCTGGGATTATAGGCGTGCGCCATCGCACCTGGCTCCGCGTTTTTTGTTTTTTTAAAGCAAAACCTTATTGATACATTTTAGATATACATAATGGTAACACTCATCATAGGGAATCTGTACCTGTACTTGATATATCGGGCTCCTTTTCCCATTCCCCTTCAACTCAACTCCTCTTTCTCTCCTTATTTACAAAAGCTTTGTTTCCATTTTTCCTTCCATTCTCTTGTCCTTTCTTCCTTTTCTGTCTGTGTTTAATCACAGAATTTCTCTTCTTTTTTTCTTTCTTTTTGCTTGTTTGAGATAAGATCTCACTAATGTAGTTCAGGCTGGCCTTGAACTTGTTATGTAGCCCATGCTGGCCTCAAACTACTGATCATCCTCCCTCAACTTCCTAAGTGCTGGAATTACAAGTATGTTCCACCATGCCTAGCTCCAAACTTTTAAAAAAAATGTTGTTTAAAAAAAATTTTTTTTTGAGGCAGAGTCTTCCTTTGTAGTTCAGACTGGCTCTGAACTACTCACTATGTAGCCCAGGCTGGCCTCCAACTCTTGCCAATCCTCCTCTCTCAGCCTCCCAAGTGCTGGAATTACAGGGCTGCACCACAATGCCTGGCTAAAATATTTGTATATAATAAAATTAAAAACAAAGTGAGCTATTAATTCAGACATAAATGAGCAAATAGGCTAAAGAAGACTAGATATGAGCTATAACCCAACAATACAGCAAATGTTTAAATTTAGAAAATTTTATTACAGTAAAAGACACATTGCCATTAATTCTTGTCAAAATAACTTCACTTATACCCCATCATTCTTACCCCACCGTTCTTGTCACTTCATGAAACTGCCCTGGAAGTGCTTTTTTGTGTCTTTAGTTGCTGTGTCCTGAATTGATTCAAAATATATATTGTTTTTATGGTCATTTTGACTAGCGAAAAGCTAACAGTCACACGGTAACCAGATCGGGTGAATATAGTAGATGAAGACACATTGTGACGTTTTTTGTGAGCCTGCCTTTCCCTTGGATGGTGCTGGGCAGCAGCATTACCATTTTTTTTTTTTTTTAACCGGGAATCTAATTTGGGTCCTTGCGCTTTGCGAGGCTAGTGGCAGAACCACTGTGCTAAATCCCCAGCCCCTGCATTACTATTTTGATAACACCTGATAATGACACAAAAGAGGGTTTTTAGAACAACTTCAGAAAGTATCAAGAACGACGGGTGTGTTTGAAGGGGAGTGTTTTGAAAGGGATTCATGGCAAGGTATCTTTTACTGTAAGAAACTTTTAAAAACATGAACATTTACCGTATATTTCGATCATCCCTGGTACACCTGAGTTGGTGCGCCTTACGATCGGCCTCGTCAGGACCTTGCCCCGCCCCCACCACAGGAACTACAGTTCCCAGAAGGCCCCGCTGCCAGGACATGCGCAGCACAGCGCTCGGAAGCTGCGACGCTGAGTTTCACTCCGGCTGCGTCTCCCGCTTGGAGTCGGAGAAGCTGCCGGAGCTCTACTCAAGCCGGACCAGAGCTGCAGCCCGAGCGCGGTATTACCCTCAGCCTGTTCTTTCAGCCTCCTTAGTCTCGGTGAGAGGGGTCAGGCCACCTGTTCGTCGCCAGGGCTAGAGTTCTGAGGCAAGGGGCAGCGAGGGGACACCGAACCTAGCTGGGACCGGAAGGGGGCGAGGAAGGGGAGGGAGGGCTGGGCCGGGCGGGAGGGCAGCCCCAGGGTCCCGGGGGACGGGGAGAACTGGCCCGAGGTCCTGCGCCTGGGAGTCGGCGCGGGGGGCACCAAGGACTGCGAACAGGTCAGGGTGCAGTGGAAGCGGGAGTCTCGGGGAGGGTTCTGATGGAGTCGCCAGGGGAGAGGGACCTCAGAGTTTGAGTCTCACAGGACCTGGGGTGTCAGAATATTGTCACCGCGCTCCCTGGCGGGGTTCCGTTCCGGTCTGCGTCCAGGTGGACTCGCTCGGCGGGGTCTGTACTTTGGAAGAGTTTGCCTCCCAACTCTACTTCTCTACTTTCAATGGGGTCCGCCTTCCCGGAAGCTCCTACTGTCTGAGGTCCTGGGTCACTTGGAGGGGTGCGAAATACTGAAGCGAATTTTTATTCATCTTTCTGAGCCAGCTGCCGACCTCCAGCGCTGGCTTCACTTCCCTAAGTGCCACAAGCGTTGGAAATAGGATGTGCACAGAGGCGTGAACTTTTAAGAAACTCGGAGTATTTCGGAATGCCATCCTCATGCCTCTCAATTTTAGCTCACTTTTTTTTTTTTTTTTGGTACCAGGGATCAAACTCAGGACCTTGCGCTTGCAAGACAGGCAACAGCACCACTGAGCTAAATCCCCAGCCCCTCAATTTTATAAAGTATATTTTCTGGTAGCAGAACCAGGGCTGGCTTGAGTTGTCTAGGTAACTAGGCCTTTTGTTCATTTGCTGCGTGACCTTGGCCAGATTTTTACCCTCTCTGGTGTGTTGATTTACAGGATTCCTACGCTGCGGTCTGGCCTCTGAAATCCTTTTAGGCCTTTCTGGGAAAAGCTACAATTGTTTTATGCACCCCCCTGATTGTTGAGTGGGCTGAGAAAGACTATCATACCTTCTGCTCTGCCCAGGGTGTTGGAAAATAAATCTGGTAATTTCCAGTCCCCAGCCACAGCACACGGATCCAACATCTGTGCACTCGTTTTCACTCACTGCTTGCTGTTTCTCAATTTAAAACCTGATCATCTTCTTGTTGGCAAAGGTGCCTTGGGATTTGTGTTGCTGAGTCAGCAAGCCCTTCAGATTTGTGGGGTTTTTGTTTGCGTTTCATATCAAGATGGGAATTTAAACAAGTTATTCCTCTTAAGGATCTGATGTCTGCATTGGAGGGAATGGTTTGTTGCCAGCTCTCTGGAGAGACAAGGTGAGAACCACAGGGAGTTTACCTTGCTGCCTTCTCAGTGTGGCTTTCAGTAGGGAAGGTAGGCTCTTGGGACGGTGGCATCCGAGGTCTCCAGGATGAAAGCGAGCCCTGGGAGTTGATTGTTGATTGCCAGCTGTGGCAAATAAATTCTAGTGGCTTCTCGCCAACAGCTTCTCCTGCCTAACCAGTTTTAGAGGATGCTTCGCACTTTAAGACATGCTTTATGGGATGGAGGACGCAAGTCATGATTTCTGCATTTGAACTGGAAATTCCCTTTCTTTGGTTGCACAGACATCAACTGGGTGCCAGACAAAATCTCCCATCTTCCGGGAACTTATGGTGGTGGGAAGACAGATGCATCGCAGTCAATGTTGTCAGTGCGATGTGTGTGGAGCTGGGGGAATCACAGGGCAGTCTTCCTCTTTTGGGAGGAGATTGCAGAGCTAGGTAGGGCCAGTGTCATAGTGTAATCCTGGCACTTGGAAGACTGAGGCAGGAGGACCACTCTGAGTTCGAGGCCTAGTACTGCCTCCCCCCCAAAAAAAGAGAGAGAAAGTCAGGAGAAAGCTTGGCGCAGAGGAACATTTGCAAAGTAATGAAGCTATTGGGACAGAGCTGGACCACTGTAAATAGATCTGGCTAGAGCAGCAAGAGTGGGTTTGGGGGAGAGGAGCCTGGAATGGTGGGCAGAGGACAAAGTAGAGGATTTGGGGTGCCACACCAGTGCTGCAGCTTGTCTCCCAGTGCTGTGGCTCAAATGCTGGAAGCTTGGTCCCCAGTGATGGTGGTGAGGTGTGGAACCTTTAAGAGGTTAGGCTCGAAGGCTGGGCGTGGTGGCACATGCCTGTAATCCCAGCACCTGGGAGGCTGAGACAGGAGGATCGCTGTGAGTTCGAGACCAGCCTGGACTACATTGTGAATTCCAGGTTAATCTCAACTACATAGAGAGAGAGAGAGATTAGGCTTGGTGGTATATGGTTAGAATCCTACCTACTCTGGAGGCCTAGACAGCAAGATCGCAAGTTCAAGGCCAGCATAGGCAATTTAGCAAGACTCTGTTTGAAAAATTTTTTAAAGGCTAAGTAAATAGCTGTGTTCCCTGGGTGCAATCCCTATTACAGTATTGAAAAGAGGGAGGGCAAGAGTGAGGGAGAACTGTGGGGCCTAATGGAAGATAATTAGGTCACGGGCCTCTGCTCTGATGAAGGGCTTTAATGCTGGTTGGTAGAGTGGATTAGGTCTCCCAAGAGTGAATTAGTTCTCCAGAGAGCTGGTTGATATAAAGGGGAGGTCAACCCACATGCTTGGCCACTTTGCTGCCATGTGGTGTCACCTCAGGGCTGGGATGCCATGTTCTTTGGACCCTCTAGCCATCAGGATCATAAGCCATATAAGTTTCTTTACTTTATAAATTACCTTGCATCAGGTATTCTGGTACAGCAACCCAAAGTAGATAACAAGGGTCTGGGGAGCAGGAGGATTTTAGCAAAATTACATAAAAGGCATCTTAAAGGAGCTTGATGGCTGGCAAGTGGAATGGATTAGGTTGGATTATTCTCTTTGTGATATCTGTGCCATACCAGCTTCCGGTAGCAGAGCGGGGTGGATGAGTGCTTTTGCCCTCAATTGTTCCTAGTCTAGGTGAGGAGAAAAACAGCTGATCACTGTGGCACATGCCTAGAATCCAGGTGCTCAGCAGGTGGAGGAAGGTGGATAGGAAGTTTGAGGCCATCCCGAGCAGTTTTGCAAGATCCTACCTCAAAATAAAATTTAAAATAAAATGGGGGGTATATTTCGGTAGTGGACTTTATACTCATCTAGCATGTACAAGGTCCTGGGTTCATTTCTCACTACCACCATAAACAAAACAAAAAGAGAAAATGGACATAAAGAGCTTTGAAGGACAGACAGAATGCTGTGGAAGTTAAGAGGAATTTTGGTTCCATCATGGCATAGAGGTGTTATTTAAATTAGGCCTGGGCACAGGCTGGAACTGTAGCTCAGTGGTAGACCATTTACCTAGCCTTGAATTTGAAGCATAGTCTTGCCACCTGTGTCTGAAGGCGACTAGGAGAGATGGGAGTTGGAGCAACCTGGGAGGGAGTGTGCACCAATGCAGGGGTATGGAGGTCCAGATGTTCTGAGGCTCGAGATGCACAGGAGAGAAGGGAGCAGGCCCTGGCAGCTGCGGGGCTGTGGGCAGAAAGGTTGGGG
>NW_022900929.1:17592154-17609629 GCF_012274545.1 Fukomys damarensis | reverse complement strand
GGAACAGGAATCTGGTTCCCCCCCCCCCCGTTGCCTGAGGTAGAGTAGAGCCAGGAAATCCAAGGGGAGTTGGAGAATTGGAGGGAAAACAAGTTTGGCTTCAGCTGTTTTAAAGGTACTTAAGAGGCCCATAGTAAATGAGGCCATGGGTTGGGGAGAAAAGTTGTTCATTCCACAGATGCCTGCTGAAGCTCTGTATGCCAGGACTGGGGTTTGGCCCTTGGAGAACAAAGGTGTATTAAACCATTTCTTTGGTGTTTGTTTTATCAGGTAAACCGAGAACTAGATTAATACACACATCAGTGTTTACACCTGGCCTGCTTTTCTTTAGTCTGTTCTTTTTAATGAATATGTAGGCCTTGGCAGTTCAGCCACCCAGAATCAAAGCTAGAGTCGTGAAACGAAATTTTACTTCTTTTTTTTTGTTTTGTTTTTTGAGACAGGGTCTCACTATGTAATTGAGACTGAACTGAACTGGAACTCTGTGTAGCCCAGGTTGGTCTCAAACTCACAGCGATCCTCCCGCCTCAGCCTTGCAAGTGCTGGGATTACAGTGCCACCATGCCCGGCCAAAAGTTTACTTCTGATCACTTCCTTTGTGCTTCCTTTCTATTCTCTTCAACCATTTTCCCCTTGCTTTCATTTTTATATAATTTTATGTATACATCTGGGTATTTATAAGGAAAGTAGAAACATTGCTAAGTTTTATCCATGTTTCAGGTTATCCAGTTCATTTGTTTCTCCTGCTAAATAATAGTTCATGGTAGGACCCCCATTTGATCATTCCCCAATGGGCTATTAGTTATTTCTGGGTTTTTGTTACTTCAGCCATCTTTCCCTGGACATTCCCGTGTCTCTTGTCATACATAGGTGGTAATATAAACTTAGCGATATTTTGCTGGATCCTAGAGTAAACAGGTGCACAGTTCTCATAGGCACAGCTGTGCTAGTTGGTGCGGTGGTTGTACCAGTTTCCACTTCACATTGTTGCCAAAGTGCTGTTGGCAACCTTCTGTTTTGGACAAATGAATGGATGTAAATTGGGATGAAGGATCTTGGTCTCTAGGTCCCTGAATTGTGATGTTGAACATTTGTGTGCTTCCTGTGAGATATTTGTTCGTTGTCAATTTTTCTGTGGACTTCTCGGTGCTTTTTTTTTTCCAGGAGCTTTTTTGTTGTTTGTTTGTTTGTTTGAGACAGGGTCTCACTATGTAGTTGAGACTGACCTGGAACTCACTATGTAGCCCAGGCTGGTCTAACTCACAGTGGTCCTCCTGCCTCAGCCTCCCGAGTGCTGGGATACAGCCGAGCGCCACCACATCTGGCTAGGAGGTTGTCTTTATACTGTTGATTTTAGTCTTTCATGTATAATGTAGATATCTTCTCCCAGCTTGTAATTTATATTTCCACTTTCCAACCACCT
Organism: Fukomys damarensis; assembly: GCF_012274545.1. Classification (NCBI taxonomy): domain Eukaryota; kingdom Metazoa; phylum Chordata; class Mammalia; order Rodentia; family Bathyergidae; genus Fukomys; species Fukomys damarensis. The sequence goes on along the minus strand of NW_022900929.1, from coordinate 17,608,206 downwards.
GTGGTTTGTTGATCAACCTTTTTTTGCGGGGGGTGGGGGTTGAGACAGGGACTCACTATATAGTTGAGACTGACCTGGAACTCATTATGTAGCCCAGGCTGGTCTCAAACTCACAGTGATCCCCCTGCCTCAGCTTCCCAAGTGCTGGGATTACAGGTGTTCGCCACCACGCCCGGCTCAACCATTTTTTTTTTTTTTTAAATCTTTTTGAGATCAGGTCTCATTGCGTCACTATGTTGTTCAGATTGGCTTTAAACTCACTGTGTAGCCCAAACTGTCCTCGAACTCTTTTTTTTATTCCCCTTCTCTTTGGTACCAGAGATCGAATTTAAGACCTTGCACTTGCCAGGCAGGCACAGTGCCCCTGAGCTACATCCCACCCCTAGCCTTGAACTCTTAGCTATCCTCTTGTATCAGCCTTCTGAGTGCTGGGATTACAGGTTTAGGCCACCTCATCCTTTTTTTTTTTTTTTTTTTTTTTTTTTTTTTTATTTTTTTTTTTTTTTTTTTTTTTTTTGTTAAGGGGGATTGAACTCAGGCCCTTGTACTTGTGAGGCATTGGCACCACTCAGCTAAATCCCCAGCCCACCTCACCTATTCTTTTTCTTTGTTTGTTTGTTTCTTTGAGACAGGATCTCACTATGTAGTTGAGTCTGAGTTTGACCTGGAACTCATTATGTAGCCCAGGCTGGTCTCAAACTCCCAGTGATCCTCCTGCTTCAGCCTCCTGACTGCCTGGATTACAGGCATGTGCCACCATACCCGGCTTCATCCATTCTTAATTTTAAAGTTTATATTCAGTGTTTTGTGTCTCATTTGAATGGTTATTTTCTAAATGTACGTTATCTTTACCTTTAAAGAACTTGCCTTTTGGTGAAGGAGACAGATAGCTGTTTTGCACACAGATGTCACATGAACTTTAAATTGGTAGAAATGTAGCCAGGCATGGTGGCCCATGCCTGTAATCCCAGCACTCCGGAGGCTGAGGCAGGAGTATTGCTGTGAGTTCAAGATCAGCCTGGGCTATGTAGTGAGTTCCAAGTCAGTCTCAACTACATAGTGAGACCCTGTCTCGAAAACCTTAAAAAACAAAACAAAAAAAATTGGTAGAAATGTCAACTTTTCCCTGCAAGGCTCCAGGAAAGATTTCACAGGGGCAGCTGGCCCAAGCTGGGAATGAAGAGATGAGAAAGTGGCCTTGTGGGATGGACATTCTCAGTGGGGTGTGAAGGGCCTGAAACCTCTGGGCCAAGACTCCAGGAGGTCTGGATGATTTTGAGGGGTGAGGCAGGGCCTGGAGAAGGTAGATGTGGGTGATCTGTGTGGGGTCTTATTGAGGGTCCAGGGGGTGTGGAGAGGGGGAGAAGAGGTAGATCAGCCCAAGAGCCTGAAGCAGAGAAAGGTAACAATGTCTGCCAGCCCTTGGGGCCCCTGGGGTGGGCCCTGCTGGCTAGCTGCCTGCCCTGTCCCTGGCTCCCAGCTTTCCCCTTCAGGTCAGGTGTTGGGTAAAAGCTGACCTGTCTGCAGAGACCTGGGTGTGTCAGGAGCCCACTTTGTAATACACAGGGGTTCAGAGAAGGATTGCGCAACTGTAGGAGAGTGGGAGCCCAGTGTTAGATGTTGGGGAGAAGCATGGGGGTCTGCAAGCCATGGTCCATGGGCCACATTCTGCCCACCCTTGTTTTTGTTCATAAAGATTTATTGGAACAGAACCACTTCGGTTGTTTATTTTTTGCCATGCAGTGGCAGAATTGAGAAGTTGCATTTTGGTCCTTTACGGGAAAGGTTGCTGCCCCCACCCCACTGTACCCCAATAGGTAATATTGGGATCTGTGGTAACCCAGAGAATGGGTCCCAGCCACCCTGTGGGACAGCCAGCCCATGGTTGCTGGGTGAGTAGTAGGACTAGGTCAACCTACGAATGTTGCTGTCTTTGGATTTCAGAGAACCTGGAAATCTGGATTTTATTTATTTATTTATTTAGTAGTTAATATCCCAATTTTTAAACACTGGCTCAATTGAAAAAACAAACTGGGCTGGGGATTTAGCTCAGTGGTTCCACTGCCTGCCTCACAAGCACAAGGACCCGAGTTGATCCCCGGTACCAAAACAAACAAACAAACTGTGTAGGCCAAAAATCTGGAGGGTGGGGGTGTGGCTCTGTGGAGCACTTGCCTAGCATGCTCCAGGCCCTGGGGTTCCTTCCCTAGTACTGCAAAACAGGTCCTCATCTGCTGGCCAACTTGTCCAGCGCCTGTCTCTGTCTTGGTGGGGAAGGAGCCTGAAACAGATACAGGTTTACTTAGTCCCTGTGTATTCCTGGGCAAGTTGCTTCTTTTGCCTCATTTTCCTCAGTAAATGTGGAGGTACCCCTGCCCCCCCCCCACATTGTGAAGATCCAGCAAGTACATTTAGAAGCCTGGCACTTGGGAAGCCCTTGCCACAAGGTTATTATGGTCACTGCCATTATGCCCACTGCTGTACCCCTCCCCCCCTCTAGGCCTGAGAACCAGGGCTTTGCCTGCTTTTTCCCAGCAGGGAGCCTTGGTGAAGCAGAACCATAGGTCCTTGGTTCTGGAGGAGGTGGCTGCCCATGAGAGAACTGGGGCTCCCTGGGGCCTGGCCCTGGCTTTCTTCTGGTTCCCCCCTGCCTCTGGAGGGCTTGATCAAGTGAGGCAGAGAATTGTGACTTTCCTCCTCACCCCCTACTGTGCAGCAAACACACTGTATGTATTCCTTCAGACTCTTCAGAAGTTTAGGTCTGGGTGGCACTGGCTTCAGCTGTCTCTTCTCAAGACCAAAGCCCGAGGCTGAGGGTGTCTGTTGCACAGTGGTAGAGTGCTTGCCTAGCATGCCAAGGCCCTGGGTATGATCCCCAGCACCGCAAAAAAAAAAAAAAAAAAAAAGTATTAGCACCGAAGACCGGTCTTGCCAGGCTTACAAGAACTAGTGTCATTTTTAGGCACCTGGGTGTTTGTTTTTCCCATTTCCTTAGAACTTGGGGATGGGAGATGTGTCTGTTGGTTAAGGAGGTGCCCTGGTAAATTGACAGGGTCAGTTGTTACTGAAAATCTGCTGGTATAGTGGCCATTTAAAGTAATGCCTGAAGGTACAGAGGTGTGATGTTGACTTGGTTTGGTGGTGGCTATGATTTTTGTTTTCCTTTGCCATACTGGGGATTGAAGGGGGCCAGGATTTAGCTTAGTGGCACTGCATCTGCCTTGAAAAGTATAAGTTCCTGAGCTCAATCCCCAGTACCGGAAACAAAATAAAAAACTGGCGATTGAACCCAGGGCTTTACACTGAGCTCCATACACAACACTTTTTTTCCCCTAGCCCTTTTTAAATTTTTTATTTTGAGAGAGTCTTGCTAAATTGCTCAGGCTAGGCACGAACATTCCATCTTCCTGCCTCAGCCTCCCCACTACCTTAGATTACTGGCATGTGATACCAGGTCTGGCTGCTGATTTTTTTTTTAAGCTGCTAGAGGTTGAACCTAGGGCCTCATGCATGCTAAACAAATGCTGTAACACCGAATTACATCCCCAGTCTTTGGTTATGACCTTTTAAAACTGTTTGGCATTTTAAAGACACCCCCCCCCCAACAGAAGTTAATATTTTCTCACTTTAAAAAAATGTGAGAAGCTGGGGTATAGCTCACTGTTAGAGCATGTGTTTAGTATGCATGAGGTTCTGGTTTCACTCTCCAGCACAAAAAAACAACAAAAAATCAAGGAAATTCAGATATAAGGTATAAAAAAGTTAAACAGGAATGATGGTGCATGCCTGTGATCCCAGCACGCAGGAAGCTGAGGCAAGAGAATTGCTTTGAGTTTGAGGCCAGGGCTGCATAGAGACTTCAAGAACAACTGTCTCACAAAAAAACAAACAAAAAAATTTAAAAGGTCTTATATGGTTTTTTCACTCAAAGACAACAGCTGTTAATACATTATTTTATTACATTTCTCTTGAGTTTTTTTTCTTTTTTGAGACAGGGTCTCACTATCAAGCTCACGCTGGCCTTGAAACCACCGTGTAGCTTGGGGTACCCTTGAACTTGGAGAGATCCTCCTGCCTCAGTTTCTCAAGCACTGAGATTACAGGTGTGCCTCACATGTTGACAGGCTTCTATTGGATTTTCTCTGTGCTTATTTATATACCAGTAGTGCTGTTGTGAATATTTTCCTATCATCTCCTTAAGCCTTTATTTATTTGCAGTGCTATGGATGGAACCCAGGGCCTGGTGCATGTTAGGCAAGCACTCTGCCATGAGTTACAGCCCTGACCCACAGAAAGGTTTCATCCTTCTCAGCAGTGTGGAGTCTGGCTTAGTTGTTTCGAGCTTTGAAGACTACAATTACTTTTGCTATGCAAAAAAATCTTCCCTTTTTTGTTTAACTTACCCCCTTTTTTTTATGGTACTGGGGATTGAACCCAAGGTTTTCCCACTGAGCTACATTCCTAGCCTATTTTTTAATTTTTCATTTTGAGATAGGTTTTCTACAAATTGCCCAGGCTGTGCTTGAACTGGTGATCCTCCCTGCCATGGCCTCTCAGAGTGCTGGGATTATAGGTGTGCACCACTATGCTTGGCGGACTTGTATTTTATAAACAAAATTTCTACCACAGTAGAACTTTTTTGGTAAATTCATACACGAGATTTGGCTTTCCAGGGCTTTGGAGAAGCTTCCCATCAGGGGCCCATGTGTGCCCGTAGGTCTGTGAAGGTTTGTGAAGGTCATGTTCTGTTCACAGCCCAGACTTATGGTGTCAGCTGCTGGTGTGTGCAGTTTCAGAGCCAGGCTTTTGAAAAGTATCCACGGGAGAGGCAGCTTAGAAAAAAAGGACTTGAAGAGTGAATAGGTAGGTTTAGTTTGGAAAATCCAGCCCAGGTTGGTGGAATCAGAGCTGGGAGCAATTCTAGAAGTCATTTGGTGGAGCTGGTTTCCACTGCGAGATCCTCAGAAGCTTCTTTTTTTTCTTTTCCTCTTAGTGCTGGGGATGGAGTCCAGGGCCTCTGCCATGCTAGGCAAGTGCTGCTCCCTGGAGCTGCATCCCAAGCCCAGAACCCTCATGCAAAGGAGCTCAGGGGCCTCTTGAAGAAAAGTGGGACTGCGGCCACCTGAAGAGTGCCCTACTTTTCTGTGTCTTGGATGTGGTGAATGGCATGTTGTTGCATTGGGAAAGGTTTTCCACTGTTGTTTTTCTTGTAGAGACGGGCTCCTGTGTTGTCCAGGCTGACATTGAACTCCTGGGCTCAGTCAGTCCCCATGCCTCAGTCTCCCAGGTGGTTGGGAGTGGATCCTTCTTAGAGGCTAGATAGAAAGTACACACATCCCACTGAATCAGAGCCTAGAGCAGGGTGGAACTGCCTCAAGTAGGAGAGTAGAGCCAGGACAGCCAGCCGCTCACTCTGACAGCGAGTGAGGGTTGGACCTGTGCACTTCGGCCACACCATTAAATTGTGATAGGTTTAGAGGGATGGAATGGGCTTCTCATGCAGTAGCAAGTTGAAAATAACCCAGTCTAAGGGCCAGTAAAGGAGCATTTCTCAGTCTGTGTTGAGAATTCATTTAAGTACACTTTCAAGGCTACCTTTCCAGCAGCCAACTGGTGGAATCTGTCTGTGGAGCTGTCTCACTCCAGGCTTGTGGTTGGGAGGAATATGCTCATCCAGTTCCTCGTACCAGCTCAAGACTTGTTCTGAAAGTTATCTGTCTGGGAACAGAAAGAATTGAAGGAGTTGGGGATGCAGCCCAGTGGTAGAGTGCCTGTCTAGCATGAGGGAGGTCCTGGATTCCACCTCCCACCCCCGGGGTTGGTCCTTGGATACCTGGTAACTCCTCCCCTCCCTTCCCTTCTCTTCCTTTCCCTTCCCTTTTTTGAGACAGGCTCTCATTGTGTAATTCAGGCTGGCTTTGAACTCAACAGTGTAGCCCAGGCTGGCCTCGAACTCTTGATGTTCCGTCTGCCTCAGCATCCAGAGTGCTGGAATCACAGGTTTGTGCCATGATGCCCAGCCTAGTGTTTTTCTTTTCTAAGAAAATCCCATAGCAGATGAGGATTTATGGATAAGTCTACTGAAGCAGGACTTTTTCCCCTGGATGAAGTTTTGTTTTTTTTTTTTTTTTAATGACTTAGGTCCGATCATAAAAAAGAATGTGATATTGTACAACATTTACAAGTACAGAAAGAAGTAAAGAAAAACTGTCTCATAATTATGTCACTCAATACATTTGATCATTCTTTAGAACCTATTTATTTACTTTCGTTTGTTTGGAGATGAAACCCAGGGCCTGGAGTCTGTTAGGTAAGCATTTTATCACCATGGTCCCCTTGCCAGCCTTTGTAAAATTGAGCTTATCTTGGGCCGGGGATTTAGCTCAGTGGCTTCAGCACCTGCCTGGCAAATGCAAGGACCCGAGTTCTATCCCCGGTATCAAAATAAACAAACAAACAAACAAATAAATTGAGCTTGCCTAAAATAGAAAGAACATGGGCTTGGGCGGGGGATTTAGCTCAGTGGTTCCACTGCCTGCCTTGCAAGCTCAAGGATCTGAGTTCAATCCCAGGTACAAAAAAAAAAAAAAAAGTCTGAGGAAAGAACATGGGCTTTATGGGTAGACATGTGGATGCTTGACCTTGGATAAATATTTAAATCTCTCTAGGCCTTAGTTCCTTTGTCAGTAAAATAGGGATGATTGCTGCCAATTTGAGGGTGCCTGAGTGAGGGCTGGGGGAACAAGATGACAGAAATACCAGGGATAGTGAGTGTGTCCCTCAGTCAGTGGCACACCCACTGCCTGACAGCTTAGTGTACATGTCCAGTGACATCTCCTGTGCTTCTGACTTGTCATGAGTATTAACTCAGGTCCTCTAGCTTTTCTTTTTTTTTGGTACCGGGGATTGAACTCGGGTCCTTGCGCTTGCAAGGCAGGCCACCGAACTGCTGAGCTAAATCCCCAGCCTCTAGCTATTCTTTTTTAGGTTTTGTTTTGTTACTGGGGATTGAATTCAGGACCTTGTGCTTGCGAGGCAGGTGGCAGCACCACTGAGCTAAATCCCTGGCCCTCCTCGAGCTTTTCATAAGCTTTTTTTCCCCCCGCAGTGTTGGGGATTGAACTGAAGGCCTTTTTGTTGACTGCACTGACCTGTATCCCAGCCCTTTTTAAAACATTTTTGAGAGAGTCTCACTAAGCCCAGGGTAGGCTCAGACTTGGGATCCTCCTGCCTCAGCCTCACAAAGTGCTGAGATTGCAGATATGTGCTGCCACATCTGTCTTCCTTTGGATGGGTGGTACTATGGATTGAATTCAGGGCCTTCTCTTTGACCTACAGAGCTATCTCCTAACCCACTCACCCCCCCCTTTTTTTTTTGGTGGATCAAAACTCAGGACCTTGTGCTTTCAAGGCAAGTGCAGTACCACTGAGCTAAATCCGCAGCCCCACCCCTTTGTTTTTTATTTTGTTACCTTAAATTGGGTTTTAACTTTAGAATTTTCTGTGTCAGCCTCCCAGAGTGCTGTGATTACAGGTGTGCACTACCATGCTTAGCATCATAAGCTTAGCTTTTCTTTTTCTTTTTTTTGGTACCTGGGATCAAACTCAGGACCTTGTGCTTGAGAGGCAGGTGGAGGGAGGCACCATTGAGCTAGATCCCCACCCCTGCTTTTCTTAAACATTTAAAAAAAATTTTTGTATTTCATTATTAGGATATTCCTTAATTTATTTAAGAATTCCAATTTTGGGCCAGGGATTTGGCTCAGTGGTTCCACCACCTGCCTCACAAGCACGAGGGCTGTAGTTTGATCCCTGGTACTAGGAAAAAAAAAATTCCTATATTATAGCTAGGCATAGTGATACATACCTGTCAACCCAGAACTCTGGGAGGCTGAGGCAGGAGGATCGCAAATTTGAGCTCAGACAGGGCAATTTAGCAACCTAAAAAAAAAAAAAAAGGCTGGCGTGATGGTGTAGGTCTGTAATTCCAGCACTTGGGAGGCTGAGGCAGGAGGATCGCCACAAGTTCAAGGCCATCCTGAACTGCATAGTAAGACTCTGTCTCAAAAATAAAGAAGAAAAATCTGGGATAAAGGCTGTGTGTTCAGTCCCCAGTACCATGAAAACTAAGAAACAGAAGGCATATTGAACCATACATGTACATCTATAATCTCAGCACTTGTAGGCTAAGGCAGGAGGATCATGAGTTTAATACTAGCCTGGGTTATATAGTCAGACTTTGTTGCCACGAAACAAGGGAAAAGACATATTGGAGCTGGGTTGTGTAACTCAGTAGTGGAGCATGTATATAGCATATATGAAATACTGTGTTCCACCCCTAGCAAAACAAACCAGAAACAAAAAAGCAAACCCCACAGAATTCCTGTATTATAGGGTGTTTAACTTGCCTTCAGATTGTAGCTTTTTTCTATAATCATTTATAATAATAATTTTCAGGGCCTGGGATTTAGCTTAGTGGTTCCGGTGCCTGCTTCGCAAGCGCAAGGACCCAAGTTCAATCCCCGGTACCAAAAAAAAAAAATTTTTTTTTCATAATTAAGAACACTGTAAATAACTCCCATCATTAGGCACTGAAACAAATTAGATCTTAGAGCTGCAGCTTCATGCTGGCTGAGGCTGGTGCCGAGAGCTGGTTCCCTGACTTTGGCAGCATGATTGCTTTGTGGCGGGCAAGTGAGCATGCCCAGGGGCCACCCTGAAAGCCCTCACCCCTTCTCCCATCCTTCCTTGTATGATGCTGAGCATTTGAAGAGCGAGCTGCAGCTCCAGCTTGGTGACAGCTCCTGCTCTGCCCTCAGGGAGACCCTGGACAAGTGTGGACTGGATCCAGTGCATGCAGTGGGTGGCCCAGGATATGGCTTCTAGTGAAGTGACAGGGTAGTTTCCCCACTGTGCCAGTGTTGGCCAGAGGGCTCGGGAGGAGGACATCCTGGCTGTATCCGAAGGGTGGGCATGCTTGCTTGGGGCTGGTGTGAAGTCTGGACTTGGCACCACAGGATCAGTGGCTCAGATTGGGTAGGAAATTGCTTGGAAAGACCTGGGACTCGTCAGGTTCCAGAAGGAGAGGGACTTGGTGTCGGTGGAGATGGGCCATCATGGGGGTTTGTGTGCCTTCTTGTTACAGTATTGGTGTGACCAGAGGGCCTTTCTAGGTTGTTGCTGTCCGGTTCAAAGGATTGGCCAGGACAGTCAATGGATGTGGAAGTTAAATGTTTACTTAGTGCACAAAGAAGAAAAAGAAATGCTCAAGAAAAAGTGCCCTGAAGGAGCACCCTTACCTCTTCCTCCCCTTCCCCCTCCCCCTTCTCTTCCCCTCCCTTTCCCTTCCCTTCTTTTCTTTTTGAAATAGCGTCTTGCTGTATATTCTAGATTGGCCTTGAACTCACTATGTAGTCCAGGCTGGCCTTAAACTTGCAGCAATCCTCCTGCCTCAGCCTCCAAAGTGCTGGGATTATTAGGTGTACACCACTATCTTTTATATCCCCCGTTGCAACATGAGATCTAGGCTGTTCTGCGTCTGCTTGATCTTGTGCCAGAAGCAGGTCTTTGATTAGGACAGCCTAGATCTCATGTTGGAATGGGGAATATAAAAGACAGTGTGGCACTGTGAGCCTTTTCACCAGCCACTATCTTGTGTTTTTCCTTCAGAGCACCTTTTTTTCTTGAGCACTTTTGTGTTTCTTTTTTTTTCTTCTTTTGCCCTAAGTAAACATTAAATGTTCGTGTTCATCAGTTGTCCTTTCCAAGTTTTTGAACAGGATAGCAAGCATCTGGCCACCACACTGTCTGACATCGTCACCCTCTTCTTGGATCTCCATTTCTCCCACGGGGTCTGGACCCTGCTTCACCCTGGGCTGTGTGCCTCACACCTTCCTGGAAAGCTTGAGCCAAAGGGCTTGACTGTGTCCCAGGCTGCTTCGCAAGGTTCTGGTGTTGGTTCACCTGGCAGTGGGTGACATGCTGGGATACTCTGGAGAGTGACGATACTCGAGGCCTCAGCCGCCTGAGGGGTGAGCGGTACCTCAGGAGTATTGGCCCAGAAACCAGGCCTCTGATTCGCACCTCCATGTGGTTGCAGAGGCTGCTGATTGCAGGAGCTGAGCTCAGCCAGCCATCCTGGGCACCCACACCTCATCCTCCCGGGCAGCTCTAGGTGCTAAAAGAGGCCTCGGCAGCTCATAGCAGAGCTGATACTCCTCCTGTGTTTGCATGTGGTGTCCTCATTAGTGCCCTTTGTACCACCCCTCACCCATACTGGCATGGTGGATGGGTACAGGGCAAGGGTGCAGGGTGAGGCCGGGACTTCTGGGCTGGCTGGCTGGCTGTGGTAGGCCTGGCACTGTGTAGTCTCAGTCCCCATGAAAGCGCTTGGGATAAAGGTTGATGTCTCTGCTTTCCAAATGAAAACAAGTAAGCTGGGAGAGCCTGGGCACCCTTGTTGAGGTGGCATGGTGAGTACGAAGCATGTTAATGCCAGGCCCTCACCTCCTCCTCTCCTCAGCTGCTCCAGACTCTCCTCCCTTCTAGGGCCGTGGCTGTGGCCTTCACATTGAAGCCTCGTAGGCAGTATGGCCATCAGTGGAAGCCTTGTTGCTAGCCACAAGCCTACGAGCATGTCGTTGTAATTGTGTGACGAGGACCCTATTGGCTCAGTGTCTTGCATGGGAAAGCTGTGACTGCTTGGATATGGGCCCCTCTTCCTTCTTGTTCCTCTAAACAGGAGCCTGAGGGAGTTCACGCTGAGGCCCCTCCACCCTTTTAGACAGGATCTTACTTACTACATAGTTCAGACTGTTGCCCAGGTGGGCCACTGAGCTGTCTGCTCTCAGAACTCCCCACGGGACCATTTTGGTCCAGGGATCTGGCCTGAAGCATGCAGTTGGCCCAGAGTCACGGTGGGTACCCTGGCTTCCCCCATCCTCAGCCCATCTTGAAATCAGGAGCTGGAGATGATTTGACAGCTTGTTTTATTAAAGGTGCACAAGAAGCCAGATGCCTGCGGGGCATTGTGCTTCGGCTGGACAGATGCATTACACGAGTGGGGTGGGCGCGTGGGGCCGTAACTATTTACATGTCCAGTTAACACTGTGAGGAGACCCCAGAAAGAGACGAGGGGTTGGCGGCCGGAAGAGCTGGACGGGTCAGGCAGGAGTCAGGCATAGGAGCCGCAGGCCAGTGTGACAACCAGGGGGAGATGAGGTAATGGATGGGCACTTTGCCCCAAGTCAGCACCCAGGCAGTGCTAGCATCCATCGGCCTGAGATCCTTTTAGACAGGATCTTACTTACTACATAGTTCAGACTGGCCTTGAACTTGGAATCCTCCTGCCTCAGCCTCCCAAGTGGTGGGATTATAGGCATGTATCACCACACCCAACTTTTCTGAGTCTGCCAAAGCACCTGGGCCCAAGAGCCATTTGATCTCTATTTGCTTTCTACATGACCACTTAGTACATGTGTTACTTTTTTTTTTTTTTTTTTTTTTTTTGAGACAGGATGTCTCCATATAATTCAGGCTGGAGTTGAACTTACTATGTAGCCCAAGTTGGTCTCTAACTTGCAGTGATCCTCCCACCTCAAGTCTCCCGAGTGCTGGTATTAACAGGTGTGTGCCACCACACCTGGCTCATGTGTGATCTTTAGTTAAGTCCCTTCACTTCATCGAGATGGGAGAAGTGCCCACCTTGTTAGTGTGCAAAGCTTAGAACAGGTAAGTATGTTTGGTGTTTGTCGCACACTCCAGGAGCCTGTGCTCCGGGGCCTCCTCCTGATAGTGGGCTGGCAGACCTCCAGGGGCCGGGCTGGCTACCCGCCTGTCAAGGTGTCATCACCCACAGCCACCCAGCTGTGTTCTGAGCCAGTGTGAATAGAACACTGAGCACACGTAGGCCTGGCTGCTGCTGTACACCAGTCACAGCTGTGAATGGGCAGGCTGGCTGGGCTGCAACCGTCTCATGAGGTGGGAAGACAGGCCCTGGCTTCACATCCATCTGTGTCACGCACATGCATGTATATAGTCAGAGGTCTGGACAGTAGAGGGAGAGGGCTGCTGCTTTTTCTTGTTTATTTGTTAGTTTTTTGACAAAGTCTTGCTGTGTAGTTCAAGCTGCCCTGTAGTACAGGCTGGCCTCATACAGCAGTCCCCTTGCGTCAGCCTCCTAGGTACTAGGATTGGGGGCATGTACCATCATGCCCAGCAGAGAGGGTCTTGATAAATTGCCCAGGCTGAGCTCAAACTTGCCATCTTCCAGCTTCAGCTTCCTGAGTTCTGGGATTACAGGTGTGTGCCACCATGCCTAGCTTTAAAGGGGCATCTAATGTCAGTCCTGGGCTTCCTTTGTGGTCAGAGATGCTTCTGGGTTACCCTGGACTTGTGGAAGAACAAAACCTGTGCTTAGAGTCCCAGCTCTGCCACTGCCCCTTTGGGTCCCAGAGGTCCTGGTCCCTCCTGACACACAGTGTTTCCTCATCTGTGCACAGTAGGTATTAATCTGCAGCCCACAAACAAACTGCGTTTGGGAACTTGGACTCCTCGTGTGAAAATAAGGGTCATCGTGACCTTACCCGCACAAGGATGTGTAGGACTGCAGAGTAGACAGTATGAAAGGATAAAGGAAATAGTTGTGTTGGAGGGCAGACATTGGCACCAAGATAGATAGACGCTGGGCTAATGGTTAGCATCCCTGATCTACCCTGCTGCATCTCCCTGAACGCTTGCGGAGGCAGGCAAGCTGCAGGACTCAATTGGAGTCCTTTCTGGCTGCCAGAGCAAAGAGCTGAGATCCTAGATCTGGTTCACAATGCTTTCCAGGCATTAGGAAAAGCCAGGCTTTTATTTTCCCTCCTCAGGCTATACACCAGGGCCTCGATGTGCTCAGTAACTGCTATGTCGGTCTTGTTTCCAGGTCTACAGGACACGTCGGGCGATGAACCCAAGGCTGCAGCCAAGAGTAGTGTGAAACCATCTGGGAAAGCAGAGGGAGTCTGGGGGAAGATGGCCATGGCCCCAGGCCCTTCCCTGGCACAGGTGTACCCCAGCCCTGTGGCAGTAGCTGTGTGGGAGTGGCAGGATGGGCTGGGCAGCTGGCACCCCTACAGTGCCACTGTGTGCAGCTACATCGAGCAGCAGTTTGTCCAGCAGAAAGGCCAGCGCTTTGGGCTGGGCAGCCTGGCACACAGCATCCCCTTAGGCCAGGCTGACCCCTCACTGGCCCCGTACATCATTGACCTTCCCAGTTGGACCCAATTCCGCCAGGACACTGGTAAGTCACTCCTGCTTTGGGCTGAGGCTGTGCTGGGGTTGTGGGGGTGACTTGCATAGCTTCTTCCCTGCTTTGGAAATGTGCTCAGCCAGGAGGTGGACGTTGTGAGAACAGCTGCCACCACCCAGGTAAAGGGTACCTTGCAGTAGAGGAGGGTGCTATAGAACACACAGCAGAGGCCTCCTTGCCTTTTCCTCCTGTCCTAACCTAAAAGATCTGCCTCAATTGGCAGGGATTTGAAGGTCGCTGGCAGGTGGACTGGCAAGGAGGTTATGTGCTGTGGTGGTTGACAAGGCCTGACACTCCAGCTCAGTGCTGTGATCCTTGTGGTTACCTTGCTCCTTGTTCCTCTGAGCATTTGTGTGTGTTCCTGTGTTTTTAATCTGCAATGTGTTTTGATTGGTATTAACAGCCTGGGGCTTGGATTTGTCCCTCCCCCTTTAATCTGGTGGTTTTCAGTTGGGTAATTTTGGTCTCCAAAGATGTTTGACAGTGTTTAGAGATATTTATGGGGGACAACCCTGTCATCTAGTGTGTAGAGGCCAGGGATGCCGCTAAGGCATCTTCTAGTGCACAGAACACGCCTTGCAACAAGAATTATTGGCCCAGAAAGTTGCTAGTGGAAACCATGGAGATGCCCTGCCGGTATCCCTATCAGCAGCACCCTGGTCTGTGCCACAGTGGGGCTCCCAGTGGGGCAGCTGCATGGCTGCACGTGAGGGTCCCCTGGATGCAGGCACCGAGCGAGATAGCAGATAGGATCGGCAACATAGGGCTGGCGGCAAGTGCTCCTCAGGGATGCAGCATCATGCATGGCAGGGGTCAACCTGAAGTCTGAGCTCAGCCAGCCAGGTCACTGGGAATGGCCTGAGAGAATTATGTGACAATAGAGATAGACAAAGTTTGAGACTGGAAATACTTATGGGATAATGTGTTGAAATAATAGGAACTGTTTTCAGTGTGGTTATCAGCTACCTGAGTACATGCACATGCCCAGAAGGCCCCTGGAGTAGAAATTACTTTGTGATATCAACTGTGTATTTTCCCCTTGGTGCTTGGACTAGAAGTGATTCATTTTCTTTATGTATATTGGGGAGGTGTTGATGATATTGAACCCAGGTTTTGCCCTGAGCTACAACCCTGGCCCTTTTTATTTTTTATTTTAAACCTTGTCTTGCCAAGTCACTAAGTTGCCCAGGCTGGGCTTGAATTTATAGTCTTCCTGGCTCAGCCTCCCAGAATTCTGGGATTACAGGTTGTGCCATCATACCCAACTTGTTTATACTTTTATTTTTTTATTTATTTTTATTTTTATTTTTTTGGTACCAGGGATTGAACTCAGGACCTTGTGCTTGCCAGGCAGGTGGAGCAACCACTGAGCTAAATCCCCAGCCCTATTTTCAGCTTTTTAGAAGTGAGCACATAGCAGTTTCATCATTAGAAATTGTTTTTGTGTTTGTGTGCTAGGGATTGAACCTAGGGCCTCATACATGCTAATAAATTATTCTGAATATTTTTGAGGGCTGAGAGTGTATCATCTCAGTGGTAGAGCATGTGCTTAGCTTAGATAGATGAGATCCAGAATCCTATCCCCAGCACCAAAAAGAAGGAAATACTATTTCAGAAAGCCTCATCAAGTCCAAGGCATATTCTATGACTTAAGCTTCGAGCAACTCCTCCTGCCAAGAAGTGCAAATGCTACTTAATCCTTTAGGGCCCCTGTTCCTTTGCCTAGAGAGTAGAGACTGCTTTATCCCTAAATCTGAAAAAAATAGCTAATGGCAGCAGCTTTTGGGTCGAATAGCAGCATGACTGGATACCTATAGCGATCATTGTGCTTAGTTTGGTTGTGTAAAAAAATTCTTTTTGCCAGGTTTTGGGGAAGACACCTGTAACTCCAGCACTGTGGGAGGTTGAGTTGAAGCAGGAAGATCATGAGTTCAAGTCCAACTGTGTAACTTAATGAGACCTTTTTTCATTTCTTTTTTTTTGGTACCGGGGGTACCGGGGATTGAACTCGGGTCCTTGTGCTTGCAAGGCAGGCCACTGAACCGCTGAGCTAAATCCCGGGCCCTTCTTTCTCTTTCTTTTTTTTTTTTGTACCAGGGATCAAACTCAGGTCCTTGCACTTGTGAGGCAGACAGCAGAATCACTGAGCTAAATCCCCAGCCCTTGAGACCCTTTTTCATAAAATAAAAAAGGGCTGCCAGGGATTTAGCTCAGCAGCATGACACCTGCCTGGTAAGCACAAGATCCAGAGTTTCATCCCCGGTACCAAAAAAAAAAAAAAAAAAAAAACAAAAAAAAAAAAAAAAAAAAAAAAAAAAAAAAACACCAAAAAATAAAACAAAACAAAAAACAGGCTGGTCCTATAGCTCAGTGTAGAGTCCCTGGTTCATCCTCAGGACCAGAAGGGAAAGAAGGAAAAGCCCAGCACGGTGGTGCCTTCTGGCAACTCTGGGAGGCCTAGGCAAGAGACAGCAGAGTCAAGCTCGGTAACCTCTAGTGCTTTAGCAAGATCATCACAAAATTAAAAAGTTTGGGTGGGGGGTTAGCTCAGTGGTTCCAGCGCCTGCCTCACAAGCACAAGGGCCTGAGTTCAATCCCTGGTACCAAAAAAAAAAAGTTTGGGGGAAGAAGAAGGAAGACTCAAGATATATACTTCAGTGCAAAGGCCCAGTACTGTCCCCCCGCCCCAAAAATTGAGGGAATCTAACAGATTCTCAATTTATTTATTGTGTAAGGATTTTTTTTTTTTTTTTTTTTTTTT
>NW_022900929.1:17554780-17591690 GCF_012274545.1 Fukomys damarensis | reverse complement strand
TTTTTTTTTTTTTTTTTTTTTTGGTACCGAGATTGAACTCAGGCCCTTGCACTTGCGTGGCAGACAGCAGAACCACTAAGGTAAATCCCTGGCTCAATTTATTTATATGTGCTGCTCTTTTTAAACAGGTACCATGCGGGCAGTACGCAGACACCTGTTCCCACAGCATTCAGCCCCAGGCCGGGGTATCACCTGGGAGTGGCTGGGCGATGACGGTTCTTGGACGGCCTATGAAGCCAGTGTCTGTGACTATCTGGAGCAGCAGATGGTCAGGGGCATCCAGCTTGTGGACTTGGCTCCCCTGGGGTACAACTACACTGTCAACTATGCCACCCACACGCAAACCAACAAGACTTCCAGCTTTTGCCGGAACGTGCGGCGCCAAGTAGGGCCACCTTACCCAGTGACCAGCGTCATTGCTCCACCAGGCCATATGGGAGTTGCCTGCTCTTGCCAACAGTGCCTCCATGGCAGCGGAACTGGCCCTGTGTCAGGCCGCTACCGCCACTCCATGACCAACCTCCCTGCATACCCCATCCCCCAGGCCTCCCACAGGACTGCCATCGTCTTTGGGGCCCACCAGGCCTTTGCCCCATACAACAAACCTTCACTTTCTGGGTCCAGATCTGCACCCAGGCTCAACGTCACCAACCCCTGGGGTGGGGCCCCTCCTGCCCTAGGGAACCAGCCCCTCTTTCGCTCCAGCTTGTCCCACCTGGGACCACAGCTCCTGCCCTCTGGACCGTCCACTTCCAGTGGAGCCAGGTATCTTATGTTGCTTGTCTTTGTGTCCATCCCACAAGCCCTGGTAGCAGGTTGGGCTTCTGCTTTTACTTGGGAGGACTCACCCAGGTACCTGCAGATTTGTACCTACTGCTTTGGTTGTGCCTGCTGCCTTGTCTCATTTGGTTGTGTCACAGTCCTGGACTCTCTGACCTACCATTTTGCTCTCACCACCTATCAGACCTTGTACTCAGGAACATAGGGCTCTGTGGAGCCAATTTATAGTCCTTTTACCTATGCTGTGTACTGCATGGCAAGTGCCAAACTAGTACATTCTGGGGAATTATGTGTGTATTGCTTCTTTCTGTGGACTAGGCACTGAAGATGGTTCTATGAACCACAGTCTTAATTCAGAAGCAAGGTGGGAGCCAGGGTGCCAACTGCAAAAGGTGTCAAGGGTGATCTCACCCCCAGGCTGGTAGATTACCCCAGAGTGTCCTGTGGTGCTCTCATTTCCCCTGGTTAGGGAGAATGAAATCCTAGATCTGGCCCAGACCAAGTTGCGCTTTAACGTGAGAGAGTGTGCCGGCCTTGGCCTGCCAGCGGTGTGGCTGGGCAGGCTGGCAGGGCCCCTCATCCTTACGAGAACTTCCGAGAGTTGGGAGTGATGAGGGTGGGGGCTGCTTTCTGAGGACAAGTGGCCTGGGTTGGTGATGACAGAATTCGTAATCTTGTAGCTCCGTGGTCCCCAGGGAAGAGAGCATTTTGTGATCTGGACTGATGGCCAGTCATCACGTTGATGTCACCTTGTTACCCAGCACTCCATGATGCTTCGCCACCTTGAGAGCTCAAGCTTCCCAAGGTGACAGTGACCTTGTAGGTGGCTTCTCGAGCATCTAGACCTCTTCAGAAGAATTTCTGAGGAGGCTGTGAGTTAAAGCACTGTTATAGGCAGTGTTACATGCCATGCTACGTGAGTGATTTTATTGGTCCTCACAGAGGCCTGAAGGTAGGTGGCACCTTCAGTTTATGGAATGGTACATCCAAGCCTGTGAGGTTGGCCAAACTGCTAGGAAATGGCGGAAGTAGGATTAAACCCACCGCCAAGAGTAAGCCATGTGGAACACACAGAGAGGCCTTGAAGCTGTTGTGGAGGGGGAATGAGGAGGAAGCAGAGGCCCTGGGACAGTGGCTGAGGAGGGACCTGGTAGACATGGAAGGTAGTAAGCTAGTAGACCTTGGGTCTGTCAGAGTTTTTCAGGGCAACTTCCTCCAGAGTAGGAGCATGTATTAGAAATATTTTGGGAATTGGGAGCCCACAGAGGTGTCAGTGGGTCCTCTGTGGACTTTTACATAGACCTGAGTAAGTAGGGTTCCAAGACCCCCTGGTCGTGTGAGTCAGGGAGCCAGCATGTTCTGTCTGCCAGCTCAGCACTGGGAAATGAACTCAGGCATGTGCTCTACCATGGGTGTGCCATCTCTAGCCCTTGTTTATTTTTATTTTGAGAAGGGTCTCATTAAATTGCCTAGGCTCGTCCTGAACCGCACCTAGCCTTCAATTCTTACTAATTATTATTTTTTCTTTGATCAATTTGTTTTGTTTTGTTTTTTGAGACAGAGTCTTATAGTTCAGACCAGCCTTGAACACGCTATGTAACCTAGGCTAGGCTTGAACTTGTTACAATCCTCCTGCCTCAGCCTCCCAAGTGTTGGGATCACAGGTGTGTGCCAACACACGCAGCCTTTTTGTTTGTTTTTGAGACAGGGTTTCACTATATAGTTCAAAATGACCTTGAATTTGTATCATTTCTACTTCAGCCTCCTGAATGCTGGAATTATGCATGTACACATCCCCACCTACTCACCCAGTGGTCTTATCAATTATTTTGAGGCCAACTTTTTTTTTTTTTTTTTTTTTTTTTTTTTTTTTTTTTTTTTTTTTTTTTTTTTTTTTTTTTTTTTTTTTTTTTTTTTTTTTTTTTTTTTTTTTTTTTTTTTTTTTTTTTTTTGGTACCGGGGATTGAACTCAGGTCCTTGTGCTTGCAGGGCACGCTGAGCTAAATCCCCAGCCCCTGAGGGCAACTTTTAAGTAATGCTGTAACTAGGATTCTGGGGTTAAATCAGGTGACTTAGTGAGGCTTTGCTCCCTCTGACCCAGGATGCCATTGGTGTCCCCCTAATAATTTGTCAGGCTCTCCCCCTCTCACCTGAGACTGGCAGACACTGACTGCCACAGGCCAGGTGAGTGGCAGAAAGGTGGCTACTGGGCTGGCAACACTTCAGCTTGGTGCTGGTGGCCATGCAAGCTGCTGCTTGCCCTGCGTTGGGAGCCGGGGGAACCAGGCCAGCCGGCTGTGTTAGTTGACACAGCCTCAAAGCAGCCTGCCTCCTGGGGTGGGTGTGGATCCCTAACTGTTTCCCCCACTTTCCTGGGGCTGGGAGGAGTGTCTTTTCACTTGCACAGCCCTAACCAGGCTTTGAAACACAGGAGTTTCCCAGGCCTAAACTGTAGCTTGGCCCATGCTCCTCAGTCACCCTCCTCTGCCAGGCAAGAGAGCCAGAGGATCATCACTGCCACCTGACCTCTTACCCTAGCGGCGCTGGAAGAACTGAGAACTTCTGGTACCTTGTTCTCCCTAGGGCTGCAGCCAGCCTCTCAGAGCCAAGTAAATACCAACAGTATCTCATGGAGAAGAGATAGGCCAGGCAGGACAGGTCTGTGGACAGAACCACCTCTGCTGCCACTGGCCACTGTAGCTGCTATGTGAGCTGATGACATCCCAGGCTTTGATGGAACCCGTGGTGTTTGTTTGTTTGTTTGTTTTGGAATGCATGTGGTTTCAAATCGCTTCTTGCTCAGTGTGGGGAAACTGGCTGCATGATTTCCTTGTGTTCCCTGGGGATGTGCAGTAATACATGACAAGCTGTGTCATCTGTAACTGAGCTGCTGGCTTTAAGTTTGCCTTGTAGGTGAAATTTATCCTTTTAAGCACCAAAACTTCTGTTCTGAGATTGAGTGGAAAACTTCGCAAAGTGTGTCATGCACACTCCTATCTGAAATAGGTCTGACAACCTCGCATGGCATTTTCATGACTTGGGTGGTGATCATGACCAACAGCTTTGAAACTCAGGGCTGTGTTTCAGCCTGTGGCCTCTGTTCTCCAAATGGCCCTGCTTGCATCTGTGTTGGCCTTGCGCTGCTGTCCTCGCCTCTGAACTTCCTAATGCTGCTGGCCAGGAGCTCTGGCCATGGCTGTCTTGGCTGTATCGTTAGAATCATGGGTTTAGGAGAGGCCTGGCAGCAACTTGCTGTGGGCCAGTGGATCAGTTCTGATCCTTATGAAGGTTCTGTTTACCTCTCTTGTGATTGTTTCCCTTTTCTATAACTGCAGGATTTAAAAGCCTGCCTTTGCTGCCCCTCAGTTCTGGGGAGTCTGGAGCTTCAGATTGAACCTCTCCACTGCCCTGGGGCCTTCTGGAGTTATTCTGATGCTGTAGACAAATTGAAGCTCAAGATGGGATTGACAGCTTACCTGGGTGCCAGCACTTGGGGGACCTGGAACCTCACAGCCTGGGTCATCAGTGTCTTGAGTTGGTGCTGGCTGTGGCCCACATCCTAGGGGAATTGGGTGGGGTAGACATTTTGGATCTCCTTCCTCTCTGGAGAGCCTCCTCAGTCTGCCCCCTGCCTATGACTGTCAGATCCTGTCTGTGTCAGAGACTAAAAAGTTCCCATGTCTCGTGTGCTTGGCTCCATTCGGAGGTGGTCTCCACAGCAAAGCCAGGGAAGCCTAGTAGAGAGACCAGGAATGGGGCTGTGGGTGAGGTGGGCTGGGGATTTGAACAAGGACTAGAGGCACTCTTGGAGAAGGTCACTTAGAAGTGTCCCCACCTTGGGGAGCAGTCTGTGAGCATGAGCCCTCTTGAGGATGGTGGCGGGGATCAAAGAGCCCTGAGATTGTCTTCTGGGGTTTCCGTCTTGGGAACTGCTGTATCTTTGTAAGGCTTGGCTGTGGCTCACCACAGCAGGGACACAGATGGGGAGAGACTGAGAGTGATATGGGGCAGTAGTGAAGTTGGACAGTTTTCTACAGAATGTGGACCTGGTTGAGGGTGGACACCTGGGAGTTGGGAGCCTGCTGGAAGCCTCGCTTTGAGCTGCTTTGTGCTCCATCCCTTGGTGACAGAACCTCAAGTCAGGCCTCCCCATTTCCTTGGAGGGAGGATTCCATTTCCTGGTTGTTCTGTGGGGAAGAGCCACCAGGGGCCCAATCTCTGGGCGGGACCATGGGCTTGCTTCCCCCTTGCCCCAGCCCACCATGTCCTTGCTCATTTCATGGAGTTACAGAGAGAAGCTTCAGTTTTCTGGCCCCTAGATGAAGGCTGCTCCCTCAGAGTTTGCTGGGAGATCTGAGCTGGAGTCACAAGTGGCTTCACTTATGGTACCTCTGAGTCACTTACAAAGGCTACCAGGGGCATGAAAAAAAAAAAGTTAAGCTACATATGGTGGTGCACTCCTGTAATCCTAACATTCTGGGAGGCTGAGGCGGGAGGCTGGCAAGTTCAATCCTATCCTGGGCAATTTAGCAACTTCATGAGACACTATCTAAAAAATAAAAATGAAAATAAAAAGGGGTGGGGATATAGTTCACTGTGGTGACCTTGGTTCAATCCTCAGTATTAAAAAAAAAAAAATAGTTGGAACAGGTGCAGGAAGAAGTGGGACCTGCCCCTAATGACAGTTCAGTGGAACCAAGACCTCATTCCAGGTATCCAGCTCCCAGCCCTCTTGAGTTACCAGGTGAGCGTAGGTCTGTATCTGCCTTTCTCTTTGTGCTAAGAATAGCTAAGGAGAGCAGGAAGCTGCTCATCTGCTAGCCCAGCCACACAGGCCATCTTGTTTGGGAAGAATGTTCCCAAGAAATTCCAACAAAACCTTTCTTCACTCAGGCAAGTACCAGAGAACCTGTCCCACTCCAGAACCCACAGGAGCCCCTGGTGGCCTCAGCTCTGGCTGAGCATGTGGGTTCCTGGTTCGGGTAAGGCCATTCTGCTCCTTATAGTACCCGGGCACAGGATTGTGACTGTGACTGACAGTGGCGTAGAACTGGAGCGGCCCCAGAGGCAGTGGCTGCTTTGCTGGCAGCTGTCAGGGTTGCTGAGTGGGGCCAGTCCCCATTGGCTGAGCAGCAGGCCTGCTCTGGGCTAGGCCTGGCTTTGAAACAAAGGCTCTGTGCTGAGGAGCCCAGCGTGGTGACCATGTGGGAGGGTTTCATAACCTTCATATTTCATCATCTCAGGCAGAGGACCCAGGAATTGGAAGGAGAAACAGCTGGCAGGAGGAGCTCAGTACTCTGCCAAGGGTTCTCAATGAGGAGCTTGACTGAACATAGTTGCTGTGGGAATCAAAGCCTTCATTTTAAAAAATAAATTTTATTTTTGTGATACTGAAGATTTAACCTAGGACCTTCCATGTGCTGGGCAAGCACTGTCACAAACTATGTCTCTGGCCCCAGAGCCCTCATTACTTAAAACATCAAGAACAATTCCTTACTTTGTACCAATCTTAGGTTTATGGGAAAGTTACAAAAATAGTACAGGAGTTTCCATGTGTCCCTCACTCTGTGTCTTCTAGGGGTTTTTGTGGTGGTGATGGCCGTGGTTTCTGCAGTACTGGGGATGAGCCCCGGGCCTTGTGCAGGCTAGGCCAGCGCTCTACACCAAGCGCACCCTGGCCACACTGTCCTCTAAGGAGGTTAATTACTACTGGTGCAATGATATAAACTAAACTCAAGGATTTTTTTTTTCCAGTTTTTCTCCAGCTTTTCCACATCTGCCACCCCCAACACCCATGTCCCTAGATCCTCTGCAGGATCCCACTTTGCAAGTACTTGTCATTCTTCCTGTTCTCTTGGTACCAGTTTCCAGCCACTCTTCATCTTTCATAACCTCACCACCCTGAAGTGGTGCTGTGCTGAATGTCATTAATTTGGGTTTGTCTGATTGTTTCCCATGATTTGAATGAGATGGTGCAGTTTTGGCAGGAATCTCACAAAAAATGCTGTTAGGACCTTCTGAGAGCATCACTTGAGAGTTCATGATACTGCCCTGCCCTGTCCCTGGTGACTTTGGTCAGGATGGCTCGTTAATAAGTGTCCTCTGCCAGTTTCCTCTCTGACAGGAATTCTGAGAGCCTCGTGTGTTAATGAAGCTAGTGAGCTCCTCCTTTAGGATTGTCCTCGGTGTCTCAAGTGCCCCTGAAAACTGGGGGCTCCTTCACCCAGAGGTGACAGGAAAGTGGACACGGGAAAGAGCCTCAGCCGCTCCCTGTTTCTGCTCAGCCTGTGCCCCAGCCCTGCTCCTCGGAGACAGCACCACTATACACTCACCTCTGCTCTCTTCTCTCCCCAAGTGCCTCTCTCCCCAGCGGTCCCTCCAGCAGCCTTGGCAGCGTCCCCGCCACTGTGCCTGTGCAGGTGCCCAAGCCCAGCAGGGTCCAGCAAGCGCTTGCAGGTAGGTGTCCTGAACAGACTGTCCCATGGGGCTGGATACCAGAAGAGGTGGTGGGGTGGGGCCTCGCCACCATTGGCCAAACCCGAGGGCCTCCTGGAGGGCAGTGCTTCTTTCTGGTGATGGTGTAGCACTGGACAGCGGAGCCTGATGACAGCACCCTAGTGTGGGCCTTTCACATCTTTTTAAACATTTTTTTCTGTGTGTGTGTGTCTGTGTCTGTGTGTGTGAGATTGGGATGAAACTCAGGGCCTTGCATATGCTAGGCAAGTGCTGTACCACTGAGCTACACCCCAGCCCTTTTTAGTTCTTGATACAAGGTCTCACTGTATTACTCAGGTTGGACTTGAACAACTTGTGATCTTTCTGCTTCAGCCTTCTGAGTAACTGGGATTACAAGTGCATGCTACCAGTCCTGGCCCTTTTACATTGTTCTGTTGAATGAAATTACAGTCAGAAAAAAAAAAATTTATAGTTAGAAATCGAATGTGGTGGCACATGCCTGTAGTGCCAGCATTCTAGGAGGCTGAAACGGTCACAAGTTCAAGCCTAACTTGTGTAACTTAGCAATTCAACAAGAACCATCTTCAAAATTTAAATAAATAAAAACGAAAGGAAGGAAGGAGGGGTGGAAGGGCTGGGAATGTACCTCAATGCAAAAGCCCTGGGTTTAGTCCCCAAGACCACCAAAAAAAGTGGGGGGGGATTATAGTTAGAGCCACTTTTCTGTCCTGAAATGCTGTAGGCAGGACATCCTTGGGGTTCTTAGAGCCATGTGGCAATACTTACATCATGTCTGGCTCTGAGTAAATACCTTTGACCCATCTAGATTGCTTATTACCTTATTCTGTGAAGTCCTCTTCCAATGTTGAGGCGCCACTGAAATTATTCATAGTAGCTTGCAGGTGCCGCGAAGTATATATAAAGGAAGGTAGATTTCATTGTTTGCAGTCGATGTGGGGGGAATCGGTAACTGAGTTTGTTTTTGGCAGGTCTCTGTCATCACAGGGTGGTTAGATGACAGGCCTGCGCAGGAGACTGTGTGGAGCCTGGCTGCACACCTGGGCGAGTTGGAGGTGGGGGGTGCTCCCGACTTAGTGCTGGAGAGGTGATGAGAAGGGAGGTGGAAGGCCTGCCGGGTCCCACTGTCAGTCGTGTGGTCATCATGACAGTAATTCAGCAGACGAGTAACCAGGGGCTCCTGCACACACGCAGGTGTTTC
Source organism: Fukomys damarensis (assembly GCF_012274545.1). Lineage (NCBI taxonomy): Eukaryota > Metazoa > Chordata > Mammalia > Rodentia > Bathyergidae > Fukomys > Fukomys damarensis. Next base: position 17,583,235 of record NW_022900929.1, on the reverse strand, counting down.
ATCCTTAAATAACTCTGAGGTGGAGACTTTATTCCCACTTTACATTTGATGGAGCTGAAGCTCTTGAGATTTTCAAAAGCTGAGAACTCAACCCTAGATGTTCTGGTTCAGGATCTGGGCTCTTCCCATGATGTTTCAGTGCTCCCGAGTCCGGTGGACCCTTGGGTGGTGATGGCTGTGGTGTAGACAAGTGGAATGTCCCAGGGACAGCAGGAGTGTGGGTGTGCATCTCAGAAAGGCATCTGGAGGAGATGAGGCCCTTCGCCCGTCGAGGGATGGGGGATGCTGGATGAGGAACAGCACGTGAGGTAGAGAAAGCCAGGGGTGGGGAGGGTGCGGAGCTGGAGAGCACTCAGCATGCGCTCCTGATGCTGTAGCTGATGCCCTGGGGAGAGAGCAGCAAATATTCTCAGAGAGTTCCTGTCCACTTTCGGACACTTGCATTGGTGCTGTGGGTGAGTCATCAGATGGCAGTGCAGGACTGTGCCGGTGGAGAAAGGTTATCCATAAACAGGCTGGGCGGCCATATGGCCCTCTTGGTGGCAGGACCTGATGGTGTGCCCTTCAAGGCTGTAACACAGATTCAGGTCACTTCTCCCAGAGGCTCTTAAACATGCCTGAGCATCGTGTAGCACCAACCCCCTCCTTCCCAAGATGCTGGGGACCCTCTAGGCTGCATCCCTGCTTATTTCAGTGTCACTATTACCTCAACTCTCACAGCAATCCTGGAGGTGGGCAGCTTTTTATTTTTCTTTCTTTTACTTGTTTTGTCTTATTTTGAGACAGGGTCTCAGTATGTAATTGAGACTGACCTAGAACTCACTATGTAGCCCAGGCTGGTCTTGAACTCACAGTGATCCTCCTGCCTCAGCCTCCTGAGCGCTGGGATTATAGGCATGAGCCACTAGGCCCGCTCTTTTACTTTTTATTTCTTTGCATTGCTGAGGATGGAATCTGTGGCCTTATACATGGTAGGCAAATGCTCTACCACTGAGCTACATCTCCAGCCTCTAGGCAAGTATTCTAACCTGTTTTATTCAGGGAAAATACCCTAAAAGTTCAGGAACTTGATTCTAGTTGGGAAATAGGGAAGACCAGTGCCAATCCCTCATAAATTCAAGGCTCCAAGCTGGACATGATGGTAATGTCTGTAACTCTCTGGATTGCTAAGGCAGGAGAGTGGCAAATTTGGCCAGCCTGGTTGACTTTTTTTGTACTGGGATTGAAGTCAGGCCCTTGAGCTTTCAAGGCAGGCACCGGAACCACTGAGCTAAATCCCTGGCCCAAGCCTGAGTGACTTAATGACTTAATAAGACCTCAAAATTGACCGGGGATTTAGCTCAGTGGTTCTGCTGCCTGTTTTGCAAGCACAAGGTTCCAAGTTTGAACCCTGGTACCAAAGAAAAAAAAATTGAAAATAAAAAGGGCTGGGAATGTAGATACAGCTCAGTCTCTGAAGGCCCCAGGTGCAATCCCCAGCACTGCTAAATCAATAAGTTGATCAGATAATTAATCCAAGGCTCTGGGATTGATACTTGCTTATTGGGACCATTTTCTAGGACATCAGAGAATGAAGCAAAGGCTGAGAGTGTCCTCTCTCACCTGAGCCACGTTTTTGGATTCAGGAATATACCACACCCAGACACAGGGAGATAAGCATTTGGGGATGGGTTTCCTTAGGTTAGAGTACAACCAGATGGTCATGTTTCGGCAGCACCGTGTGGGCTGGAGGAGCTGTGCCTCCCAGTGATGGTGCTTCCAGGTGCCACTCCCCTGGTACACATTGCCCAGCCCTCGCCTTTGTGGCACAGGGCCAGCTTCCTCACATCCTGCCTGCCAAGGAGGAAGCAGCATCTGCAGCCAGGCCTGGATCTTGCACTGCTGCTCAGGAAACCGCTCAGGGCCCACCAGCCCGGGGGGAGTGACAGAAACTCAGGAAACCAGAGCAGTGGCCGACCAGCTTGGCTCTCCGCCCTGGTCCCTAGTGAAAGGTTAGCTTTTAGTTTCTAACAGGGGTACTAGTATTTGGGGGTTGAGAGTCTTCGAATGGGGGCTGCACTCTGGGGTGTGAGTGCGCTCAGGAAAAGCCATGGCTGCTGCCCGAGCTGTTTGGGTGCTTTATCCCTGAACCCCTGTTGCTGAGGGAGATGAACTGGCCTGCTCAGTGCCCCAAATCCATTGCAGTCATTGCTTGATGTCTCAGGTACGGGGTGGTTTTCAGGCCTCTCACAGGAAACTAGAGCCATGGAGCAAGACTCCTTTGTCCCAGGTGACTACATTGAGACTGGTGTCTGGCTGGAGTTCAAGGGACTAGGTTCTGTGTTGGACAAGGCAGAAGTGACATGACACTGGCTGGTGATAGTGGCCCTAGGGATGTCTTCATCCTCAGCAGACACATACCTGTGCCTCCTCCAGATCACGCCTGCTGAGGGAAAGATGGTCAGCTAGAAGGTGCATAGATGATTTCAGCTGTGAAAGTACCGAGAAGATAAATAAGCAGGGTGAAGGAGCTGGAAGTGGGCAGGGCATGTGGCCCGGTCCACAGGGTGGTCAGGGACACTAAGGCCTTCTCAGAGGTGGCGCTTAGGACCTAAGTGGTGTTCTGTGGGGGTTATGTACCCATCAGAGGACGTGGCTGGTATAAAGCCTCTGGTTTCTCTTAAGAAACATTGCTCCTCTTTCTGGTCTGCCCCATCTTTCAGCCACCTGTGCCAGCTGTCATTCTGTCCCTCTTAACATTTAGTTCCCAAGGGAGTTAGTTACATCTGAGCCCACCAACAATCTTGGGAAGCAGGTGGCATTTCGGTGAGCCAGCAGCAGTCCCCTCAGAGCCCAGGCTCAAACCTGGATCTTCCATTGTGCACTTTGGTCTCTGGCCACAATGTCCCCTGCCCAACTCAGCTATGCTGCCCAGGCTGCCAGTGGCTAGCCTCTGCCTCTGTCCCCAACTGGGCATGTTGGCCAGGTTGAGAGCCTTTGATCTTGTGGAGGCCACAGTGGCCGGCCTGGTGGATGCACAGTGGCCTGCTGCAGCTCCCTCTCTGGTGGCACCAGTGAAAGCCACGGCTGAGGGCCCTGGGTTCCCTCAGTGTTGGAGCAATCCCCAGGGGCGATGTTCCCACCTCAGCAATGTCACTGAAGCCGTGTCACCTAGATCGGTCACGTGGGTTATAGAAAGCAGACAGCACCCTGCAGGAGGCAGTATGACTACAACCCAAGAGGGTGTGGTAAGGCCTGGAGGTGCCAGGGGTCACTGGTGAGACTGAGCCCTTGAATATAGCCCTGCTGGGGAGGCCCATCCCTGTTTCTGCAGCTTGGCCATGCCCTACTATGTTGCATCTGCTCCCCATCCCTGCCCCTGATAAGGGGAGAGGACACCCAGAACTGCTCAGGCATCTTCTGGGGTAGTATTTTGTCCTCTGCTCTCCTATAGCAATGGGCCTTGCCCCCTGCATGCTCTAGGGATAGGCTAGGCAAGTACTTGTGCAGATACCTGGGGACCTGAGGCTGGGCACTGGTGATAAGGCCTGGTTACCAGCCTGGAACGCAGACCTGGCAGCCTCCAGATTCTCCAGAAGATATATAGGTCCTGGGAGCCATTCTTGCTGCCATCTTGGACTCGGCAGGGTTTGCGGATGTTGCGTGCCAAGTGCTCCTTCTAATGTTTCTCCCTGCATGTCTGATCTTGCACCTGTGCAGGCATGACGAGTGTGCTGATGTCAGCCATTGGACTCCCCGTGTGTCTTAGCCGCGCACCCCAGTCCACCAGTCCTCCCGCCTCCCGCCTGGCTTCTAAAAGTCACAGCTCAGTTAAGAAACTAAGGAAAATGTCCATGAAAGGTAGTTCCTGTTCACACATGCTCTCTGGCCTCTGCTAAGCCTCTTCCGAGTCTCACTGCCTCCAACTCTGCCGTGCAAATTGCTCTTCCCTGACCTCCCTAGCCCTGCCTGGCTCCCTGTGGCCCTTTCTTCCTGCCCTCGCTTGGCAGCAGAGGTAGCTTCTGGGAATCTTGTTTTCCAGGCACAAGGATCCCGTAAACATCAAGGTGCATATGGAGCCTGGCTAGGGATGATGGGATGACTGTCCCTCCAGTGCTGCTGGTGTGTGTCTCAGGAAGGGCCACTGCCATGGGTCCCAGAGCTGGGCCACTTGGCAGGTTCTCTGTTAACCATTGCCATGCCTGTCATATGTCCTAGGAAGAAAGGGATTCAGAGCCATGGAAGGAATGGCATTTGTGGTAAGACTGGCCTGGTAGTAAGTTCTGAGCTGTTCTGGTGGTCTATGAGGTGTCATGGTAGTGTGCAGGGCTGACTGGGGCCCTGCCAGCCTGGGTTGCTGTCGAAGCTCAAGCCACTCTTGGTTTTGTGACCTCTCTGGTGTGAGCAGTGCCTGTGGCTTAGGTTGGCTGGAGAGGACTAGGAAGGACAGGCAAAGCACAGTGACAACTGCTCTGATTATGGCCTGTTCTATCTGATCCTGATCCCCACCCCATAGAGCAGGAGTGGTATCCAGGGATGGGTGGCTTTAGGGCTCCTGACCCCAACCCTGGGCTCCACACAGGCTGCTCTTAGCTGCCTTGGTGGAGATGGGTGTGGGCCAGACAAGAGGGCAACAGCCTGGCACCCATCCTGTTCAGGAAGAAACAGGGTTCCAGTAGATCCTCTGGCCTTCCTGGGCCCAGATGTCCCTTTTATGGGGTTAACAGTCACACCTGGCCAGCCTGTGTGTGGGTGTGTGGGTGGGTGGTACTGGGGATCAAATCCAACACCGTGCCCAGCAAAGAAGGCTGGCTAATGGCAGTTCCCTTCAGTTCTGAATAGCCCCACCTGGGTGAGGGGTCAGTGCCATGCCAGCAATACTTAATCTGAGGACCTGCTCCTTGCAAGGGTGTCTCTGGGCCCCCTGCAGATTGGCCTGTAGACACCGGACTTCTGAAAGGAAAAGCTCCCTCTGGCTGACTCCTGGCTACCTTGTGCCTGTGGTCATTATTTTGACCTGGCTTCCTCACCAGTGACCAGGGTATGGGTTCTGGAAGTCTGTAAGGGGTGTAGGTGTGGATGTGGCATATGGGGGCGCAGCATGGGAAGTATGTGAGGTTGGGAATAGTGGTGTGTGAGTGGCCATGTGTGGTGTCCCCTGCTGGTTGGTTGCTTCCCTTCTCAGGTGCTAGCAGTTATACTAGTGACACTTTGTTAGGTACTGGGCTTCTACTCTTAGCTCAGGGAACTGGGGCTTTGAAGTGGTAGGATTTGATCACAGAGTGAGAGCCAGAATCAAGTCCAATGTTCCCTGATGCCAGCCCTTCTACACCAAGCCACTTCCTGGGTAGCTGTCACCAGTCATCTCTGGTCTGGAGAGGGTTCATTTGTTGAGCCCTTAGACTGAGGTCTGTGAGTTTAGCTTCAAACCAGGAAGCCCTTCTGGCCTTAGAGACAGGGGGTGGGGGTGGGTGCCATGCCCTCAAGATGGCATGAGGAGCCCTGCCTGGGGACACTTCCAGGCTGCATTTGTCCCCTGCTCCTGTCTTCTGCCCCTGCCTGGGCTTGATTGCAATGCCATGTGATCCTGCTGCTACTGCTGCTGCCTCCGCCTGGAGGCCCCCAGCTGTGCCATCCTCTTGCTTAGGAGCTCTTGTCCTTGGGCAGGGCTGGGGTCTGTGGAGGAATGGCCTCCCCGCACCTTCATGCATGTGGCTGGAGACCCAGCAGGGGTGCAGTCAGGGTGCTTCCCCTAGTTCTGAGCCCATGGTGCATGAGACAGCAGCACTGTGACATTGTCTACAGGGGGCACAACATACCCATGTGCACTAGGCTCCTGGGAAAGGTGGACTCAGAACTCATCTCTCTCACTGAAATCACCGTGCAAGAGTGGTAAGGCTTGGAGAAACCAAACTCCAGAATGGTCTGGGGGGCAGTTTGTCCTCAAAGCTGCTGTTGAACGTTTCTGGGGTCCTCCACAGAGCCAATCAAGAGTTACCCCCAAGTTCGATCCCCGATACCAAAAAAAAAAAAATTCCTGGGTCATGGTTAGGAGAGGTTCAGCCGCTGCTGTCTTTCTCCCCACCCTCAACCGCTGCCACCTCCAGGGCCTCCGGCTGGGCCAGCATTATACAGGTGTCCTAGCAGTGCTGGAATGTCCTGTTTTGCACACTAACCTTCTGTCTCAGCCCTGCTAACATTTTGTCCTGCAGCTTGGATCTCTGCCTGTCCACCTTCCTCCCTGGCATCGCTCTTCCCAACTCGTACACCTGGGACTCCACTTACTTGCCCTTCTCTTCCAGGGGTGGCTCCAAAGCTGGAGCCAGAACAGGTGATCAGAAACTACACGGAGGAGCTGAAGACACCCCCGGATGAGGTAAGCATCCTGGGTGCTGTGCTGCAGCCATGTTTGTTTGGAGACAAGTAAACTCCATGAGAAGGGGACCCTCAGCCTGCTCGGCTCTCAGGATATATTCCAGGTATCTCTGGGACAGGCACAGTGCTCCAAGTTCTCGTTTCAGCTCCAGCCTCCAGTGGTAAGTCGGAGCTCCAAGACAAGATAGCTGGGGCTCCTGAGAACTGTTATTCCCATCTCACAGATAAGCTCTGGTCCTGAGCAAAACTCTTTCTCAAGCTAAGCATGGTGGCACAGGCCCATAATCCCAGTACTCTGGAGGACTGAGGCAGTAATATCTTAATTTTAAGCCCAGCCTTAAACTCTTAGTTGAGATTTACTTTGTCTCAAAATAAAGGGGATGGGAATGTAGATCATTGCAAAAGTCCTGGGTTTAATTCCTAGTACTGCCAAAAAAAAGTGGGGGGTGCCAGCTCTGTGTAGCTTGCATAAGGCCACCTCAGGGGCCAGGAGTCCCAGCACTAGAGCTCTCAGCCCTGCCCAGCAAGGTAAACTTGTCCAGGTGGCGCTCCTTTGCTTCTGGCTGATGCAGTGCTGATCAGGGTTCCTGCCAAGCCCTCATTCTGGTGAGCCACGTCTTAGGAACTGCTGGAGGTCCTAGAGGTTGGAGGTCCGGAGTGGAGTGTAGAGCCAAGGGCTTCCCATGCTGCTTTGTCCTGAGAGTTGAATATGAGAAAATCTGGGTAGGAAAGGTTGGAACAGAGCCTGAAAGTCCTCTTGCATCCCCTCCCTTCCCAGAGCTTCTCTTTGCACCTCCCTAGACCTCTCTTTCTCTTGGCTTCCTAGCCCTGGGCTCCTCCTCTGTCCTCGTGGCCACCATGCAGCTGGCTCTGAGCCTGGTGGTCCACAACTGGCCCTTCCTGGGCCTGGTCTCATCCACCCCTGTCCACCCAGTGCCCCTGAGCTGCCTGTGTGCTCTTTATGTTTCAGCACATTCTTCTCTCACCTGCAACGCTCATCCCTCTGTGACTACCCCTGTGTTCTTGACAAAAGCAACTCAGCCTCTCCTCCTCCTGTCCTCTTCATCCTGCTGTTCCCACTGCCCCTCAGGCCCCTTTTTCGGCTTAGCCCCTCATGGGCACAGGTCCTGACGATTCCTGTGATCCCAGCCCCAGGAACAGACAGCAGCCTTCTGCAAGGCTGGTCTACTGCCACACAGCCAGGCTGGCAAGCGTGCCCTGTGTTTGGTCCCCCAGGACTGCATGATCTGCATGGAGAAGCTGTCTGTGATTTCTGGGTACAGTGATGTGACCGACAGCAAGACTCTTGGGCCTGTGGCTGTGGGCCGCCTCACCAGGTGCAGCCATTCCTTCCACCTGCTGTGCCTGCTGGCCATGTACTGCAATGGGAACAAGGTGACTGTATTGGCTGGGTGGGTATGGGTGGAGACGACTTGCTGCCTCTGACAGAAGCAGCCCTGGGAGGCTGTGGTGCTTGTCCTGCAGCCAGATGGGCTCAGCTGCTGGGCTCTAGGTGGCAGGTGTGGGGTTGCTCCTGGCAGGACAGGGACTGGAGCTGCTGGCTTGGTGACTTCTGCAGGCCCTGCTGGTTCTCCCAGACCTGCCTGTGCTTTAGGGAGAGGCCATGGGCACACCAGCTTTCCAGCCAGGCTTGGGAAGACACTGGCCTCTCCAGAGCTGCAGGCTCCATCTCACCCTTGTCACTTACAAGCCTTTCACATCTCCCTGTGACAGCCCTCCACTGTCAGCCCTTTTCTAATGAGGAAAAGACTCTGGGGACACCACAGTTGTCTCGGTCCTCTTTATACAGAGTCCTGTACATTCCTCGGTGCTGACCTCTGGCTGCCAGAGTGGGCAGAGATTGGGAGGCTGGAGGGAGCAAGTCCCGTGACAGCTGTCCAGCCTGGCTCAGGGCTCTGTGTGGCACCATGGGCATCCTCAGCAGCCCACCTGTAGCAGCTGCAGATCACTGAAGAGTCTGTTTGATTTTAGAGGTGATAAGTCTGGAGATGGTCATGAACCTGATGTTTCTGCCTGACCCATCTCTTTTTTTTGGTACCAGGCAGCGAGCTCGGGACCTTGCATTTTTGAGGCAGGCAGCAGCACCACTGAGCTAAATCCCCGGCCCTTGACCCCTTTATGAGAATTGCATGAGACTCTGATGTAAAACTTACCTTTTAGTATTTGTTTTAGTTTTTGGTTTTGGTTTTGTTTGTTTGTGTTTAGTCTTGCCATGTGGTTTGGACTGGCCTTGAACTCACCACAGTTTTCTGCCTCAACTTCCCAAATGCTGGGATTACAGGCAGCACCACCATACCTGGCTCTCAAACTTACTTTTGACAGCTCAGTGTTAGAAACCAGTTTCTGGGAGAGGAGGCTTGCTGGGTACTAGGTGAGCTCTGCCATCTAGGTCCCCAGTGGCGGCCTCTGCCACCTGGGCAAGGTTACTGTCTAGGTTCACCAGGAGCTGCAGCTCAGACTGTGCATCTGCCTCATCCCAGGATGGCAGTCTGCAGTGTCCCTCCTGCAAAACCATCTATGGGGAGAAGACCGGCACCCAGCCCCGGGGGAAGATGGAGGTGTTCACGTTCCAGGTGTCACTGCCGGGCCACGAGGACTGTGGGACGATACTCATAGTTTACAACATTCCCCATGGCATCCAGGTAAAGGACCCGCTGTACCAGGAGCCTGCAGGGACCTGGCTGGAATCACTTCATGCCCGACAGAACCTTGTACTGAGAAGAAGGAGCCAGACTCGGGCCTGGGCTGGGAGTCGGGAACCCACACCAGGCCCTAGCTCTTGTTGGCTGGCTGGACTCTGCCTGGACAGAGGGGCCCAGGAGCTGGAGTGAGGCTGAGTCACATGCCTTTCTCCTGGTTACCTTCCGCTTCCACGTGGCTCAGTTTGGAAGCACTGCAGAGTGGAGGACTGAGTTGTGCATGGGCTTGGCCTGAGCCATAGGGGCAGGGCGCATGGCTCATCTCGTCACCCCTTTCCCCATTCATCAGTGTGTCACCCAGGGGCCGCCTCTCCAGACGCTTTTTAGAGCCAGGTGCAGCCTGGTGAGCCTGTGAAGTTTGTGTGGGTGACAGGAAGGCCCCAGACAGCCCAATGCTCAGAGGGTTACCAGAGAAGCAGGAGGGTCTGCCCTGGCCCTTGCAGGCTTCCCAGAGTCCCCTAGGAAAGAGGAGGTCAGCAGGTGGGGTCACATGGCAGGCAGATCCTCGCAGGTCTGAGGGAGAGGGCATGGATGGGAGACCTTCTCCCTGTGGGCCTTGGAGGGACCAGCTTTGTCTGTATCTTGAGCACAGGAGCAGACCCAGTCAGGAAGTCCCCAGGCTGATGAGCGGCTCCGTGCCTCTCAGCCTCTGCAGCAGCCCTCCCATCCTGTGTTCCTTCTACAGGGCCCTGAGCACCCCAACCCTGGGAAGCCATTCACCGCCAGAGGGTTCCCCCGCCAGTGCTACCTCCCAGACAACGCCCAGGGCCGCAAGGTAAAGGCCCCTCAGTCCCACATGCCTGCCTTGGTTCACCTTCTAGTGCCAGGGACAGTGAGACCCAAAGGCATCGCTGCCACACTGTTCTTCCCCCAGAACTCACTGAGGACCCAGGGGGCAGTGACCTGGCTTCACAGACTTCAGAGAAGGCAGAGGCCAGGCTCCTTGCTCTTTAGAGTCAGGTTCATGAGAAGCCACAGGAGGACTGGGGACCCACATGGCTGAGCCGCTCTGGCTGTCTGAGACCCCACAGTAGGTTAGGAAGAGCCTTCCAGGGGACAGCAGCAGGTGGAGGCTTCTGGATGGACCCAGACTACACAGTGAGGGAGGTTGAAGGCTGGGATGCCCTGCAGTCCATCCCTGAGAAGTGGGGTGCTTATGGGAAGGACACCCTCGGCACCCTGAGGCCACAGGAGAGGCTGCTGTGGATCAGTAAGGAAACACTCTTCTGGCTGCTGGGTGGGCATAGTCTGTTTTTTCCTCATTGCCGGGAATGGAACCCAAGGCCTCACTCTAGCAAATCCCCTGTCACTGAGCCACGTGCCCAGCCCCAACTGAGGACTCCCAGGGGGCCAAGCATGGAAGCTGAGAAGGCAGCGAGGATGCAGAGGCAGGCAGCTGGATTCCAGCAGAGTGGGCAGCAGGCAGTGTGTCCTGGGTAAATTGTGTAAGGACAGCGGACTGGGGCATTGCCTGAGAGTGGCTATGTAGGTAGCAGTACCCATTACTGAGATGGAGCAGGGTGGGCCTGGCTGGGCCGAGGCTTGTGTGAGATCCTGTCGTGCTGTCGGGTCTGTAGCTGGAGTTCTGAGGATCCCCACTGACGGGTTAGTGTGCGGCACTGGGCAAGCTTGCCGCAGAGGGTGTGGGTGGAGGGCTGGCCCGGCGCGCTCTTTACTGGCCCTCCTTTCTCTGCTCCTGCTTTCCTCTCCTCCTCCCCTCCCTTTTCTACCCGCTTCCCTCCCCGCAGGTCCTAGAGCTGCTGAAGGTTGCCTGGAAGAGGCGGCTCATCTTCACTGTCGGGACATCCAGCACCACGGGTGAGACAGACACAGTGGTGTGGAACGAGATCCACCACAAGACAGAGATGGACCGAAATGTGACAGGACACGGCTACCCCGACCCCAACTACCTGCAGAATGTGCTGGCCGAGCTAGCCGCGCAGGGAGTGACTGAGGACTGCCTGGAGCAGCAGTGACCACAGCCCTACCAGGCCTGCCTCTGACAGCCATGCTGGCCCCAAGGCTGTCCCTGGCAGGAAGGTGCCTTTCCTGAGAGGCTAGAATGCAGGTTGAGGGGTGGCTCCTAAAGCCAGCTCTGCCCACCTGTCCTGCTCCCCACAGGCAGGTGTCTGTGTGGGTGCTGGGCAGCCCTGGGAGGTGGACTTGGGGGGCTAACAATACAGCTACCTCATGCAGGGACAGCCATGTCCTCAAGGCTGCTCTGGGCCTCAGCACCAGACCTGGCGGGAGAGGGGCCGGTCTTTCCCAGCCAGGCAGGCACAGGCCCTGGGTCCGCTTCTCATACCTCACATTTTGTTTGCAATAAAGGCCCTATAGCCAAAGTGTGCAGGCCTGGTGTGTGTGTCAGTGGATAGCAGGCGTGTGCACACACACGTGTGTGAGATCTGACCCCTGAGCACAGGCCTGGTGAAGGAAGAGCCAGACCACAGATGGCTTCCCTGGCCTGCACACATCCTCCCCTGCTGTGTGTTCATGACACAGAAGAGAAACAGGTTCAAAGGTGCAGTGCTAATCAGGTGGTAGGGCCAGCTGGGACTGGGCCGGAGATGGTCTCAGGCTGTCCTCAACCCACACGCCAATTCTTGACCTCAGGAGGAGCAGACACCCCCAGTCATGCCCTTGCTGCTGGCCCAGGGCTGGAAGGATCCACAGGCTACATTCTGACTGTCCTGGGCCAGAGGCACTTGTGTCATTGTGAGCTCCTTTCTCTGCAAAAAACATCAAGTTCTGTTTCACAACACATTAGTACAAAGAATATAATAGTACTTAGAGGGCTGGGGATTTAGCTCAGCGGTTTGGCTGCCTACCATGCAAGCACAAGGACCTGAGTTTGACCCCGGGGTACCAAAAAAAAGAAATAGTACTTAGAGCATTTTCTTCAACTTTTACTTTTTTTTTTTTTTGGTGGAAGCAGAGATGGAATTCAGGACTTTGTGCTTGTCAGGCAGGCGCAGTGCCACTAAGCTACATCCCTGGGCTTTTTTTTTGTATTTTTTTATATTGAGGATTGAACCCAGGGCCTTCACACTGAGGTATATCCCTAGGCTGATGGTGGCAAACCTATAGAACGCATGCGTTAGCCATGTGTTTGTATCACTGAAAGCTCTAAAAGTTTTGCCATCACTGCCCTACCCTTTTTTTTTTTTTTTGGCTTTTTGAAACAGAGTCTCACTGTATAGTTGACCTGGAACTGACTATGTAGCCCAGTCTGGTCTCGAACTCACAGCGATCCTCCTGCCTCAGCCTCCCAAGTGCTGGGATTACAGGCATGCACCACCACGCTCAGCTTTTTTTTTTTTTTTTTTTTTTAAGGTCTCACTAAAGTTACTAAGTTGCCCAGGCTGGCCTTGAACTTGTGATCCTCCTTCCTCAGCCTCCCAAAATGGAGGCATGTACTACAAAATTCATTTTTCTTGGGTGTGATGGTACATTCCTGCAATTGCAGCACTCAGGAGGCTGAGGTAGGAAGATCACTGTGAGTTCAAGGCCTGCCTAAATTACACAGGGAGACCCTATCTTTTGTTTGTTTTGTTTGGTACCGGGGATCAAACTTGGGTCCTTGCACTTGCGAGGCAGTCGCCGGAACCACTGAGCCAAATCCTTGGCCCAGAGAGACCCTATCTTAAACAAAACAAATTATCATGGCCTCCTAGTGTGTGTCTGAGCCTTTGCCTCACAGGTAAGTTGAGGAAAGAACAGTGAAGCTTCAACAGAGATGCCCATCTCGTCTGGGCCCCAGAACTGTTTGGTTCCACATTTAAGACTCGTCACACATGGCATTGGCATGGGCCTCGGGGACCCTAAATACTGCTGCCCTCACAGCTTCTCCAGACCTTTGGTGCTCACTACTGACAGACACCAAGAATTGGGATACAGAAAATATTTGCAAATCCTATACCTGCTAATATCCAGAATGTGAACTCAAAATTCAACAAAACAAAAAATGTTACACATGATCTCAGCACTTGGGAGGCTGAAGCAGAAGGATCACTCAAGTTTGAGGCCAGCCTGGACTATACCTCAAAAAAAAAAAAAAAAAGTCATGAATATGCATACTCCTCAGCATTCTAGGAGGCTGAGGCAGGAGGGTCACAAATTCAAGGCCAGCCTCAGCAGTTTAATAATTCCCTATCAAAATAAAACCTAGGCCCAGGGATTTAGCACAGTGGCATCATACCAGTCTTGCAAGCAAGATCGTGAATTCGATCCCCAGTACCAATAAAAGAATTTTTTTAAAAAATCTAATAAAGGGCTGGGAAGGTGACTCAGTGCAAAGGCCCTGGGTTCAATCTCCAATGGGGTGGGGGGGCAGCTCAGGTAGAGTATTTGCCTGGGGTTCCGTCCCTTCACTACCAAAAAGACCAGGAGCAAGGGCCACGTACCTCCATAGACAACTGAATACATCAAATGATGTTTAAGGTCCTGAGTTAAGTGCTGGATACCAAAAACAAAGAAAAATGCAAATCAAAACCATAAGGTAAAACCGGCAGCCTCAGGAGGATGTGGAGAAATCACACCCTGGTCCCATCTGGTGGGCGTGTGCAGCTGCTGTGGGGAACAAGCAGTTCCCCAAGTGCGGGGTGACCATGTGGGCAAATCCACTTCCAGGATTTTATGAGGGCGATTTTATGAGGACGTGGCCACAGAGACAAGCACATGCAAGTGTGTGCTGCCTTGTGATCGCCACAGCCTAAGTGGAAAGACCCAAACACCCATCCGATGAATCAATAAAATGTGCTGTGTGATGGATCATTACTCAGCCTTAAAAAGGAACAAAACATCACTGCAGGCTGCCAAGTGCTGAAAGAAGCCAGAGGCAGACAGCGCGGGCTCGGTGATCCCGTGGCTGAAGCCCATTGCAGTGAATCCCTGGAGGTCAGAGAGGAGCCTGGTTGAGGGAAGGGGAAGGGAGGGACCTTCTGGAGGTCAGAGAGGAGCCTGGTTGAGGGAAGGGGAAGGGAGGGACCTTCGAAGGGATAGTTTTTGCTCCAGGGGTAACGAAAAAGCTCTGGAATGAGTGGTGAGGACTGCACAGCCCTGGGCGCCTGACAAATCTGAGCTGTGGGTTTTACAGTGTATGATTTACAGCTAAAAAATACCTAAGGGGCTTGGATAAGCGGAGGGCTCTGCAGTGCTTTTCCCGCATCTGGGATCTTCCAGTGGACAGGAAACTGAGGCTGGGCCCTGGAGCTGGAGCAGGCAGGTTGGGGCGGCCCCACCCTCTGTCCCCCATCCTCTCTGGGTTGGGTGGACACCAGAAGGAAGCTCCAGGCACCTGGGGCGCAGGAATCCCAGGCACTTGGCCTGGAGCCCAGGTTCTCACCAGGCCCTCCTCCCCCGCCCAAGAGGCTGGGTGGGGCCCCTCCAGACTGGAGTCGGGTGGCCTGACAGTCATCTGGGGGCCCTGGGGCACCTCTCCCTCAGCCTTGGCACTGGCCCGCCCACACCAGATCCCACCCAGCCCCCTCAGTGCTGTGCTTGGCCTCAGGGAAGAGTCGGATGCTTGTGCTTGCACAGGTCTTTCCAGCCCTTTCTGGCGGCCTGACAAACCAGCTCCTCCAGGCCAAGGGGATGGGGCGGGGTGCGGCCAGAGGGAGGCAGACCAGCCTCAGCTTCAGGCACTCAGCCTGCAGCGGTAATGGGGCTCCTCTGGAGGCAGCCTCACCCTGGGCTGCTGCTCCTCTGGGTGCTGCCGTGGCTGCAGCTCAGCTTGTGCCTGGGTGAGTTGGGGTCCTGGGAGGAACGGAGGAGTGGGGCCCCTGCTGCAGGGATTGGGCCCTGGGAGCCCCTGAATCGGAACAGACCATCCCAGGGGCAAGGACCCCCAGGGCCCTCATGCTGACCTTCACTGCTCACTTTTGTCCCCTATGGCCACAGAGTTGGTCCTCTACACGCCACAGATCACAGCCTGGGACCTGGAAGGGAGGGTCACGGCCACCACATTCTCCCTGGAGCAGCCTACCTGTATCTTTGATGGGCATGCGGGTGCCAATGACACCATCTGGCTGGTGGTGGCCTTCAGCAATGGTGTGTGGTGTGGGTCTAGGGCCTGGGGCAGGGGCAAGGGCCCAGGGGGAGCCCCTCGCCAGCACCTGCAGTTGTGAGGTGCCAGCTGGGAGCCCCTGGAGGGTGGGTGCGGACAAGGATGAGGGCTTTTATCCTAGTGGACTCTGAGGAGGTGGCAGAGCCTGCTGTCTCTGGACATGATGAGGGGGTGGCGTGGGGGTCAGAGCTGGAGGCTGTGATTAGGGGTGCCCAGGGCTGGTGAATGCAGCCTGCTTGTCACTGGGACAAGGCCTGTCTCCCCTGTCACTATCTGTCTGTCCCTCTGCCCTGCAGCCTCCAGGGACTTCCAGAACCCACGGACCTTGGCTGAGGTCCCCACCTCCCCACAGCTGCTGACCGATGGCCACTACATGACACTGCCCTTGTCCCCGGACCAGCTGCCCTGTGAGGACCCGCAGGGTGGCAGAGGAGGCATCCGCTTGCTGCGAGTGGGCAGTGACTTCAGCTGCCAACAACAACCCTACTGCAATGCTCCCCTCCCCAGCCCAGGGCCCTACAGGTGGGTCATCTCAGCTGCCACCACCACCCTGAGCTTCAGCTGTGCTGGGGCAGCCCCACCCCATCCCTTCATGGCCTTAGTTTGCTCCCTCTGTAAGGTGAGACCACGGTACCCTTCTGGGCAGCCAGAAAGAAGCCTTTCCAGAGGCTCCTGAGGGTAGGCCCTGGGATCTCAGTCAAGGGTGGAGGGGACAGCTACAGGGCTGAGGCCACTGGTCCCTCTAATGGGCAGATCATGCCCGAGAGATGGCTTCCTCCCCATAGTGGGGATTGAACTCAGGCCCTTCCAACGAGCTACATCCCCATCCTTTTTTTCTTTTTAGAGACAAGTTCTTGCTAAGTTGTCCAGGCTGAGCTCAAATTTGCTAACCTGCCTCAGCCTCCCAGAGTACTGAGATTATAGGGCATTCGTTACTGCAACATGCTTTCCACCCCCTTTTACAGATGAAGAAACTGAGGCATAGAGTGCCAAGTGTCCTGCTGAGGTTGGGGTCGGGCTGGAACTGGAAAGCAGGTGTCTCCTCAGTGTCTAGATGGGGGATACCCAGTTTGGAGAAGCCGGGAAGGAGTGGGGAAGTCAGGGCCTGAAAGGCGGGAACTGAGCCTCATCCCCCTAGCCTCCTCTGCCCTCTCACCCGCCCTCAGCCACACCCCACCAGGCCTCCAACCTCACCCCTGCTCCCATTCTGAGCGTGGCAACCTGCTTGGCCCCCACTGCACACATTCCAGAGCTCTCTCTCACTGCTTGATACTACACTGTGATACCCAGGAACTGACTGACCGTGCCCTTCCTCACTCCTGAGCCTTTTCTGAAGGGTCCCTGTTTAGAGGCCTTCACTCAACTCTACAGGCCAGCCCTCCAGTCCTCCAGGAGGCCAGGGACACCCAGCCCTGTACACCCTGCCGGGGGTGCCCGTCACAGCCTGGCCTGGACAGCTGACTGCAGAGCAACTGCCCAGATGGACGGGGGCTACCAGTGCAGCCACACCACCAAAGAGGCCTCCTTGGGTTCTCCCGGCCAGGGTTGGGGGCACCCTGCCTAAGCCAGGCGAGGCCTGCGTCTCAGCCGTGCTCCCCCACTGCCTCCTGTCCCCAGCGTGAAGTTCCTTGTGATGGACGTCAGTGGCTCTCCCAAGGCTGAGACCAAGTGGTCAGACCCCATTACCCTCTGCCAAGGTAGGGCTGGGGTTGGGGCACTCACCCTACAGGACCTGGCCCAGCCCCGTCGGCAGACACCTCTCTCTTCCTCCCTGAGCATTTGCCAACCCTAGGGTGTCCAGGCTTCCAGCCCTGGGCGGAAATAGCCTCCGCTTTCTCATGGGTCAGGGGTGGGAGTTGCCTGGGTTTGCCAAGATGGTTGGGTGGGTGTCATGCCATCTGAAGGCCTTAAATGCCAGGCTCTGGGGAGCAGGGTGGTGACACGGTCATTCTCCAGGTCTGCAGCTTCTCTGGTGCTGCATGTGAAGTAGTGGTGGGCTGTGGGTGGGAATGATCTGGAACAGGGGTCCCCAAACCCCATGGCCTTGGACCAGTACTCTCCTTAGGAACTGGCTACACAGAAGGAGGTTGGGGAAAGCGAAGCTTCAGTTGTTCCCAGCCTCTTATCTCCACCTGAGCTCTGCTTCTTGTCGGCTCAGCTGGGCCTTGGCTTCTAGGAGCACCCCGCGCACCTGTTCTGAACTGCACATGCATGGGATGTAGGGTCCAGGCTCCCTATGAGAATCTACTGTAATGCTAATAGAAATTAAGTGCATAATAAATGTGATGCACTCGAATTATCCAGAAACGGCTCCCACACCCAACCCCCCATCTGGGGGAAAATTATTTTCCATGAAATCGGTCCCTGGTGTCCAAAATGTTGGGGACAACTGGTCTAGAAGGTGAGTGGAGGCTGCAGCAATGGGAGCTGCAGGCTGGACTGAGATGAACAGGGACGAGCCCAGGAGGCTGTCAGGGCCCCCGGGGCAGCCAAGCCTTGAGGCCTGAGTGTGGATGGAGAGGGAAGGAAGGGACAGCCAGCCTGGGGATGAGAGGGCACCTCTGAGCTGCCCGCCTCTGCAGGGAAGGCCCCGGGCTCCATCGACACGTGGCCAGGGCGGAGGAGCGGCTGCATGATCGTCATCACCTCCATCCTCTTGTCCCTGGCCTGCCTCCTGCTCCTGGCCTTCCTGGCAGCCTCCACCTTGCGCTTGTGAGTGGTGTCACCTGGGGCCCCTCCTGTCACTGTCCCAGGTGCTGGAAGCCTCCCCTTAGCATGGTTCTGAGCTGGACCAGGCCCCTTCTCACGTGGGAGGCTGGGAAGAGATCTAAGGTCAGGAGTGGCCATCTCACTCTGGCCTTGTCCTTCCCCGTGTTGGCTGCCAGGCCCTTCTTCTGGGCCTTGGTTCTTCTCCATGAGCCCCAGGGAGTTTGGGGAGCTGGTATGGGGCTGCTCATCAGGGTGGTGCCTGGGGGAGGTGGGAAGGTAGGAGCGGAGGCTGCAGGGTGAGGATGCTCCACAGGGGAGCAGCCTCTACCAGCCAGGGGCACAGCACTGCTTCCTCTCCTCTCCTGCCCAGCTCCAGCCTGTGGTGGCCAGAGGAGGTCCCTGAGCAGCTTCGGATCGGCTCCTTCATGGGGAAGCATTATGTGACCCACCACATCCCGCCCAGCGAGGCTGCCACACTGCCTGTGGGATGTGAGCCCGGCCTGGACCCCCTCCCGAGCCTCAGCCCTTAGCCTGGCCTCTGTGCCCCAGGCCTCCCCCCAGGGTACCCCGACTGCCTGGAATTCTCCCCAGCTGCTCCTCCCCAGGTGTCTGTTAGTGAACCGGGGAGAGGCCATGGTCAGGCTTTGAGTCCAGTCCCACCCCTGTCCTCACCCCTATCCTGCCAGCCCTCCTGGGGGTGAATCTGGAAGCAGATGGACCCACCAGCCTCCCTGACCAGGAACTTTAGATCACAGGGAGGAAACAGGCCCTGAGATGACCCCTTGGCTGCTATCCCCGTTTGTGCCTTTGGGGTGCCTCATCTCCTAGGTCACAGAGACGCACACTCACTTCAGGGCCAGCAGCTACCAGGCACGCAGTGTGTATGGATAGGACAGGGCCCATCCTGGGGCCTATGAAGCCTGAGCCACCTTCATTCCATCCGAAAGCTGGGGCTCAGATGCAGACTTTAGGGCATCTCCATTGTCCCTGGACACTGGCTCTTCCTGAGAAGGGACTCAGGCTAGAGGGTCAGGCACGGGTTCCAGCCACCACCTCCAAGCCCATGCACTCCTCTGCTCACTCGCATCCCTTGCTGAGCACCTGCTGGGTGCTGCGCATAGTGTTAGATGTGGGGGCTCAAGCAGAGCTGGTCCTGAGCTTGGGGTCTTCCTGCTCCGGATCTCAACCACGTGTCCAAACGTGACCTTGTAAGGTTGTGGGTCTCACACCTTAGACTGTTAACTTTCTTTCTGGCTCGTCACAGTGAGCTCTCTGGGAGTCAAGAGACCCCAATCCCTGGAAGGATCTCACTGCAGACCCCAGAAGTCCTGTCCTCAAAGCCAGTAGTTTCCGCATTGCCAGACGAGGGCGCCAGTGCACCGAGGCTGGACCGCCGCAGGGAGATGCACAGGTGCGCTCCCGCCCACAGCCCCACCCCTGCCTGAGGCCCTGCTGTGCTCCGCTCAGATTGCGCAGCGGCTGTGGTAGAGAAACTGGGGCTCCGGCAAGGGTTCGCGGGCACGCTTTGTCTAGTCAGCCATCCCGTGTCCCCTGGGCAACCGTGCTTGCCCTCTGGAGGTGAATAAATGTGGTCTGCTCCTCCTCCGTGCTAGAGTCGTGTGTCCCCTGGCTGCCAAGCCCGCCCCTTGATTGTCGTCCCTGCTTGTGCTTTGGGGTGGCCCCTCACCTAAGCCACAGAGGACCTCCCTCTCGAATTTTAGGGCCAGACAGCCGCACTGTGTACAGTGCGAATTCCTCCAGGCACCCGCTTGAAGGGAAAGTCAGCTCCTCCATCCTCCCTGCACCCCCGACCTCAGGCTCCCAAGCCACAAATCCTGCTACTAAGGAGCTGGGCCTGGGCGTTGGGAGAGAGTTGGATGGCAGAGCCCCTCCC
Source organism: Fukomys damarensis (assembly GCF_012274545.1). Lineage (NCBI taxonomy): Eukaryota > Metazoa > Chordata > Mammalia > Rodentia > Bathyergidae > Fukomys > Fukomys damarensis. Next base: position 17,563,494 of record NW_022900929.1, on the reverse strand, counting down.
ACACTGGACTGGCCCTGGAGGGTGTGACAGGAAGACAGAGATGTTTGCAAAGCAGACATGAGCAGATCCTCCCCAGGCCCAAGGGTCAGCTTGGAGCTGGACTGGCCACAGACTTCGCATCCTGGGTCCCCCGTGCTTGTTTTCTGTGCCAGCCTCCGCAGATCCAGTTGGCCCGGCCTCCCCCTTCCCCCAGGGAGCCGGAAGACCCTCCCTCCTTAGGCTCACCTGGGGCCTGACCAGGGAATCCATCACCAAACCGACATAGCAACACCAAAGAGTGACAATTGAATTACAGCCCAGAGGCCAGGGAGAAGCAGTTCACCACCCTACCGAGGATCAAAGGGGGCTTCCCTGGGGCAATTTCCCAGCAGTCTTGAAGGGCACCTGGAGGTTAAGGGGAGAAGAACAAGGGAGGAGAGGTGGTCAGACCAGGTGTAACTGTCCCAGCCCACCAGCAGAGTAAGGGCACTGAAGCGGAAGGGATGGGCCCCAGGAGTGTTCAGTGGCCGGGAATCAGGAGAGGAGCAGGAGCTAGGAGGCCACACCTGGATCTGTTCTCTTTCTCCTTTCCTTCCTGCTTTCCTTCTTCTTCTTCTTTTTTTTCTTAATTGAACCCAGGGCTTTCACATTGAGCTACATCCCCAGAGCCTTATTTATTTTAAAATAGAGTTTTGATAAGTTGCTCAGGCTTGGCTCAAACGTACAGTTCTCCTGCCTCAGTCTCCGGAAGGGCTGGGATGACAGGCACGCAGGTTTCTGACACAAGCAGGGGTCTGAATGTGGAATGGAAGCCCATTATGCTCCAACAGTGCCCACACCAACCACCCCACTTTGTCTTTCTGAGACACCCAGGGCCAGGGCTCCTGGGGATCAGATGAACAGCTGGTGGTGTCAGCTAAAACATTAGCAAGTGGCTAATCCTTTATGAAGCTGGGAGCCTGCCTTGGGTCAGCAGGGGGCTTCCCTCTGTGGCTGTCCCACTGTGCTATTTTGCCCTGGGTTGTTCAGGCCACCAGGCCAAGATGTCCCAGAATCCAGGGTCACTGCGCAGCACCGGCATGGCCACATCGGGGAGCCCAGTGTCACATGCAGGCGGAGCATCGGCCAAGCCCGCTGGCTTGTGACAGCTCTGGGCAGGGCACACGGCAAGGCCTGCAGCACGAAATACCTTTCAGTGACTGGTGTAGCATATCTGGGGGAGCGCCCTGAAATCCGCTGGCCCATGAACAAGCGGCTTAACAGCTCAATGCTTAAAAACAAGTTCAATGTGAAAAAGAAAGAGCAGCGGGCTGGTGGGGTGGAGTGTTGACTCATTGGGCCTGAATCCGGAAGACCAGCAGGTGGGGACAGGCCTGGGCATCACCACTCTGTCTCCTCCCTGCTCTGAACCGCCACACCTTCTCATCACCCGCGGTTCCAAGATATCGTTCTGCTCTCTCATTGGGGCTCAGCAGCTGCCCTCTCGCTGGACTCCTACTTCCATTCCTGGCCCCATACCCATTTCCCTCCTGAGTCCGGAGCTCCTGAGTCCTGACCCCTTTACATCTCTGCTTACAACATTCAAGGACTCCTTATCGCAAGGGTAGAATCTAGATTCTCCACCTGGGTTTTGAAGGCCCATGATTCACCCCTTCCTGCCTGTATTCAAGCCCCTAGACCCTCAATGAGCCTCTCATGCCACAGGCCCTTGGCACATGCTTTCCCTTCTATAGAACCCTCCTCCACTTGAGTCCTGTAGTCCATTCCCTCAGCTCTCCTAAAGTCCTGCACTTTCCCTTTCTAGTGTGATTTTTTTTTTTCTTTCTGAATTTGGACATTTAAAACTGAGCCCAGGGCCTCATGCATACTAAGCACACACTCTACCACTGAGCTAGCTACTCCCCTGGCTCCTGAAATCATGTCTATTTCCATCTCCCCAAATAGACTGAAAAGTCCAAGAAGGCAGAGACCAACCATGTCTGATGTGGGGCACCCCAGAGTCTGCACAGGGCCAGCCCCCAGTGGATACATAATACTTTCTGGCTGGCTCTTCCCCTGAGCGTAATTTAGGAGGGAAGAGGCAGCAGCAGCCCTGTCTTCCACCTTCCTTAGCTTTACCACTCATGCCTTTTCTTCATTCTGGTGCATTTCTTAGTCATTTGTAACTGGGCGGAGCTGCACTCCAGTGTCCAGTATGGTGGTGTTGGTTTCGACTGAACAACTGTGAAGGAGGCACGGCCTCCAGGCCCCAGGAATCTCCATGCTAAATGTTTGTCCTCAGCTGCAAACAACAAGAACTGACTCCATGGTTAGGTTTGGAGGAGATTGGGTAGCTTGGACAGCCGGGCCTGAAGACCACTCCTGGGACCACTGCTTTGCAGCAAGGCCAAGTGACCTGAGTCCCACTCTGGGAGGTGCTGGCCCAGACACCTCTGGGAGCTGGGCATGGTGGGTCCTGTCCTGGCCAACTGACCCTCTAGCAGGTCGGTCTCTGGTCTGTGTTAGATGCCTTTGCATCACTGTAGTGACATAGCAGAGAAGGTAACTTACAGAGAGAAAGCCAAAGAGGCTGGGGAGAGTCCAGGCCATGATCTGTTGAGCTCACTGCTTTTCGCCTTTGTGAGACAGAGCATCACGGTGGAAGCATGTTCAAGCCCAGACTGGGGAACTTAAAGACTTAGCAAGACCCTGTCTCAAAATAGAAAGGATAGGAGATAAAGCCCTGGGCTCAATTCCTAGCACCACCAAAAGTCGGGGGCGGGGTGGACTGGAGCCCCGCAGTCCTGGTCAAGTGTGCACCCCCTAGTGACCTCAGGATCTTAGGTACAAAGTTCTACCATTTCCCAATTGTGCCACTGGGGACCAAGCCTTTATCCTCCAGGGACATTCACCGTCTAGATTGTTGCAGTCTGGCACCGGTGCAGTGACTAAAGGGGCTCCTGGCTGCACGCTGGCAGCTGTCATGGAAGGAAGGTCTTGGGCCCAAGCGTGCTGCCCAGGCTGGGCTCAGACTTATCATCCTCCTGCCTCAGCCTCCCAGAGTGCTGGGAGTACAGGCGTGTGCCACCATGCCTGGCTCTTTGAGATGCTTTTTGTTATTTCAGAGGATAAAACAATCACCTTGACTGCATTGCTGTTACCTTAGAGCCCCCAGCCCCTCCCCAGATGTGGGACATAGGCTACTCTGCAGAGCTCATGGGACAGAGCTGGATGGCAGAGTGGCTCTGACAGCTCAGCCCACTGCCTCCCTGGAGCCACAGCTGTCCTTGTGCTCAGAAGCCTGGAAGCCAACCAGCCTCAGTGGAGTGCAGGCAGTGCCACCTTCTCCAGGGGTCAGCAGGACCCAGGAGCAGGGGGACCTTACTGCTCACTCTTCATCCCCACCCCAGCACCCACTGCTGAGCAGAATGCTGGCCAGGACCCAGCCCAGGTCTTCACCAGGGGCTCAGATCCAGCCCCTGTTCTTGCTCTCTAAGTGGGCGGGGAGGTTCACCTTTGTGTACATACTGAGCTGTGTCCCCTCCAGATTCCCATGCTGCACCTCAGCTGTGACTACACAGGGATGGAGCTTAAAGAGAGGACACAGAGACACAGGGACCCCAGGACACTCATGCACAGGGGAAAGACAAGGTGGCCCAGGAGGACCCAGCTGTGCAGAGACCTTCACCTGGGACTTGCGGCCTCCAGAATGCCAAGGACACAGTGCTGTTTAAGCTGCCCAGTCTGCAGCATTTTGTGGTGGTCAACACACCCTCCATTATGCTGAAAGCCCAGGCATCCACCGAGGTGGAGTGCACAGGCTGGGTGTTGGTGTTGGAGACTTTGTTGAATTGGGAGCCAACAGACAAAGAAGAAGGCCAGGGCTTTCCAGGCAGAAGGAACCAAATACCAAGATGTGGAACTGGACGTGGCCTAGGGTGATAGACTTGCCTGCCCGCTCCCTGGCCCTGGCCTTGGTCTGCTCCTTCTGGATCTCCCCGAGGACCTAGAGAAGCTGGAAGTCACTGCAGCCTGCCCGGCCCTTGCACCTCCCTTCCAGCCCCTTCCTTGTTCCAGCCTGGATGTCCCTGACTCCTGAGGACATAACCCCGGGAACCAGACAGGTTCCTCATTTGCCGTCTGTGCCCCACAAGGCACCCCTTCCTATCTCCCCTGGCCTCAGTTTCTCCTCTGTAAAATGAGAATTCAACCCAGAAGGTCTTTAAGTTCCTTTTCTGCTCAAACCCCACTCCCTGTGGGTGAAGAACCAGTTACCTGCAGAGAAGAATGTGTTGCCCTTGACAACCATTCTTCTCCAGGGCTGTCCCCCTTGGGCACTGAGGGGAATGTCCAGTTAATCATCCTGCGCCTCCTCTCCTTCTCCAGCCCCCTACCAGTACCCCCATTGGATGTGGAGGTGGCCTAAGGTCCCCAAGGTTGTTTCAGGGACCCTCTGGGTTCAGCTTCACTGTCCCAGCCCCTGTGTGGCTCAGCCTGGAATCCCTGGTGTCAAGGCAGAGGATGAGGAGTGGCAGTGGGGTCGGACACCTCTGAGTGACTCTTACTCCTGGTGGAGCTGGGGGCCGGGAAGAGACTGGTCTAGGAAGCCCCGTGCAAAGTTGGGGAGCTGTGACCTAGGAGGCGCTGGTCCCCAGGGAGCTTCCTGGAGGTGGTGGCGCTGAGCTGGAGACTGTTGGGGCGGAGGGGAGGAAGGTAGGGAAGCGGGCATCACTGTGCATTTGCTCAGGGGCTCTGTTGTTTGGAGTGAGAGGGTGTGGAACTAGAAACAAGAGGGTAACGTAGTGTCTTGGCCACTTTCATGTTGCTGGGACAAAATACCCAACACCCACGACTTAAAAGGAGGAGAGGTTTACTTTGTCTCCCAATAGCCTAGGCAGAGGAGAAAGCTGCTCACATCAAGGCGAAGAGGAAGCAGAGCGAAGGGAGGAGCCAGGAGGAAGATTCACCCTTCCAGGTCACACCCCAGTGATCAGCCCCCGTCAGGCCCCGCTTCCTAGCAGGACCTTCAGCTATGAACTATCTGTGGGGGAGTCACTGGGGAGCATGGTCCCCGTGGCCCCCATGATCCAACCGCTTTCCAAAAGCCCCACCTCTGAACACAGGAGACTTTGGGGGACATTTCCGGTCTAAACCCCAGCTCATCGGGAAGGTGGCCTGGGGCAAAGCTGGGCGCCCACATGTAGCTGAGCAATGCAGGGGACGAACGTCCAAGTGGGGTAGAGCAGGCCTAGTGGCAGGGAGGGACCAGGCCTCTGGGGACAGTGTTTCCCAGGGCAGGGACAAGGTCCTGCTGGGGTGACTGGTAGGAGGTGGCTTCCCTCTGTCCCTGGATGCACCTTAGCAGCCAGAATCCTGTCACTCAGGCTTCAGTGCAGAGGCCTTTGGAACCTCAGAGCATTTTTGTCCTCTGGGATTCTTTGTGTCACGTAAGGATGCTCGGGCTTAGGTGGGATTACTGAATGATAAAGGAGGGGAGAGAGAGAGACAGGGAGAGGGACATTGGTCAGCTCTTTGCTGTACAGCCATCTCTAACATATCAGTAAAGCTGAGCCCACAGCTGAATGCAACCCCATGAGCTGCCTGACACTGTCCCCTGGCACGGTACAGAGCTGAAGAACCACCCAGCCGAGCCCCATTCACCTCCAGAATGGTGACAGCTGATGAGAGGAAAAAAATTTTTTAAGGCTCAGCATTTTGGAGGATTTGTTATGCACCAGCAAACAGGAGATCCAGGGCCTCTGCACCCACTGAGCCTCTGTCCAATCTCAGGTTGCTCCATGGTTCTCTCCTCTGGTTCATCTGGGACCCACTCATGTCGTCTTGTCAGGGTTCTAGCATCTCCCTGCCTGAGAAACCCCCACTTTGATGATTCTCACCTCTGGGGCCTACTCATGTTTCCTTGAACTCTATATGTTATAGTTTTGACCTGGGGTGTCCCCCAAAGGCCTCTTGTGCTTGTAAGGTAATTGGATCATGGGGCGCTACGCTGAACGTGCTAAATGTGCTGTTCGTATGGGGAAAGGGAAAGGGAACGTTACCAGAAACTCCTGCAGTAGCCCTGGTCTCTTTCTAGTTCATGATTCCAGCTGTATTATGCTGTAACGAGACTGTAGAGGTGATGAGGAGGCTGTGGTGGGAGAGCTGGGAGGGGCTGAACCGCCATGGTTTGAACCCAGGTTGAGGGTAATGAACTCTGAGGCCTTCCCCCTTGTCCTCAGCACCCAGAAATCTCCAGCAGCATCTGGGAAGAGGCTCAGGGCCAAGCTGGAGGACCCTTGAGGGGCTGGGTTACCTGGCATTGCTGCCTGCCCAGACTCGGCCCTGGACCCCAAGCCAGGCCTCTCTGCTGTAGGGCGTGGGAAGGGCCCATTCTTCTCCAAGGCAGGAGTCTGCCCCGCACCTCTCAGAGCATGGGTGTGGCAGTTGCCATGGAGCTGGAGCTGTGTTTGGTGACCTGGCGCTGGGTGGGCCTTTGAGAGATTCTACTGCTTGCCCTGTGTGTGGGAGCAACACCTGGCTCATGAATCACCCAAAAGTGTGGGCAAGGCTGGGCTGAATGACATAGAAACACCCTGTCTTTAAAAATGAAAAGTTAGCAGACTGGCCATGGCAGCACACACCTATAATCTCAGCCACTTGAGGAACCAGTTCAAAACCAGCCTGGGAAACTTAGCAAGAGAGACCCTGTCTCAAAATAAAAATAAAGAGATGGAGATTGAGCTCAATGACACATGGTTCATGTGGCTCACGTGCCTAGCACACATGAACCCTGGGCTCAACACTCAGTACAGTAAATAAAAACATAAGACAGTTATCGGGCACAACTGTATGTGAGATCCTGGGCTCGGCGCTGAAGATAAAGGGGTGCTTGTGGGGTGGCTGAGGGGAAACTACATAGATCTGACTCCAGGGGTCAGTCTAATGCAACAGGCAACCACTGACTTGCAATTACTTTTTTTTTTTTCGTTTTTCGAGACAGGGCCTCACTATGTAGTTTGTGTAGTTGGAACTCACTATGTAGCCCAGGCTAGTCTCGAACTCACAGAGATCCTCCTGCCTCAGCCTCCCAAGTGCTGGGATTACAGACATGCACCACCACCCCCTGCCTGCAATTACTTTTTATTTTGTACATTCACTGGATAACTACCCCTCTTTGTAATATTCACGCATAGCCCAAACATATGTGGAGGATGAAGTAATGGTCAGCTTCTCACTATGTAGCCCAGGCTAGTCTCGAACTCACAGAGATCCTCCTGCCTCAGCCTCCCAAGTGCTGGGATTACAGACATGCACCACCACCCCCTGCCTGCAATTACTTTTTATTTTGTACATTCACTGGATAACTACCCCTCTTTGTAATATTCACGCATAGCCCAAACATATGTGGAGGATGAAGTAATGGTCAGCTTGGAACAACCAGCTGAATTGAATCAGCGTGGTTGGGCATGGAGGACCCACCTGAGGATTGTTGCCAATGGCCATAAAAAGAGAATTGGAGGGGAAGATTGTGAGCTGTTGATTTTCTAGAAGAAGCTTGCTGAAGGTGTTTTTCCTGATGCAAATTTGGCGTTCTCTCATCAGAGGAGGAGCTGAGGTCCTCTCTGTCACTGGGAATGGCTGCTGTTCTCATCAGGAGAGCTCTGAGCTTTACCGTGAGCACCACTTCCTGGCTTCAGCATGGATCCTTCAGCCTGGTGGCACAGATCCTTCACCCATAAGCACAGGTTTTCTGGCTTCCACCACTGACTGGCCTATGGGCGTTCCAGGTGCAGATCCTCAATACAGGCAAACATGGATTTTTCTGCAATACTGAAATTGAACCAGGGCCCAGGCTGAACTGCTGAATGACCTGTCTCCGAGATCTAGTGCTGGCTCTGCACTACCGTACCACCAGTTCCACAGGCAGCCGTGCCAGCGTTCAGGCCTGGAATCTGTCTGTGCCTTTGTGTCCCTTGTTTACTTCCTCTTGTTACCCAAGGTTCTTGGCAAAGGCCAGTCTTGGGGCTATACCTGGAGGGGCCTCAGGAGGTGGTGGGAGCATTACGGGGTCACTGGGGGATGGGCATGGGGGACCCTGCTGTGTTGTAGTTTCTAACTTTCCATTTTCAAGGTGAAATGGCCCCCTGGAGCCAAGGTCAGCCGGAAGTCAGTCACCCGCACCTGGGAAGAGACCTGGGCACAGCTGGCTCTTTGAGTTTCTGCACTTGACCACCCACCACTCTCAGAGCACACCTCTCAAATAAGTGTTGATTCGGGTGCCCGTCTTGGACAATTATGAGGGACTTCCAGTCCCTCAACTAAAGCTTTGGCCAGGAGAGTGGGCTGTGGTGAGCAGGACAGTCCAGTGATCCCACTAGCAACGCAAAGTAGCAAATACAACTTTTTTTTTTCTTCTTCAGACAAAGTCTCCCTTGGTTGTCCAAGAACTCATGATCCTCCTGCCTCAGCACACCCCCACCACCATGCCCGGCTCCCACATCCCGTGTCAAAACAGGTGGAAGTATAAACTCAAATGCTTGGCACAAATGCAGTGAGATAGTTAATGTCTCTAGTGAGCTGAGTGATGCTAACTAAAAAGCGGAAGCGCTGGGCTGTTGCTGCCAGGATGCGACCCAGACCCATGGGTCCCTAAAGAGACACGTGTGAGGGTGTCCGCTGCAAGCCGACCGTGGTATTGTGGACTCCAAGACCTCAGGGTGAACATGCAGTATGTCGGGGACGTTCAGCGCACGTTT
>NW_022900929.1:17552263-17554619 GCF_012274545.1 Fukomys damarensis | reverse complement strand
AGAGAGAGAGAGAGAGAGAGAGAGAGAGGCAACTACTCATTGTACATATGGGGAGCTTAACTGATGTGCAGTGAAAAAAACTTAAGATGCAGAACAAAGACTGTAGCACAGACCCACTTAAATTAAAGATCCCGGGTTGGGGGGAAATACCATTAAGAAAAAGTATGTATGTGGGAGAGAGAGAGTCATGCGTATGTGTGAGATGTCTGGAGACCCAGGCTTGACTCCCAGCTCTGCCGTGACCCTTCGTGGAGAGCGGGAGGCTCCTCGCCCCACTGGGCCCGGTCCTCTCACCGTGTGATGAGATCAATCACAGTTCCTGACCTGCCCACTTCTGGGACCAGAAGAGAGGCTGAGTCAATGAGCAAGTGCGTGCTTTCAAAAGGAGAAACCAGTGCTTCCTTGTTCCCGTGCCTGTTTTCAGCTGCCTCTCAAAGTAGGGGGAGGCCATCGCCCATGTGTGTGTCTGTTTGTATACTGGGGGGTTAAACCCAGGGCCTCATGCATGCCAGGGAAATGCTCTATGACTGAGCTACACCTGCAGCCCTGTGTTTATCTTGCATTTATATATGTATATGCGCACACACACACACACACACACACAGATACATAGAATGGGCTGGGGATTTAGCTCAGTGGTTCTGCTCTCTTCCTTGAGAGCTCAAGGACCCGAGTTCGATCCCAGGCACCAAAAAAAAAAAAGAGGGGGGAGATTCATAAAGTAATATTGTACATGTATATATCCAGTGTTTCTCTACACAGACACACAACCACACACACATAAATGTTTATGACAATTTCTGTCAAGTGACAGTTTCCTTCTCCACCTTACTCCGTAGATCTGTCACCAGGAAATTTCAAGCTCTTCCCCAAAGTCAAAATGACCATGAAAGAAAAACATTTTTAATTCATTCAGGACCTAGAGGCAGCCATGATCAAGCAAATAACAACATGCACGAAAGAGGCCTTCCAGAACTGCTTCAGAAAGTGGCCAGGGTGATGGGGTGAGTGTGTGCAAATCAAGGGCAGCATTGTGAGGGGGATTCATGGCAATGTGTCTTCTAATGAAATATATTTTTTAAAGTTTAGGGCCAGGGATTTAGCTCAGGGGTTCCGCCACCTGCCTCGCAAGCTCAAGAGCCCGAGTTTGATCCCCAGTACCAAAAAAAAAAAATTACATATTCACCATATTTTTAAATCATACCTCATGCCATATATATGAAAATCTGGATACACAGAGTCTGCCAAAATGACTGGAAGCTCATGGCCACCACTTTGCGCACCTCTTGTAATTGTAGAGGCCTAAGGTAACTTGTATTAATATCACGATGTCTCCATCAATTTAGAATTAAAATATTTATACAATTTTTCCTTTCCTGATATATACATTTTTTGGTAGACTCTGTCATATAGTAAAAATCCAAAATGCTCCAAGATCCTAAACTTTGGAGCTCTGTGCCATTTAACCTTTGCTCCATGTACATAAACATAGAAAACACAACCATAAACAACACTGTATAAAGTGACCTTCAGAAAAAAGTAAACTACCTGCAGGCTATGTGTGTAAGCCATATATGAAACATGTGAATTTTATATTTAGATTGTAGTCCCTTCTCCAAGGTGCCTCATTAGCCATATGCAAATATCCCCAAAATCTGAAAGAAGAAATTGGAATTGAAACACTTCCGGTTCCCAGCAAGTGAGGAGGCCCTCAGCTTGTGTAAGGTACAGGCCGGGGAGTGGGAGTGTGAACAGCACAGCCCAGCCACCGTCTCCCTAGCAGCACATCCTGCCAGGTGTTAACAGCCGTTCAGAGACAATGGGAGGTTCCAGGGTGCTACACCATTCTGCATAAGGGACCTGCAGCCTCTGTGGATGTTGGTACAGAGAGGATGGGTACCAGTGCCCCAGGGATACTGAGAGTCCTGGGGCCATAGAGACCAGGTCTTGCCTTCAGCCAGCCATTAGTCAGAGGAGGGGATCAGATGCCTAAGGGTGCATTAGTGTGGCAGTGACCATCGGACAGGAGCATGCTGGGTGCTGGGGGAGCATTTGAAGGGAAAAGGTGGGCACCAGGACCAGCCAGGGGCTCACCTCCAGCCATGCCAACCACAAGGGTAGGACCAAAGAGTGAGAGTTAGCTATGTATGGAAAGCTAGCAAGACCCTTTGGGAAAGACTGGCCTTAGCAGGGGGACAGAGGCACTCTTTAGCCTGGAGTAGCGGTAGTGCACACCTGTAATCCCAGCACTCTGGGAGGCTGAGGCAGGAGGATCAATGCAAGCTCAAGGCCGGCCTGGGCTATGTAATGACTTCAGGACTAGCCTGTACTACACAGTGAGACCCTTTCTCCAAAA
>NW_022900929.1:17549181-17552060 GCF_012274545.1 Fukomys damarensis | reverse complement strand
CTCTCAACAAAAAAAAAAAAAAAAAAAAAAAAAAAAAAAAAATCCTAATCCCTGATGTGATAGCATTAAATCATCACTGGAGTGGAGCGCTTCCAAATGGGACTAATGTTCTGATAAAAGTGTGGCAGTGCATGCTGGGATCCAGCACTCTGGAAGGCTGAGGCAGGAGGATCACAAGTTCCAACCCTGTATGAACCATTTAGCAACTTAGTGAGACCCTGTCTCAAAATTTTTAAAAAAACTGGAAATGGTCTGATGATGAAGCTCAGTGCAAAGGCCCTGCGTTCAGTCCTCAGTACCAGGAAAAAACCAAACTCTGGACAGCCGCCTGCTCTTTGCACAGAACAGGGGACACAGCTAGACATCACCATGTATAAGTCAGGAAGGGGGCTGTCACCAGACACAGAATCTGTCATTGCCTTGACCTTGACTTCTAATGACCAGAACTATGGGAAACGAACATCTGTTGTTTATAAGCCACTCTGTTATTTTGTTATAGCCGCCCCTGATGGACTGGGACCCCGGTGCAGGATGGGCCCAGAGAGGGTGGACAGTGCGCAGATAGCTGGTCCTCAGCCTGCAGGAAGGACCCTGCTTGGTACAAAGCAGCAATGCTGAGAAAGAAGTGGGGCACTGTGTTGAGGAACAGGGAAACAGGCTGAGAAGGATAGAAAGGCTTTGGAGGAGATGATCTCTGAACTGGGTTTTGTTTTGTCTTTAAGAAGTACTTTTTTTTTTGGTACCGGGGATCAAACTTGGTTCCCCGCACTTGCAAAGCAGATGGCGGAACCACTGAGCTAAATCCCCGGCCCTGAACTCGGTTTTGAAGTAGGTATAGGAGTTTGCTCACTGGGAGGGAAGAGATTCCAGGCAGGGGAAGAGCAGCAGGTCCAAGAAGGAAGCAGCAGTGGGAGAGGAAGCCTAAACAGCATGATCTTGACCTTCACATACTTGGCAATTAGTGATTCTCAACGTCTTCCCACCTACATGAGAGTGAAGGCTCTGGCCTGGTCATAGCAGAAGTTCCATCTAGAAGCTTTTCTTGTGAGTGGGTCAGATACCTGAATCCCAATAGGGAGCCCCCTCAAGGGAAGCCCCCTTCTCACCTAGGAATGGAGGCCACAGACGATCGCACTTTCCAGAAAGATCTTACAAGGCATGATTTGAACTTTTGTTTTGAGTCCATAGTTAGGCTGACCTCAAACTAATGATGTGGTCCAGGCTGGCCTCGAACTCACAGCGATCCTCCTGCCTCGGCCTCCCAAAGCATGATTTGAGTTGAAGGACAGAGGCTGTGGCCAGGTGTTGAGGCTGAGCCTCCAGTCCCTGTGAGAAGGGGACACTCCTGCCCAGAACCCCATCCTGCAGCTCTGTCTCAGAGGGAGATGGTAGGTCACCTGGCTGTTGAGCCTTAGGCTATGACCTCATCTGGGCTCTGCAAACTTCTGCCCTCTGCAGGCCTGCTCCAGAGAGTAAGAGAGCTCCGTGTCCTCCAAGGCCAGGTGGGCGTGGCTGGGTCCTCACTGGCCGGCCTGGACCCAGGGCCACCTCCTCCTCCCCGGCCCCTCCCTGCAGTGGGGTGGGGGTGTTTGGGCTTGTCTGAGACAGAAATGACTGTTCTCTTCAGACCCCTCCCTGGTGAGGCCAAATCCTGGGGCCCACAGCAGATTCGGCCCCCAAAACCTGTCCAACCAGTCGTAAGGGAGGAGGGGGCAATGGGAAGGGCCTCTGCGATGCCAAAGGCGGTGCCCCCAGCCCAGCACAGGCAGAGCTGCTGGGCCTGTGACGCTGCAGAAGGACCCAAGGACAGATGGGGGCAGGTACCCAGATGCTCTGCCTGGCCATGGGGCTCAGCGGACCGTCCCTGCTCCTGTCCCCACTGTGGCTGCTGCTGACCTGGGTCCAGCCCGGGACTGGCGTGGGTGAGTGAAACTGGGGGCTGGGGCAGGAGCTCCCCCAAAGTCACAGCATCAGGAGGATGCACCCCTACCCTGGCTGCCTCCTGACCCCCTCTGTGGCTGGGGACTCGGTCCCGGGTAGGTGAGAGGGACACAGCCCGCTGAAAAAAGTCGCAAGCCTGACACCTGTCCCTTCTCTCTTTTTGGGGTTTTCATGCCCTAGGATGCCCTCCTTCCTCTTCCCTGTCCTGGGCAGTAGTTTAAGGAACTCTGTGGAGACCAGCTCCTCCTGGAAGCCTGTGGAAGCCTTATGAGGAGGCCACAGGCCCCTTCCTGCCTCCAGCTCTGAAACTAGATGCGCTGAGGGAGAACAACACCCCTACCCCTGCTGCTCCTGTCCTCTTCCCTTGTTAAGCAAACCCTGGGCACCTGCTGTATACAGTGTGCCCTGGGACTCTGAGCTAGGACTAAGAGCTTTGAGGAGGAATCCATCCCTCCTTCCCCATGCTGGAAGGTTCTAGCCTGAATCTTTGGAGTTGAGTTAATTCAGGGGGAACTAATTACATGGAACTGAACTGAAGGAAAGATGTAGGTGGGGCCGGGGTGTAGCTCAGTGGTTCCGCTGCCTGCCTTGCAAGCACAAGGTCCTGAGTTCGATCCCTGATACCAAAAGGAAAAGAAAAAGAAAAAAGCTGTAGGGTTGCTGAGCTTCACATAAAAGCCCTTTTCTGCTGTGCCAATGTTTAGGGCTAGGGAAAGGAGGGGACTTTATGGGGTTTCCGCATGCAGGGAGGAACGGGGGGCAGCAAGGTTGGATATGGGCCATGCTGCCCATCCCATGCCCCTTCCGATGTGTGAGACCGGAAGGAATGCGGGTATCCCGAGGAGAGGAGACTTGGGACCAAAGTGGGCGGTGATGTGAGATGGGGAAGAGAAGAAAGTCCCAGACCGAGCCAATCTCTGCCCCAAGACAGTGGCCCC
>NW_022900929.1:17528243-17548987 GCF_012274545.1 Fukomys damarensis | reverse complement strand
CCGGGGGGGGGGGGTCTTCCTGGGTCACTCCCTTCTGAGCATCTTGTGGTATCCAGCAAACCATGGGAGGAGCTAGAGGGACTCTCACAGCCCCTGGGCATGTCAGGAGCAGTGCAGCCTAGGGCCCAGGGTCCCCCAAATGCAAGTCTCACCCTGGCACAGGTCATGAGCTTTGAGCCTGCAGGGGGCGGAGGGACCGCTGGTACCTCTGTCCATCACCCATCCGCCCTTTGATGGGCCCTGGGAAACCCCAGTGACACAGAGGGGACAGGGTGGGGCCTCCCCTGACCTCGCACAGTGCCCACACCTAGGAGCCTCCCCAGCTGAACCTGGCTGCCCACCCTGGATCCAGGGGTAGGTCTGCATCTCTCCCTCCCACTGGCCTCTTCCCTCCCCAGAGCACATCAGCTATGTGCCCCGGCTCTCGGGCGCTGCCCTGGAGGGGAAGCTCACCCAGTCCACCTTCACTCTGGAGCAGCCGCGGGGCCAGTTCAACCACACCAGCATCTCGGACTCTGACCTCATCTGGCTGGTGGTGGCCTATAGCAATGGTGGGTGTGACTGCGGTGGCCAGCCTCTGTTTCTCCTCTGTGACATGGGCTGGAGGGGAGGGCAGTTGGGAGCAGACATAGTTGCTGGGGAGACATAGCTGGGGGAGGATCTGGCCTGGTGGAGGCTGGGAGTCCCACCTGGGCTTCCTTACCATCTGACCTGTGATGCCCCCCTCAGCCATCCAGAACTTCGGTGCCCCACAGACAACACAGGACATTCCTGTTCCGGCCACCTTTGCACAGAAAGGCTACTACTTCACACTGCCCACCAACCGGCTTCGCTACCCGAGCGGCCCTGCCAGCAGCCAGCTCCGTGTCCTCCGTGTTGGCAATGATCCGCACTGTTCCCCCATGAGAAGGGGCTGCAACCCTCCCCTGCCAGGCTCGGGGCCGTACCGGTGAGAGGCTGAGGTGGGCTCCTGCCTGAGCCCACCTGGAGCCCTGGGCAGCCCCTATGGTCTTTCTTGAGTGATGGACCCCGACCCAATCCCCAGCCCCCATGGGCCTCCTGGACCCTGCAGATGGAGCAGCCTCGTCCCATCCACTCCATGCACAAGCTCCAGCCCCTGGCCCCTGGCCCCTGGCCCCTGACCCCTACCAAGCACTTTCCTAAAGGAGGGCATCAAGGCCCTGAGAAGGAGAGGGAGGCACCCAGGTCATACAGCTGGAAGATGCCCAGCTAGCGTCCAAATCTTTTGGGTTCTGAGGCTACTCTGTTTAACCCCAACTCCCTACCTCACCCTAGGTTGCTTTCCCCAGGGTCTGGGAGTTGAGACAGGACCCCAGGTCCCCCACTTCAATGCTGGGTTTCCTGTTAGGGTGAAGTTTCTTGTGATGAATGACCATGGACCCGTGGCGGAAACAGAGTGGTCCAACGAGACCCACCTGCACCAAGGTATGGGGAGGCTGAAGCAGGGATGGGAGCCAAGGGCTGGGAGGGAGGGAGCTGGGGTACCAGGCCAGCTTCCCATAGTCAGAAGCACCTCGTCATCACAGCGTGCTGGTGCCCCTCCCCCAGCCCACCTCCCACCTCTCTCCCGAGCTGGAGACTGGGACAGTTGAGATTTTTTTTCCTGCTATACTGGGGATTGAACCCAGGGCCTTTGCACTGAGCAATATCCCCAACCCTTTTTTATTTTGAAATAGTCTCGCAAAGTCACGAGTTCCCCAGCCTAGGATCAAACTTTTTTTTTTTTTTTTATACTGGGATCGAACTCTGGTCCTTGCGCTTGTAAGGCAAGTGGCAGAACCCTTGAGCTAAATCCCTGGGCCCTAGGATCAAACTTTTGTTTTGATCCTCCTGCTTCAGCCTCCCAGAGTGCTGGGATGCCAGGCGTGCCGCACCATTCCCTGCTGAAATTTCCTTTTTTGTCCATCATGCTCCCAGCTAGGGCATTCGAGGCTGTCCGGGGGTTCCAGAGAGAGGGCACCGTGGTCATCATTGCCATCCTGTCTGTCCTGCTGGCCATCTTCCTGGCGGCTCTCCTCGTCTTGCTCTCGTCCACCTGGTCCACCTGGTGAGTGGCGGGGCTGGGACTCTGGTGCCTTCCCGCAGCAGCCCCTGGTCCAGCCCCTCCCTGCCGCCCCCTGTTGGGATGGTTTTCCTTGAAGGAAAATATACTGAGCAAGGGATCATCCAGGCTCCAGAGCCTCCAGGTCTGAGCTAGTGACCCATCCTTTCCGCTGGGAAGACACAGGGACGGAAATGGGCCGCGAGTGCATTGCCCACCCCCACCCAGCTTGTCCCTCTCCATTCTCCGCCTACTTTCCCAGCGGGCACACCGCCCCCTCGTGGCAATCCCTGGAATTGCAAACGGGTGAGAGGCAGACGCGGGCCAGGAGACTACCAGGGTAGAGGATGGAGGTAGGGGTTAGGGGTAGGGGTTTGTTTTCAGGCGAAGCGGTGAGCTTGGCTGCAAGATTTGAGGCAGAAGGCCGGGGATTTAGCTCAGTGGTTCATACGCCATTCCGAGTTCGATCCCCGCCACGCCCCGTACAAAAAATAAAGGCAGAGCTCCGTGCTGAGCCTGGCAGAGTGTGTACAAAGCTTCCGGAAGGAAAGGAGACGCCTAGCTGCTCTGGGATATGAAAAAGGCAGCTCCGGAGCTGCAGGAAGGGGATGGTAGGGAAGTGGCAGGGTGTGGGGGACAGGAGAGTAGCAGGCAGCCAAGGTCATGGGCCTGTATCTCCCAAGCCTGTATGAGCCTGCAGTGGGCCTGACTGGGGGAAATGGATTTAAAAAAAAAAAAAATGTTCAGAACTGGGGATTGAACCAGAGCCTTTACACAGAGCTCATCCCTCGACCCCAGTCCCTGTTTATTTTGAGATGGGCTCTCTTTCAATTGCTAAGTTGTCCAGGCTGGCCTAGAACTCGGGGTCCTCCTTCAGCCTCCTGGAGTACTGTGGTTACAGATATGCACCACCATGCCCAGCTAGGAGTTAGATTTTGGAGGCTTAGAGAAACAGCCTGGGTCCTTTTTGAGAATGCTGCCTGGTCAGGGGAGCCTCAGTCTCCCCTGTGCCATGGGTCGGAGCACCCTGCAGCACTGTAGGACAGCCATCAGGCCCTTTGTTCACCTTTCTCTCCCTCTCCCTGCACCCAAGCTTTGACAGCTGCAGGAGCACTCGCATTTCCAGCCCAAGAGAGCGGGAAAGGGCAAGAAGATACAACATCCACCACATGTGCAGCCCTGAGCCTGAGAGGGGCTCCTGAGAGGCTCCTGAGCTGCTGGCCGGCTGTCTCTCAGGCTGTACTCTGAAACTTCCAGAGACCTGAGAGATGCATCAAGGACAGGAGAGGGTGCCCTCAGCCCCAGTGCTATGGGAAATAAACGTCCCCTGCTTGTCTGTGACATTGTACAGCTGGTCGGTCTTGCTGTCCCCCTGCCCCAGCTCTGCCAGGGGAGACTGTCAGTGGGCTGCAGGACTAGTGGGGAAACTCTGGGTCCAAGGCCAGCTGAGTCACCCCAGCCGACTGCAGTCTCTCTTGGGGCTCAGTGTCCCTATCTGAAGAATGATGGCCTCCCTGGGTGACTGTGAGACCAAACCAAGGTGAGCATATAACCCAGGAGAGAGGCTCACCCTGGCAAAGCCCTGGGTTCAAATCCCAGGACCGCAAAAAAAAAGCAACATCAACTTAGCCTGGAGCAGGACCCAGTCCCAAACCCAGACCAGGGCACCAGTGTTTATCAGCAGCAGCTCCATGGGCCCCAACTGGCCCAGGCAGATTGTGTCCTCAGGCTGCCCCCTGCTGTTGAGGAACAACAGTGGCACCCAGGGGGCAGAGGGCCTTGGAGGCTTCAGAGGCTTCCTGGGGAGGCAGAGAGGGGATGGGGAGGTGGCAGACTTGTGCCTCCCGAGGAAAGGAGGCTGGCTGCCTCTGCGGCGCCTGCCTGGGGCGGTGGAAGTGGCCCAAGCAGTTTATTAGCCAGAGCAGATGCATCCGCCCCCGTATCCTGCTCTGGAGGAAATAAATGCTCAAGTGGTAGGAGGGGCAGGCAGGATGGGAGAGTCAGGGAGGAGGCAGGACAAAGACTTCCAGCTGCTGCTGTTAAGCCTTGGCCTCTCTGGAGACTTTTTAGGACAGTGATGTGCCCAGGCCCTGGGTCTGGGTGATCCCGGACAGGTCACTTACCCAATATGGGTTCAGTTTCCCTTTATGTAAAAAGCAAATGCTGCTGAGGCAGGAGGATTGCAAATGCAAGCCTGTCTGGGCAATTTAGCAAGAGGCTGTCTCAAAATAAAAAATAAAGAGCTGGGGATGTAGCTCAGTGCAAAGGTCCTGGGTTCAATACCCAGTACCACCACCACCACCAAAAACAGACAAAGGTTGAACAGAGTGCCTGTATTTGTTAGCACTTTCCCTGCACCCTGTAGGGCTGGGTTCTGGCAGGAAACAGATGGCAAGCCATCCCACAGGGCAATTGAGGGCATTTACAAAGGTGTGGGCAGCCTTGGGGGTACAGCAAGAGGGGGTAGCCCAGGGCTGACACCTACTCCCGGATCCGAGCTCTGATGGGAGGAAGGGTGAGGTGTTTCCAGAACCGTGGACAGTAGCATGGGCCAGAGTCCACCAGGCAGGAGCAGGGGAAGCCACCTCCATGTAGCCCTCCTGGGCGGAACCTGCCCCTCACTTCAGTCTTGGAAGGCAGAGTTGGGGTCCTCCCTGCTCCTTCATCCCCATTTTGGAATCAATTCCCACAACTCCTTCCACGTGTCCCCAGCCCTCATCGCTGGCAGCCGCTCACATCCTGGGCCCACATCTGCTCTATGGGAGTTGCAGGCCGCCCCCAGCAGCTCCCCCACCTTGGCCCTCATCCCTGTAGTGTAAGGCCTAAAGTCTCACTTCCACTTCACGGAGCGTGAACAGCCAAAAGGCCTCCACGATGCTGGGCCCTAACACCCAGCGAGGCTCCGGGAACACGACGGAGAACCGAGAAACCCAGGAAGGAACACACCAGCCTAGATGGTAAAGAGACCTTTATTAGTCTGGCCAGACGGCACTCCTGGAGCCAGGTGGCTCAGAGAGGCAACTGCTCAGGGGCTGAGGTACTTTTTATAAGGTTTTTCTAAACAAAGAGTCAGGGAATTCACAGAACAAGACTGCAAACACATTGTTTATCTTATGCAGGAAATGTTCTAGGGTCACCTTTTGTCACCATTTGCCCCTGGGCGGGCTGTTAACCAAGGTAGCAATTAGCATATGAAGAAGCACAGTCTGGCCTATTAGCATGGAGTCACTTTAGCCTATTCAAGTCTTACAGTAGGGTCTCAGCCAGCTCCCATGGGTGAAAATGACCCCCCTCTCACCCCTCAGTGGCCTCTGCCTGTCCTCAGTCCCCAGCCACTTTGGCTGGACAGTCCAGCGGCCCTTTGTGCTCATGTGGCACCCTCAGCCCTGCACCTCCCCCCAGTTCCCTAACCCTCGAGTCCTCAGGCCAGACACTGAGCAGACCCAGGCCAACCCCTGTCCCTGAACACACATGCCACAGACACAGCCCCAGACACAGCCTGGCCACCATCATGCAAGCCACCCGTTGGGGACCTGCCCAGGGTGAGCCCAGCCCCAGTGAGGCCTGGTGCAGTGCAAGTGCAGCACGGTGGGATTCTCCTGGGGTCTTCTGAGGCCAGGAGTCAGGACTGGCCTGAGGGAAGGGCTCAGCAGAGCTCCTGCCCATTAATCTGGGGCAGGCCCATCCCATGGAGTTACCAGGACCAGGGGCACAAGGTGTGGCCTTGGAGGAGGAGTGACAGGTAGTGGCATAAGGGACAGGCCAGGGCAGCCACTGGCTCCACCAGGGGAGCATGGATGGGGGACACTGGCTCATTTCCACTGGCCACGGGGTGTGGCTGCAGCAACCTGAGCAGCGCTCCAGCTCTTGTGGGGCAGAGTGGGAACAGAGATTCAGGACAATGATGTTTAGGAGCCACATGTCCCTGGCATCAGCCTGATAAACAGATCTGAGGGGGCAGGCAACCCAGTGCCTCCCTTGCTGCTTCTTTCTGTCCCTCTGTGGTGTGTTTGCTAGGTGTCCCCCTGTTATGTTTTTTTCTCTCACCCCTATTTTTAACCCTGACCAGCCCTGGGGAACTCGTCACTTCCTGAGGGGAAGCTAGGCTGTCCCAGACTCAGGCAGAAACACCCGACCACAGCAGAGTGCTGGCCTCTGTTCCATGATTGGACCCTATATAGGGGTAAGGGGCAAAATGAAGTTGAAAGGCCAGGTGAGATTGTGCACACCTATAATCCTAGCAACCTGGGAAGCTGAGGCAGGAGGATCACAAATTCAAGCTCAGCCTTGATAACTTAATGAGACTCTGTCTCAAAATAATAAATAAATAAGAGCTGGGGAGATAGCTCACTCCAAAGATGCTGGGTTAACCCCTCAGCACTACACACACACACACACACAGCAGAGAGAAGGTTGTCACGAGTACCAGGAACAGAAACTGTTCATAATCTGTTCCCCCAAACCACAGGTACAGAGAGGGTCATGCCTGAAGCCCCTTCCCTGCTGGTCCTGTCGCCAACACTGTCCCCACTCTCTGGCCCTCCTGCAGACCTCCTGCTGTCCCCTGCAGCAGGTATCCGGTCTCTGGTGCACTGCTGCGGGAAGCCAGGCAACTATGTCCACCTCTGCCACCCAAGTGCATGTCTGCACCCCTTCTTTGGCCTGGGAGCTGGGGCTCTCCTGGGACTGTGACAAACAAAGAGGGATCTGGAGGGCCAGGACAGGCAGGCAGGAGGGGCAGCAGGGTCTGGGAGGAGTTAGTTGTGCAGTCTGGCTATAGCTCAGTGGTGAGGATTTGCCCAGCATGTATGAGGTTCCGTTCCTAGCAAAAAAATACGAAAAAGAAGCCAGGTGTCCAGGCATCCGGTGGGCAGGATGCCTCCCTGCCTGACCCCATCAGACTAACCTTCAGGGGGTCTGTTTCCACCTTAAGAGCACAGGATACAGCAGCTGTGTCCCTAGAGTGCTGTTTTAGGGTCCCAGGGAGGACAGTCCAGGCTGAGGGGTTGGCCTCCTGCTAGGCTGAGTTGTAGGCTGTCCCCAGCATCCCTTGGGGACTTGCAGGGACTCAGGGTTCCAGGAGCCAGAATCCCTGCCTGCTGGGTGGTCTGTGCTACTCGGGGTTGGGCCTAAGGTCCCTGTGTCACCAGACAATGGCAGGGGTTCACAAGCTCTCTCCCTTGCACCCTGCCTGCCCCCCCACACCTTCCAGCCTGGTGGCCTCTTTACCATGGCCACCTATGCCCCTTGGCCATCTGAGTCACAAGGGCAAGGACTTCAGGGCCATCTCCTAGCTGCAGACTCTGAATCCCTCCTTGGGGTGGGATGGGACTGAAGGCAGATGGGAGCAGCAGGGACGGAGGCCTGAGTTTTCCAGACACTGCTGGTGACTCCAGCCTACGCAGAATCAAGGCTACAGAGTGAGGTCGTCACTGCACCTACTGTGCACCTGGAATGAGACCCAAGAACCCTAACATGGGAGCCCTGACTTCCAGGGATGGGGTGGAAGCTGGAAAAGAGGTCTGGTCAGCATGGTGGGTGTGGGGGTGGGGAGGGGCTCAGTCCTCGCAAGTGAAGAAGAGGGAAAAGAGGAATCTACACCTGTGGGACTCAGAAACGTTCAGGAGCGACTGGCTGAGCCCTGGAGGCTTCAGGGTGGGGACCAGTGGTGGCTGGAGAAGCCAGGGGAGGTCCACAGACTAGGAGAGCAGCGGAGCACATGAGGAACTTTGAGTAGGGAAGCATAAGAGCCAGTCTTACTTCTGCCTTCTTTTTCTCCCCCCTCTGTTTTTGTAGTACAGTACTGGGAATTGAACTCAGGGCTTTCATACTGAGCTACATCCCCAGCACCACCCTCCTTTCTTTTTGAGACAGGGTCTCACTGAGTTACCCAGTCAGGGCTTGAACTCATGATCCTCCTGCCTCAGCTTCCCAGAGTACTGGGATTTAGATGTGCGCCTCCATGCCCCTCTTTCCTCTGGAAAGGAAAGTTGTACAGTCACTGCAGGAGATGCAGAGAGGGGCCACTGGCGGCTGGAGGGCAGGGCTGGGGGCCTTCTGGGAGGCAGGGATGCCAAGCTGGCCATTCCTTGCTTTTGCAGCTGTACAGCACCCCTGGGGACCAGGATGGCAGGGAACCTTCCCTGCCAGAACCGACAGCTCTCCATTTCTGATAGAAAGCAGCCACCCTGGGCAGGCTCCTCACTTTCCCCAGTCCAGCCCCCAGCTTCCTCCAGGGAGGACGAGGCAGGGCATTTCCCACTTTCCGGGTCAGAGGTTAATGAGGGCAAATCACGGAGCTCCACTGGGATGAATTTCTGGGAAAAGAGGAACCGGTGCTTAGACTGAGGGCCAGTGGCAGGGTGGGGTCACAGGCGCTGCCCACCCGCTGCCCAGGCTGTGAGCAGCCACCCGTCCCTGGGGATCTCCGGGTCCAAGACTGAGGGCCTCCAGCCTGGCTGCTCAGGAGGCAGCTTCTGGGGCCTGGGGCCAGGTGGCCTTGCTTGTTCCTAACTCTCCCGCCTTGGGTCTCAGGTTCAGTGACCTGGGCTCAGGGAGAGAGGATCTGGACTCAGGACTCAGGTTCTGAAGTGGGGACATTTATCTGTAGGCTGTCCTTCCCCACCCCACTTGTGTGTGTGGTCCTAGAGATGGAACTCAGGGCCTTTGTGTCAAAGTTCATCCCAGCCCTTTTTTATTTCTGAAACAAGGTCTTGTAAGTTGCCCATGCTAGGCTCCAATTTGTGATTCTCTTGCCTCAGCCTCCTGAGCTGCTAAGGGTTACAGGTGAGCACACTGTGCCCAGCTCAAGCCACCTCTTATAGCTGAAGGAACCTCAGAGTTGGCAACAAGGAAAATAAGAACCCCAAAATAAAAATGAAAAGGGCAAGGAGTGTAGCTCAGTAGAAAAGTGTTTGTCTAGAATGTGTGAGGCCCTCAGTCCATCCCCAATACTGCAAAAACAAAAACAAACAAAAAGTCCATCCAAACTTAATGGAAAAAATAATGTCCATCCATAGGCAAATGGATAAGCAAATGGCAGGGCCTGCAGCCAACCCAGAACATTCCTTATAATAAAGAAGAGGGGCCTTTGGCCCATGGATGCTGTCCTGGACACTGTGTTGAGTAAAAGAAGCCAGGGACAGTGATATTCACATGTAATCCCAGCACTCTGGGAAGCTAAGGCAGGAAGATCACAAGTTTGAGCTCAGCCTGGGCAATTTGGCAACTTCGTGAGACCCTGTCTCAAAATCAAAAATAATAAATGGGCTGCGATGTGTAGCTCAGTGTAAAGGCTCTGAGTTCAATTCCAAGTACTCCCTCCAAAAAGGCCAGGCACAAAGGAAACAACGGCCCCTCTATTTGCACGTGGTATATCCTCCCTGGACAGCAGCAGGCCCCATGGCAATCACAGTGACACCCTGTGAGGCCTGAGGGGCCGGCAGAGACAGCTGCTGGGAAATGAACAGGTAGACAGTATATCCAGGATGGTCACTGCTGGACAAAGGGATGATTCACACCCTGGGAAGGATGGAGTGGGATGGACAGAGATTTCCCCATGCTATTCTGAGCAGCAGGAAATGTAAAACTTATGTATTATTTATTTCTGGAAGTTTCCATCTAGTATTTTGGGATTCACAGTCAGCCCTGGGTAACTGAAACTGTGGGAAGCCAAATGGTATCTAACGGGGGACCAGTGTATGGCTGTGTGATTCCATTCATATGAGGATCAAAAAGCAGGTGAAGGTGGGTGTGATGGTGCACACCTGTCATCCCCGCTACTCAGGAGGCTGAGGCAAGAGGGTTGCAGGTTCAACCCCAGCCTGGGTAATTTGTCTAAAAAAAAAAAAAAAAAAGTAAAAAGTAAAACCGGCTGGAGGTATAACTCAGTGGTAGTGGGCTTGCATAGCGTGCACAGGCCCTGGGGCTCCAGCACACAGATGTGGTGTGTGTGAGAGACTCCTCCATAGCTAGGAGTTGGGATACAGGACAGTCCAGGGGCCAGTAGTGATGGAATGGGTTCCAGGAAGTGTTCTGGGCCACAGAGGTCCTAGATCTTGACCTTGGGAAGTGGAGATCCAGATGTAGGCAGATGTTAACCTCACCTAGCTTCTCATGTAGAATCTCTGCACTTTGCTGTGTGCAAAACAGTCTGTGTGTGTTTTTTTGTACCAGGGATCGAACTCGGGACCTTGCATTTGTGAGGCAGGTGGAAGAACCACTGAGCTAAATCCCCAGCCCTAGTTTTTGTTTTTTGAGACAAGGTCTCATTATGCAAATCAGTCTGCCTTTGACCTCACTATGTAGCCCAGGCTGGCCTCAAACTCCAGGTGATACTCCTGCCTCAGCCTCCCGAGAGTACTGGATTACAGTGAGCTGTCATGACTGTTTTAGGATTCTGTGCTTTCCCAGCATTGCCCGTGGAGTCTTTTGGGGAGCCTTGGGTCAGGAAGAGTCTAGCGGGGGTGTCCAGGCACAGTGGGGTCCCATTGGGGGCATGGCGGGGTCCAATAAGCCCAGGGCTACTGTAGGGAGCTGGGGAGCAGACACAGGTGGCAGGGTGGGAGCCAGACCCAGAGTGGCTGTCGGACCTGGGGTATGCAGGGCTTTTGGGGCCAGGCCAGGCTGAGGAAGAAGAGCCACTGCCCCAACTCCGTGTTCCTGCCTCTATCCATCCTCCACCCAGGGCCCCGTCTCTGACTGTGGAGAGACCATGGCGCCAGCAGCCACGACAGGTTTATGATCTGGCTCTGGCTGCCCTGGCAGGGTCCCAAGTCCCCTCACTTGCACACATTCTTCTCCCTGAGGAGCCACGGGAGGCCAGTCCAGGGCTGCCTTTTCCCTCCTCCCCCTCCTGCTGTCACCTCTTGCAGGAAGCGCACCTGATTGGCAGAGGGGTCAGGCCCTACAGCTTGGCAGAGACCCCTAGAAAGGGGCTGTAGTGCCTAAGACTGCATAGAGCTTCTGGCTTTTTCCCTTTCTTTCTTCTTTATTTGCAGTACTGGGGATTGAACCCAGTCCTGAGCGACATCCCCAGGCCTTTTTAAGTGTTTATTTTGAAATAAAAATTTCCCTATATTGCTAACCGGCCCGGGCTGGACTCCAACCTGCAATCCTCCTGCCTCAGCCTCCCAGAGTGTTGGAATTGCACCTGAGAGCCCCGTCACCCACTCTGTGCCTTTCTTTGGATAGCTTGGCTTCCACTGATGACCATTCTCAGGTTCCCCAGGCGTTCCTGGGGAGAACTGGGGGCAGATTCCTTTCCTTCCGTGCCACCTCAGTGAAGGGTCCAGGAACATCCCTCTCTGCCCCTGTGTTTTCATTTTAAGTTCTCCCCTTCCTTCCTTGACTGTCTGTGGCAGAATAACTAACGGTCAGCTTGTAACGCCCAGCTGAACTGAATCAGCGCGCTCTGGGTGTGGAGGATCCGCCTGAGGATTGTTACCAACGGCCATAAAAAGAGAACTGGAGGAAAAGATCATGGGCTGCTGATGTCCTAGGAGAAGCTTGCTGCAGATGGTTTTCCTGATACGAAACTTGGTTGTTCTCATCAGAGGAGGAGCTTGGGGCTTTGATGTCACTGGGAATAGCTGCTGTTCTCCTCAAGGGAGATCTGATCTTCATGGTGAGCAGCATTTCCTGGTTCCAATGTAGATCCCTCAGCCTGGTGGCACAGATCCTTCATCCCACTGATAGGTTTTCTGGTTTCTACCACTGGCCTTTGGGCCTTCCAGGTGCAGATCCTCAATACAGACAAGCATGAGACATTGCCGTGGGCTCCAGGCCACTGGCTGGACTCGTGGAGGACACTGCCTTGGGCTCGTAAGCCTTTAGCTGGACTTGTGTGGGACACTGTTGTGGGATCCAGGCCCTTGGATGGATTCTTCTTCTTTTTGCTTTTTGGTTTTTTTGAGACAGGGTCTCACTATGCAGTTGAGACTGACCTGGAACTCACTATGTAGCCCAGGCTGGTCTCGAACTCGCAGCGATCCTCCTGCCTCAGCCTCACGAGTGCTGGGGTTACAGGTGTGCGCCACCATGCCCGGCTCTTGGATGGATTCTTTGGGCCTCTAGTGTGTGGCTAATCTCTTTTACTACTCTGTATTTATATAAAAATAATCCTATAAATTATGCGTTCTATAGTAAATGTATTCCCTTGCCAAAGCCCTGACTGCCGCACTGTCTTTCCCTCCCAGCATAACCTCCATCTTCCCAGGGAAGCTGGGAGACCTGTTAGAGTGGGTGACTTTGTCAGGGTGTGAGAAGGGCACACAGCACCGGCATTTACTCCGAGTTTGGGTGCAGATTCAAGATGTCAAGGCAGGGTTCGGCCCATGGGAGGGAAGTCAGGAAAATAGCTCCTGCTCCTGCAGGACTAATCAGGGTTGTCCCTGAAGTGCTTGCATCTGAAGGTGCTATTTGCAGTTACCATCAGCCCACTTTACAGATGAGGCCAAGCAAGCTCAGAGAGGCTGAGTACATTGCTTAGAGTCACACAGCAAACTATAGTAGTAGTAGAGCAAGGACTTGAATACTGTCTAGGGGCTGGGGATTTAGGTCAGTGGTTCTGCTGCCTGCCTTGCAAGTGCAAGGACTCGAGTTTGATCCCCGATACCAAACTAAACCAAACCAAGCACTGTCTAGCTCTAGACTCCACAGTCTTTACCATGGGCCTGTTTTCTTTTATTGTTTTTCTTGGGCCAGGGATTAAACCTCAGGGCCTTTGAGCTGAGCTACATTCTCAGCTGTTCTAAATTTTTATTTTGAGGCAGAATCTTGCTAAATTGCTAAGTGGTCCAGGCTGGGCTTGAATTGTGATCCCTGCCTCAGCCTCTCAGGGTGCTGGGATTGCAGGTGTGTGCCACCATATCAGGCTGGTAGGCCTGTTTAAAAAACGCCCTCTAACTGTGGTGGTGGTGGGACCAGGATCTATGGGGCAGCAGAAAGCTGGAGACAGAGCTCTGTCTGGCCTACAGGTGCTTCTTGGCCCGGCCCTCCCAGCTCCTCACAGGTGTCCAGTCCTGACTCCTGGGCACATAGCTGTCACTCACCCCTCAGTCGGCCAGGGGCCGCTGCACCTCTGGGCCCATCGAGACCCTTGTGACCAGCCGTGGTACTCAGAGACAGCCCTGGTCTCTAGGGTGCTGCTCTCCTGCCTCAGTGTTTGCTCCGCCTCCTCTCCTGCCTGCCCCTCCCTCCTCTGCTGATGCCTTTGGCTCCTTCTCTGGGGACCTGCTTCCTCCCAGAAGTCCCCTCTGGGCCAAGGCTGGGCACTGCAGGACCAGCACTGGGTGCCCCTGTCTGACTAGGCCACCAGGTGGGTGGCAAGGAGTCTCTGCACTGGGGCAGGTTTTCCAGGAGGATAAAAATCCTTGCAGTCTGAGGGGAAGGGGATTGGCTCCAAAATATTAAAACTGCAAAATAAAATTGAAAAAATGCTTGCTTAAAAATGTTTTAAATGTTTACTTAAATGTGGTCCAAACATAACCTCGCATCAGCTTCACCCACTGTTACAGTTAGCATTTTTTGCTGCCCGTGAAAACACTTTGTAGCTCACGGCTCCCTTTGAAAGAACCCCGAGATTCCTAGGAACACATATGTTTGTGGAGAAATTCAGGCCAGCAGCAAAGCAAATGAGTCCCTTGTACCTAAAGAGCTTCGAAAGCTAAGGTACAAAACGTTTTCCAAACATCTTTACAACTGAGATACATGCATAAAGTAGGAGTATAGGCACATTGCTTAAGGGTGATAAAAATAAGTAGCAAAAAATTTACTATTTTGTTTTCTTTATCCTTCATCCCTGGGGCTTTGGGCTTGGAAAAAAACCACTCAGACTGGTGGCATCTGGATCTCAGGAAACTGAAGGAATTGAATTTTACTCTTCCAGATACCTCGTAAAACTGGAATGGTGCAGTATCTGTCTGTTTTGATGACTGGCTTATTTCACCAAGCATCATGTTTATCCATGTTGTAGCCTGGGTCAGAATTACCTTCCTTTTAAAGCCAGAATAGGATTCCACTAGGTTCAAGGGCTGCGTCCTGCTTATCCACAATTTGGCGTTTGGTGACTTCTTCCTCTCGCCCGTCATGAAAAATGATGCAAATACAAATGGCCTTTGGAGACCCTGTTTTCAACTCTGGGGTGTAAACCTAGCAATGGGATTGCTGCATGATACAGTAATTCCATTTTATTGGTTATTTACTTAATGCAGGACTGAGGATTGAATCTTCACACTGAGCTACATCTTGACATCTTTGCTCCCACCCCAGTTTCATTTTTGGCTGTTATTTTTTTGTTGTTTTGTTTTTGGTGCTGTTACGGAAGGAATTGGCAAGTGACACACAGAGAGGCAGCAGAAAGGAAGTAAAATAACAAAAGTTTACTCCGCCCATGGGGATCCATGACACCTAATAGCAGGGCCCTGATCCATGCCATACTGGGCTACTGCTCCCCCTTTTATACGCTTTTACAGCCTTGATCTCATTTGGGTGGTTACATTGCATTTTCACAGTTCATGTAGCTGGTATTCAAAACATGGTGGCGAGGCAGTTGGTTGCACTTCTTTGGTAGGGGAGGTTACCTTTAAAATTCATCTAGTGGGGCCAGGGATTTAGCTCAGCAGTTCGGTGGCCTGCCTTGCAAGCACAAGGATCCGAGTTCAATCTCCGGCTTAAAAAAAAAAAAAAAAAAAATTCATCTAGTTATTCTAGCCCAGGGGAAGGGGGCGAGTCTGGTCAGCAGGGTTAACAGTGGTTCTTTTCATTTATAAAACTTTTTAGGGAGACTAGATGCCTCCGGTGGCTATTGATTTTGAACTAAACAAAGCAAATGGCATGAGTTATTTTACATTGAAGTGTTCTCTATCAGTACCGGGGATTGAATTTGGAGCACTTGCTGCATTTGCTGTACTTGCAAGGCAGGTGGCTGAACCACTGAGCTAAATCCCTGGCCCCTTTGTTGTTGTTTTTTGAGGCTGGGTGTTCCTATGAAGTTCAGGCTGGCCCTGAACTCACTATGTAGCCCAGGCTGGCCTCAAACTTGTGGTGATCTTTCTGCCTCAGCCTGCTGAGTGTTGGGATTACAGGTGTGCGTCACAGCACCCCCGGCTCCCCACTTTTTTTTTTGAGGCAGGGTTTCACCAAGTTGCCTAGACTGAGCTCAAAGCCTGTGATCCTCCTGCCTCAGCTTCCCAGAGGGCCAGAGCTTACACCCATGTGTATTTTAAAATGTTTACTGGAACAGCCTGTGGAGCCCTGACCCACGCTGAACCAAAAATAGCACTGTGATGGGTAAAGAGTGCAGCACGCGGGCTTCACTTTATTTTCTCCAAGTAAAACTTGATTTTTGTCTCACTCAATTTAATTGTGATTGAATCCCCACTTTTCATCCCATCCAATTCCACTTTTGGTGTTTGTGGGGTACAACTGAGGAGCTCGCCCTGGTCATCTAAGTCTCTTTTCTATCCCTGGGCAAGGGCTGGGCTGGGAGAGCTGCTCCTGGAGGTGCCATCAGGGTTCTTCTGCTGTCAAAGAGCAGGATTCCTGCAGCTCAAACCTGAACCCTTTCTCTCATTGTTACTGATCATCCATGAGCTCCAAAGCCATACACTGATGGGTTGCGAAAGAAGCCTCCTGTCCTGCACCAGCTGCACTATGACCTTTGTGAGTCAAGATCCTAACTCTGCCAGGCATAATGGCGTATGCCCAGATCCAGCACTGCAGGAGGCTGAGGCGAGAGGATCGCAAATTCAAGCCCAGCCCGGGACAACTTAGTGACTTAACACTTTTTTTTGTTTGTTTGTTTTTTGAGACAGGGTCTCACTATGTAGTTGAGACTGACCTGGAACTGACTATGTAGCCCAGGCTGGTCTCCAACTCGCAGCGATCCTCCTGCCTCAGCCTCCCGAGTGCTGGGATTACAGGCATGCCCCACCACGCCTGGCCACACTTTGTCTCAAAAAAAGAAAGAAAAGAAAAGAAAAAAGTAAAAAGGACTGGGTGGCAGCTCAGTTTGAAGGTCCTGGGTTCAATCCCCAGTACTGCCAAAAAGCCCGGATGGTGGTTGTGTAACCCTTACTTTTTACATCTGCTCTGGTACAAAGATGAATACTATCCAGGATCATTACATATTTGATACTATTGTTGTTAGGAACCTGACCTGTGTATTGGGATTCTCCCCTGACTTCTTATATCCTTTCTGCTTAAATAAATGTAAATGAAGTTGTACCACTGTACAATCATCCCTATGTTTTCTTGAGACTCATGAAAGAAAATGTTAACCCCTTAACAGACTTCCTGATGATTTTCTCTTACATGAGAAGAAAATCAGAAAATCTCAAGACTCCTAAACTTAGGAAGCAATCAAAGTGTGTGCATATATATGTGCTAGGGGAAAGTTGGGGAGTAAAAGAGAGAGAGGTAGGGCTTCTAAGGCTGAATTGTCTCGTATCATAACTGTTAGGGACCTGACACCGCCATCACAGGCTGTATTTTCTTGGTGCTTCTTGGCTCTTAAAGACCTCATGCTCTTATCTTTAGTTTCCCTTCCCCCCAGGGCCACAGTGGTCCGGAGAGGTTAAACCTGTTTCTCCAGCACCGAAGCCATAAAAGCAACCTGGCCTGTGATAGGTTAAAGGTAGCCCACTCCTCATAAATAAGCAATAGCCCAGCCCAAAACTGATAAAAGGACCTTCCTTTCTTTGTTCCTCTCTCTCCTTCTCTCTTCTTCCCTCTCTCCTCTCTCCCTATCCTGCCTTCCCTAATAAAATCTCCTGTCAGACCTCTCGGTGTGTGGCCTAGTTGTTGAGTGCCGCTGTGCCTCTGCAATTGTAGTCTTCTTTCCTTTCTGATTCTACAAGAAATGAAAACATTTATGTGGGTCCCTAAAACACATAGGCAGGGACACTAGTCAACTCCCCAAGTGGGTGAGGGGCACAGGAAGTGGGAGGCAGGAAGGAGACACAGGTTAGGATTTCAAAATGTGACACACGTGGTGTTTCCAAACCTGAGACCCCGCCACTGGCTGGTTCCTGTCTGTGTCTCCAATCACATAGGCACAAGCCTCCTGCACCTGCTCTTGCATGTTTTCGAATACCCAGTCTTCATCATGCCTGCACACCTCCTCCTGCATCTGCCTACACATTCCGTCCTGTCTCAGCCTGTTTGCTATTGCTATAACAAACACCAGAGACTGGGTGTTTTATAAAGAAAAGAGGTTTGGTTAGCTCATCATTCTGGAAGTCTAAGATTGAGGGGCCACATCTGTGAAAGCCTTCTTCAATGAGGCAGGAGGATCATCAGTTCAAGGCTGGAGTGGGCTACATAGAGAAACCCTGACTCAAAACCAAAAAATGAAATTTGGGGGAACACATCAAACTATAGCACTTCCCCATCACCTAGAGCTCCTGGTCCTTCCTGAACCAGTCTTGAAAGACCTAGAAACTCCCTCCCTCCTCCTCTTCCTTCCTCATTCATTTCTCTTGACTCTCTCTTGTTTTTTGCAGTTCTGGGGATTGAACCCAGGGCTTTTGCACTGATCAACAACCCCAGCCTTTTTTAAAATTTTAAGACAAGATCTCTGAGTTGCTAAGTTGCCCAGGCTGGGCTTGAACTTTGATTTTCCTGCCTCAGCCTTCCAGAGGGCTGGGATTACAGGTGTGCCTGGCCCTTACCTATCCTTTTACATCCAGCCTTCTGTTCAGCCTCCTAAGTTCAAAGATGCCAGCTTCTCTCTGCCTCTCCACTGCCCAGGATTGGACCTTGCACATAGCAGGTACAATGAATACTTAATAAATGGCTGGGTGACTCAGTGGGTAAATGAGGGCATTAATGAATGAGGGAGGGAGGCAGGAAACGAAGGCAGCAGTCGCTCAGCAAAGGGGTCCCCTCTGCAGGGAAGGCTGTGGACAATGCTGGAGCCAGGGCTGTGCTCTGGTCCCGGCACCACCCTCTGACTCAGCCTCCCCAGAGACCTGTTTCTGGGAACTGGCCACGTGCTTGTCTCGGCCTGGCTGGTTTGGTGTTGACAAAGTTCTGCCCCAGGAGTCCCCATGCTCAGGGCCACATGGAGGGAAGGGCTTTGTGTTGCTGGGGCTGGCAGGATGGCGGGTGCCACAGGCAGAGTCTGGGGATGCCCCTCCTCTCTGAAGTCCCCACTGAAGGACGCCTGTGTTCACGGGCACAGGTTGTCATGAGAATCAAAGGAGAGGACTATGTGGGTGGCCGGAGCCCAGGTGACATCCAGTGGCTGTCATCTTGGTGTGACAGGGAGGCAGTCTAGATCCTGCAGTGACTATGGTCACTCTTCTTGGCGCCCAGCATGGGAACCCCTTTCCTTCCCAGCAGCCCGTTCTCTACCACCCTGCTGACCACTACAGTGGCTTTCAGCCCCATGGTGACAAGAAGTCAGTGCAGATCCCGTGTCTGGTGTCCTGGGGAGACAGGGACCTGGCACCAGGGCTCATCTGTGTGAAACCCCTCTGGGATGTGATTACGGGCTGTACGCACAGCCTTTGGGGCTGGTTCCCTGGGCCTCCCAGTGACCCTGTAACAAACCCAGCAGCTGTCCAGTAAATCGCTTTGTGTCTAAAGAAGAGCCAGCTTCTGTTGCCTGGAAGCAGAAACCAGGGATTGGGGCAATACAGTGCAGGGGGAATGTGAGTAGCACCACAGCGGACCTGAGGGGAGACTTGGTCTGTTCCTGCCTGCTCTGTGCAGCACGAACATAAGTACGGGTCGGGCCCCACTGTGGAAGCCACACTTGAGAAAGGCTGATGACACATGGGTGGAACAGTGACCAGGCCAGTGTACACCCAGAATTCATCCTGGGTTGGAGCACAGGAGGCCAAAGGCTCACAGGAACCACTGTTTGTTGGTGGCCTGATCCGTGGGACCAACCACTGACCTGGGACATCTGACAGATCTTCTAGAAACCCCACATGAAAGTGTCTGCTGGTGGGAATTTACCTTCAGTGACATTTGTTCACATGTAACACATGAGATCCTCCTGCCTTGGTCTCCTGAGCTATGGGATTACAGATGTACACCACTATGCCTGGCTCAAACATGCTTTATATAATTATTTTTGGTACCGGGGATCAGGCTCAGGACCTTGGGCTTGCAAGGCAGGCTGCGAAACCACTAAGCTAAATCCCCCACCCTCAAGCATGCTTTATGTATGGATATACACAGCTCTCCAAGATAAGGGAAAGTGTTAAGTGTAAACAGTAAGTGACTATGTATAAAAGAAAAACATGTCTGCTGATGTATTATAGGCAGAGACCATCTCCAGACAGATGGACAAGGGGCTGGGTATAGTAAATACCTCCAGGAAGGGAATGT
Organism: Fukomys damarensis; assembly: GCF_012274545.1. Taxonomy (NCBI): domain Eukaryota; kingdom Metazoa; phylum Chordata; class Mammalia; order Rodentia; family Bathyergidae; genus Fukomys; species Fukomys damarensis. The sequence goes on along the minus strand of NW_022900929.1, from coordinate 17,529,585 downwards.
GGCTTTGAGAGAAGAGATATCTAGGGCTGGGGATTTAGCTCAGTGGCACTGGTGCCTGCCTCAAAAGTGCACGGTTGTGAGTTCGATCCCCACTACCAAAAATAAATAAATAAAATTAAGTTGCCTGGCATGGTCTCAAACTTGTGATCTTCCTGCCTCAGCCTCTCCAGTAGCTGAAATCACAGCCATGCACCACCATGCCCTGCTGAGCCCTACTTTTCTTCACTGTAAGCACTGCAAATCTTCAATATGTTTGAGTACGGTAAAGTGTGTGTACACATAACAGATAAGAAAGGAAAACAGACCAGGACAGGAATAGACCCTCCCCACAGCAGGTGTCACTGCTGCTGCAGGTCCTAGATGCAGCAGAAGTGCCCAGGGCCTGGCAGCAAGGAAGTGGCTTAGTTGGATCCGGGACCCAGGCCTGCGGAAGGCTGGAGGCTGGGTGGGCAGCTCCCAGGCCACTCGCCGCTGGGTTCTGAGCTGTGGACTCCACACCAGGCAGGCAACCTGGAATGTGAACCCCAGGCCCCAGCTCTGTACTGAATCTGGTGGAATCGCTCCAGGAGAAACCCCGCAGGCCCAGTGTGGGGGCAGGCCGGCCTGGTCCTGCCTGGGCCATCAGTGTGACCTCCGGACCCCAGCAGTTCATCTTCTTGCTGATGTCCTCAACCAGGATCCCACTGCATAGGGTGCACAGGAAGGAAATGAAGTGAGGAGGGGAAAACTGTCAAAGCAGATGTTAAAAAAAAAAAAATCCAGACTTCTCAGACTTTCCCAGACCCTCAGGGAATGCCTGAGGTTCTTGTTAGAGTCACTCATTCTTTTGACTCACACAGGTCCGCTCATGTAGATTTGGGTGACCAGAGCAGTTCTGGCATTGTGGGTGTGTGCTGCTGCTTCTTTTTTAAAAAATTATTTATTTAGGTGCTAGGGATCGAACTCGTGTCCTTGTGCTTTCGATGCAGGCGTTGGAGCCACTGAGCTAAATCCGCCCCCCCACCTCGCTTTTAATTTATTTTGAGACAAGGTCTCGCTAAATTGCCCAGGCTGGGCGCTAATTTGGCATCCTCCTGCCTCAGCCTCCCAGGGTGCTGGGATTACAGGCGTGCACTTTACTCACCTCCTTTTGCACCCTCCCGGGCCTCTATATCCTGGAGCATCCAGGCCGACCGCCCCCGCGACCCGCCCGGAATTTGCACTGTGATCAGGCGGGCCTCCTCCCAGGTTTCCGCAGGTTCCCCGGTCCCACCGCCCCCGCTGGCTCTCAGGGAGCCCTTCGGGCGTAGGCACCTCCGTGCAGGCCCCACCCCGCCACGCCCCATGCAGCCAATGAGCGCCG
>NW_022900929.1:17513156-17527089 GCF_012274545.1 Fukomys damarensis | reverse complement strand
CCCCCCCACCTCGCTTTTAATTTATTTTGAGACAAGGTCTCGCTAAATTGCCCAGGCTGGGCGCTAATTTGGCATCCTCCTGCCTCAGCCTCCCAGGGTGCTGGGATTACAGGCGTGCACTTTACTCACCTCCTTTTGCACCCTCCCGGGCCTCTATATCCTGGAGCATCCAGGCCGACCGCCCCCGCGACCCGCCCGGAATCCCAGGTTTCCGCAGGCTCCCCGGTCCCACCGCCCCCGCTGGCTCTCAGGGAGCCCTTCAGGCGTAGGCACCTCCGTGCAGGCCCCACCCCGCCACGCCCCATGCAGCCAATGAGCGCCGAGGTGCAGGCAGGCCCCGCCCACGCAGGGAACCCCTGCCACTGATTGGCTCTCCTCCGCGAAATATCCCCCCCCGCACGTGGGGCGGGGGCTGGGGAATGGAGTGGAAGCGATTTCCCCACCCCCGCGCTCCTCTCCTGTCCTCGCAGGCGCTGGGACCCCCGCCATCCTGTTCCCGAGTCTCCGGGACCCCGCGGTCCTGTTGCCGTGTCGCGGAGTCGCGATGGCAAAGCGCAGCTCGCTGTCCATCCGCATCGTGGAGGGGAAGAACCTGCCCGCCAAGGACATGTGAGCGCGCCAGGGGTGGGCGCCCTAACTTTCCGGGAAGGACCCTGTCCCTCTCGACGCCTGACCTTTCCGGGGTCCCCATGGCCTTCCCACAAGGACAGCAGAGGCGAGGGTGTGGCGAGTGGCTGGGAAATTGGGGACAGTGAGATTTGCTGCAGACACTGGACAGGAGAGAGGGGTTGCGGACCTGCAGGGGGCTCAGTGCCCCGCGGCTCGTGAGAGGAAGGGGCTTGGCTAGACAGGGTCTGGCGCGGGTGACATCGCAGACAACAGGCCCTGGGTGTGAATGGAAGGGGCGGGGTCCTCCTAGAATCAGGGTCGCCTGCGCTCCAAGCCCAGCCATCTGAAGTGTGCGCCTGGAACTGCTGGGGCCAGGGGCAGTACTGGGACTTCCTGCCGGGCACCTGGTAGGGTGGGGGTGGCTGACAGAGCACGATTGAAGTTGGAGGCTAAGAAGGCATGGGCAGATTGGGGCATGGGTGATAGTGTGGCTGTGCCCTTCCTTTGCCTGAGCCAAGGCTTCAATCTCCACATCCATCCAGCACCCACGTTTCACCATTCCTCTGTGTGTGTGAGTGTGAGTGTTTGTGTTTGTAGCACTGGTGATTGAACCCAGGGCCTTTGCATTGGGCTATAGACCCAGCCCTCACCTCCCTTTAAAATTTTGGGACAGGGCCTCCTTAAGTTGCTCAGGTTGGGCTTGAACTTGTGATCCTCCTGCCTAAACCTCCCAGCATTTTCTGGGATCACAGGCGTGCACCATGACATCTGGCTCACCATTCCATTTTACAGATGAGAAAACTGAGACTCAGGCCTGCAGCCCTCTCTCCAAGAGGGCAGAGCAAAGGCTTGAGTCTGGGGCACTGACATCTTCAGGGCTTCCCTGGTCCTGCAGGATTAGGGGAGCCTTTAGGAACAGGGCCTTTGTCTTGCCTTCTCAATAGGTCCCAGGCTGACCTGCCCGACCCACCACTCCCCATATTGGCTGAGTTTCTGCTTTCCTCATGTGCAGCCTTAGGCATCTCCTTGCTGATGAAGCCTCAGTTTCCGTTTCTGTGAACTGGTGGTGGGGTGTGTGTATGTGTGTGTGTGTGTGTGTGTGTGTGTGTGTGTGTGTGTGTGTCTTACATCTCCCTAGGGAGTGCTGGGAAGCACAGAACTCTGGGGACACTGGCTGTTCGAGAGAGGCACAAGGTCCAAAGTCCGCCAGGCTGTAGCCTCGCTGTCCATGGGGCCCCCAGCAGGCCTCTGGGAGACAGAGAAGTGGCCGCCAGAAATGGGGAGCTGGGAGGGGGCTGAGCATGCACTGCTCACGAACAGTCGCCCTGGTAAGCTTCCCAGAATGCTCAGCGCCAGTAGTGGTTCTAGTTCAAGGCCCCCTGGGCCTGCCAGGCTGGGCTCTGCGGTTGCCATGGCAATGGTTAGGGAGGGGCAGGCCATCGCAAGGTGGGTTTCTGCAACAGAGGAGTGGGTAGAGCTAGGAAGGAGTTCTTCGAGTGGGAAGGCAGAGGAGCTCTAGGGAGGGTCGCAGCCCCAGGCCGGGGCTGTAGCCACCACTCACCCCACTCCACCCCACCCGGTGCTCTGTAACTAGGTCATCTTGGCCTCCTCTGGCTGGTGGTGGCTGGGAGGAGCAGCCCCTCCGTCTGTCACCTCCCTCTCCAGCCCTGTAGCAGCTGCCTCTGAAGCTAATGGGCTGGGCCTACCTGGGGTATCAGGAACCATGCTGCTCCCTGTCTGCACAGCCCAGGGACCTGGCAGGGGACTTCATCCTCAGGAGTACCCCCCGCCCGCCTGCTCTTGGTCCTGCCCTCTTCCCCTCTTCTCATGCCCCTTGCTGCCTCTCCCTTGCCTTCCCCAAAGTGACAACTGTATGCAGCTCCCTCTGTCCACTGTCCCTTAAGCTGTTTCCTAAGCCCCAACTCCCACATTTTGCCAGCTCCCTCCACAGCCCACCCTTGATGTCCTCCAGAAAACTCCTGTGCATCCTTCAGGACCCTTCTCAAACTTTTCTCCTTTCCCTAGTGCCCTTGGGCAGGTCCCTGGTTCCTGTCCTCGCCCTGCAGCCTGAGGTGGAGGGTGTGTGGAAGTTTGGGTGTAGCATTTGACCTTTCAGGTACTAGCGCTCACAGGTTAGGGACCTGGGAGAAGAGCGGTGAGGGCCTTCGCAGTTTGGGCTGGAATTAGCTCTCTAAGGCAGACCTCCTGTTTGCATACAGGGACCTGCTGCCTGCATGCTTGCTGTGGGGCTCCTTAGGGCTGAGCCTCCCTATCCATGCTGGGGTTTGGGGAAGCCTCATCTTGTCATCAAAGCAGGGGTGGAGAGAAGCCCACCTCCCTGTGCCTCACCAGCCTCAGGCCGGTCTGCTGAGCAGCATCAAGGACGGGGAGCTCACTACCTCTCCTAGTGGTCAGTCTTGACTGAATTCTGAGGAGTGAGCCCTCTGTACCCAGCTGTCACTGCGTCCTGCCACTTCCACACCAGGGTTTCCACTCCTCTTCAAAGCTCAGAGCAGCCCTGGTGCCCCTGCCCCACCCCTATCTCCCATCGCTATACCTGGCTCAGCTGGGCAGGAGCTGAGTCCCACGGTGACCAGTGACCCCTGGCTCCCACGCCCAGGGCTATTTCAGGGTTTGCCCTCTCCTTCCTCCTAGGCACTGCCAAGGCCCTAAATATAGAGGCCAGACCAGGCCAGTGGCGACTGGGTATTTATTTTTTTATTTCAGTACTGGGGTTAAACCCAGGGCCTTCCAACTGAGCTATATCCCCAGCCCTTTTCATTATTTTTGAGGCTCGCAGTTGTTAAGTCGCTCATCTGCCCAGGTGGGGCTGGAACTTTGCATCCTCCCGAGTGATGGGGCTACAGGTGTGTACCCGTGTGCCACCACAGCCCTCTTTTGACACTGTTCCCCCACAGCCCTCTGTCCTGCTCGCCTGGGTCCTGTTCATTCACAGGGTGGGAGCTTAGCCCTGGGCTGTGCTGCGCTGGAGGGAGGAACCGAGATTCCCAGCCTGGGGCCCCAGGCCGAGAGGCTGTAGCAGGGCAGAGGGGACGCTGTCCCAGGACACAGCCCAGTGAGGTCCCTGTCACCTCACCTGACAAACTCTCCCTTCTTCCTCTGAGTTCCTTGTACAAATACACCATTGCCTGCTGGACCTGCAGCCCAGCCCAGTTCATGGGATGCACAGAGGCCTGAGCTGCACTCCCAGCCTTGGCTTTGGACCTGGGCCTAAGCAGGGTGTTCCCAGGAGGCTCCCTAGAGAAGGGGGCCTTTGGGTTGTGGCTGCATAATTGGGGGCCGTTACAGGCAGTGCTCACGTTCACTGAGCGCTCCTCCCGTGACATCTCAGGGACCCTGGGCAGCTGGGCTCACAGTTCCCACTTTATGGAAGCTGAAACAGCCTTAGGGGACATTTCCTGTCTGTGTCAGGAGGACTTTTGGAGGTGGCACCCTGTGGTATCTGCTCCAGGAAGAGCCCTCTAAAGGAATTGGGAAGTAGAAGCTAGAATTCCCCAGCCGTCTGCATGTAAATGCACTTCCTTTTTATGGAGGTTGGGCTGGAGGGACACTTCTAGACACACACATGCACACACACACAACCTGCACACCTGCCCTGGCTGGAGCCAACCCCCCGCCCAGTCCCATCACCCTGAGATAGACGGACCCAGCAGACCTGGACCGCAAGTTGCTGGACTCCTTTGTGTACTCGTTCGCCCCCTCTGTGAGCATTTAGGGAACACGTCTGTGTCAAGCCCTGTCCTAGGCCCTGGGGACCCAGAAAGGTTCTCCACCCTCGGTAGGTGGGGAAGGCAGCAGGGGACAGCCTCACACTTTGGTACCTAGTCCCGGGGTGGGTAGAAACAGTGGGGAGAAGGGTGGGGGGACCCCTTCATTCCAGTCTCAGGGACTGGGGGCTTTACTTTTTTTTAAAAGCCGTACTAGGGATTGAGCCCATAGCCTTTGCACTGAGCTACATCCCCAGTCCTTTTTAATTTTTTTTGGGGGGGTGCTAAATTGATGACTTGCCCAGGCTGGGCTGGGATTTGTGATTCTCCTGCCTGCCTGTGCCACCATTCCTGGCTCAAGGGAATGTTCTTAAAGGAGGGTGCAGGGACAGCAGAGGCAAAGGGCTCAGAGCGTGAGAGTCTGGACCTGAGAGTTCAGGGTGGAGCTGTCCAGAGATGCCTGGGCTGTTGCTGGGACACAGTCTTTGGGTGGGGTGAGAGTGGGCAGGAAAGAGGAGCACCCCTGCCCATGGATGGGGAGCCCCTGTCCCCCCACTAAGGATGGGGCACATATTCAAGCCTGAGAAGCCTTGGGGCTCCAGCCCAGCACTCTGTGCTGCAACCTTCATTATCCTCTTTTCTGGGGTCCTGGGACCCCCCCACCAGCCCTGCCCCTTGCCTCTCTCTCCTACAGCACTGGAAGCAGTGACCCCTACTGCATTGTGAAGGTGGACAGTGAGCCCATCATCAGGTAGGAGCCCACCCAGGCCTGGGGCTACCTCCGCTCACCCAGCCACCTGCTGTTCCTGAGGAGCTGGGCAGTGACGGGGCCCTGTATGCCCGGATGCACCAGCTAGGAGGTGACGGGCCAAGCTTGGGTTGGGGCGCAGCTCCGTGGTAGAGCGCTTGCCTAGGGCCTAGGCTCTGTCCCCAGCCCAGGGAAAGAGAGACCAGCCTGCAACATCTTGCTAATTACTGACCCGAATGCCCCTCCAGGCGTTAACTGCTGCCTGCTGGGCACCAGGCCAAGGGCCTCTCATCTGCCTCTGTTCATCTCTGCAGCCTTTGCACCCCCGAGAGAGACAGATGACAGTGATTAGTCACTGCAGCTGTCATTTATGTGGCTCCACTGGGCTGGTGCTGAGCCTTTGCTGGCCTGTTTCATTCATTATAGTGAGCTGCACACATTGTCATTAAACCCCACCGACAGACAGAAAACTGAGGTTCAGGCTGAATAACTTGTCCAAGGTCGCATACTCAGTCACAAAATCGGAACTCAATTCCCTTCTCCCCCTGCCTGGCAAGTCTCACAGTGATGAATGACCCCTCCTGCTGTGTGACCCTTCTCCATGCTGCAGGCAGCAAGTGGGGCAGGGCATTTGCTCTGATTGTCCAAGGTCGCATACTCAGTCACAAAATCGGAACTCAATTCCCTTCTCCCCCTGCCTGGCAAGTCTCACAGTGATGAATGACCCCTCCTGCTGTGTGACCCTTCTCCATGCTGCAGGCAGCAAGTGGGGCAGGGCATGGTTGCTCTGATCTTCTCAATACAGATGGGGAAACCAAGGCCCCAGAGCCTACATGACCTGCTAGAGCAGCAGCAGGGTGAAGGTGATCCCTGTGCCTTCATCTGGGACCGTGGTGGCTTCAGCTCCTCCACACACTTGTTCTACTGAGTCCTGTGTGTTAAAGTCTGATCTTGGGGGTTTGGCCACAGCTGGGTGAAGCTGGGAAGCCAGGCTTGTGGTCCTAACTCTTCTGTCCTGCCCTGTGACTTGAGACCAGCGCCTTCTAAATGTGGCCTCAGTTTCCCCAAGTGTGACATGGCCCATGCCCCATCTATGCAGCACAGAGAGGAAGAGCAGGGACTGATGTATGGCTCCTGGGGATGGTGGGATCTGGGGTGAGGAAAAGCACCCCACAGCCAGTTGTTGCTGGGGTGGCTGGGGCAAGTGCTGGGGTCCCCTCCTGCAGGACGGCCACCGTGTGGAAGACCCTGTGCCCCTTCTGGGGTGAGGAGTACCAAGTGCACTTGCCGCCCACCTTCCACGCTGTGGCCTTCTACGTCATGGATGAAGATGCTCTCAGGTGGGTGTGTGGCTCCCCAGCCCCCTCCCCTGCTAGCTGCTCGTCCCTGGGAGGCTGGAGTGTGTGTGTGTAAATTCATGATGTATGTGCCTGTGCATGCAGATGGGTGCAGGTGTGTGTGGAAATGAGTGATGGAGTGGGCTCCCAGAGGGCATGAGCTTGGTCCTGTGCCCACGAGTGTCACAGTCCAGGACTTACAGCAGCGTCCTGGGTAGAGCTGCTCTGGGAGACAGGGGCCCCTGAGCCACGGGAGGCAGCTGGGACCTCTCTGACTCTGCCTCTGCCCCCAGCCGGGACGATGTGATCGGCAAGGTCTGCCTCACGAGGGACACGCTGGCCTCTCTCCCCAAGGGTAAGATCCCTGCCCACTCCCAGGCACTCTGGCCTCCTGGTCCCCAAGCCCAGGGAAAGCCTCTGGGCTCCAGGTGGGGATTGCACCTCCCTGGGGGAAGAGGGGCTGCTAATGGCGGGATCCGAGGTTCCTGCTGATGGAGGAAGGTGCCTCCTGTGCACCTTGCTGAGACGCAGGGAACCCTCCTAGTCAGGGCCTGTTGGAGCCTCGGTGCTTGGCTGTCCTGGGCCTGAGGGGCTGGCAGCACTGGTCCAGGCTGAGGAGCCCCTTGGATTTTTCCTGCAATGCACACCTTACCTTGCTGTGTGACCTTGGGGTAGGTCGTTGCTTCTCTGGGCTCTGCCTCAGAGCCTGGGGAACCTCTCGCCAGCTTCCAGTGCACACCTGCTCCTGTTTGTGAGGCTGGGCCTGGCGTGGGGACTCGGCAGGCTCTGCTGACTCAGAGCCTCTGCCCTGCCCTCCCTCTGGGGTGCTGGTACCCCAGTGATGATGATCCCTGGGCCCTCTGGAACCTCCCCTGTCTGGGGATCAGGCCCCGGGAGAGCTACTGGCCTGTTGCAAGGTGGGGAAACTGAGGACAGAGCGCAGCCCCATTAGATGCATCAGATGCAGCACAGGAGGATAGTGAGGCCCAGGCCCATGGATCTGGATTCAGATTCTCATCCTCGCTGTTCTCACTGCTGCTGCTCTGCCCTCAGCTTCCCAATGAGAACACAGCTTCGCTCATAAGTGCTCGGAGCGTTCCCGTGGTGGTGGAGGATGTGGGTAGAGGATGTGCAGGGGACCAGCCAGGACCCCCTAAGCTGTATTCCTGCAGGTTTTACCGGCTGGGCCCACCTGACTGAGGTCGATCCAGATGAGGAGGTGCAAGGCGAGATCCATCTGCGGCTGGAGTTGCTGCCAGGGGCCGGGGCCTGCCGGCTGCGCTGCTCTGTCCTGGAGGCCAGGTGAGGTGTGGGAACTGGGGAGGCTCCTCCACCTTTGGGGCCCAGAGCTTCTTCCCATGTAATCCCAGCACTCTGGATGCTGAGGCAGGAGGATTCCAAGTTGAAGCCCAACCCTGGTAACATAGTGAGGCTATCTCAAAGTATAGGGGAAAGGCACGAGGATATAGCTTGGTTCAAAGGCCCTGGATTCAGCCCTGAACACGTGCGCGTGCGCGCGCGCGCACACACACACACACACACACACACACACACACACTTGTCCTGACTCAGACCTGTTTGGGGACCTCTGTTCAGGGACGTGACCTTTGGGGAGGCTATGCTGTTCTGATGGTGGAGCTTTGGTACCAAAGGGCATGGGGCTGGGGATTCAGGGGACCCTGAACTGTGTGAATACAGCTCCACTGCCTTCCTTCCCCGCGTTAAGCCCAGAGTGAGTTGGCCCTGTGTGTGTGTGTGGGTGTGTGTGTGTGTATTCAGGGGACCCTGAACTGTGTGAATACAGCTCCACTGCCTTCCTTCCCCGCGTTAAGCCCAGAGTGAGTTGGCTGTGTGTGTGTGTGTGTGTGTGTGTGTGTGTGTGTGTGTGTGTGTATGCGCTTGCATGTATACTGATCTTCGGTGGGGTGTAGGGTGAAAAGTTGCTGAAAATCTCCAGCCTGGGGTTGGGGCAGTGGCTTCCATGGCTCTGTGGGCCTGAGTCACCTATGACAGGGTCACCCCCCTCCCCCAGGGTATTTTTAGCTGCAGCCCACTCCTGTCTGGGTTGGGGTGTGAGTCATATGTTCTCTGTGAGAGGTGCCTTCCCTTCAGCCTCCAGATCCCCTCCTGGGAGCCCCTCCCCAGCCAGCACCCCTGGACCAGGGCCCCTTACCCTGGCATGGTCACCCCTTCTGGGAGGGAGGAAGACTTCTCCCCTGCAAATTCAGAGTGTGGGGCGGGTGATGGATGCCTTGAGCCTGTCCCCACCCTTCTCTTTCTGTCCACAGGATGGGGTGGTAGAAACCTCTGGACTAGGGCAGAGCAGCAGTCTCACCCCCATGCTCCAATCTAGCTTCCCCTGAGCAGCCCTGGCCTCTCTTTATGGTGAAGGGAAGGGGACTTGTTCCCTGTTGTCCTCAGCCCTGAGATCCTGCTGGGACCTTGAGACACCTAAGAAACTTCATTCGTTGCAAAGGCAGCAAAAACATGCTCTCCTGATCATTCCTGGCCAAACTGCTCAAGGCCAAACCTTGGAGTTTTAATAGTTGGTTTCGTGTGTGTGTGTGTGTGTGTGTGTGTGTGTGTGTGTGTGTGTGTGTGTACACGCATGTGTGCGTGTATGCAGTGCTGAGGTTGATCTCAGGGCATCCTACATGCTAGCATTATATACCACAGCAGCCTCGGCCCCTTAGACAGTTTTAAGGGGAGAAAGAAAAGCCAGGTGTGCTGGTGTGCACCTATAATGCAAGCACTCTGGGAGGCTGAAGCAGGAGGATCACAAGTTCCGTCCCAGCCTGAACAGCTTAGTGATTTAGTGTGACTTTCTCTCAAAATGAAAAAGAGCTGGAAATGTAGCTTGGTGTATAGGGCTCTGGGTTTATTCCCCAGTATCTGTGCAGGGGACAGAGATGAACAATTTAAATTTAAAACATGAAAAAAAGCAGGTAGAAAATATTTAGAGAGAGGCAGGGTGGGCTGTGTTGTTTTTCCTCAGGGGGCTGCTGGGAGCTGATTTGGACATTGTAAAGATCACCTGCACAGAGCAGGTTGCCTAGGGCTGCGTGTCACCCACCCTAGCAGGACACATTTCTGGGGAAGTGCTACCTTGCTGGCCCCAGGTGACAAGTGGGTAATCTCTGTCCCATCTTGGCACCAGGGACCTAGCCCCGAAGGACCGGAATGGTGCATCTGACCCCTTTGTCCGCGTGCGCTACAATGGCCGGACGCAGGAGACCTCGGTGAGGAGGCCAGTGGGCTGGGGTGGGGCGTGAGCCCAGGGACCCTTGCCTGGCCCTGTCCTAGCAGCTGACCTCCTTGCCACCACCTGACCCTCACCCGCAAGGTCAGGAATCAGGTCAGAACCATAGTCTTTGGGAGGAGCCTTTCTGTCTCCAACCCTCTTCTTGCCTAGCCACACTGGAGTGGGCAGGGTGAGTCGCAGACAGCCGGAGTGGGTATAATCTGCATGGTCCAACCGCTCCCCTCTCTTTTCGTCACCTCTGGGAACAGCCTGGGCAGTGAGCACAGTTGCACGGGGGTTGAGATTTAGGTTCTTTGAGGCTGCTGTTTTGCTCTGCCCTGGATAAGTCTGTTCCCCAGTCTGGGCCTCAAATTTCCCATCTAAAGCTGGGCCTGGTGGTGCACGCCTATAATCCCAGCACTTGAGAGGCTGAGGCAGGAGGATCGCCATGAGTTAGTTGAAGGTCAGTGTGGGCCACATAGTGAGTTCAAGGTCAGTTTGAATTACACAGCAAGGCTCTGTGGACTCTTGGCAGAGCCAGTGGAGGTGTTTCAGGGGCTCTGCCCTTACCTGGGCCCAAGGAGCCGGGTGCAGTGAGCCCTACTCCCACCAACCCCTCTCTGGGCAGGTGATAAAGAAATCCTGCTATCCACGCTGGAATGAGACGTTTGAATTTGAGCTGGAGGAGGGGTCCACAGAGGCGCTGTGTGTGGAGGCCTGGGACTGGGACCTGGTCAGCCGAAATGACTTCCTGGGCAAAGTGAGCAACACCCCACCCTTGCAGGCTGCATGCACCTGCCACAGCTGGTGTCCTCAGGGCCCCGCTTCCACCTCCCTGAGGATACCCAGGGAGCCTGATGCTCCCAGGACTAGCGGCTGTCCCCCACTGCCACATAGGCTCAGGGGCCCTTGGAAGGTGACCTTCCGCCTTCAGAGGTCAGTCCGTGCAAGGAAGAGACCCAAGTGTCCCCACACCGTCTGCCTTGCCTGCAGGTGGTGGTCAACATCCAGAGAGTGCGTGCAGTCCAGCAGGAGGAGGGCTGGTTCCGGCTGCAGCCCGACCAGTCCAAGAACCAGCGGGCTGAGTGAGTGTGCAGCTTGGCAATGGGGCTGGGGTGGAGAGGGTGAAGCTTTAGAGTTGGCTGCTGGTGGGGTCAGGGGTCAGGGGTCAGGCATGTGGCCCTGTGTTTCCTGCAGCCAATTGCCTGCCAGGCCAGGACCCACCTCTCTCCTTTCCTGAAATCCCACTGTGTCAGCCTTGTCCTCTGAGCCCTAGGACCACGCTAGTCTGCTTTCTGCCTTCAGGCAAGGTACAGGTTTAGAAGAAGCCTTCAGATGCTTTCCATCTTGGGCTTCCCTGCAGACTTCAGAGCCAGGATTCTCATCCCCAGGGTCAATGTCCTGAGCATGGCTCTGACGCTCCCTCCAAGAGATTCCCCAGGAACAGTTCTGCCAGGTGAAAGATGGGACCCCCAGTTAAAACTGAGTTTCAAACCAAGTGAGGTGGTGTGCACCTGTATTTCCAGGTGCTCTTGAGGCTGAGGCAGGAGGTTCATAAGTTCAAGACCAGCCTGTGCAACCTAGCAAGACCTTGTCCCAAAATTTTAAAAAAGGACGGGGGCATGTAGCTTAGTTAACAGCATTTGTCAAACAAGTGTGAGGCCCTGTGTTCAATCCCTAGGGCTGTGAAACAAAACAAAACAAAACAAAAAACCCTGAATTTCAGATATTTTCTCAGTATAAAAGTGATCGTGCAAATATGGGAGACATAAAAACGTTGGCCTGCTTGTATATCCTTGTATCCCCTTAGATGGTTTGGTTTTGGCTCTCTGCAGAAGGCCCCAGGTCCCCATCACACCCTTAACAGTGCAGGGGTGGGTGGCTGGGTGTGGATGCCACAGGAGCTGACTCCGAAGAGGCAGCCCAGGGCCACCTTGACAGCTCGTGCCATGCATGAGCTCCGGGGCTGTGTGTGGAGCAGCCAGGGCTGTGGGGGATGGTAGCCTTGGATGCCCTCACCCAGAGGTCACAGCAAGGAATCCTACAGGTTAGATCTGCTGTGGCAAGTTGCTTAGCCTGCCCCAGCCTCAGTTTCCCTGGCAGGATTTCCTTTCCTTTGTTCCCTTCATCCCCTCCTCCCTCATTCCTTTTCCTTTTTTTCTTTCAGTACCCCACCCCTCTCTCTCTACTTTTTTTATTTTTATTTATTTACTTATTTATTTATTTATTTATTTATTTTGGTACCGGGGATTGAACTCAGGTCTTTGTGCTTGCAAGGCAGGCGGCAGAACCACTGAGCTAAATCCCTGGCCCTACTTTTTTTATTTTAAGACAGGGTCTCACTAAGTTGCTAAGTTGACCAGCTACACTTGAACTTTAGATCTTCCTGTCTCAGCCTCTATGATTGCTGGGATTTCTGGTGTGCACCACCATGTCCAGCCCTGGCAGATTATTACAAGGTCTAGGAAACTGCATGTAAGCAAAAAGGTACACAGGAAGGTATTGTTATCTGGGAGTTTTTTTTTTTTTTCCAGTCTGGGGCTGGAACCCAGGGCTTTGTCCATGCTAGGGAAGCACTCTGCCACTGAGATCCACCCACTGCTGTCCCATCTTGGTGTTCACAGATCCAAGATCAGGGAACCTTGCATGCCCATTAGAGTCAAGCTTGGGGTCCACTGGAGTCTGGAGGCATCAGGGAGAGCCAGGCCTTGAAAACAGATGGAGTTTCCATGCCCTGAGGCAGCAAGGGCGGCCTTCCAAAGAAAGAATGCAGCATAGCCGGGCAGCTGGAGGGCAAGAGCAGAGAGGCTGTGAGCCTGGCTCAAGGGGCCAAGAATCACGGTAGTTTGAGGGGGCAAGGCCCAGGGTGGCCTGGGTCCATGGTGGAGAGGTCATAGGCTACTCATTCCAGGGGCAACCTGGGCTCCTTGCAGCTGGAGGTTCGGCTGAGGGACGAGACGGTGCTGCCCTCTGGCTGCTACCAGCCCCTTGTGCAGCTGCTGTGCCAGGAGGTGAAGCTGGGCACCCAGGTGAGGGAGCAGTGGGGGCAGGTGGGAGGGCCCAGGGCTGGTGGACCTACCCTCCATCTCCTGAACCCATCCTGCAGAGCAAACATTTGTAGGCCTGGTAAGGTGCTGGCCCAGTGCAGGGTCCAGCCCTTCCCATGGTCCTCTGAGGTCCTCGACTGGGGCCGCCTCTGTCCCTGCTGCCTCCTACAGGGCCCAGGGCAGCTGATCCCGGTCATCGAGGAGACCACCAGCACAGAGTGCCGCCAGGAGGTGGCCACCACCCTGCTCAAGCTCTTCTTGGGGCAGGGGCTGGCCAAGGAGTTTCTGGATCTGCTCTTTCAGCTGGAGCTGGGTCGCACCAGTGAGGCGGGGGAACTGTCCCAGGAGGGTGGAGGGGCCTCCTTAGCAGGCTAATGGTTCCCCTGGAGTGAGGCCGGCAAAGAGAAGGGGCAGAGGAGGCCCTTTATGTACTGGCGGGCTGCTTAGAACCCCCAAAGTCCACTGTCCTCCTTCCCCCAATGCCTTGCCCAGCTGCCTGCTAACTGCCCGCGTATTTGTAGGTGAGGCCAACACCCTGTTCCGGAGCAACTCTCTGGCCTCAAAGTCCATGGAGTCTTTTCTGAAGGTGAGGTGCATGGTAGATGTTATCCCTCTCTTACAGATGATGACACTGAGATGCAGAGAGGCCCCTTCTGTCATAGTATCCAGGGCCCTTGAAGGCCAATGATTTCATGAAGTGTGGAGAAGCAGTTTTGTTTGTTTTGTGTTTTTGGTACTGGGGATCGAACTCAGGACCTTGTGCTGGCGAGGCAGGTGCGGTGCCACTGAGCTAAATCCCAGCCTGCGAAGCAGTTTGTTAAGGCACCTGGTTGTGTACCTGGCCCTGTACCAGGTGGAAACTGCAGGCTGATGGTGACAGGGCAGCTGGGAAGGACAGCTGCTGGGGGGTGATGTACAGGGGAGGCCTGAGACTGACCAGTGTGGCTCACGGTAGGCGGCAGGGATGCGGTATCTGCACGGTGTCCTGGGCCCCATTATTGACCGGGTGTTTGAGCAGAAGAAGTATGTGGAGCTGGACCCCAGCAAAGTGGAAGTTAAGGATGTAGGGTGAGTCCGTGGTAGCAGATCAGACTGATCTGCAAGTGTGTGCTTCTGGCTTCTGCCTGAGTTTACCTGCCATTGCTTTGCCCACTTGTGTTGTGTGCCCATGTCTCAGCTAATACCTTTCAGCATCTGCATCCCTGGGAACCCCCATCTGCTGC
>NW_022900929.1:17466818-17513058 GCF_012274545.1 Fukomys damarensis | reverse complement strand
CGCTCCCGCCCCTTCCCCCTCCCCCTCCCGCGCAGGTGTTCCGGGCTGCACCGTCAGCAAAGTGAGGCCGAGGTGCTGGAGCAGAGCGCTCAGACACTGCGCGCCCACCTAGGGGCGCTGCTGAGTGCTCTCTGCCGCTCGGTTCGCTCTTGCCCAGCTGTGATCCGCGCCACCTTCCGGCAGCTGTTCAAGCGTGTGCGCGAGCGCTTCCCGGGTACACAGCATGAGGTGCGCCCCCTTCCTTCAGGGTCTGGGAAGAGGCGAGGGCAAGGGGTCCCAAAGGCGAGGGGAGGTCCAGGTCATTCAGAAAGGTGGGGAGGGGGCTTGCATGGGCCCAAGCCTGGGGGATTCCAGCCCCCATTTCCACTTCCCTCCAGAACGTGCCATACATCGCCGTTACCAGCTTCCTATGCCTGCGCTTCTTCTCTCCCGCCATCATGTCGCCCAAACTCTTCCACCTGCGTGAGCGCCACGCGGATGCCCGCACCAGCCGCACCCTGCTCCTGCTGGCCAAGGTGCGGGCTTGCGGGCAGGGGTCAGAGGGCCGGCTGAGTGTTTCGTAGGGGCCTGGGCAGGACTACTGTGGCTGGCTCCACAAAGGCCTTGCCTGAAACTCCACTGTACAAGGCTTTCTCGTGGTTGCCTCCACTGAACCGGTCTCAGAGATAAAGGAACAGGCTCCTGAGGAGACGGAGATAACCCTAGGCCTACCTGGTGAATCCAGGCCCTCCAACCTGGGTCTCCAGACTCTCAGGCTGTACCTTTCTGCCCAGCACTGGGATGGGCTCCCCAGTGCAGCAAAGTTTGGTATTAAACCTGTAGAGGAGCTGGGTGGTGTCATGTATAGCTGTAATCCTAGCAGTCTTGGGAGGCTGAGGCAGGAGGATGGCAAGATTGGGCAATTGACTGAGACACTGTCACAAAATTTAAAAAGTGCTGGGAGGCCGGGCATGGTGGCGCATGCCTGTAATCCCAGCAGTCCGGAGGCCGAGGCAGGAGGATCGCTGTGAGTTTGAGACCAGACTGAGTTACATAGTGAGTTCCAGGTCAGTCTCACTACATAGTGAGACCTTGTCTCAAAAACCAAAAAATAAGCGCTGGGAATGTAGGTTCAGTTCTCAGTACCACACACACACAAAAGAACAAAAAAACCTGTAGAGGAACGTCAATAGGTTGTACCCAAATGGCCTCAGTGATCAGTTCCCATTAAAGGCCTCAGTGTCGTGATCCATTCAATCCTGATTCCCCGTGTACTTAGAGATATGCCCATGGGGAAGTGCTCTGCCGCCTCTACCTCCGTCTTCACAGCTGGAGTGCGGTGCACCCACAAAGCCTGGTCCTTCCGGCTGTCACCTGCAGGCTGTCCAGAATGTGGGCAACATGGACACGCCAGTTTCCAGGGCCAAAGAATCCTGGATGGAACCGCTACAGCCTACCGTGCGCCAGGGTGTGGCGCAGCTGAAGGACTTCATCACCAAGCTCGTGGACCTCGGGGAGAAGGAGGGTGAGCGCATCCCTGCGCAGCCCCTCCCCGTTGCCTCTGCTGGGTTATGCCTCCACCAGTCTCCGGTTCGCTGTGACTTGGCCCGTGGCTCCGCCCACTTCTGTCATCACTCGCAGCCCCGCCCACCGCCTCCCAGGCCTGCGGTTTGGTCCTCCGGCTTATGGCTCCGCCCACTGTGGTTTAGGTCTCCTGTCCTTAGTCACAGACTCCACTTCTGGTCCCCGCCCTTGTCCTCGCCCTTGCGGCTCTCACTCTAACCTCCCTCCTGGGCCCTCAGAGCTGGACCTGCAGCGGACTCTGAGCTTGCAGGCGCCCCTGGTGAAGGAGGGGCCGCTCTTCATCCACAGGACCAAGGGCAGGGGCCCGCTCGCGTCGTCCTCCTTCAAGAAGATACACTTCTCTCTCACCACTGAGGCCTTCAGTTTTGCCAAGACACCCGGCTCCAAGGTGGGTCAGGAGGGAGGCTGTCCGACGGTACGTCCAGCCTTGGCTCAGCTGTGTGTATATAGGGAAGGTGTCTCCCTTGTAAATGTGGGTAAGGGCCCCCGTTTTCCGTGCTGCTGACACCTAGTTGAGATGGGCTTTGTGCAGGCCCTCAGCCGAGGCCTGGCACATGGTGTGAGCTAGGTGCATGGCTTCATTGGAGGCACTGCATCCCCTGGGCTGCTCCCTTTTGAGCTCTCTGCCCCCAAGAAGGGTTAGGGACCCCTTTCTGGGCTACCTGGACCCCAGGCATCCAGGTTCTGGGGGGCGCTGTGAAGGGTGCTTAGCCCATCTGAGCAGGTTAAGTGTGGGGCGGAGAGAGGTGCAGGAGTTAGTCACCCTCTGGTCTGAAGCCAGCCTAGGGGGTCCCGCCAGAAGAGGGGCACAGTTTCTTCCCACAGGGGACCTCTCAAGCTGCTGTTACACAGTTTTGCTGCCCAGGCTTATTTAATTCTGGCCCCAGTCCATCATAGTCTGTGAAAGCCAGGACGCTTGGGCCACTGTTGTGATGTCCACCCTGAGCTAGGCTTCTCCTAGATGGCCCTGCTGCCACCAGGGGAAGCCCACCTCCTCCAAGGGGCTCCAGTGTGACCTGCTGGGAGCCTCACCACTCTTTCCTCTCACACCTGCTCTTCCTGTCCCGGCTCACCAGATTGCTGGTGTCATTCCCACACAAAGGTCCTGTCTGGGTCACAGATCGCCTCACCAAGGTTCCTGAAAGTCTGTGTGCCTCTGATGATGGGGCGTACACTATGGCAAATATAGCTTATTCTGTCTGTGGCTTTGTGTTAAAAAGTTTTTTATGCCCAGCATGGTGGTACCTGCCTGTAATCCCAGCACTTGGGAGGCTGAGGCAGGAGAGTTGTGAGTTTAAGGCCAGCCTGGGCTACATCATGAGACCATGTTGAGAGAACAGAAAGAAATTGATTTGCCTTGAGCTCAAGTCAGCTTTCTGTGATGTTTCTCCTCTGATCTCTGCTCAGCCCCTCTGCCTTCATGTGGCAGAAGACCACTGACCCAAGTGTGGTCTCTAGAACCCCAGAACCCCTGAGCTTTCTACTCATTCCCCTAGGGATGGATACAAAGCCTCTTTGTCTACTTGGCCCACTTTAATTTTCCGAGGCCCCTCTTAGACCATGGCATCCGGAACTGCACACAGCACCACAGGTATTATCTGAACCCTGAAAAGCAGAATAGACCTGGTGGTGAACCTATGGCACGTGTGCCACAGCGGACTGTTTGTTATCACTGAAAGCTCTGAAAGGTTTGCCATCACTGGAATAGGCTTTTGGCCACTACATCTGTGTGTTATATCTTTTTTTTTGTTCTGATACCACAGTGGAGTCCTATTCAATCTTCTGAAGCCCAAGTGATTTTTTGTTTTTCTCTAAAAATAGCAGTTGTGATGCATGCCTGGATTCTTAGCATGGGGGCGGGGGTTGAAGCAGGAGGATTGCAGCAAATTCAAGGTCAGTTTAAACTATATAGTAAGACCCTATCTAAAGAAAATAAAACTTCAAAGGCCGGACATGGTGGTGCACGCCTGTAATCCCAACACTCAGAAAGCTGAGGCAGGAGGATCACTGTGAGTTCCAGACCAGCCTGGGCTACATAGTGAGTTCCAGATCAGTCTCAACTACATAGTGAGACCCTGTCTTAAAAAAAACCAAAAACCCGGGCTGGGGATTTAGCTCAGTGGTGCTCCCACCTGCCTCACAAGCACAAGGACCTGGGTTTGGTCCCTGGTACCAGACAAAAAAATAAAAATAAAAACTTCAAAATACTAGAGCTTAGTATTTGTTCCTCTTTTTTATTTTCTGGTATTAGGCTTCATGCCGAGCTACATTTCCAGCCCCCTTTTTTACTTTTTATTTTGAGGCAGTGCCTTACTAGTGGCTAAATTGCCCAAATTTTCAGTCCTCCTGCCCTGGCCTCCCAGAGCACCAGGATGACCTCCGCAACACCCCAGGTCACGGATGAACCCGGTGCTCCAGGTGGAGCCATCCCATCACCCTCCATGGTGGCTCACATCTCCACTGTGTGATTTAGCTGCAAAGGAAATGTGCTTGGGGAGGAGGCCCTGAGTGTCTGCCATGCTCACAGCCTCCCGTCCAGCTGTGTCCTGGGCCCACCACTCCCACGTGACCCACCTTGGGGAGTCACAGCTGTATTTGCCCAGCCCTGGCTCATTCTGCAATCTCCCATGCCACGATTTTATGGACTGTTTTTCTGCCCCCACATGCAATTGAGAACACGCAGCGTTTGCCTTTTTGTGCCTGGCCTGTTTCACTAACAGTGTCCTTCAGCTCCATCCTTCTTCCTGCAAATGACAGGATTTTGTTCTTTTTTGTGGCTGCATCGTATGGCACTGTAGTGACTTCTCTTTCAGCACAGCCTCCCCCTCACCACTGCTGGCCTCTGGTCCCTCACTGTGTGCTGTCTTCTGACCCTCGTTGCCCTCCCCCGGCAGCACTCTTCCCAGCCACCTGACTGGAAGCAGGTCTCTGCTGGTCCTGGGCTGCCTGCTCACCGACCAGTTCTTTAGTGCAGGGTCCCCTGGGCACTTCTGCATCCTCAGTGAAGCCTGATCCCGGGACAGTGCCCTCTCCCCGCAAGTCCGGGCCACATTGTGCTCCTTGGAACAAGCTCTGCCCATCCCTGGATGTGTCCTGCGGGTGCCTATGCAGCACTGCCCCTCTCTTCTGCCTCCCCTTTATCCATTGACAGATCCCACCCCAAGACAGATCAAAGATGTGCCCCATGGCTTCCAGGAGAGGGCGCCTCTGCTTGCCACTGAAGCCTGGGGGGCATGGGCCTGGATGGCAGGTTGGGGAGCATGGAATTATCCTTAGGCCCATGGGGACCCCTTGTTCTGATGGGACAGTATTCAAGAGGCAAGCAGAGGCCAGATGTGGTGGCGGATACCTGTAATCCCGGCACTCAAGAGGCTGAGCCAGGAGGATTTCTGGGACTTCAAGGATAGCCTGTGCTACATATTAAGTTCAAGGCCACCCTGAACTACAAAGGGAGACCCTATCTCAAAAAAAGAAAAAAAAGGCAAGGTAGGGGGCTTGGGTTGAAGCTCAGTGGGAGAGCACTTGACTAGTTTGTGTTTTGTTTTTTGGGATTTTTTTTTGGTACCGGGGATTGAACTCTGGTCCTTGCGCTTGCAAGGCAGGCGGTGGAACCACTGAGCTCAATCCCCCACCCTTGACCAGTATTTTGAAACCCCAGCACTGCAAAAAAGGGGGATGTGGCAAAGGGGACATTGATTTGGCATTGGCAAGTTGGGGATCCCTCAGGAAGGGGGCTGTTTCGATCCACAGCATCTCTGTTTCAGTCGTGTCTCATTCCATTCATCAGTGGCTGTGGGATGACTTTCAAGCCTGGGAAAGCAGAGGCCAGTTGGAAAATTAATCAGTTCACGGGGACATGCCGGGTCCTGGCAGGAAGGGCTTGGAGCCCTGGGAAGAAAACCCAGTGTCCTTCGCTGTCCGGAAGCTCAGGCCTCCTGGGCCAGCTCCACCCCTTCCAGGGCCTGGGTGCTTGGTCACCCTCTGTCAGGGCTGTGTCCCAGCTGAGGTCACTCACTGAGCGCTCCAGGTCCCCAGCCAGGCCAGGTGCTGCCGGGAAGGGGAAGCTGAGGCCCAGAGGCAAGAAGGGGAGCTGCCCTGAGCCTCCCCTCCCCTGCCCACCCAGAAAAGCACCCTCATCAAGCTGGCCAATGTCCGCGCAGCGGAAAAGGTGGAGGAGAAGAGCTTCAGCAGCTCGCACGTCATGCAGGTCATCTACTCGGACGACGCAGGCCGGCTGCAGACCGTCTACCTACAGTGCAAGGTGGGGTGGGCAGGGGACCTGGGGGAGGAGTGGTTTCCCACCCCCTGCTGGCCACACTGGGTACAGCAAGGTGTATCTGCTCCCTGTGTGCTCTCTGTGTAGGGGTATGGGCGGGTAGTCTTTGTGTGGCTGAGTTTCTTTTTGTTTGTTTTTGTTTTTTGTTTTTTTTGAGACAGGGTCTCACTGTGTAGTGAGACTGACCCGGAACTGACTATGTAGCCCAGGCTGGTCTCGAACTCACAGAGATCCTCCTGCCTCAGCCTCCCAAGTGCTGGGATTACAGGGGTGCACCACCATGCCTGGCTTGTGTGGCTCAGTTTCTAAATGCACGTCTCTGTCGTTTGGAGTTTGCGTGTTGTACCATTTGTGGGAAATTGTATTTCCAAATGGGTGTTTATGTGTACCAACATGTAATCACACATTTATGCTCATGTGAGACTTTGGTAAATGTTCGCAGATAGCCTGCTCATCACTATTACTCATTCATTCATTTAAGGCTATCCATTGAGTGGCTGGGCATGGTGCACACCCCTGTAATCCCAGCACTCGGGAGGCTGAGGCAGGAGGATCACTGTGAGTTCCAGACCAGCCTGGGCTACATAGTGAGTTCCAGGTCAGTCTCAACTACATAGTGAGACCCTGTCTCAAAAAACAAAACAAAACAAAAAACAAACTATCCATTGAGGAGCCGGGTGGGGTGGTGCAGGTCTGTAATCCCAGCACTCTGGGAAGCAGAGGCAGGAGGATCACAGTCTTGAGCCCACCTGGGCAACTTGGTGGTTTAACAAGACCCTGTCTCAAAATAAAAATAAGTTTAAGAAGGGCTAAGGGTGTAGCTCAGTACAACAGCCCTGGGTTCCATCCCCGGAACTGAAAAAAAAATTGAGGGTTAGGGATATAATTGGGTAGCAGAAAATATGTTTAGCATGTGCTATTCCTATCACCCAAAAACATGTACATGGACACAAATATAGATGTTCCTCATTTAACATCTTACCTGCTTAATCAGACTTGCGAGTGAGACATGCTGTTCAGATTTATAATATCTTTTTTTTTTTTTTTTTTGCGGTGACGGGATTGAACTCAGTACCTTATGCTTGTGAGGTAGGCACAGTGCCACTGAGCTACATCCCCAGCCCAGTACTGTAGTTTTATGTTGTTTTACATTACAGTACTGCATGTAAGAGATAGGCAAATAAAAGCAAGGCTGTCACATTGGAGCTCCTGTGACCGTTTCTTTGTTCTGAATATTGTGATGTGCACACTGCATCCTGTCCCTTATGTAGCAGTCCTCCTTTAACGACCTGTCACAGGAGCGGAGCTTGGCTGTTAAATGAGGAAAACGTGCTGTGCGTATATGGAGTCTGCCAAAAAATGTATATATCAGGAAAAGGAAAACTTGGATAAATACTTTAATACTAAATCTGTTGAGACATGGTGAGATTAATGCAACTTACCTTTGGCCTTTACAGTTACAAGAGGTGCTCAAACTGGTAGCTGTTAGCTTCCAGACATTTATTAGTATTGTGAACTGCTGAAGGTGTGTGTGTGTGTGTGTGTGTATATATATATATTTTTTTTGTACTTATACAGCAGTACCTTGGTTCACACACACTTTTGTTTGTGAACAATTTGGTTCGCAAATAGGTGTGTGGAAAAATTTTGTTTTTGTTTGCGAACTCTGCATCAGATGACAAACACAACTACAGCCGTTTTTCTAGCATGAACACAACATCTTTTCCAAAATCTTGGAACAAAAATTATGTTCATGAGCTGAGGCACTGCTGTGTATGTATACACACATGTATATATTAAGGAGCTACTAGGTCCTGGGCCCAGTTCAAGGTGAGGGATGCAGGGGTGGAGTCCCTCCCCCCATGAAGCTTATATCTGTGGGGAGAAGATGGACCGATGAATATTTTGAGTTTTTAAAATTTGTTTGTTTTTTCCTGTACTGGGGATTGAATTCAGGACCTTGTGCTTGCCAGGAAGGCAAGGTGCCATGGAGCTACATCCCCAGCCCCGTTTGCCTTTTTTTTTTTGGTACCGAGGATCGAACTCGGGACCTTGAGCTTGTGAGGCAGGCAATGGCACCACTGAGCTATCCCCAGCCGTCTTTTTTGCTTTTTTTTTTTTTTTTTTTGGTACCAGGGATCAAACTAAGGTCCTTCTGCTTGCAAGGCAGGTGGAGGAACCACTGAGCGAAGTCCCCAGCCTCCTGTTTATTTTTTGAGACAGTGTCTCTCTATGTACTTAAGACTGGCCTTGAACTCACCATGTAACCCAGGCTGGCCTTGAACTTGGGGCATTCCTCCCTCAGGTGCCCAAGTACTTGGGAAGAGACCAAAGGGGACTTGAAAGAGGAGCTGCCTTAGGGTAGGCAGGGAAGACCTCTGATAGGTGGCATTAGAACAGCCACACATGAGGGATGAGGCAGATGTGTATCTGAAACAAGGACAAGGACAGAGAACAAGCAGGAGGGCTGGGATGTAGCACAGAGGTGCTGTGCCTGCCTTGCAAGTGCAAGGTCCTGAATTTGATCCCAGGTACCAGAAACAAACCAAGAACAAGCAGGAAGGCTGAGGTTGAGGGGCCGGGCTTCTTCCCAGGGGTGACAGTCCCAGGCCCTGGGAGAGGAGGTCACTGACTTTGGGGGGCCCTGACTGCTAGGGCTTCCCTTTAGGGTCAGAGTCCAAGCCACAGAGGACAGGTGGCCGCAAGGCCACCACATGCGGCAGGCAGGTACTGGGGTGCCTGCCTGGAGGCTGTGCTCACCAAGCTGTATCCATAGTTTCAGAGCCATGGAAGGGTGGGGAGGGCTATGGGCTGGGAGGGCAGCTTCCAGGGGTGGTGACCATGCTGTTCCCGCAGTGTGTAAACGAGCTGAACCAGTGGCTGTCTGCACTACGGAAAGTGAGCATCAACAACGCCGGCCTGCTGGGTTCCTACCACCCTGGTGTCTTTCGTGGGGACAAATGGAGCTGCTGCCACCAGAAGGACAGGACAGGTGGGAGCCCCTGCTCTGCGTCTGTCCTGGCAACCCGGGTGGTGAAGCCTTGTGGTCTGCCCGGGAAGCTACCTGGGGACCCAAGCTGAGGAGAACCCGCCCTCCAGGTGCTCAGCGCACACAGGGCTCCAAGCCAGGCAGAACCGACCTGTGTAATGCACACGAGTGAGTCTGCTGAGGCTCTGAGGGGCCTGAAGACCCATTAGAATCCCATTTTGAAGACTTGTCATCCAGTACTTCCCAGGCGCATCTGGCCAGGCCCCTGGGGACCCTGATCCTGCAGAGAAGCTTCTTGTGTGACCGGTGTTCTGAGCAGGGCACTTGAGGGAGACCAGGCTAGCGGGCCTCAGAGCACCCATGCTGCCACATCCCACACTGAGACAGGGCAGGGCAGGAGGGCACTGCGGGCACCAGAAGTTGGCGGGAGGTGGCTCCTGGAACTCTTGGTGGCCGTGGAAGTGGTGGACATTACTATGGTCTGATATCCTAGCCACTTGCACACTGGGCCGGACACTGTGTCCCCAGAGCCCAGCGTGAAAGGCGCCATGCAGCCTCACCCACCCTTTCCAGTCCTGCTCTGGATTTGTGGTTGAACAGAGGTGGGTGCTGGTGGCTTTTTACAAAGGCACTGCTGGCTGGTTCACCCGACCCGCAGGTTGGGGACACTCTTGTTCCAGGTGAAGTGGAGCTCACTGTGGCCCAAGAAGCAGGACCTGAGGTCCCATTTTGTAAGGGAGAAACCGAGGCTTAGAGGGCAGGTAATTCAACCAAGATCGCAAAACCAGCACATAGCAAGGCCACCTCATTCGGAGGTATTCACCCCTGGAGGCCCACCTCTCCAAAACCTGGTTTTGTTTTTGTTTGGGTTTTTTTTGTTTTTTGTTTTCCGAGACAAATTCACATCAGGGAGGCCTTGTAGCTGAGGCCAGCCTCAAACTTGTAATGATGCTCCTGCCTCGGCCTCCAGGGGTGCTGGGGTTACAGGCGTGCCCCACCACACTTGGGTGTTTCTATTTTTGCAGTACTGGGGATGTTTCTGTAGTACAGGGCCTCCGGTGTGCTAGGCAAGTGCTACACCACAGCCCACTCCATCTCTTACCTTACCTTCATGTGCCTGAATGGTGCCCTGCTTAACATCTATGCTGAGTAGTCACGGTTCCCGTGGTTGAAGCCAAGCTGAGCTCCTGCAGCCAGAAGGGTAGGGAGGGAGCCAAGGCAGGACCTGGGGGCCACCTGAGTCCATCCCTGTCCCATCCCAGGCCTGTTTCCCCATGTGAACCACCAGGCAGTTGGACGTGGTGGTCCCATAGTAACTCCACCCTCTCTCTGCCATCAGATCGGGGCTGCGATAAGACTCGGTCTCGAGTGACCCTGCAGGAATGGAACGACCCTCTCGACCAGGACCTTGAGGCCCAGCTCATTTACCGGCACCTGCTGAGTGTGGAGACCGTGCTGCGGTGAGGCGTCCACACCGGGTCCCCCATAGGACTGCCTGGCAACCAGGCTGGGCCAGGCTGGGATTGGAGCTGGGGCAGCTGGGTGGTGGCTGTCACTTCCCTACCTGTGGTCCCAGCACCTCACCACCTTCACAGCCACATCCAGGAGGCTCTCTGCAATGCGAGCTCCACAGGTCAGGCTGCTTCCCGCCTGGCCTTGAGGTGGGCCCAGCCCCCATGGTGGCCTCAGAGTGGGCTGCAGTAGAGCTGTTTTCTTCCCACTCTGTGCCCTGGGTGGAGGCGGCTGGGGTCCTCCTTGCTCCTCGCTGATTCTCCTGGTCTTCTCTCTTCCTACCAAGCCTTCCTAAGCTTGTGCGATCCAAGCAGAGGCACCTGCTGCCCTGTAGGCCATACTTGCCAACAGCCTGCAATCACTTTGTGGCACCTCCTGTCTGACGGTGTGGTCCTGGCCCACTGCCCACCCTGCCCTCCTGCCCCCAGTCAAAACTGACCCACTTGCTCAGCTGGACCCTGGCTTGGTGGCTGAGTGGTGGGTGGGGACGAGTGGCTTTTTACTGGGGCATTGCTGGCTGACCGGACCTGCGGCCTCTGGCTGTGACCATAGCATCGAGGCCCTTGTTTAGGGTCTGGAGGCTGCTGGGCATTGAACCCAGGACCTTCTCAGGAAGCAGGGAGGGGTGTGCCAGGCAAGGGTCACTTGGTGAAAATATGGATGTTGTCCCAGCAAAGCAGGGCAGCATGCTGGGCTGACCCTTCAGGGCCTGGAAGAGGACACATCTGTCCCCAAATAGCAGGGACAGGGTAAGAGGGAGGAGCCCCAAGAATGCTGGAGTAAGTGGCATGTAGCCTGAGACCCACACCCTGCTCACCTTCCTGGAAACAGAGCAAGATCTGGCAGGGTCCAGGATATTTGTGGACCCATTAGAAACTGCTTAAGTTGGGTGTGGTGGTGCATGCTGGTAATCCCACCATTCTGGGAGGCTGAGGCAGGAGATTTTTTTCAAGTTTGACCCCAGCCAGGGTTAGCAACCCTGTCTCAAAATAAAAAAAGAGTTGGACATGTAGCACAGTGCAAAGACCCTGGTTTCAATCCCAGTACTGGAACCAAAACCAAACCAAAACGAAACCTATCTTCTACCCCATAAGAAGGAAATGTAGCCTAGGAGGCATGGTGGTGCATGCCTATATCCCAGCACTCAGGAGGCTGAGGCAGGAGGAAGGATCACTGTGAGTTCAACGTCAATCTGGGCTTCATAGCAAGACACTGTCTCAAAAAACAAACAGGGCCAGGGATGTAGCTCAGTGGCACCATGTCAGTCTGGTAAGTGACATTGTCCTGAGTTCGATCTCCTGTACTGGAAAAATAAATTAAACTAAAAAACAGAAGAAGGAACTTCAGGGCTGGGTGTGGCTGTGTTAAATGGCATGCTTAGCATGTGTGAGGCCCTAGGGCTTGTCTCTAGTACCCCCAAAAAACCGATAGGCAGGGCCAGAGATTTAGCTCAGTGGTGCTGCCCCCTGCCACCAAGGTACAAGGTTCTGAGTTTGATCTCCGTTACCAAAAAAAACAAAAACAAAAAACAGGCAATTCATTCCAAGGTGAGTTGAGATGGGGTCTTTGAAACCTCCACTGGGCCCGCAAATCCCAGTAGTGGGTTCCTGCTTGGGCTGCAGAGAGCTGCTGACTGACCCCCGCTTGGGTAGGGTTGGTGGTTGGAAGAGAGGAAGTGGGAGGTGACTCAGGACTGAGCCTTGGGTACTGAGTTTCTTCTTTATAGACCACAGGAGTCGGTGCTGGCCCCTAGAGCCCCCGGGCTCAGGAGGCCCACATGTGGTCCCCCTGACCCCCAGCAAAAGCCCGGCTGTGGCCATGGTCACCCTGTCCTTCCCACAGGGAGAAGCACCGGGAGCTGAATGGGGACACAGAGATAGGCACGGTGCCTGCAGGCCCTGGTGAAGGTAGGTTCCTCCCAACCAGGACTCGCTTGGGGGATGGAGGGGGGTTATGGGAGCCTCGCCAGTTGCCCTCATGGCCCCTCTGCCCTCAGCCTCTGAGGACCCCCTGGCAGCACTGCTTGCGGTGCTGCAGGACCTCCGTGTGTCACACAGCTCCAGCCAGGCCGACCAGCACTCCTCAGAGCCCCACTGCACCCTGGAGCTGCAGACGTGAGCGGGCCCTGAGCCTGACCCTGCCAGTCACCCGACCTGTAGGGTGGGCCTGGGTGTTTCCTGGGGAGGGCTGTCACAGCCACCTGAAGTCTGGGGATATAGGGGACTTGTACTCCTTTAAGAGGCCTGGCTGCTCCCTGCGCCCCTGCAGCTCTTACTGTCCCTGACCCACTGTCTCCAGGCAACGTCCCCCTCCTGCCTAGGCAGACCCAGCCCGCAGCCACTCCTAGGATGGTCCTGGCCCAGGAGACTGGGTCTACACCTCAGCATCCCCTCACTACTTCCTGGCACTGCCTGGCCCCCAGGGTATGGCGTCACGGTGCTCCGTTGCCCACAATAAACCTGCTAGACTGCCAAGGCTCTGAGGTCTTGAATGGGAGTCCAGGGGAGCCCAGGGGCTGCTGGGGCTGCAGCAAAGGACTGGAGCCACCAGCAGAGCCTCTGCATCTCTGTCCCTCACTCCTGCTTCTCCTTTCCTGGCATCAGGGCTCCTTTCTCCTCCTGGCTACTGTTTCTGTCTTGCTCCTCCATCTGCATGGGCTGTGGGGCCTCTCGAGTCTTGTCAGTGCCAGCCACTCTCTCCTCAGAGCAGCTGTCACATGTACATGCACCCCCACTGTGTCCCTGGAGACCTCCCATTCCTCATATTCGGCTGAGGCTGTGGGCCTGGTGGACATGCCAGTGCTGACCTCCCAGCTGTGACCCCAGTGACTAGTCTCAAGGTGCCTTGGCCAGGCCATCCCCTCTGTCTCTCTTAGACCACAGAGCCCATAGGCCACCCTACCCCACCCTGGCTCACAGGGTGTGTCTGACCCCTTCCTCTCTAGAAGCCCCAGGCTGGGCTTGTCAGTCCATAGTCCCCTCACCTGGAGGCTGGGACTCTCAGGGCTGCTTCCGGGGAACCCTGGGAGCTGGTGTGCTGGTCCTTGGCCTAGTCCTCTGAGGCCCAGCAGCTGCCCTCTGCGGGCCACCCACAAGGCCCAGGTGGCACTCAGAGCCTCTGCCTAGCAATGAAGACCAGTCCCCAAGGGCACAGCTGAGAGGCCTAGGGTGGCTGAGCTGCCGGTGAAGGTGGGGGGCTCTTGTCCCTTCTGCACCCTGCCCCTGTGGTTGATTGGCTGCCGGGCCACAGGGCGCTGCTGCTGGGGATAGCCTGGGGGCAGGGTAGATGAGGCCTTAGCACCTCTGGGGGAGGCCTCCAGACTACTCAGCCTCCTGTCCCAGAGCCCCCTTGCTGAAGCCTGGCTCCTAGCAGCAGCAGCGGACAGACAAGATCCCCTGCAGGTGGGCTGTGCTCTAATGTCTTCCCTGCATCTGTCCATTTCTTTCTCCCCTGTCAGCCTATTAACAGTACTACAAAAAACCCACACAAAACTATTAACAAGGGTAGTAATTTGCCCAAGGTACATAGAGAGGAGCTAGCCCTTCAGTTCCAAGTTCCAACCAGAATGCTTAAAACCACGTTTAAACCACATGTGTGATCCCAGCACCGAGAGAGGCTGAGACAGATCACAAGCTTAAGTCACATCTGGGCAACATAGTGAGAGCCTGTCTCAAACAATAAAAAAAGGGCTGTGGCCCTGAGTTCAGTCCCTAGTACTGAAAAAAAAAGGGGGGGTGTTGGGGAAAGCTAACTTGTAGAGCATTTTGAGAGGAGAATGCTAGGGTAACACTGCTGCTAGATAGAAAACTGGTAAATAGTTTTCTTTAATGTCAGTATCTGGGTTTAACTGAATAGATAGCAAAGCCAAACATAGGCACAGTTCCAGAGATTAGGATCAGCAAACTGTACAGGGCCAGGCTGTAGGTCTTGGCCACACCTGTTCTAACACATGACACAAAAGCAGCTGCGGACAGTGGGGAAAGAAATGCAGGTGATGCATATTCCAGTAAACTATTTACAAGAACAGGTGAAAGGCCGGATCCAGCCCTGTACAGGCCCTGAGGTGTGCCCACCTCTGCCCCATAAGTGGGCAGGTCTGTCCAACAGTGTTTCTGGTGTGAAACTGACAACATACGCCACACACTCCCCCTTCATCTCTCCAAGGTGACACAATTTTTCTAAAGGTTCTATTCACTAGCAGCCTCTTCTGTAGCTGTGCCAAGCAGACCTGTCTCCTCTAGTCTACAAGAGGATGGGAATGCTCACTTGGCCTCCTGAGGCACCTCAACATTGAGCTACTGGAAATACTATAGACTGATGCCTTTCTGGAAACCAGATCTCATTGGTTTGGGAATAGGCAGGTGTTACCAGAACTCTCCAAGACAGATCAAATTTCCACAGTGCCAGGGCCGGAGAGGCCCCTGGTGGGCAAAGTCCAACGAAAGGTTGTCATTGCAATCACTTCCAAGTCCCTGGAGCATCCCTGACACAAATTCTTTCAAGATGACTCACACGGATGGGGGTTACATTGGGGCGTCTTCACCCTCACTGCTTTCTATTGCCCACCTCTCACAGATCCCCCCAACCACTTGGCCTGGAGTCAAGGGCCTGTGTGAGCTTCCTTCAGAGTGACACTTCCTCAGCCCAAGGCTCAAGGCTTCAAGAGAGAAACGGAGTTAGTGGTGCAAACTCCAGATTCCCTTGGGGCTGCCCAGCCTGTAGCAACAGTCGCCAAGATGTTAGGACTCTAGTTTCTCTGAGTCCCCAGCTCTTGTTTCAAACAGCTCAGTTAGAGCTTTTATACTAAACTGTAGTCTTCATATCAACCAATCGGTCAACCAATCGGATCGAGGGTAATAGACGTCGCTCGTAGCACTTCTCACATCTGTATATGCTTGCCTCCTCCCCCAACCTTCACCCAGTTCTCCCGCCACCACGAAGCCGGTGACACTCAGCCAGAGGTCTGGAAGCAGATGGCACAGGTGTCCACACACAGTCCCCTGGCCAGGAGAGTTCTCCAACTCCCTGGCCCTCCTGCTATCAGCCCCAACTGCCTACTACCCCGAAGCTCCATTCTCAGGTGCCACTCCAAGGAACATTTTCAAAGAGAGATCAGGGTATGGGAAGCCGAGAGGCGCATGAGTTTAGCTTGAACCTTTGTCTAGGCAGAAGCAGCCCAGCCTTTCCAGAGCTTGGTGCACACACCAAAGGCACCCACGGGGCAGGCCGCTTCAGGGACTACGCATGCGCAGAGCCTTGCCGGGGGGGGGCCGGCTTTCCTGCGCCTGCGTGAAGTCCTTCAGTCTGATTGGCGGCTTGGAGGCGGTGCCTAAAGTGGTGTCGCGGGTTTAAACGGAAGGAAGTAGCGTCGCAGGGCTGTGACGTCAACGGCCCTTTCCCGAGTAGACGGGGTTGTGGCGCCGTGATGAACGCTCCACCGGCCTTCGAGTCGTTCTTGCTCTTCGAGGGTGAGAAGAAGTAAGTGAAACTTGCCAGGGCGCGTAGCGGCGGACCGAGGCTTCGCTTCTCGGGCCTTGCCCGTCGGCGGTCAGCTTCTGCGGCCTCTGGGGCTTCTGCCCGGGGAACCGAGCAACTTGTTTTAGGTACTGGGGGATTGAACCTGGGGCCTTCTCTACGACCCCAGCCCTTCATTTATTTTTTAAAATTTATTTAAAAAATTGCGACAGGGTTTCACTAAATAAGTTGCCCAGGCTGGGTTCGAACCTCCAGTCTTCCTTCCTCGGCCTCCACCGTGCGGGGATTACAGGTGTGCTCCACTACGCCCGGCTGCAGAGTAGTTTTGCTCGGCCCGTGCCGGCCGAATTGAAGGCAGCTTACGAAGGCAGTGTCGACCGCACCCATTTTGCACATGAGGAAACTGAGGCACGGGGAAGTTGAGTAACTTTCTCCGAGCTCCCGGGAAGTGGCAGAGCTCCAAAGTTCTTTTCCTCAGACCTACCAGCCTCTTCTCTTGTCTCCCACAATCTCCATCCTTAGTGCAGCAGCCGATGGCTCTGGAGCTGATCCTTGTGTATCATTGCTGGTATAAAGCCTGTAGTGACTCTGTTGCCTGCAGGTTGAGGCCCAATGGTCAGACAGCTTGGGCTTGGTTCTTGGATGCCCTGTCCCCTGTTTATGGACTGTTTCTAGTTTTGGCTGAGATTTAGTTTCCTTATTTGAATAATGGACTTATTAGTGGTTCGTTTTGTTCTTTTTTAGACCAGGTGTCATTCATTATGTAGCCCAGGCTGGCTTTGAACTCTCAGTGATCCTCCTGCCTCAGCCTCTGGAGCGTTGGGATTACAGGCGTGTGCCACCATGGCTGGCTCTGTATTTACTATATTTACTCATAGAGTTTTCTCCTATATGAGATTAGAAGAGGTAGAAGAGGAAGATTGAGCACATTAGTAACCTGGAAAATATTGGCCTTTCATTCTTAAGATGTTCTGGCCCTTTCTAGCACTCCAGCCTCCTTGAGGGCAGAGACTCTCAACAGGGGGTTCATTTTGTCCCCAAGCGGCTGTTTGGCAATGTCCGGAAACATCTGTGGTTGTCACATATGTCAACTTTGTTTTTGGCATCTAATGGGTAGGGACCAGAGATGCTGTTGATGTCCCACATTGAACTGGGTGTGGCTCAAATGGGAGGATTAAAACCACATTCGAGCAGTGCATGGTGGCTCAAGCCTGTAATCCCAGAATTTTCAGAGGCTGAGGCAGGAAGATTACAAGCTCAAGTCCAGACTAGGCAATGTAGTGACTTGGCAAAACCCTAATTTATTTTGTTTTGTTTTTTGGTACCAGAGATTGAACTCGAGCCCTTGCACTTCCAGGGTAGGCGCTGGAACCACCTAACTAAATCGCCGGGCCTGTTTTGTTTTTGAGACAGGGTCTTGTAATTCAGGCTGACCTTGAACCTACTATGTACCCATGCTGGCTCCAAACACTGTGATCCACCTTGTTTCAGCCTCCTGAGTGCTGGAATCACACGAGTATGCCACTACACCTGGCCCCTGTCTAATAATTAAGGGTTGGGGAAGTAGCTCATTTGGGGAAAATCCTATAAACTAGCTCCCTACAAGAAAGAAAGAGTTGGAGCTGGGCATGGTGGGTGCACACCTATAATCCCAACATTCAGGAGGCTGAAGCAGGAGGATTGCCCAAGACCAGCCTGGGCTACATAGTGAGTTCCAGATCAGTCTCAACTACATAGTGAGACCCTGTCTCAAAAAACAAACAAAAACAACAAAAAGAGGTGGGTAAAACCTCCATGGTGTCAAAATTGAGCAGCTCTTCTTCATTCAGGAAAAGGAACAATGCAGGGTAGATGAGGGTTCCACCAGATCAGCAGGTGCTGGGGTACAGACACTGTGCTGTCACAGGTGGTTTGGTTTGTGGTGCTGGGGATGGAATCAGTGCCTTGTTCATGCCGTTTTGCTGAGCTACATCCCAGCCCTCAGAGAGGGACAGATGGAGCAAGGCTTCTGGAGGAGGCAGGCTTTGGATCTGGAGGAAGGGGAGCCCTGTCCTTATCTGTTGTCTCTGCCACTTAGGATCACCATTAACAAGGACACCAAGGTACCCAATGCCTGTTTGTTCACCATCAACAAAGAAGACCATACCCTCGGGAACATCATTAAATCGTAAGTTCAGGGCAGAGGCTCTCAGTGAGTGTTTAAGGGAGTGAGAGGAAATGCTTCTTGGCACCTGCTCCGGCATTCCACAATTTGTTTTTTTCCAAAATACTGTTAACCATGTCTCCTCACATAGGGCTTGGGGCTTCGTTGGCTCACGTGGGTGACTATAGCAAGTGACTGTGCAGCAAGCCATAGGAAAGCAGGCCTGCTCAGGTGTTCATGCTAGTGGGCATCACGAGGTAGTGATTAGCTCCCCCACCCCTCCTTGTGACAGTGACCTCAGTGACAGCTGGCACTCTGAGATGTCTGTGGCAGTGACTATGACTTCTGTAGAACAAGAGGAGCAAGTTGAAGGAGGTTCTGAGGTTATCCAGTGTCTCCCTTGGGTACTCCATGGAGGCTATTGGGTGTGTGTTTATATCAGTGAAATCCCAGCTAGGTAAGTGGACAGGGGAGTGTCCGCTGGCTCCAGGACATCATTTCCTTGCAAACACTGAGCTCTTCCCTTTGGTAGGGAGGCATCTGGGAGGAGGAGCAGTGGTGAGCTTTCCCAGGCTGCTGTGTTGGAGGTCATGGGCAGCAGTGCCCATTGTCCAGGGCATGGTGATGCCTGTCTTCTGGATGCCTCCTGCCTTAAGCCAAGCCAGTGGGATGCCCAACTCTTTCAGGGCCTGCTGAGCGCCCAGTCAGGGTTCCCTTCTGTGTAGAGAGACCTCCTTGTTCTTAACAGTACTAGGGATCAAATCTGGGGCCTTCACACTGAGCTGTCCCCAGCCAACCCTTTGATACAAGATTTCACTAAATTCCCCAGGGCATGAATTTGTAATCCTCCTGTCTGTCTTCCAGAGTACTGGGATTACAGGCCTGTGTCACCACTCCTGGCCAGAGGTCTCCCTTGTGTGCTCCCCATTGGCCTCAAGCTGCCCTGGCCTCCCCACTACGCCCAGGGCACAGGCTTCATTTTAATTCCCCTCCCTTCCTGGTGCTTCATGAGCAGGGCCTGCCTAGTGTAAGGACAGCACTGCCAGCCATGAGGCCTGGGAATCCCATTTCCATCTCACTGGCTGCTTGGAGCTGCCACCCCCAGGTTTGCTGTGCTGATGCCTTTAGGACAGGGGATGGGGCATGTTCTCTCCCACTGAACAAGGTCTTGCTGGGTGGTTGTGGGGATAAAGTCAGGTCTGTGTCTGCCTCAGAGCTCACCAGAAGCCATTTCCTAGCTGCAGACATAGATGCAGGGTGTGTTGGGGAGGGGCCCTCAGGTGTTATGTCTTATACTTGAGACTTTTGGGGAAAGTCTGCCCAGAAAGTCAGGTAAGGCAAGAGCTGGGGCCATAGCCTCAAGGCTTCCTTCACATCACCTGTCCATGACTCAGGCAGCTGCTGAAGGACCCACAGGTGCTGTTTGCCGGCTACAAAGTCCCCCACCCCTTGGAGCACAAGATCATCATCCGCGTGCAGACCACCCCGGACTACAGCCCCCAGGAGGCCTTCACCAATGCCATCACTGACCTCATCAGTGAACTTTCCCTGCTGGAGGAGCGGTTCCGGGTGAGGTGTGGTGTGTGGGATGCTGGCCAGCAGGCCCCCCACAAAGACGGCCCCTGCGTGGGCTTCCTTGGGGATGACGGGCTGTGGAGCCAAGGCCTGCTGTCTGCCACATGGGCAGGTACCTTGCCTAGTGGCTAGGGTCTCCTTGTGCTCCCTATGGGCCTGAGCACCTCCTGTCCTTTTGGGCTGCTCTCATTTGCAAGGCCTGTCTGCTTCTAGCCTTTGGTCTAGGGGCAGCTGGTCCCAGGGTGGGGGTCACAGAGTGTAGAGCTGTGTAGAGTGGGAACAACAGAGACCTCCACCTAGTGTCTGTGACGTGTCACCCTGAGGCAGGCCCCTGACTGGGGCAGCAGGAGCTGAAGGGGCGCTCAGGGCCAGCTGTGGGTCCGCTCCTGCTGCTGGCTCTGCTCAGGTCTGTCTTTTGGCATTGTGGGTATGGCACCCATTTCGTGGTGGACCTTGGGCAGGGGGCATTGGAGCTGTTTGCAACACCCTTGTTGTGGCCATTCCAGCTAACTTGTGCCTTTATCCTGTCCCCAGGTGGCCATCAAAGACAAACAAGAAGGGATTGAGTAGGCAGCTGCAAGTTTCATGTGGCCTGGAGCCCAATCCCCGCCCCTACCAGACCCTTGCTCCACGCAGAGGACAGCAGCCAGGCCCAGCTGGTGAGCCCAGCCCTGACACTGATATGTCCTGTGCATAGCTTCATCTTTCTACTCATGTGGTATGAAGTAGAGGTGACTTCACAGCAAGTGGACCGTGAGGGCCACGAAAGCAGATAACCTGTCACATCCTGATTCTGGAACTTGAGGGCTGCCGGGGAGGCTGGCTGGAGTAGAAGGGACCCAAGAGCCTGTCCACACTGTTCTGATGTTCAGCAGCCAGGCCTCCAGGCCTGCCTGCCTATCAGCAGGAACCAGGATGGGCCTGTAGGTAAGGTAGCCTCACAGTTCTCCACAGGCTGCTTGGCTGTAGCAGAAAATTTAATAAAAATATTTGCTGTTAAAAAAACCCTCCACCATTAGCCACACTAAATAAGTTAAATGTGTCCCTGGTCCTGTGCTGCAGCGGCAGGCGTCCTGCCCTGTTAACATCTCCTCCAGATGGCTACAATGTTGGAGTCCGTCAGAGCTGCGAGGTAGGTGAAGGCAGCATTGGCCACCACCATGTTCACCATAGTCTTGGTCACTGGCTGGCCGCCGGCCCCTGGTTGGGGCCACTTGAGGATCTGATGGGAAGAGAGGGGCCTGGGCTCCTGTTTCCTGGACACCAGGCCCCTGGCTTGCCAGCCCCATCCTGAGGGAGATGCCTTTGTGAGGACAGTACCTGTGTGGGGGCCTGTGGGGCTGCTGGTGGTGGAGACAACTGCTTCAGGAGGTGCCTGACATCGTAGACCCACACGCTGCCCTCTTCATCTCCGCAGAGCACAATCCCTTGGTCTGTAGGATAGGACGGGTCAGCGGTAGAGCCTGGAATTAAAGCCTGGAATTGGGAGCAGGGCGGGCAGGCTCACCAGGGCAGGTGCTGAGCGAGAAGTAGGCCAGCTCAGTGGGTGACCACTGCAGCTGAGCCAGGACAACCACAGCCACTGAGGACTGGCTGCCCCGGCGCAGCCACGTCTGGCTCCAACTCCAAAGGCAGATGGTGCCTGGGCTGCTCCCCTTGGAGGCTGTGGAGAGAAGAGTCTCGGGCCTGAGCTGTCACCACTCTTCCTGCTCCCCAAGAAGTGACCCATGTGGGTCTCGGGGTCTCAGAAGCCAAGCTGTCCAATGCTGGGCACACTCACCTACAACATCCTCATTCACAAATGCCAGCCCATCCACTCTCCGTGTCGATGCGGAGCCCTCGCAGAAGACAAACTCCACCTCACACCCCCTGCGGGCAGCAGAAGACAAGGTTGGCTGCTCTGCCCACACCAGGCAGTGCTTGGCTACCTCCAGGTCTGCTGTGCACCTGCTCTGGGCCCTGCCCTGGTGACAGCTGGAAGATGCCACCAAAAGCTGCATTTCTGCAAAAGTTGAGCCTCACCCTAAAGAGGAGTCAGCACTTGGCCACATGCTAGGACGGGGTAGAACAGGCAGCTGTTGTGTGATCACACCTGTCCCTGCTCTGGGTCTGGAACCGCAGCCTAGCACCTAACAGGGTAGGCCTGAACTAAGCACCAGAGGGGACAAGGAAGACACACAACTGAAGCAAGGGGAGAGATGCCACGAGGCTTGGGGACAGGCAGACATGGCTTGGACAGGAGGCAGGGCCAGGGCTAACTCCAGGTGTGGCAGGGACAGCCAGTTGAGAGCAGTGAAGTACATGGCCACCACCAGCACTCAGCTATTTGTGCTTAGGGTAACACTGCAGAATCTGATGCCAGCTGGCATGTCCAGGCAACTGTGCCCCTCACCATGGCCACACCCCCTGCTCTTGGCATATACTCCTCCCACTGGGCAACCTCCCCACACACATCAGCCCTGGCTGATGGGCTCACAGGTTCCCTGGAAGTAGCCCGAGAACTGTCCATCACGTGTCACCTCAGCAGTCCCCTTTAAAGGGGACCTCCACTTTACTTTCCCTTTGTTGCTGATGGCGCACTCTGTGGGGTTTTAGCTGTCCCTAATTGATGCCAGTCTCTCTCACCATCCTGTGCTGCCGAGGGCAGGAACCTACATGCTAGGACCAGGGACAGAGGGGGCTGAGCCCTGACCAGGGTCTTTTAGGGACACAGATGAGACAGCCTTGTGTGGCATTTCTACAGGTCCCTCCCTGCCTAGACACCATCTCCTTGCCCTCTAATCCTGGGATGCAAAGTACTGTTCCTTCTTTACAGATGGAGGATATTAGGCCTGGATGGAGAAAGGTCCCACAGCTGACTAGCAGGAGTAGCTCTGGGCTTAGCTGGTCACAGCAGTGTTTGTGAAATGCCACGTTCAAGGTGAGAGGCCCAAACAGCCTCTGAGGTTGCTGGAAGTCGAAGTGGCCGACTGCTCAGCTGCAGAGCCGGGCCCTCCAGGGCCCACCAGTCTCACCTTCTCTTTTGGGGCTGGTCCAGCCGCACATCCCAGCAGCAGCAGCCACCCTCACAGCCAGCCAGTAGGTGGGTATCAGGACAGGAGGCGACAGGGCAGAGGCGCAGGGGGATGGAGGTGGAGTCGAGTGTGAGGAGCTGACTGCCACGAGGTGAGAGACCAGCCTAAGTCCTGGAGCCCAGGCAACCTCCTACCCCAGCAGCTGGTGCTGCCCCAGGCCTGTCCACAGGCTCACCTGGCCTGGAACTCGTAGTCGTGGTTGGGCATACCGATGTCCCAGAGGATGATCCGCTTGTCATAGGAGGCCGCTGTGGGGTGGGGGTGGGGGGAAGCAGCCCTGAGGAGGCCCTGCTTCCTCCCGCAGGCTGCATCCCAGGTAGAGATGGGTCTTGGGCAGAGGGCAAGGATAGGCGATGGGGTGACTCTAGCTTACAGTCCCCACCGTCCTGCTTGGGCTAATGTGCCCAGCACTGCAGCTGCCTTTTGCAGCTCAATTCAGTACCCTTGTTGGGTTCACCATAGCTGGAGAGGCCAGGGTGTCTCCCGCAGGCTGCTAACAGGAAACTGCAAGGCCACAGATAAGTCCTGGAGGATAAAGCTGAGGTCCAAAGCCCAGTCAGTCAACCATGACGCCGTGTCATGTCCTACCAAAGCCAAAGCTGAATGCAAAGGCCCAGGATGGGCCAGCGGTCACCTGAGCCCACTATCATCCCAGGGAAAGGACACAGCCCTGTCAGGCAGCAGGGCTGGGTTGCAGGGAAGCTCCAAGGTGGGGAGTGTCTTACTGAAGAGGTGGGTCTCATGGGTAGGGCTGAAGCAGAGGGTGGCAATGGCCTTCTTGTGGGCACGGATGACTCCACAGCAGAAGCCAGCACGCACGTGCAGCAGGCGGACCTGGCCTCGCAGGCCTGCTGCCGCCAACACACTCCAGCGCTTCTTGTGGCCAGCCTGTGTGACCACTGTCAGGGCTGTCCAGGCCACTGAGAAGAACTCCTGGGAGGAAGTGGGAAAAGTAGTCACCAGAACAGAGCTACAAGTGTGAATCCACCTACAAGACAAGGCCTCGGGAAGGGAGGGTCTGGCATAAGCCAATAGCCATGGAAGGCTAGGGTGTGGCTTAGCAGTGCAGCACTTGCCTATGTGCATGAGCTGGGTCTCAATTCCCAGCATGACAAAAAAGAGTCATGACGAGTAGGTGGCCGAGCCTGGACCTCCAACCCTGCACCAGGAGCTCCCACCTGCAGGAACAGGGCCCTGGCACTCACCTCGCCAGGTGCCTTGTACTTGTGGAGGACAATACCCGTCTGGCAGTCAATCACACATACAGCCTCCCCGCCACATGTGGCCACCGTCTGGGATGTGGCCCCCGAACGCCCTGTTTTGAGGGGTCAGCAACATGAAAACCTTTTTCATAAAGATACCCCTACAGCTCCCTCCTCCTGGCCTCAACGACACTTTTGTGTTGCTGGACACTGAGCCCAGGACCTTCATAATGAGGTACATTTTCAGCCCTTTTTATTCATTTTTGAGCCAGCATCTCCCTCAGCTGTTCAGGCAGACTCTAATTTGGGATCCTACTGCCTTAGTCTCTCAGAGTGCTGGGATTACAGCTGTTGCTATCATCACTCCTGGTTCTCTACGACACTTTTTAGGCCGTCACTCCCATGTCCCTTTCCATCCAAAGGTGGCATCCCCACAGCCCCACAGAGAATACTTGTGTGGTCCTTCCCCTCCTACTACCAGGCCCAAGACGCACCCTCCTCCCAGGTCGGCTCAAAGGCGCAGGCCCACAGCTGGGTCTTCAGGTCCTGAGGGCTGTTGTTCCTGCTGTGGCACTGCAGGAAGTATAGGGGCTCCATCTGCAGGGCAGGCTGCGGGTGCACAGGGAGTCAAGGCTGTCCAGCACCTGGTCCACAACACATACCCTGCCACCTTACCAGTTTACCTGGCTGCCACTGAGGCCCGCTGGGCCACCTTCTACCTGGTCCGGCAGGGAGACACACATCCGCTTGGTGGGAGAGAGTTTGAGGGGTACATCAACCAGCCGCTTCATGGCTGCTAGCCTGACCTGTGGAGGGAGCCTCATGACCACTGGCCCCCCTCCCTGGGGCCTCCTCCTTCCTGATCGCACTCCCAGGGATGGACAGCAAGGGTTGGTTCAGGGGCAGGGAGGGAGCCTGCACAGTGTTGAGGTTTGGATCCTCTTTTTGGTACTGGGGAATGAATTTGGGACCTTGCGCTTGCACAGCAGGCAGTGGAACCACTGAGCTAAATCCCCCACCCGGTTTGGATCTTTTAATGTCCCCCAAAGGCTAACGGCTAAAGGCTTGGCTGCTGGCCCATGGCACTAGTGGGAGGTAGGCCTAGTGGAAGAAGTTAGATCATTGCGGGGGGGTGCCCTTAAAGGGGTACTGGTCCCCATCCCGTTTTTTCTCTCTCTCACTCCTGGCCACTTCTACCACATGCACCTGCCAGGACATATTATGCCACCACAGACCCAAACTGACACGGCCAAGTGACCACAGACTGAAGCTGTAAGCAAAAATAAATCCTCCTCAGAAGCTGGTTATCTCAGGTGTATTATCACATTAACAGAAAGCTGAGTGACACCTGGGCAGGGGCAACTCCTGGGCTCATGCTGACTTCCCGCTTTCCAGCAGCTGCTGTGGGCAAGCAGGGCCACGACAGAACCCAGGCAGCCACACAGCACCATACTCACCCTGGGCCTGGAGGCAGCTGCCACTCCTGGGGTCTTCTCTGGGATGTTAGCCGCACTCACCCTTGTCCCACCGGAAGCTGCCAGCTCCTCAGAGATCATTTGCACCTGGGTGAGCCAGGCCTTTAGGAAGCTGAGCTCAGTTCTGGGAGCCCCCAGCCCCACCCCAGACGGGTCACAGGGAGTGTGTGCCTCCCAAGTTAAGAAAAGATCTCTCCAGCCAACAGAACTACCTTCCCTGACGGCCCCCACACTCCCCACTGCTCCCAGACCCCCATGGCCAAGAGACCTCCAGGGCAGCTGAGAACCACAAAGCCAACAAAGACCAGAGAAAGTGACTCCTGCACAATGGAGTGAGGACCTACCCGCCACTGGGTGAACTCGCTCAGGGACTCTGGTCCATAGTGCACGTGCCTAATGGCAGACTTCACAAAGTCTGCCTGGACTTTCTCAGCCTTCTCTTCAGGGCCTAGGGCAGCAATGAACTTCTCCCAGTGAGCTGTGACCTGGTATGAGAGGGATGAGATAGATCCTGGCCGTTCCAGCTCCCTGGCACACAGGCTACTCTAGGCCTCTCTCGATGACCCCAGGTGTCTGAGCTTTACACCTGTAGCAGACATCCCTGCCCAGTACTAGCGGGCTCAGTGGCACTTGCTTCTTGTTTTCCATAATTTGGCTACATTATTTTATATCAGGAGTCAGAGTGAAGCTCTTTGTGACTAAGATGAGCATGTCAGATGGCAGAATGGGCAAGTATAGCCCCTCCCCCAATGGCTGCCATGGAAACCTAGGCCCTGGTCTGTGAAGTGGCTGGGCTCTGCTGAGTTACTAGCAGCTGAGGTCATCGTGACCCCAGTTAAAATTCTTTCCCCTGACTTATGGCTTCTCACTAACCCAATGGGTTGCTTGCCAATTGAACCTGGTCCTGG
Source organism: Fukomys damarensis (assembly GCF_012274545.1). Lineage (NCBI taxonomy): Eukaryota > Metazoa > Chordata > Mammalia > Rodentia > Bathyergidae > Fukomys > Fukomys damarensis. The sequence goes on along the minus strand of NW_022900929.1, from coordinate 17,486,866 downwards.
TACCCGTTTGTTCTATCCAAGTAAGATAAGCAGGGCCGGGGATTTAGCTCAGTGGTTCTGCTACCTGCCTTGCAAGCCCAAGAGCCCGAGTTCGATCCCCAGTACCGCTCCCCCGTCAAAAAAAAAAAGGTAAGCAGTGCTTTCTCGCTAACAGCTCTGCCTGGTGCCATTATGCCAGGTGTTTGGCAGTATTTCACTAGATGCCTTCAGTGTGTACCCAGCTCCCTATTCCTTTTCACGATTGTATTCAATAAATACTGGATGCACTTGGGGGCCATTGTCTTTGCTGTCATCAGCAACACTGATTATGCCCCAAGACTCAGCTTCTTCCCTCTTAAGTCTAGTTTGTCTTATTATTTCACCTTGTGCTATAGTGGCTCATAAGGACCCACAGCAGAGGTTCTGGAGACGTTCCCTTCCCTGCTCTCTATAACCAACCACCAGAAGTCTCCCAGGAATACAGCCTCTTTGCTACAGCTGGGCAAACTAAAGCACCACACACATCTGAACTGTCCTAGCATCAGTGTCCCAGTTATTCCTGCTGTGACACCCGCACACTTAGAGGGCTGTCAGGGCCAAGAACCCCTTGCATTTACCCTGTTGGTCAGCTCCCGGTTCAGGTTCTCCACCTGGGAGCAAGTTAAGGAGGCATCCTTGCCATTGATCTTCCGTAGCTTGGGCAGCAGAAAGGAAACCTTCAAGTTGTCATTGACCTGTGGGATGAAGAAAGAGTGGAGCCTGAGTCCCAGAGCCCTGGCTCCAGAGAATGGGACTGATGGAAGAACCTCACTTACTGTCAGAAAGGGGTTGCCTTCCAGGCTCAGCTCCTCCAGCTTCAGGAACTGGCACAGGGCGGTGACGTCCCCTAGCTGGTTGTTGGCACAGCGGAGGATGCGCAGGTGGGACAGGCCCAGGTTGGTTGGCAGCACCTCCAGCTGGTTGTTGGAGAGGTCAAGCTCCTGCAGCTGTGTCAGGCGGCATAGTAGCTTCGGGTCCAGGTGCTCGGACAGCAGCTCCATTCCGGACAAGCTGAGGTGGGGGTTGGTTGGGAGGGATCAGGGGGCAGTCAGGCCTAGCCTGGCCTCACCCCGCCAGTTCTCTCAGGATGCGAAGCGCTTGAAGCGTTTCCACCTGCTACGCTTGTATGCACAGCCTCCTCTTGTTAGATCCCAGGGCCGTTGGCGCCTTCCAGAAGGCTCGTGCTGGTCCTCTGGGGGGTTCCTCTGTGAGACCCAGCCACTCTGAATATTCTGACCCAGGAGGACCAAGGCCACTCCGGAACCACCCTGTCCAGGGTCGGGGGGCAAAAGTCCCGCGCATCTCTTAAGGAGATGTTTGGCGCCAGAGATCAGAGACTCCGCGGGGGCGAGGCAGGGATGACGGGGACCAGCAGGGTGTGGGGAAAGGCCTCAGCTTTTCTTCCCGCCAGCCGGGGAGACCCGGGTCGGAGCGAGGGTCCGAGGAGCCCCGAGGATACAGCCTTGACCCCAGTCAAACGCTTACTCCAGGCTCCGGATCCTCCCCAGTCGGTCGCTCTTGGGTTGCCCGCGCTCCAAGAGCACCCGCACCGTGAGCGGACCCATGGCGAGGAGGCGCGTCTAGCGCTGGCCTGCCGGCGCTCCTGCGTCCAGTGGGGACCGAAGCTCAAACCGCCAACCGCTCGCAGGAGGGGCGCTTAGGAAACAGCGCGGCGCAGTGTAGCTGCAACGGCGACCGGAAGGAAGCGGTGTCGAAGCCGCCTGATTTATGCGGACTACAATTCCCGAAATGCCTCGCGCACGCGCAAGCGTCCTGGCTCCAGGACAGCGAGATGACGGCTGTGGCGGCAGCAGGCGAGGCGTCTGAGGTTTTTCAGGAGTGTGGCTGCAAGGGTATCCGGACCTGTCTGATTTGCGAGAGGCAGCGCCATGTTGACCCTCCCTGGCAGCTCTTCCCGCAGGTAAGGACTGGGAAAGGGATCGCGACCACAAACTGTTGTTCATGGGGGGAAACTGAGGTCCAGTTTGATCCTATGCTCGGCCGGGATCAAAGCAAGTCAGGGGCCTTCGCGGCGGTCAAGCTGCAGGCTGAACGCTGTGAGGAGGGATCTCAGAAGTGAGGGAGCGGCTGGGACGTGGGCTGATCCGACCAAAGCGCCCCACCCCCTTGAGGGAATCTGTCAGCAAATCGGTTTAGCCCCTCTGCTCTGATTGTGGGGGGCTCCAGTGCCACTAAGAGCCACTGTACGAAGAGAGCGCTGAGCACTAAGGTTGGCCGAAGGCCTTGCGTGGAAATGAGCAAGGAGGTAACTAGAAATGAAGTGACTGAAAAAGACCTGGGAAGCCAGACAAGGTGGCTCAATCTGTAGACGCCAGTGATTTTGGAGTATTGGTAGTTTGAGCCTAGCCTAAGCATCATAGTGGATGTTTTGGGGAAGGAAAAAAGAAAGAAAGAGACAAAGAAAAGAGAGAGAGAGAGAGAGAGAGAGAGAGAGAGAGAAAGAGAGAATGAGAATACACTAAGGGAGGTGGTGGGATAAATAGAAGCTTGGCAGGCCTCGGCAGGTGCATTGCTTGGAAGGTGGACCAGTGCTGTAGGTGAGGGAGATGAAACTATGGAGGTTGAGGGGCCTGACCACAGACGTCCCAGTGTCCGCTGAGCAGGCTGGACTTGTCCTGAAGGCCACAGAGAGCTCCTGGGGGTTTTAAAGGCATTACAAAATCAAATGTGGTTTTAGAAAGTTTCTAGGGGATAGGAGAGCAGATATGAAGGTGTGGAGGCTAGGAACCCTGTGGAAAAACTCCCCCTCTCTGTGGTAAAAGTGCCAAGGTCCTATGAGAAACAGTGCAGTGTGCCTCACAGATTAACACAGACTTCACCTTTGATCTGGCAATCCCTTTCCTGGTCTGTATCCTAAAGAAATGAAAGTAAGATCTCCAGTGGTGGCACATGCCTATAATCCCAGCACTCAGGAGGCTGAGACAGGAGGATCACCATGGATGAGGCCAGCCTGGGCTAGTGAGTTCAAGGCCACCCTCAACTACATAGGGAGACCCTGTCTCCCTAAACCAAATCCAAACAAATAAAAAAATGCTGTTCACTATGTTCATATAAAGTGGTTTATAGTCATACGGTGGACTATTGCTCAGCCATAGAAAGGAAGACTGTGAAATTCTGTGAAATGAGTCACACACACAGACACACACACACATACACACAAAGAAAATTCTGACACATGCTAAACATGCATGAACCTTGAGGATGCCAAGTGAAATAAGCCAGTCACAAAAGGACAGATACTGCACAATTCCTTTTATATAAGGTCCCTAATGTCAAAATCACAGAGACAAAAAGAATAAATGGAGGCCAGGTGTTAGGGGAGCGGAGAATGCTCAACAGGGACAGGGTTGTTTTGTTGAGATAGGACTTGCTGTATAGCCCAGGCTGGCCTGAGTTCTGGGATTTTAAGCTTGAGCACCATGCTTGGCTAGTAGACAGGGTTTTATTGTATGTATATATTTATTTGAGACCGGGTCTCACTATGGAGTTCAGGCTGGCCTTGAACTCATAGTGATCCTCCTGCCTTGAGAAGGGCTAGGGATTTAGCTTAGTTGTTCTGGTGACTGCTTTGCAAGTGCAAGGGCCCAAGTTTGATCCCCAGTACCAAAAAAAAAAAAAAGCAGGGGAACCCTCCTGCCTTGGCTCCCAAGTGCTGGGATTACAGGGTTTTAGCTTTGCAAGCTGTAAAGAGTTTTGGAGATGGAGGGTGGTGATGGCTGCACAATGATGTATGTGAATATACTTAATGCTACTGAACTGGATGCTTTAAAATTGTTAATAGTAAATTTTATGTATATCCTCCAGTTAAAAGTGTAGAAAGTCTGAGCTATGCTAGTAACCATGGCCATGGGAGGACAAGGCCCTGGCACCATCCCAAGTGATGGCTGTGGGACAAAGAGAGTGAAATGTCCTGGAGACCCCCCCAGTTTATCTTGTCCCAAGTGGGGGGCCCAAGACATGGAGGAGAGGCTGGTCCAAAGGTCAGGAGGCTGGAACCCCAGTGAGGCAAGGAGCCTGGGGATGGGAGTGGAAGAGGAGAGGCCACAGAGGCCAGCACTGAGTTCTAGTGGCCTCTGAGGTCCCTGCTGGGTGGCTCTGGCTGGAACTCCCACTGGCTGTGTCTGTATCTCCCACATGGGTGGCTGTGCTGCTCTCCTCCTTGTGTTGACCTGGGATTAAACTAGATAATCCATACATAGTGTTTAGTATTGTGGGACAAGATGGTAGGTATTTCATTAACTCTTTGTTTTGTTTTTAGACCTCGCACTTGCCAGGCTGAGCTAAATCCCCGGCCTTGGTTGGTGTTCTGAGACAGGGTTGTACTATGTCGCCCATGCTGGCCTGCTCATGGTGATCTTCTTGCCTTAGCCTTCCAAATTTTGGGATTTAAAGCATGTGCCACTATGCCCCGTTTCATTATCTTCCTTGATAAGAGCCAGGAAAGTATATCTGAAGGCAAGGGACCTTGTTGAGAAGGAGTAGCACTGGCAGTGTGCGTCAGGGTCAAGGGTGACTGGATGCAGGCCAAAAGAAAGCAGCTAGTGAGGAGAGGTTGGGGCCAGTGACAGCATTGGGAGGGGCTGGCTTGAGAGGAGGCAAGTGCAGGAATGGTTTTGTGACTTTCTTGGGACCGGGAGACCTGAGAGTACTCCTGGGCCTTGGGGGTGATAGCAGAGCAGAGACACATGGAGTGGGTGAGGGGAGCCTCGGATAGGCAGGGAGACCTGGCTGCTGAGCTGTGCAGTGGACAGGAGTGAGCACAGGCAGGGTATTCAGGAGCCTGAGGTTAAGGCCCAGCTCAGAGCAGAGCAGGGACTAGGCAGGGTGCAGGCCTTCTTGAACTAGACTCTAGACTTCCAGATGGGGGACTTTCACCACCCTGGGCAGACATAGCCCACTCTTTAGGGTGGTGGGGCAGGAGCTAAGTCCAAAACCACATCGGGGAGAGGGTCCAGAAAGATGCACTGTGGCTTGGGGAAGCTAGAGCATCTGGAAAGGCCCTTCCAGGCTCTCTCAGAGGTGACAGGCTTGGGCCTTGGAAACTAGGGTGCAGTCAGCAAGGGCCTCAAGAGATTTGGGGATACAAGATATGGGGAAGTCAGGAGAGTGGAAAAGTCTGGGTTCTCCTGGAAGCAGTTGTGACAGTGTTAAGAGTATGGGAAGTCGCTGGGCGTGGTGGCACATGCCTGTAATCCCAGCACTCGGGAGGCTGAGGCAGGAGGATCACTGTGAGTTCGACACCAGCCTGGGCTACATAGTGAGTTCCAGGTCAGTCTCAACTACATAGTGAGACCCTGTCTCAAAGAAATCAAAAACAAAAACAAAACAAAACAACAACAAAAAAAAGAGTACGGGAAGTCAAGTGTGGTGGCGCACACCTGTAATCCCAGCACTCCGGAGGTTGAGGCAGGAGGGTTACTGTGAGTTCAAGGCTAGGCCAGACTGAACTACATGGTAAGACCCTGTCTCACAAAATCAAAAAAAAAGGAAGAAAGATTGATTCATTCTGCCTGCCTTGCAAGCACAAGGACCTGAGTTCAATACCTGGTACCAAAAAAAAAAAAAAAAAAAAAAGAAAGAAAGAAAAAGAAAGAAAGAGTGGGGAGATTGGTGACAGTGATGCATACAAATCAGAAAAGAGGCAGCAGGAGGATCAGCTGAGATCTGTCAGGACACAGGGGCACTTAGAAAAGCCTGGGCTGGGCAGAGTAGGCCCAAGGGCAGGCCCTGTGCAGCGGGCAATGCCGCCCCTTTGGGAGGGGAATTTGCAGTGTGCACCCTTGGGCTCAAGAGGAGAGCAGGTGAGTGGCTGGAGAGGACAAGTCCCCTGTGGCTCCCACCAAGCGCTGCCTTCCCCCGAGGGCCAGCTCCGGCCCAGCTGTAGGGTTAGCTCAGCATACTTCTCAGACTCCGGGCTTGGGGACGCCTCCGCAAGTCCTGTCTCTCATCCTCTGGAGGGTGGGAGAGAGGGCACCTGTGTGACATGAACTAGTTCCTCAGCTTTGCTGAGCCTCTGCTGTGAAGTGGAGAGGGACAACAGGATTGGGGAGGGAAGAGAAAGGAGCAAGAATTAACGGTGGCTTTAGAGGGCTGTGGGCTCCCCAGACAGCCCACATTTCCTTCAGATGACAGCTGCCTTTCCAAGTGGCTGCTGCGGATGGAGGAGCCACTGAAACCTCCTCCGAGGCCTGGGCATTGTTGCTGTGGGACACCGTGCCAGGACCTGTCTCTCCCTTGCAGAAAACACACCGCTTCCTTTACTGTGTGAACACGGGCTGGGCCATGGGGGCCGAGGATTCGGACTTTGAGGGCTGGGCCTTCCCCTTTCCGGGGGTGACACTAATAGAGGACTTTGTGACCTGGGAGGAAGAGGCCGAGATGGTGCGCTTGATGGACTGTGACCCTTGGAAGCTCTCTCAGTCTGGGCGGAGGAAGCAGGTATGGTGCCCGAGGGCCATGATGCTGCGGGGCCCTTAGTTACCTGCTCTGCAGCCACCCCAGGGGACTCCGGTGGGACATAGGCGGCTGGGGTAACTGAGGGCTGTGTCCAGCACAGAAGGATCGAAGGGCACAGAAGGATCACAGGGCACAGCTACCTGGCTCTCCACGCCCCTCTCCGCAGCTGGCTCAGTGGAGGGTGGGTTCTAGACAGAGGTCCCCATCTTCAAGGCTGCTGGAGGCGGCCAGACACCACCCCCTCCATTCTCTCCCCATCTTGTTCCTTGTCCTCTTACAGGCTCCTGCTCTCACCAGGAGCCAGTGTCTCTCCTCTTCCTCAAGGTCCACTTGCTGTGTGCGCACTCCTTTCCTCGTCCCCAGCCCCTGTAGAACCTGGGATCACCTACCAGCCCACCCGCCCTGTTCCCCTCATCCAACTTCCACACATGGCTAGTTCTCAGTCCCTCACCCTCTGCCCCTCAAGCCCTGTTTTGCCCCAGTCCTGGTGATATCCAGCCATCTGGAAGGTTCCCTCCTAGTCCGCCTCATGAGGCCTCCCCAGCCACGTGCTCTGCTGCTCCTTTGGCAGTGGCGTGGTCCACGGGGACACATCCCCTCTCCCTTGTGTGCTGTCTGTCCACCACCTGACCGACACCTCCCCTTCTTTGAGCATAGTCTCCTGCCTCCATCTCTCTCCTCCCCTTCCCTGTTAATTAACCCGCCCAAAACCCGCACCTCTACCACTCCCGCCAGCCCAGCTGCTGCAAGGTCTCGGGTGTTTCCTCTCTACGTGGGCCAGAAACCGGGGTCTTTTTACCTGTCCTGTGGCTCATGCTGAACCTTGAGCCACCACTGTATTTCCTGCCAGCCCTTCCTGCAGAACATGTTCTGACTGCATGAGTGTCATCTTCACAGCTGCCACCGAGACCTACGCCACCAGCAGCAGCCGTGGCTCCTTTTGCACATCTCCTGGGTGACCTGTCAGAACATGTTACCTTTCTTTCCAGTACTTGGAATCGAATCCAGGGCCTTTACACTGAGCTATATATGCCCAGCCCTTTTTATTTTCAGACAAGTTTTCATTAACACTCTAACTTGCCCAGGCTGGGCTTGAACTTTCGATCCTTCTGCCTCAGCCTCCCATAGCAGTGGGCTTACAGATGACACGTCGCCATGCTTGGCTTGTTTCTGCTCTTTGGCTATTGTGAATAATGCAGCTGGGGACATCTGTTTAGAGGGTTTGGCACATACATAGGGCGCAGCACAGGTGAGGAACTGCAGGTCATACGCTCCCCTTCCTGCGGTTCTGAGGCTCAGGCGACCTTGGTGTTGACCAGCTTGATGCTGCCTGGGCGTGGCCCGCCCTCCCCAGGAAAGGGATGCTGCTCTCTCCCCAGACCCTACTCCTGGGGACTGCTGCAAAACAGAGTACACTCCCTACATGTGTCCAGCTCTGCCTCCTGGGGCACAGGGCTGGGACACCCAAACTCCACCATCTCCTCCTTCCCCGCTTCATCTTTCCCTTACCATTCGCCGCCAGTGCTGCTTGCCGTTCATTTCCGGCCCCTTGCGTGTGCCTCCTTCCAGAATGTCCCATCCGTAAGGGTGAGGACTTGTGTGTGCCTTGATCCTTCGGACTGAGTTTCATGGGTAAACTCAGACACCTCTCCACAGGACTATGGCCCCAGAGTCAACTTCCGGAAGCAGAAGCTGAAGGTGGCGGGCTTCCAGGGCCTGCCCAGCTTCAGCCGGGAGGTGGTGCAGAGGATGGGCCTCTACCCCGGCCTGGAGGACTTCCAGCCCGTGGAGCAGTGCAACCTGGACTATAGCCCGGAGCGCGGCTCTGCCATCGACCCCCACCTGGATGACGCCTGGCTGTGGGGCGAGCGGCTGGTGAGCCTCAACCTCCTGTCCCCCACCGTGATGTCCATGTCCCGAGAGGGGCCCGGCAGCCTGCTGCTCAGTTCAGCCCCTCCTGCTGGGCCCAAGGACAGCACAGACACCGCGATTGCCCCCCACCAGTCTGTACTGTGCCAGCACGTGGAGGTGGCCATCTCTGTCCCCCGCCGCTCCCTTCTGGTGCTGGCTGGGGCCGCACGGCACCAGTGGACACATGCCATCCACCGAAGGCACATCACAGCCCGGCGCGTCTGTGCCACCTTCCGGGAGCTGTCGGCCGAGTTCCAGCCCGGGGGGAGGCAACAGGACTTGGGATGCGAGCTCCTACAGATCTCGTGCTCTTTCCAAGGGAGACCTGTGTGAGCTGCCAACCGGGCTGGAGGCACCAGGGCCTGCTTCTCCTCCCCTCATTGGGTTTTGGGGGAAGCCTGCTGACCCTGATGCCATGGGTAGCATAAGGCCTGTCCGGAGCCAGGTGATGGAACTGTGCACGGGGTACTCCCTCAGACCTCTGTAGCCATTTGGAGGGAGTGGGAATTGAACTTTCAAAATGCTGCTACATGTGTGAAATGACATTTGCCTTTACCCATCTCCTCGAAGTCTTCAGACACTTGCCAGTCAGGCTCGGGAGCTGGGGAGCTGGTGGGGCTGGTGGCAGATGTGCAGTTCAGGCTTCAGGTGGGGGCAGCCCCGAGGTGGCTCAGCCTGGATTGCACTAGTGCATCCTTAGGTGGGGTTGTGATGGGGAGGACAGTGGAGAGCCTGGTTCCTCTCACCTCCCCAGAATGCTGTTAGAAAGTAGGGAAAAGGCTCTTTTCCCTCCTAGGACACCTTGAGGTCATTCTTTTGATGAGCTGTGCTGTCGGGGGTGCTTGCCTAGAAAAGGTGGCTTTCCTGGTCACCGCCAGCCGAGAGGGGGAGGCAAAATACACTCAGCTCAGCACCACCTGCTGAGGTCCCCTGGGGGGAACAGGGCTGCATCACCCCCAGGAAAGGGTCACAATCAAGCCGCTCAAGTCACTGCTGAAAACTGCCAAGAGCTACCAGGCACCATCTGCAAAGCGGCTTCCCAGCCACTGGCCAGGCTTATCCTGCAAAGACCCTATGAGAGCTGGCAGGTGCGGTAACACGTGCCTATAATCCCAGTACTCAGGAGGCTGAGGCAGGACAATGCTACCTTTCAAGACTGTCTCAAAAAAAAAAAAAAAAAAAAAAAAAGATGACCCTGTTAGAGGTGCCCTGCAGATGGGCGTGGGCTCCTAGGCCACCAGGACTACTGCCTCTGTGTCCTTCCCTTGCAGCATTGGGTGGAGGGTGGCTTTTCACCCCATCTGGGTCCCTCACTGGAACCTGAGACACCAGCTGGCTGGGTCTGAGGGAGCCTCTGCCCGGCAGGCTGTGCCTCTGAGCTGCACCCTGGGCAGAGCCTGCAATGTGCAGCCAAGGAGGGAGCCAAGCAGCAAAGAAACCTGTGATTGCCAAACATTCCCTGGCCCAGCCCACAGTTCTACAGAATCCATTTTAGGAAACATCCCGCTAAGTGACAGTCAAGTTGGTCCCCAGAGATGTGTGTTCATGAAGCCAATAGTAAACCCTGCTGTGTCCCACAGCTGCGTCTTTAATCCAAAATGGGCTATTCCTGAGCCGAGCACAGTGGCCTATGTCTGTAATCCTAGCACCAAGGGAGGCTGAAGCAGGGAGATTGCAAGTACAAGTATTGCTTGGGCAACTGTGTGAGACCCTGTATCAATAAAACCAGTGTTGGGGATGGAGCTGAATGCAAAGGCCCCCTACACACACATCTCACCAAGGGCACCAGGTGGTTGGAAGAGCTTTACTGGTTTATTCAGTTCAATCCAGGGCAAGTGTTAAAAATCCACATGCAGGACAGGAGTTACATCCGCCACCTGTACAATGTGGATACCCAATCCATGGCACAAACAGGCACCACCTACAGGTGAGTCCTGATCCACTGGACTCAGTTTGTCTTCAACAGACCTTCCAGGAAGATGCTAATCATATTCTGCCTTTGGTTTGTAAAACAGAAACACCTGAGCTGTGAGACATGGGGCCAGGTGCACGTGGGGGCTGCGCGCTGCACGGGAACAGCCCGGCGTGTCCGCTGCACCTGGTCTGCGCCCAGCCTGCAGAGATGAAACGAGGGCTCGGTGCCTCATACTGAAAAATCAGGTTATGACTCCAGAAGCAATCCGCTTTCGCATCCCCCAGGCTGACCCGAGTGTGCCACTCCCAAGGGCAGTCTGCCTACCAACTGGGGTGGCCTGAGGTTTCCCAGAGCACGGTCACCTCTGTTCCTGCAGACTAACTGCCCCACACCTCAAAACATGCAAGGCTGGAGCTGGGAGCATGAGATCACGGGCGTCACTGACCAGCACACTGGACAGAGTGAGGCTTCTGCCCACTACTGTGGCCCAATACCAGGCACCTGCTGTCTGGTGCTGATTCTGCAGGGCCAGACACTGCCTGTGGACCAGGTGTAACCCCTGGCTCTGGGCTGGCACAGGGGTGAGATTGGCACAGTCTGTGGAACTGGGCACCATGGGCAGGAGCAGCAGATGGCTTCATAAAGTGGGTGGCAGAAGTGGGACCAATGTGGCTCCTCTCAAAAGGCTCCAGGTGGAGAAAGGGCCCCCTGTTCCCTCCCAGCCGAGCTGCTCATTCAGAAGGGCCAGCCTGTTTCGCCCAGCCGTCCTGGCCGGTCAGTGACATTCTTTAGCAAAGTACATACACATTAAAGCAGACAAGCTTTCAACAAAGCTCCAGGGAAGCGAGCACACACCAGAAGGCATTGGTTCCCTTCAGATGTCCTCTAGGGAGGTGTATGACCTGCCCCAGACACGCAAGGCTCTGGCCCCAGGGAACTGGATGTCCAGGCTCCTAGTAAATAGCGCAACCCACAGGGGAGGTTCCCGCAGTATCTCAGCATGTGCTAAGGTTTGACACAGTGGGTCACACTCCCAGAGGCCTCAAGGAGGCCGCAAAGTGTCCCCTGGCACACAACCCAGACACCACAGAGACAGTAAGCTGTAAGAAGTGGAACACAAAGAACCGAAATGACCTTATATGCGTAGCAAAAGACAAGGCAACCCTCCAGGTGACTTCTGGAAAACAGGGTAAACATGGTCTTGAAGCAACTCGGGCTGCAACATGCTCCCACCAAAGCCTCAGGTGTGCTGCACGCTCAGTGATGGTGCCAGAGCCCTGCTGCACAGCTTGTAAACATGGGCTGGGGACCCTGTGCTGGTCAGTGTCATGATGAGCACTTGTCCACCCTGGCCCCTGGCCCTACTACCCGTGGGGCTGGTCAGCAGCCATGCTGAGACAGGAAGCTATCTCCTCTTGACACCATGGCTCACAGGCAGCAGGGAGCCAGGCTGGGGCTGTGCCTGGTATGGTGTCCTGCTCTGCTTTTCATGCAGCCCAATGGGGTGGTGACTTAGGCTCAGAGGAGGACATTCTGGGCTGTGGTCACCTCCACCTGATGGCTTGGTGAGTCCACGTGGCCCAGGCCCCAGGCTGGCTGGACAGGGGGAATCTGAGCCTAGTGTGAACACCCCTCAACTAACAGCCTCCTCCCGGGAAACTGCCCACGGGGCCTGACAACTCTGATGCCCACTGCAGTACCCACCATACCTCACAAGCTGACTGTGCCTCTGGCTCCTGCTTTCCCCCCGACCAGCCAGGCCATGCAGCTCCCTCCAAGGCTGAGAGGAAAGCACCAAATTAGACCAGCAGTCCTGCTAATCACTCACATGGGCCTGCTCAGCCAGCAGGCAACCACGAAGTCCAGTTCTGCATGCTGGGGGTAAAACCTCGAACTCACAGCCCCAGTTCCAGTTCACTCTCAGATGCCCCCTGAACACTGGTGCTGCCTGGAGCCTTTCCTGGGACAGGGCTTCTTGGGCTTTCCCCCAACCCAGGAAGTGCCCAGGGCCAGGGAGGTGGCTCTTGGCCACAGAACCCCCACATCAATGGAGCCGGTTCCAGGGACCAGCAACCAGATTACGGCACTAAAACAGCAGGAAACTTTGGCCTTAGACCGTCTGGCAGTGTCTAAGCAGCCTGCCGCACCATCTGTCTTCACAGAGCCCCCAGCCCCTCACACCACCTGCAGGCTTCGCTCCTGCCCATCCAGCTGCACCTTGAGCTTGTGCAGCTCCTCGATCTCTCGGTTGTGGCGCTCGGTCTTGTGGCGCACCAGCGAGCGGTAGAAGTGGATGGTGAAGACCACGAAGATGAGGCCCACAGGTACCATGATGATAGTGGACACCAGAGCAGCCTGCCAGCCCGTGTGGTTGCTGGATGCAGGGCCGAGTTGGTGTCTGTCATCTACAGGAAGGAACTTGATCCAGCAGAGCAGCACCACCTCAGCCAGGAAGAGCAGGATGCCGAGCACAGTGGAGAAGCCCCAGGCCAGCTCAATGTAGGGGTGCATGCGCTCATGTGGAGACTCGCTGATGGAGTTGAGGTTGTGGATGTTGCTCACGGCCTCCACGTTGGGCAGGATGCACGTGCTGATGAGAAGGGCGAACAGGTGCACAGCCACGAGCACCGTGGTGCAGGCGCTGAAGGCGATGAGCAGCGGCCGCGGGTACTGGTACTGCGTCTCCAGCTGCACCTCCACCATGGCCACCTGTGGGTGCAGAGGTGGGGTGGGGCCTGATGGGCAGGGCCACAAGTGTCCCGGGAGGGGGCAGGGCCAGGCATCACCGGGTGCCCTGCTTGTGGGGCTGGCCTACTCTCAGAGCGCTCGAGGTCCTGAGACAAAGGCTCCTGCGGGTCTCCAGACTCAGGGTTGCGAACCTGGATGGCTTCTAATGGGCCACAGGTGTGTGCCCCAGCTGAGACCCAAGGAGGGGAGGAGGCTCGCCTCTAACGTGCAAGAGAGGGGGCCGTGGAAAGGAGGCACCAACCATGAGAGGAGCTATGGCTGTGGTCACAGGGCTGGGGAGGGTCTGAAATGCACACAGGGAAAAGCAGTCTTGGTGTGACACAGGACCATGGAGGGGGACTGAAGGGCTGCTGGGCTTAAGACTTTCAACAGTTCTTTTGTTTTGTTTCAGATATGGTCTTGGTTTGTACCCAGGCTAGCCTTGAACTTGGCAGCAATCCTCCTGCCTCAGCCTTGTAAGTACTGGGGTTGCAGGAATGTGCCACCATGGCCAGCCTCAGCAGTTCTTAAAGGGTTCCCCCCGCTTCTTCCTTCTCTCTCCCTCTCTCTCTCTCTCTCTTTCACCCATATATTTGCCTCCGAGATCTGACCATCCATTTCCCAAAATCTACAAGAAAGATGTGATGGTGCATACCTATAATCCCAGCATTTGGGAGGCTGAGGCAGGAGGATTGAAAGTTCTAGCCTGCCTGAGTTTACATGGTAGGTTCTAGGCTACCCTGGACTACAGCGAGAGACCTTGTCTCAAAAAATACCTAGTAAATAATATTTCACAACTTTGTTCAACCACTACCATATGTGGAGTGAGACCCTCATCCCTTCACTTCGCCTTTGCTGGTCTTGGAACATTTTGGTAGGGAAGATGCTACAGTCCTAGCGGACCAGAGCTGAGCAGCAACACAACAGTGAGGATGACTGGGGATTTTGTGAGAAGAATCCCCCCAAAACAATGACATGGCACAGGCTGACAGGTGGCCTTTCTTCAGTGCCTCAGTGGCCTGCGTAGGCTCTTGCTACCCAGAGAGGATATGGCCCAACCAAGGGATAATGCAAACTGGAGGCCTCCAAAGTAGGAAACAGAGATGGTTAGAAGGCAGGAGTGAGGGCTCACACAAGCAGTTCTGTTCCAGGCCAGAGGACATTTCTCATTGTTTCTGCAGAGATTTTTTTGGGTGGCTGCGGATCACTGGTCTTTGATAAACATGAAGAAATGAGCTTAAGGCTGGGCACCAGCGCCTGCAGGTGGACGAAGGAACAGCTTTGCATTTCTAATCAAGGAATACTAATAAAGACAAGGGGCTCCACCTGGGGAACTGCCTGTTTTCAACAGTCCCCATCCTGGCTCTGAGTCAGTAACAGCCTTAGTTACTAGTTTTCCCTTTAATGGTGGTGCGATAATCTAATCTAATAATCCAATCTGATCTGATCTAATCTAATCTACTTCTGTAGGCGCACTAATGGTCCTGCCCACCCCGTGCCTCCCCACTGTATGGTCCCTCTGCTCCTCACCTCCCTAGGGATGTGTGCAGAACACAGCAGTCTGTGGCCACCTCCCCGAGAGGGAACCTGAAGGAAGCTTAAGAAAGCCCTTGTTGGCACCAGAGAGACAGCAGAAGTGGGACAGAACTGACTCGCTACTAGCAAGCATTCCTGCTGTGGCCACGCTAAGGACAAACCATTCCTGGGGCACTGGGGTCTCCGTCCCTGCCTCTCCGTGCTTGCCACCCTGAAGGCTGCCGTAAAGTCTCAGAAGGCCTCCTCTTCTCCAGAATTCTTACACCCTGTTAGGTAACTTGATTCCCAAGGTTTGTCTGCAAATCTCCATCAGTGGTTTTGAAGCCTTCACCTGGGCTGAGCATTTTGTTGGATGAAACACAAGGTTGCCAAGGCAGGAGGACTCCCAAGTTCAAGGCCAGCCAGGATAATTTAATAAAACCCTGTCTCAACATATAAAATTCAAGTGGTACTGTGCCTGCCTCACAAGCTCAAGGTCCTGAGTTCGATCCCCGGTACCTCAAAACAAAAAATATAAAATACAGTGGGTTAGGGATATGGCTCAGGGGTAGAGAGTCCCTGATTCAATCTCAGCAGGGCAAAAAGCAAAGCAAAACAACCCAACAAACAAAAAGATAATGAAATCTCTCAAAGTTTGGAAAGCCAAAGGTTTGGAAGGCCTGGGTCCAAAAAGCTAACTGCAAACTAGAAGTAAATTCCAAGACTGGGGCCTCATATAAAAAGGAAACTAAACTGAAAAAAAAAAAAACAAGGAAACTATCTTAACCATATTAAGTCCTATAATACTAAAATATTTCTGTTTTCCAAAAGTTTAAAAAACAAAACAAAACAAAAAAAACACACAGGCCAGAAAAGTTCAATGCAATCCCACAATTCTGTGGAATGGAAAATAAGCTCCAGTTTTTTGTTTGTTTTCTTTTGTTGTATGGTACTGGAGGTTGAACTCAAGGCCCTTTTAAAAACATTATTTTATTTTGAGATAGTGTCACTAAATTGCCACGACTGGGCTCGAATTTGTAATCCTCCTGCCTCAGCCTCCCAACTAGCTAGAATTACAGTCACATACCACTGTGCCCAGCTGACCTCCAATTTTAATAGTGGCATCTAAAGTAAGCTTGAAAGCTTTTTTTCTTTTTCTTTCTTTTTTTCTTGTGGTACTGGGGATTGAACCCAGTCTGGGCTTGAATTTGTAATAACTTCTGCCTCAGCCTCATATGGGTGTATAACACCAAGCTCAGTTGAGAATTTTTTTTGTTTGTTTTTTTGAGATAGGGCCTCGCTATGCATTCTAGGCTGGCCTCAAACTCTCTTGTCTCAGCCCACACCCCCCACCCTACCTAGCATGAAAGTATTTTGAGCATAATAAAAACCATGGGAAGAAAATCACTAGGAGCCTAAATGGTGTACTATCTGATTATATACTTTTGTAATATGGTGTACTAATGGGCTTATGTTTAAAAAATTAAACAAAATGACCTCAGTGTGGTGGCCACATGTGTAATCTCAGCAACTTGGGAGGCTGGGGTAGGAAGATAATGAGTTCAAGCTCAGCCTGGGAAATTTAGGAAGACCCTGTCTCAAAATAAAAAATAAGTAAAGGGCTATGGATGAGCCTAGTGGCAAATGCTATCCTAACAGGTATGCTGGGTTCATTTCCAGTACTACAAAGAAACAAAAAGCAAGACCGAAATAAGCCTTTTCTTCACACTGCAGGACTAAACGCAAACACACCGCCCTCTAGGCTGGTGAGCTCCACCCACCCTGTGCGGAAGTCGGGCAGCTCTGCTCTCTGAGAGCGGGAAGCCTCTGTCTCCAAGCACCGCTTCAGCCAGCCTGAGGACCTGCATAAACTCTGGTGGCCACAGCAGCTCGCTCTGCTGCCTTTTTATTTTAATTTCCACTGGCAGTTTAACAACCAAGGTTGTGGGCAGCAGAGGTATGATCATTTTATATAAAGAAAGAAATCTGGTGGTAGATGCCTATAATCCTAGCACTCTGGGAGGCTGAGGCAGGAGGAGTGTGAGTTTGAGCCCGGCCTGGATGACTTGGTGAGATCCTGTTTCAAAAATACTGTAAAATATATACTAAAGGGGCTGGGAATATCTCATACAGAAAAAGAAAGAGGTGAGGGGAGAGAAAGACAGGGAGAGATAGAAAGACAGGGAGAGACAGAAAGAAAGACAGACAGAGAAATAAAATAACTTCCAGCCCAGCAGGACCCCTGCACCCAGCAGCAAGGGGCTGAGCCCCAGTGTGCTTCCTCTGGGGTGATTCACTGAAGGGCTGGGATAGGGACTTTGGAGTCAATAGCAGATGTGGCTTTGCCCACACTGACTTGTGCTGGGATAACTCAGAAGGAAAGTGGCAGTCGGGAGCCAGGCCAAAAACTCTGCTGCGTCACCCTGGATGAAGCCACATTTGGCAATTGTCTGCGTCCCCAGCTGGGCTAACCCAATCCAGCCCTGAGATCCTGCTGAAGCCTCCAGACTGTCGGGTGGTGCCCAGGATGGGGCAGATGTGGGTGCCTGTCCCTAAGAAACCCTGTCCCCGGAAGCTCTTCGATTTCCCCACAGCCCTCCCTGCCTGGCAAATGTCATACGAGAACACAACAGCAGGCTTCTTAAGACTGTGGGGCTTGGGGCTCCCCTGGGTTCCCCCAGCCACCACACTGTGGACACAGCAGGGCAGTACTCTGGGAGCACAATACCAGGGAGCAGAGGAAGCGTTGCTGGGCTGCACTCACCATGGCGAAACCGGAAAGGAGGGCGGAGGTCCTGCTGGAGGCCTTCAGCTTGGCCCTGCTCAGGTACAGCTTCCTCCAGGACAGTGCCTGAACTGAGTGGTGGTTGGAGGTGACCAGTTCTAGGTAGCTGCGGCGGACCCAGTCCCGGTAATCCATGCCTTTATGGCCAGGTTCAGGGCAGGCAGGGTTGGAGGGGTCCACAGGCACATTGAGCTCGGCGCTCATGGTGGGAGTCAGGCTAGGGGAGAGCGGGAGATGGGGAGCAAGCTCAGGCAGCATAAGGCCTAACAGACTCCAGTACATTTCACCTTCTCCAGGGCCCACAGAACCCTGGTGTCCAAAGGTGGCATGGCTATGGGGCCCTGTGAGGCTGTGTGTGAGCCAGAATTTGGGAACCACCTGCAGAAGAGGAGGGTCACGCGTGCATTCCCAGGCAGCATCGCAGCCAAGTTGTTCTGCTGCAAAGTTGGAATCCACCCACAGTCCATGCTCAAGGAAGCCCAGGTTCAAAGCCTGCATGGCTCTTAAGTGCATGGAATTCAAATGTTGGCCAAAAGTACCCAGCTCCAAATCTTTAGATTTATCTATTAGGACAGGAGCTATAGCATTCAGAAAGAGCTTGGGGGCTGGGGTGCGGCTCTGTAGGAGCACAGGCCTGGCTCACAAGAGTCCTGGGTTCCATCCCCAGCATGGGAAGTGGTGAGGAACCTGGATCCTAAGCTTAGGACACTTAGATTTGACTCCCCCATTAGATTCTGACCCTGCCATCTACTTTTTTGATCTCATGCCCTCATTTTCAAAATGGGGATTTCCCACATACAGGACTCCTCACAAAATAATGCAGCCAAAGACTCAAAACTGTTCAACATCCAGATGCCAGCCACAAAATGAACACTTGCAGGTAGCAGCTAGCTTCTCAAATTCAATTTAGTTTTCTTTTCTTTTCTTTTTTTTTTTTGGTACCGGGGATCGAACTTGGGTCCTTGTGCTTGCGAGGCAGGCAGTGGAACCACTGAGCTAAATCCCCGGCCTCAATTTAATTTTGAATTGCTTGAATCCAGGGCCTTGACACTGAGCTACAATCCCCCATCCCCAGACTTTTTTAAATTTTGAGAAAGGGTCTCACTAAGTTGCTGAATTGCCCAGGCTGGGCTTGAACTTGCAATCTTTCTGCCTCAGCCTCCCAGAACGCTGGGATCAAAGACAGGTGACACCATGTCGTGTTTCAACTTAATTACTAAAAATCGAATTCCCCCTAAAAATCAAATACTTGGCTTATATAACTTAGAGCCAGTTCCAGGCTGTAATGGGAAACCTTTAGCAAAATGACAAACTAAATCCACCAAGTGATATAAGCACATTTTAAGGGGAAAGGGAAGCTGAAGACCCCAGAGTCACCTCTGCTAAACATCCGGTTTGACAATAACATGGATCAGAAGGACTGATCTGTAGAGATCTGTGAAGTTAACCTCAAATCCCCAGTAATAGCACAGGGGATTGGTGGGCTCCCGAGCAGCCACACGCTGGGAAGGATCAGCTCTAATTAATCTCCAGGGTGTGCTTCAAGGGCACAGACACCTTGCAGCTGCCCTGGCATCACACAGTAACTTCTCTGTTCAGGCCCACCAGGCCCCATGGCAAGTCTGCCTAAAGCTATTAGGAACATATCGGGTGCCTAGGTCCCAGGGAGTGTGGCTGGGGTGGTAGGGGGCATTTACCAAGGTCAGCGGTAAAGGAAGTGCCTCCCACTTCATCCATCCACAGCAATTCCCAGCACGGTCCTAAGGGAAGGCCTGGAGGGGGCAAGGGCCTCCTCTGGCTCAGCTTCCTCTTTGTTCCCCATCAGGCTGCAGAGCCACAGTTCTTATTGGACAGGCATCAGGCCCCCTGGGGAACAGCCTGTGCTGTATCTACCAGGGGATGCCAATTACCAGGTCATTTACAGGAATGCCAACTTGGGCTTCCCACCCGGGTCTCATCTCCTTGCTCACATCTGCAGCCAGCAGCACTGCATCCAAGCTCCCCGTCACTAGAATGCCCTTCCCTTGGGGAAGGAATTCAGAGAAATGTTGCTCACTAACCAATCAGTTGGTTAGCTTCAAATAACTGAAAATGTCGTAATCTGGAACTGTACTTTCTCTTTTCCTTTCCCCTATATAGAGCAGAACTGAGCCAATCGGGTCTGAGTGAGTGGGGAAGAAGGGCTCTAACCCTGGCTCTCTGCATTCCATCCCACAGAACGTTACTACACTTGGTTCCTAGCAGGAAACATAAAAGAGACAGCATCTCCACCTGCAAGGAACTCACTGCCAGCAGAAAAGTAAGACAAGGGGGTGACCCTCACCCAGTGAGCTAATGTACTGGGGACAGGGAGGAATCAGAGAAGAGCTGGTTTCCTCCTGCTAGGCAGACCAAAGGACCCTGCAGGAAGCCCCCACCCCCACCCCAAGCCAGGTTAGGGGACTCAGATGTGGCTAGTGAAGACAGGTTTGCAAAGAGGAATGATCCCTCAAAGATGAGCTGCTCCTCACATGGAGTGACTGTGAGGGCCCAAAGACCAGCTCCGGGAGCACAGGTGGGATAACTCCCATCCTGGGGGGTCAGGGAGACCAGGGTAGTATGGCTGCACCGGATTTTTTCTGGCTGTCTGTGCTTGAGTGGCATGAAAGGAACTAGTGGTGGGAACAGTCTAGCACTGCTGTGTCTATTTGCTGGGACCAC
>NW_022900929.1:17465437-17466775 GCF_012274545.1 Fukomys damarensis | reverse complement strand
CAGATGTGGCTAGTGAAGACAGGTTTGCAAAGAGGAATGATCCCTCAAAGATGAGCTGCTCCTCACATGGAGTGACTGTGAGGGCCCAAAGACCAGCTCCGGGAGCACAGGTGGGATAACTCCCATCCTGGGGGGTCAGGGAGACCAGGGTAGTATGGCTGCACCGGATTTTTTCTGGCTGTCTGTGCTTGAGTGGCATGAAAGGAACTAGTGGTGGGAACAGTCTAGCACTGCTGTGTCTATTTGGGCTGGGACCACCATGCACCCCAGTGAGAGGGCTGGGAGGCTGAGGAGGGCCAGGGGGCTGTGTGGGGTCAGGGAGGGGAGACCAGGGGTCATCAGTGGCAGTGAGCTGGGCTCCAGTCTGCCAGCGACTAGAGACACAGAACTCAGGGCAGGGGAGTCTGAGGGCCGCCTCCAGGAAGTAGCTGGGCCACAGATGTCCCTGTGTGGGTGGGGACAGCAACAAGGGCTGTCTGTCTGCCACGAGCTGGGTCTTAAGACAACCTTGCTGGTCCTGAAGCGACCTCCTCCCAAGGGACCAGCTGGGACGGAACTCAAATCCACCCTGCATCCTGCAGTCAAGGCCTACCTATCCTCGGGGGTGAAGCAGTCTGGTACTTACACTCCAGGCTCAGCAGGGGGTGGGCTGGGACAAGATGGAGGCGACATTTGTCAGAAAGCCCTGGCTCCAGAGGATGCTTTTCTGGCTATAATTTGTTTTTTGTTTTGTTTTGTTTTTTGCTTTTGTCTTCGTGAGGAGCACAGGAAAGAGTTGTAGAAATCTCTCTCAAGATTAGGGATTTTCCGTGGCAGGCTGGTTTGAAACAGCTCCAGGAGTAAGGCTCTGGAGTGCCTCTGTCATGACTTCCTCTGAACATCTGGGGCACAGGAAATGTCTGTCACAGACCACCGTGGCGAGGGGACCTGCAGCTGCCACAGGGGGCCTCCTAGAGACGTGCACCTGCATCTCTGCCTCTTCCCTTCGAGAAGCCCCAGTGGCCGCAGAGCTCGGATTCTGTGGGCACCGCATTGCGCCGGGATCCCACGGGACTGGGAGACGCGACGTGCCATCCTCTCCTCCCCCAGCCATCGTCTGCTCTATCTGCTCCATTGAAACCCACCCAGGAGGAATCCCCGTCCCTTTTCCATCAAGTATCCCTGACAACCCCACCCCAATCTGTGTGGGGAAACCCCTCAAGCTCTCCCCTACTTGCCTCCCTAGGGCCGAGGGAGAGGTGGGCGCATCCGCCTGGAGCACTTACCGGAGCTGCGCTAGTTGCCGTGTCCCGCTTCGCTCCGGGACTCGCAGCAGGCGGTGGCGCGGCAGTGCAGCCG
>NW_022900929.1:17465068-17465364 GCF_012274545.1 Fukomys damarensis | reverse complement strand
GGATTCCCCCCCCACTGCCAAGGCAACCGCGCGCCGCTGTCACGTGACCAGCTCGCGGAGGTGTTGCGGGCCACGTGACCCGACCGGCCTGGACGAGCCCCTCCCCCGGGATCTCCGGGGTCCCAGCTCTGATCGGGACCACCCGGGGCGGCATGCCTGGAAGAAGAGTTGGCGCGCCCTTCTGCTGCGAGCCGGATCGCGGAAGTGGCGAGGCGAGGATGCGCTAGGCCAGGCCGCCCAACCACGAGCTGGGCTTTCTTTGACCCTGGCTCAGATCAGCAGCTGGAGCGGCAGGG
>NW_022900929.1:17463498-17464901 GCF_012274545.1 Fukomys damarensis | reverse complement strand
CCCCCCCCCCCCCCGGACCTAACGCTGCGCCTGGGCCCGGGGGACGCGCGCCGAGAACCGTTGCTGCAGCAAGCTTCTCACCCTTGCTGGTGAACTCTGCGGTTTTCGACCGGGCTATTCAAGCAGGAACTTACTTTCCAGGAAGTGCCAATGAATAATTCACCGAGAGGTGAGATGGGTTCATATCAACCCATTGTTGCCAGACGGCCCCTCGGAGTCCCCCCTTCCACGTGCCTGATAGGCTGCTGCGTGCCCTACATAGGATTTTTCCATCTGTCACAACGGCACTGGACCGTGACACATTTACCCAAATGAAAGAAAAATTCCACTCGAGTCACCCAGTCCAAAAAAAAATTTTTTTTCCCCAGTGCAGGGATCGAACTCAGAATCTTGCACTTAACAAGGCAGGCACGTTGCCACTGAGCCAGATCTCTGGCCTAGTCCAAGTTCTTTGACAATGGGCAGGGTATGGATGTTGCAGATGCCAGACTATTTACACTTCAGGCTGCTTTTTAGAGCCCACTGCTGAGCTGGAATGGTGCCTTTTAATCCAGGAGGGCACTTAAAACCAGACTGAACCAATTTCCTCCTCCTACTGGCAGGTTAGGCCCTAAGGATGGGCAAAAGAGAATCCCAGGGTGATTACAGCGTCCCTCCCTAAGGGATGTCTATAGGAAAGTGAATTTCAGGAACCATTGTCCTCAAAAACCAGTCATGCCTAGAGCCAAGCGTGGTGGCACACGCCTGTAATCCCAGCACTCAGGAGATTGAGGCAGGAGGATCGCTTTGAGTTCGAGACCAGCCTGAGCTACATAGTGAGTTCCAGGTCAGTCTCAATTACATAGTGAGACCCTGTTTAAAAAAAAAAAAAAAAAAAGTCATGCCTTCCTTTTCAAACCTCAAATTCTGGGTTGGAAACAGGAAGAAAAGACTGGAAACAACAGCAGTTGTATCACAGATGAAAATCTTCAGCAAGGGAGTCCAGTGCAGTCTCTCTCAGGAAGCCTGGCTTTACTGTCCTGCAGCAGGCTTCTAGCGCCAGTTAGTGTGGTCTCTACCCAACCACAATTATCCAGCATGACCAGGCAGAAGTGAGTGCCAGCCGTAATTACCAGTGTCTTTCCTAGCCACTTTCCCAACCAAACAAAATGGCAGGGTATTTTTACCCTTAAAAGGCTTGGGGACTCGGACACACACACAAACACAAAGATGGAGAGAACTGGTCTGGGCGTGGTGGTGCGGCCTGTAATCTCAGCAAGGGGAATCGGGGGGTAGGGGCAGGGCCAGCGCTGAAGGGTTGCAAGTTCGAGCACAGTTTAGGTATGTAACTCAGAGGTATAGTGACCCTGGGTTCTACCCTAGTACGGGGGGGGGGGGGGGGGGGGGGGGGGGGGGGGGGGGGG
>NW_022900929.1:17403866-17463424 GCF_012274545.1 Fukomys damarensis | reverse complement strand
GGGAGGTGAGGGCACTGTGTTGAAAGATTTAGCAGTCACAAACTCATGTGTGGAGGATCCCCCTCAGGTGCACGGGTTGCTGAGTGGTAGTTACACAGGCACCAACCCTTCCCCTTCTGGCCAGGGTGCAATTCAGGCTTTCTGGTTGGCTGGCCTTGGAAAGTTGCTTCCTAAGATCTCAGCTACCCTACCTCTGAAAAGGCCAATTTTTTTTTTGGTACCGGGGATTGAACTCGGGTCTTTATGCTTGCAAGGCAGGCCACCGAACTGCTGAGCTAAATCCCTGGCAAGGCCAATTTTTTGAGGCACGCATCCAGGGTCAAACATCTGCTAGACCTGTTCACTGTATTCCCTTGTTCAGTGAACTGGTCCTTGTTCCCTCATGACTTTCAGACTTACTACTGAGGAAGGTGACCAAGGTGTCCAGTCTCCTGGTCCCTTGCTTCTGTCCCTTCTGCCATTTACTCCTATCACCTAGCCCTTTTCATCACCCACAGCAGCTCTGCAAAATCTTAAGCCAACTAACCATCTCACTGAATTAGCTTTTCATTACTGAAAATAGTTGAGCCTACTTTATAAAGGCAAGGTTTATTTTGGTTTCTAGTTCTGGAGGAAGAGGTCTAAATGTCATGGCCCAGGTTCTGTAGAGGACCCCAGGCTGCAATGGGTCATGGGTGCAGGTGACATTTCTATGTGGTCTCCTCCTTTATGAAGCCACCAGGATTTAATCATGGGGGAGCTACCCTAATGACCTTATCTGGCTCCTCTAATATAATTAACACACGACTTTGGGGATTAAACTCCTATAGGAACTTGGGAGGGACAGACCCTAACATCCACCTTCTCACCTTTCCACTCACCCCACAGCCCACCCTTCCTCTTGACCTTCCCAAGACTCATCTTTCTGCCTTCCAGCCACCCTCTGCCTCTCACCTTTAACCTGTCTCCACTTCACGGCAAATTCTTATCAGAGCTGTCATCACTTCACTTCCTCCTCAGCCCTCTGAAGTCCACTGACACTGTGTCACTGAACCCGAGGCTCTTTCGGCCATCAGCCCTCCTATTCTTAGGGACCTCTCCTTTCAGGAAATGCCTTGGTGACTCTCTCTGGCTCTTTCTTGCTGCCACAGTCAGTCCCCTAGAAGTTCCTCAGCTTCTGAGTCCCCTCTTTGCTACACTCCTCTCTAGCTGGTCTCTTCTGCTCCATTGCTTCAAGGACCTTGTGAAGCCCAAGGATTCTCAAAGGTCATGTTGAACCCGGATCTCTCCCCCTGACCTGGGTGACATCTCTGCTGCAGTTCCAAGGGCCCCTGACTCACCATGTCCTAGCTGAACTTACCACCTCACCCTCACACACCTGCTCCACCTCCAGGCCACCTGTCTCAGGGAATGTTCCGTCATCTACGCAGGTGGCGATGTGATCAGTCTGGTATCATCTGTGACTCCTTTCCCACTCATCCAGTTCTGGGAATTTCCTGTCAGAAGGTTTCTGGACTCTTTCCCCGTGCCTCTATTCAGGCCGTTGTCACCTCTGGCTGCACTACTTCTTGCCCTTCCCACTTGTCCCCTTCCAGCCTGTTCTCTGCACCTGAAGTGAGGGCTGCACACAGCAGTATCCTGCACTGCTCTGGTCAGAGCAGAGCTCCTGGAAGGTAGGCTTCCTGTGTTCCTACGCACATCAGACACCTGCCCTGGAGTCCTGGGGGTTGGGCCCTTGGCAGGTGTTCTATAAACATCTGCTACATTCCACAGAACAGCAAAGCTGCCAACAGCCCCTCTGGACCTGCTCCAAGTTAATCTCTAAGAGTGTGCTCCTTATGGAAATACATGTTAATATATGCTAATTGTAGCTCACTTTCATCAAGTGTGCCAAAGAGTAAACAAATTAACTTCGAAGGAGAGAAAGGGGAAATGTGCTTGCTTCCACAGTTCTCCTTCCATGCAGTGTTAGGGACTGGATCAAGTGTCATTCCTAAATCAAAGTCAATAGAACATCACTTCTTCAACTCAATTTAACAATTTATTTCCAAGATATGTGATAATGGTGCACACCTATTATCCCAGAACTCTGGAGCCTGAAGCAAGTTTGAGCTTAGCCTAGTGAATGTGGCAGCTTAGCGGGATCCTGTGTCAAAATAAAAAGGGGATGCCGGGGATGATGGTGTATGCCTGTACTTCCAGCACTCAGGAGGCTGAGGCAGGAGGACTGACACATAGTTAAGTTCAAGGCCAGCCTGAACTCCACAGCAAGACCCCGTCTCAAAAAAACCAAACCAAGCAAAATAAAAAAGGGCCCAATCAAAATCCTAACAACCTCACAGAATTAGAAAAAACAATCCTAAAATTCTTTTGGAACCAGAGGAAACCTAGAATAACAAATTCTGAGCGACCAAAGCAAGGCAGGGGTGCCAGGCGTGGTGGTGCATGCCTGTAATCCCAGCACTCGGGAGGCTGAGGCAGGAGGATCGCTGTGCGTTCAAGACCAGCCTGGGCTACATAGTGAGTTCCAGTTTCAACAAAAAAAAGGCAAGGCAGGGGTAGTGCAATCCCTGACCTGAAGTTATATTGCAAAGCTACTGTGATAAAAACAGCATGGTGCTGGCAAAAGAACAGACTGAGGATCAATGGGACAGACTAACAGATGCAGAAACAACTCCAAATACACTCAGCCACCTTATCTTTGACAAAGGAGCCAGTCACCTTCACTGGAAGAAAGATGGCCTCTTTAATAGTGCTGGAAAAACTGGCTTTCCACAACCAAAGATTGAAACTAGACCTGTATCTTTCACCACACACTAATCTAAAATCAAAATGCATCAAAGATCTAAATATTAAAACAGAAACATTATATAGAACACTTGAGGACACAGGAGTAGGAAAAGACTTCATGAACAAAACCCAGACCGCACAAGAAATACAACAAAGAATCAACAACTGGGATCTCATCTTACTAAAATGCTTTTGCACAGCAAGAGAAACCAACAACAGAATGAAGAGACAACCCACAGAGTGGGAAAACAATTTTTACCTGTTATTCAGATAAAGGATTAAAAAAAAAAACCCTCTTAAATTTAAAGACCCAATGCAAAAATGGGCATTTGAAATAAAAACACTTCTCAGATAAAGAATTAGAAATAGCAAATAAATATATGAAAAAAGAAATCAATAATAAATGCTGGGGCCAGGGATTTAACTCAGTTGTTCCACTGTCTGCAAAGGTGTAAGGTCCTGAGTTCGATCTCTGGCACCTAAATAAATAAATAAGTGCTGGAGGGTTATGGGGAAAAGGAAACTTTCTTTCTCCACTGCTGGTGGGAGTGTAAGACTGGTGCACCCACTGTGGAAATCTGTGGAGATTTCTCAAAAAACTAAAACTAGAGGTTCCATTTGACCCAGCTATACCTCTTTTTGGTATCTTCCCAAAAGAATTAAAGCACCAGGGTTGGTGATTTAGCTCAGTGGCACCGTGTCTGCCTTGCAAGTGTAAGGTTCTGAGTTCAATCCCCAGTACCAAAAAAGAAAAGAATATATGCACATCTGTTTTTTTGGCAGCACAGTTTGTAATAGCTAAATCTTGGAAACAGCCCAGATACCAATCAAATGATGAGTGGACAAAGAAGACGTGGGGTTTTGTTTTGTTGTTTAAACACAATGGAGTACTACTCTGCCACAAAGAAGGATGAGCTTCAGACATTTATAGCTAAAGGGATGGACCTTGAGATCATACTCTTTAATACTTTTTTTTTTTTTGTACCAGGGATTGAACTCGAGACCTGGCGCTGCAAAGCAGGTGGCAGAACCACTGAGCTAAATCCTTGGCCCTTGAGATCATGCTCTTAAGTGAAATAAATTGGATGCATATGTTTAAATACCACACTGTTTCTCTGGTGCGAGACAGTGAATGTGGAAATAAGGACTGAGATATATAATGGATATTGGAAAATGGGGAGGAAGTGTTAAACTGGAAAGGGAAATGAGGAGGAGGGAGCAGAAAGGAAGGAACAAGAAAAGAAGTCAAAGTAGAAGGAAAAATCGAAAGAAAGCTTTTGTACATAGGGGGGAGGGGGCTCAAAGGAGGGAATGGGATAAAAATAAATTTTTTTAAAAAAAAGGGCTAGAAATGTAGCAGTACAAAGACCCTGAGTTCAGTCCCTAAATACTGAAGATGCTGAAAACAGGAACTAGACACAGTAACAGTACCTCCTGTGTGCCAAGCCCACATTTCTCAAGGTGGTGGTGGGGGAACAGTCTCCCAGGACACCTGTTTAAAATGTGTGTTCCAAGCCTGAATTGTAATGAATCAAATCTCAGGGGTATCACCCAGGAACTGGATTTTTAAGGGGGCTCCTTCAAAGCTACATGCATGTAACAAGTCATTTTTGCAGCCTCCTGAAAATGACCTACCTGTGGGCAGCTACCTGGACATTCTCCCTGCCATATTAGGAGTTTGTCAGGTTTGAAAAGCATCCCTGTCTGCTTGCAGTCCCTGGGGTTTGCTCCACTGTGTAATGGATATTTAATGAGCATCTACTCTGTCCCAAGTACTGGGTGGCACTCAGAATGCAGCAAAGAACAGGAAGCAAAGTCCTAGGTCTCAGGGAGCTGTAGGTGTGGCAAGGGGCAGATAGTAAATAAGTGAGAGGTGCTGTGGAAGAGAAGGAAAAAGAACAGTGGCAGCGGGTGGGCAGAGAGGTTTCTCCAAGGAGCTGACAGCTCAGCTGAGGCCAATAAAGAGGCAGCAGCAGGGCTTCTGAGGTAGGTGCCAGGGTGTAGATATGACACCATCAGGAGCGGGGTGAGGGTGGAAAGTACCAGACAGTAGGCTTTGCGGCTCACATTTAATTCCAAGTCAGGGAAGCCACTGGGGACTTCACACGGGCAGTCACAAGATCTGGTTTCCATTTGTAAAGTATTCCCCTGGCTGCTGCATGGGGAATGGGGGTAAGAGCAGAGGCAGTGTCAACTACCGGGCTACAGAAGCTGGTGGTGTGGACTGGGGGAACGGGGCAGACACCTGAATTGAAAGGTCCAGGCCTTAGTTAATAGAGGACTGCAGGGAGGGGTAGGAAAAACAGGAATCAAGGGTGATGAGCAGTTAACCGAGGTGGAAAGATAGAGGGGGAAATGCCGTGGCTCAAGTTCCTCTTTCTCTTACACTACGCTGGAGGTGCCATTAGACACCCAAGGCTGTCAAGCAGGTGATAGGATTCAGGCATGCAGGGCTGCGGGAGAGACAAAGTCTCAGACAAATGCATGAGGACAAGACTGAAGCCAGAAAGGGTCTCCAGGGCCTGCTGTGGACAGAGGGCAGTGTGCTGACCACCCCAACACTTAAGGGAGGGCAGGCAGGGACAGGAGGGGT
Source organism: Fukomys damarensis (assembly GCF_012274545.1). NCBI lineage: Eukaryota > Metazoa > Chordata > Mammalia > Rodentia > Bathyergidae > Fukomys > Fukomys damarensis. The sequence goes on along the minus strand of NW_022900929.1, from coordinate 17,458,062 downwards.
TGTCAGGGTGTTAAGTGGGAAAGGCTATCCACCATGCCATCGAGGGCTGATTTGGCGAGGAAGAGCCCAGTGGGGGATGGCTTGGGGAGAGGCGGAAGCAAACAGGACCTTGGGATGGCCTGGGGCGGGAGGACAAGAAAAGGGCCCTTGTTTACTGTCGTAACAGCAGACTCCCTGGCTTGTCTGTTGGCCTATGGTGGAGGAGCTAGACCTTCAGGGGACCTGCAGGGTCTGCACCATACCACAGTGGAAACAGAGGTGCCTGGATGCTGGGGGCTGGTGCACAACATGGGGGCTGTGCAGGCCTGAGTCCTCCCTCGGCTTTCTCCAGGCTCTGCAATGCTAAGGGCCACATGAGGGAGCAGTGCAGGTCTAGGGGGAGAGGACATACAGTTTCCTGTGGAAAGCAGAAGTCTGAGGACAGGCGGCCAGGGCTGGGTCCCAGTGTGACATCTGTGGGACTGAGCAGCACAGCTGCCACTTCCCCAGGTGAGAAGATGCTGGCATTATGGCGAGGGGCTGGGTTAAGTTCCCCACTTTGGGAAATGCTTCTCTGTGCTTCGAGGCTGCTCACCCCAACCCTCCAACAGCCCAAACTCAGTATCCACAGCAGCTCTGTCCTGTGAAGCCACCAGACATGATGTCAGCTAGTCCTGAACCCCTGCTCCTCAGGGAACAAGTGGGTTCCTGCGAGCCTCTGACCACATTTCCAACAGGTGACCTGTGCATCACCGTGTCTTGTGTGTTTCTGTTTGAAGCTACCTTAGGCAACTGCTGATTCATTAACACTGGGCTCACAGCCAAGAGCACCGTAACACAGTTTTCTCCCCAAGACACACCACAGCCTTCCTGCTCTCAGAAACACTAGACAGCACCTCAGCACTGTGCCTGGGGGACACTAACAATCATCAAGACGAAGCAAAAAGCACAGAAAACCTGCCACTGCACACACCTTGAGGATACTGTGTAGGATGAGCTGATACAAGCCAGCCTTGCCTTATTCCACCTCAGGCGGGGACACCTGCACGGCCAGGAAACTCCAACTTCCACACAATGTGCCTGCAATGACTATGAAAGCAAGGTGAGTATGGACTGCGAGGTTCCAAATTAATTTTAATGTACAAGTTCACAAATATGGGACCCATGAATAGAGAAGCAACTACACACTTTACAATACACTGCACTATAGTATTATCAAACGCACAGGCACCCATGCTTGAGGCAGCTCACACGTTACTGCTGGTTTGAACCACATGCAGGAGTATCCCATCGGGCAACTAGTACCACTGGCGGTAAAAACGGATCTAATCATGTTTACTGGTGGCGTTTTTAGTAATAAAATTACTTAAAAAGCCACCTGAAGGGACAGTCATGCATGTACCACTGTCATGAACCTGTGAAAGGAGGGTTCTACAGCCCACAGCCCCAGCAGGTACCCTAGGTACCTCTCTGCCAAGCCTCTCCCCAGGACAGAGCATCTGTATGACAGACTCGAGTCGTTCTGGCTGGGTTCAAATCCAAGCTTTACCCCTTACTTGCTGGTGGATGAATCTTGTAGTCAAAAATATGAACAGCTTGGCCTGACACGGGGTGCTCAGTACATATGGCAGCAACGAGTGAATGGAGGCCTACCTTGTTGGTGAATCAGATTCCTTACACAGAAGTTTTCTTCCCTCCAGGCACTAAGTAGGTTGTTGACCTGCTTAGCTTCTGAGATCAGGTACGACAGCGCCTCAGGATGGTATGGTTGCAGACTAGTGAGGTTTTATGGCACAGGAGAGTGTGTTATATGCATTCCTGAGTTCTGTCCCAGACTAGTCTCCACCTACCAGCCATCACTAGGCCATTACTTCATGAGTCTCCCCTAATTATAGTTTTGTAAGGGGTGCTCTCAATCTTATATACACCATTATTAATGATGACATCTAACTGTCTTCTTTCTCCCAAATAATACCCTGGAAACTGAGCATCATTAAACTGTGGGAAGTAATGATGATCCCTAACAATGGCCAGAAACTGTGGCAGCACATTTTCTGCCTAACCTCAACAGCTACTCAGCCGGCCACACATCTGCTGAATGTGGCTCTCACTCAGCGTGGCCAGGTGACCTGGGGGAGGCAGGAAGGGACTTGCCCCATCCTCAATTATCAGAGCCAAGTCAGGACTCAAACGCAGGCCTCTGGTAACCTCAGTGACCTCTGGGTTAGGAGGCCGACAAGGTCCCGGCTGACACACATTTCAGGGTAGGGAAATGGAGACAAGGAAACCAAGAGTTCAGAGGAGAAGAACTAAAAACAAGTCACAGACAACCAGCCAATCTCTCACACAAGAGAAATACAGATTTCAAAATGTACAGCCAGAGCGTGTGTTAATTTATTAAGGCTGATGCTTCATTTTGGCTTTTTGGGGAAGAAAATTTTGGCATGACTTAAACGACCTAAGTGATAAAGATTATCAGACATATCACATGGCTCAGGGTAGGGCCAGAGAAATCTACGTTGTAGAAGTAAAAGAAAATGTCCTTATGATTTCCATCACTCAAAAAACTATTTCCTCAATGCCATTCCAGTCCATAAAAGGCACACAATGGACCCAGCAGTTGGAGACAATCCAAAACCAGAGCAAAGGCTATAATTCAAAACTGACTCTGTCAACCATGTTCACCCAAAGGCACTGAGGGCAAAGCTTCCCTGGGTTACCTCTTGAAGGCACCAGCACCAGAAGCTGCCCTGGGTCACCCGCTGTGCCCCTGGCTCCCTGCACAGTGTCCTGCACTCTGGAGGTGCTGGTTCTGTTCTGGCCAGGACACACATGTGGACTTGGAAACAGTCACAGTGCTGGCCACCTCTGCCCCCAGCACCCATGTGACCCAGGCAAAAAGCAGTCCCTACGGGTTCCATCCAACTGTGAAGTGTGGCCACTTTCAGTCCCAATTCTGGAATTGAATTTTTTTTTGTACCGGGGATCGAACTTGGGTCCTTGCACTTTAGAGGCAGGCGGTGGAACCACTGAGCTAAATCCCTGGCCCTCAGTCCCCATTCTGTTTGGACTCACTTTGGATTCCAAATGAAAATGCAGCTCCTGATGGACACCCAGCCCCTCCAGTTTGGCTAGCACCCCTCTGCGTCTCTACCTGGCTCAATCCAGCCTGGATTCTCTCCCTTGTTGTTTCTCTAACCACCCAGCTTCCCCAACAGTTCTTGCCGTATAGTGAGCTACCTTCCCGTGGCTTGGTATGGCCCAGTCCCTGTGTGGCAGGGTCTGTGCTCTCCAGGAGGAGTAGGTCCACATCACAGGACCTGCTGAATCTTGAGTCCTCTCTACAGCTTTGGTAATTAGCGTTTCACAAGTCTGAACAAAACCTAACGGTTTTCTGTTTTTTACTTAGAAAAATGTTCCCTTCCAAAAGCCAGCCCCAAGCGCATCGCTGTTTGAATGTGAGAACAGACACCAGCTGCTGGCGAGGCACTTTCCCCTTCCAGTAGGAATGGGGGGTGCCCCGCGAGGCAGTGTCCAGAACAGATCTCTCTGTCCCCCGAACCAGGCAGGGCAGCAAGCACTGGGACTCGCATGTACTCCCTAAGCATCACATCCGTGGGGGGCGAGCAGACAGCCTTCTTCCCTGCTGGCCTCACCAAGGTCTTCTGAGGCTCTGGACACAGAATGTGCCAGGCTCGTGACAGCTGCTGTGCAATCTCATCGCCTCATGATGAAGCTGGGATTGTCCTCCTCCTCCTCTTCCTCCTCCTCCGTCCCAGATGCCTCCTCGGAGCTACTGGCCTGCTGCTCCTGCGACTGACTGGGTCCTGTAACCACACAACATCGGATTATAGACATACAAATCTGCTGAGAGAAAGGGCACACTAAAAAAGGAGAGAGTCGAGGGAATACAGTGACTCTTTCAGACAGCACAGCCAGGGGCCAGAGGCGGTCCTCCTGCCCACCATTCCTCCTGGTTCTCTGGCTCTCGCCAAAAGGCCCCACAGCACACGAGATCCTGACACCCCACAGACCAGGCCTACTGCTTTTGTATGGCTCCCACCATCTACAATGCCCACCACTGCCACAGGGTGACTTCCTCACCTGGCCCTTGAACATTTACTATTGGGCTGTAATAGTCCTGCTGGAGTCTCAAGTCACTGTTGTGCAAAAGCCCCTCTAGAAAAAAAGCAGGGGCTGGGGAGAGTCTCAGAGACAGACTGTGTGCCTTGCACGTGTAAGGCCCTGGGCTCGGTCATCAACACCAGAACACAACACAACACAACAAACCCCTCTGTGGCTGAAGGTTCTCCTGGCTCTTCCCACACACAGGCTGGAGCCCTTTCCCTGACACACCGCAGGCTGAGGCAGGAGGATCAGGAGTTCAGGCCAGCCTGGACCACACACTGAGACCTATCTCATTAAAAAAAAAAGAGAGAGAGAGAGAAGGGCTGGGGATTTAGCTCAGTGGTTCCACCACCTGCCTCGTAAGCATGAGGACTTGAATTTGATCCCTGGCACAAAAACAAAACAAAACAAAACAAAAACAAAAAACCAAAAAAACCTAAACCAAAACACAAAAAAAACAAAAACAAAAACAAAAGAGAAAGATCAAAGCCTAGACACGTAGTGCAACTCTGAAGTCCTTGAACAAAATTAATCCACCTAATTCATTCTTTCAACATAGTAAGTACAGAGTAATCAATAATAAAGTGCTTGCTTCTTGCCAGCTACTATGCTTAGTGCTGGGACTACAAGAATTCAAAGATACTAAAATTAAAACAAGAAACCACAGCACATATATTCAAATGGCTACACTCCAAAAACCGGTACCCACTGTGAGGATGTAGAGAACTCAACTTGTACTCCTCCTCAGTGGGAGTGCAAAATTGTACAACCACTTTGGAAAACTCTGGTCATTTCTTAAAAAAGCTAAACAAGATCAATCTTATCATAAAAGCCAGCAGTCACACTCCTAGGCATTTACTCAACTGATCGGAAACAAGTGCACACAAAACCCAGCACCCAACTGTCTGGAGCTGCTTTATTCCCAGTTGTTCAGGTTGGGTTCCAACTTGCAATCTTCCTGCTTTTAGTCTCCAGAGAGCTTGGATTATGGGCACATGCCACCACCCTCAGCTAAGATACTTACGAATCTTTAAAAGTGTTCTATGAAACAAAGGAAACCAATTAAAAAGCCTGTATACCGCATAACTCCAATTCTATTTTGTTTTTCTTTGGTACCAGGGATCAAACTCCCGACCTTGTGCTTACGCGGCAGACAGTGGAACAACTGAGCTAAATCCCTGGTCCAAATGGGTCAAATTTATTATTATTATTTTTGGTACCGGGGATCAAACTTGGGACCTTGTGAGGCAGACGGCAGAACCACTGGGCTAAATCCCCGGCCCATAACTCCAATTCTGTAGCACAACTACAGAGATGGTGAACAGGAGTAGGGGCAGGGAAGAGGGTGAAGAGGTGAAGCCCAAGGGATTTTCAGGGTGTGGACCATTCCGTGGTACAGTATCAGAGTGGTGGATGCGTGGTGCTACATGCCTGACAGAATCCACAGAGCGCTACCAACACAAAGAAGTAAACCTTAGTTATGCAAAATTGTAAAAGCCCAAATTTAGGAGGCCACAGACCCCAGGATGGAGCAAAAGCTCGCACATAGATTTCACTGCACTACATCTGTCTGAACAATCACTGTGAAGGGGTCAGGGGAGGAAGGTGCTAGTCTGGGTGTGGACCGCAGCTAAAAAGCCTATAACCCTCAAGCCACCAACATGTATATTGGATGGACTGAACAGGGAAGCAAACGGATGGCGGACGGGCAGTGGGAGCAAAGCTACTCAGGCCGGATTAACCAAGGACAGAATGACAAATGGGCGAGGGGCGACATCGCTATCGGCTCACACTTAGCTTAGTACGATGGCCACACACCAGTACTTACAGATCCGTGTCTATACACTGCGTGGTGCACTTATGGTCATGTGCTGTATGACAACAGTGCTTTTAACAAAGACAGTCTGCGTGTAGCACGGAGGTGTAAGACCGTGTCGTCTCGTGCTGTCACAGCCATCTCAGTGTAAGCACACCCAGTGATCCTCGCACGGCCACAAAGCCGCGCTCCGTGGTGTGTTTCCCAGAAAATATCCCCACTTTTAAGTAACGAATGACTGGTAGCTTCTTGCTGTCAATGAAAGAGCCTGAAAGCACCGCCCCACCCCAGAAGTGAAGCGTACCCCTTGCCACAGGCTTGTTTCTAACACCACTCCTCCAACAAAGGGAGCCGGGACTTCTGGGACAAACGGCCGATCGCCCAGAGCAGGACATACATAAAACGTACCAATAAAATAAAATAAAAAAAAAACCCACCAGTCTAACACCAACTGAGGGAACCCTACAGAACCCAACCCAAATAAAGTCTGAAAACCTGTCTCAGACACCAGTGATTTGGACACACAATGATTAAATGTAATGTGATGTCCTACACCGGATTCTGGAAAAGGCACAGGGCATTAGATACAACTAAAATCAGAGTAAGATCTGGATTTTAGCTCCTAAGTTGTCCACACTGGTTCATTAACTGGTTCATTAACTTGTTAAACCAAGGACACTGGGTCTATGAATACTCTGTGCTATCTGCAATTTTTCTGTAATTATAAAGCTATCCTGAAATGAAAAGTTATAGCTGAGGACATAAGCATGTTAGGGATTTAGCAGATTTTATAACCCTAACCGTACAGGCTTGGGACGAGGCAGAGGGCAAGGCATCCTGCAGTGGGCGGGCACGAGGAAGGCAGGGAGAACGAAGTTCTCCAGACCCCTGGGAAGTAGGGGAGCAGGAAAAGGAGGAAGTCCAGTGGCCTGAGCATAGCAAAGAGGCTGAAGGGCAGAGGTGTGGGAACAGCAGGGCAGAGGACGTGTGGAAGGCAGTGCGCAAACCAAAGTGGTGAGGGCCGCGAAGGCTCGGGGCAGATGAGCAGGTTTCAAGCAGGGCTGCCTCACAGTAAGTACCGGTACCTGGGATCAAATCCTGGCCCACCAGCCATTCCCTCTGCAGCTCGGAGGCTGCCATCCACACTCGGTGTCTAAGACCTGTCATTTGTAAAATTTAGGTAATGCCACTGACACAGTGCTGCTGTGAGGATTAAGCTTACAGCTCCTGTGTGCAAAGCATTTAGAACTATAGGAGCACAATAAATGTTCAGCATTGGCTACTACTGACTACTGCTCTGTAAGCAGAATGAGTGACAAGCCTATTTTTATTGTATAAAAGAGCTTTGGAGCTAGGCCTGGTAGGGCAAACCTGTGATCGTAGCATTCTGGGAGGCTGAGGCAGAAGGTTTAAAAGTCTGAGCCCAGCCCAGGCAATTTAGTGACTTAGGAGCAAGGTCTCTGTATGCACACACATACACACACACACACACACACACACTTTGTGGCTCTGGGGATCAAACCCAGAGCCTTGCACATGCTAGGCGTAAGCCATATACCTAGCCCTCTATTTTTTACCTTAGAGTTTTTTTTGGGGGAGATTAAATCTTATTTCTTACTCTACTATATTTTTAAAGCCTTTCTAATTTCTCAGTTAGATCTTAATTCCTCCTCTAATATGTACTTTTCTTGTCCACTTAGAGGAAGAATAATTTCTAAAAGCCAGGATTGACAAAGACACAGAGAAGGTATACACTCCTGTGCATTGTGGTGGCCATGTAACCTGGTACTGGCCGGCATGGAGACTCACAGCTATAATCCCAGCTATTTGGCAGGGATAAACAGAAGGATCACAAGTTCAAGGCCAGCCTGGGCAATTTAGCAAGATCCTATCTCAAAATTTTAAAAGGATTCAACAAAACCTCCCTGAAGACAGTACTATTCCTTCAGAAAGTAATTGGAAACACATTTCAAAAGCCATGAGTTCTTTTTATGCTCTGTGATCTCTCATGACTGGAAATTTATCTTAATTCATGTCCTCAGAGAGACAGAAGAGAGACAGGCACATGCTACTCACTAAAGTGTCTCTTATGGAAGACAAGAATAGAAATCAATCCAATGTTTAATGAGCAGAGGATTGGATATGATACTGCATGCCAGCTCTTGTATATTATCATGACATGCTTACAACTGAAGCCAGGCATGGTAGCAGTCTCAGCAACTCAGGAGGCTGAGGCAGGAGGAAAAAGGCTTTAGCCCAGGAGTTTGAGACCAGTTCAGGCAAGAAAAGTGACACCCCGTCTCAATGTTTGGAGGTTTTTTTGGGGGGGGGGTACCGGAGACTGAACTCGGGTCCTTGCGCTTGCACGGCAGGGCACACCCCCTGAGTTTTTCTCGGGTCCTTGCGCTTGCAAGGCAGGCCACCGAACCGCTGAGCTAAATCCCCAGCCCCCAGAGACCCCGTCTCAAAAACAAAACAAAACACAATAACAAATAGAAAGATGATCTACACAGAGATGATATTTGAGCTTTTTAAAATGATTTCCTTCCATTATCCTTATTCTACTGTTTACATATTTTAAAATACAGGAATGGGATATTTTATTCAGATTGCAGGCATACAGGATAAAATATTACTCACTCTAACTGAAGCCAGTATTTTTCCCCCTTGGTACTGGGGACTGAACTTGGGGGCTTACATATACTAAGCAAGTGCTCTACCACTGAGCTACAGCCCGAACCCTGTATGTAAAAACAACCAACCAATTAATAAATTTACAATTAATAAATATACAAAAAAGAAAAAAAATCCCTCAAACCATGGAATTGTAAGGCCATGGGACCTTATAATGTTAAGGGGTACAATTAGTACAACTATAGTTATGGTATTAACATAAATAAAGCATACATATGAAAAAGTGAAGTTAAAGAAATGATGGTAAAATGTTACACTTATTTTTACTAAGGAACAGATAAAAATTTGACTTTATTCTTTTCTAGACATTTCTAAAATGATAAAATACCACCTTTTCTCGCAAAAGACACAAAGCAGGGCTGAGGTGTGGCTTAACTGCAGAGCCTAAGTGTTTGATGTGTACAGCCCTGAGTTCCAGCCCCAGCACCACAAGAGGAAAAAAAAAGACAAATGATACGGACAGATTTCCAATGTAGTGATATAGGTAAAGCGGGAGAAATAATAGCATGAAGGCCTCAGTAAGCTTTCTGGCAAATCCTGACTAGAAAGAGTTACACCCTTGCTAGAGGAAGCAATAAAGAGAATTGAGAGAGCAGAGAGCAGATAAGCATCAAGGCTCTGCCAAGCGCCTGGCTAAAGTTATTGTCCTGCCCCATGACAGTAAAGGCCAAAGGAAATGGGGGAGGGGCTACCTAACAGAAGACTGAGGACATAAAATATATACCCACATCTAGATGCTCTTACTATTCTTGCCCTATGCTAGTGCAGAAGTGTACACTCATGCCCTTTACTTAACTGCTAACTCCACCTTGTGGGTGAAATCCCTTAAACTCATCAAGTTTAAAGGTATCTGATAGGACAACAAAAAACAAAGCCTACTTAACAACCTGCATGTCTGTAATGGTGGCCAAATTAAGGGTCTGAGGGCCTAAAATAGCCAACCAGGCTGTGACAAACTGTGTGTGTGTCTGTGTGTGAGTGTGTGTGTGTGTGTGTGTGTGTGTCTTTCTGCTACAGTGATAAAAAGGGCTGAAGACAAAGGCCCTTGAGGTTTTCTGCTCCAGACCTCTTCTCTCACAGGGTAGCTTTCAGCCCCCTCCCTCCTCTGGCAAATACAGTGTTTTTGTTTTCCCTTTAAAAAAAAAACTTCATATCTCAATTTTTTAATTGATAGGGATCTTTTGTTGATATGGACTCAATCTTGCTGAGCTGCTTGGACAGCAGAGCAGCAGAACTGCGGCCCCGCCCCAATGCAACACTAGGCTTACAATTTGGCTTTGGATTGAAACAGTTCAACTCAAAACACATACTGAGTGCTTCTGAATCAGGATTTCTCAGATGGCGGGGATTTTGTCCCCCTCACTGGAGACAGCTGAAGGGCTCACTGATTGCAGTGACTGGAGGGGAGGTGGGCACTGCATCTAGCGGCAGCCCTTCCCAACTAATATCACCACTGAGGCTAAGAAACATGCCCCAGGGGCAACTAGCAACAACTGGCTGTATGGCCACCCTGGCTTTCTGCCCTAGGAGGACCACCAGGATAAATAACACTTGCAAGAGTGTATCACTCTGGGAGTTCAAGGTTTCAGAATAATCCAAATTGGCTTCATGCCATCATCCAGACACAAGCCCCAATGAGTTACTAGACCAGCACAGAGAATAAGCAAGGGCATTTCCTCTTCAGCAACACAACAGAACCAGAAGTAGAGGGCCGGGGATTTAGCTCAGTGGTGCCTCAAAAGCACAAGGTCCTGAATTTGATCCCCAGTACAAAAAAAAAAAGAGAGAGAGAAAGAAAGAAACAGTAGAAACACCAAACATATGAAAAAATGTTCTCACTGATCATTTGAGAGATGCAAATTAAAACAACACTGAGATTCCATCTCACTCCAGAAAGAATGGCTGTTATCAAGAAATTAATCAATAGAACACAACTGCTGGCCAGCTGCCCCTTACTGCTTTTTAGAAGAGCAAAAACAGCCTGACCGATGGGTCTCCCTCTACTCTATTAAGAACCAAGTAGTATGCCCAAGCTGTTTTGTGGCACAACTATTATATTAATTTATATTCATTTCAATGGGACAGGTATCACGTTACTCTTTCACACCCACACAAAAAAGGAAAGAAATGAAAAAGATGAGGTAAAGGTAATACAAACCATTTTTATGACAATTATTGCTATAATGCACTCTTTCCTGCTTATGGTACAAAGCACTAACTGGCAACACTATGTACCCGTGCTACCTTCACAACTGAGCAGGGCCCACAAACTACACCAAAGATTTGCACGTGTCTGACTGCAGCCCAGAGTACACAGAGAAACAGGGAAATTTTCAGAAAATGGTATTTATGCAGAATGTGATAACACTGTGATATTTTCCAGCCTATTTTATCCATACTTAAAAAAAGCTACAAAGTGAATTCATGCCTTAGTGATGAGAAAGTTCATAATCTTCATTTTGATAACACTATGGTGCAGCTCCACAATGGGACAGGCACACAGACATCTTTCTTTCTGACAGAACCGTGAAGCACAAGGCAGGGGAGACATGGGGCTAATTTAAACAAGGTGGAGGCCATAAATGAAGTTTACTCAAAAGTTCTAGTATGAAAAAGCTGGGCATCGTGGCACATGCCTGTAATTCCAGAAGTAAGAGGAGGATGAGGCAGGAGGATTGCCACGAGTTTGAGGCCAACCTGGGCTATATAGTGGGAAATTCAAGATCAGCCTGAACTACATAGTGAGACCATGGCTCCAAAAAAAACGTACTAATACGATTTCAAACATTCTTTTTAGCCTTGGGCAAATTAAAGAAGAGTGACTAGAAGCTGGGCTGGATTTCACATGCCCGCAGTCCAGCACTTTGGGAGGTGAGGCACAAATTCAACTTAATGACAGTAAGAGCCTGTCTCAAAAAAGGACTAGGGATGTAGCTCAAGTGAAGGCCCTGGTCAATTCCTGGTACTACAGGGCTGGGGATTTAGCTCAGTGGCGCAGTGCCTGCCTTACAAACTCAAGGTCTTCAGTTCCATCCCTGGTACCAAAAAACAAAAAACAATTCCCAGTACTACAAAAATGGGGTGGGTGTGGGTGTATGGGTGCACGCACTCACACACTATTGAAAACTGTGGGATTGTAAAAGGGACAGGAAAGGAGCCTTAAGGAATCCCAGCACACCGGGCATGGCAGCACACACCTACGATCCCAGCACATGGGAGGCTGAGGCAATGGGATTCCAACTTTGAGCTCAGCCTGGGCAATTTAGTGACTTAAGAGAGAAACTGTCTCAAAATAAAAAGCAAAAAAAAAAAAAAAAGGGTTAGAGATGTAGCTCAGTGTGATAGCTCTGGGTTCAATTCCCAGTACCAGGGGAAAAAAGTAATCTGTAATTCCAAAGAGCCAATGTAAGTTCAGCAAGTATAAATGCACAGCAAATTGGTCTCAGTTTCTTGTTCTGAAAAGGTTCTTAAGAGTTACCGATGAGCGGAACTCCCTGACTATGGCATAGCTGAGTGATGAGAAGGGGAGCCCTACAAAACCAGGAAGTGTAAGGAGATAGACCTGGAGTGGGAGAAGACGGGAAGAGACATCAGGCCTTGTCTGTGACCTCCTGGGTTCCTGCTGAGCAGCATATGCCTGGATCTGGCAACCCTAATCTGAATCACCATGCAAAAAGAACACGCAGAAGGGAATTCAAAGAGCTACACCCAGACTGGCCACTGGGTGGCAGGCAAGGGGACCGCACAGCCAAGCTCTGGAAACTGACCTGAAGGTGGAAGCAGAGACTACAAAAGGTGGGTTAGAGCACAGACTGAGTGCCGGCTGGGCAAATATCAACAAGACTCGGAGCATCAAAGAGTCTGTGTGAGGGAGAAAAAGACTCGACTCACAAAGAATCAGGAACATCAACTTGCATGGGAAAAGTCAATAAACAAAGGCCAATGCTGAGACAGCCCAGATGCTGGAATGAGAAAACATTTAACAAGCATGTTTTTAAAAGCGTTCAGGAGGGTGGACACTGTGAGAAGAAAAGGAAGACAGAAGCTGTAGCAAAGACATGAAAGGCTGTTCTCCCAGCACCTGCGGAGGCTGAGGTAGGAGGCAGGAATTTAGAGATCGTGTCTCAAAAATTAAGGAGCCTGGGGATGAAGCTGAGTAAGAGTCTGGGTTCAACCCCCACCACTGCAAGCAGGGAAAAAAAAGGTACAGAGAACTGAATGGAAATTTTAGAAGTTTTCTAAAGAACACAGAAATTGAAATAAACCAGAAAAAATCATTAAATTTGATAAAAGACACACCTACAGATTCGAATACCTTTAAAACCCCAAACAAGATAAATTCAAGGAAATTCATGCACAGACGTCATACTGAAACTTCTGAAATGTAAACACAGGCCCCCAGCCTCAGGGGTGCTGACAGTCTGTGGGTTCCCGAAACCCTGGACAGTATCAGGCCCTATATCTGCAGACTGTGTTTGCTCCTATTCACTTATCTATGTCATAAAGTTCAATTTAGAAATTAGACACAAAGGGCTGGGATTTAGCTCAGTGGCACCGCGCCAACCTGGCAAGCGCAAGGTACTGAGTTTGGTCCCTGGTACCAAAAGGAAAAGAAAGAAAGAAATCAGACACATAAAGAGATAAAGCAGAATAATTATAACATTATACTGTAGTCAAAGTTATTAAAATTTATGAGTTGTTTATTTCTGGAATTTTCCATGTAATATTTCTAGATAGTAGCTAAAAGTGAAGTAAGGGAAGTTATGGATAAGAGGGGATTACTGAACTAAAAAAGTCTCAAAAGTATCCAGCAATTTGAATGACTACTGATTTATTATCAGACACCATGGATACAGAAGACCATATCCACAGTGCCGAAGAAAGAAGTGCTAGCTAGTGACAATGAACTATAGGGAAGCAGGTGAATAGGACCCAGTAACAATCAACTATGGGGACAAAGATCAATAAAGACAGGAAGAGGACCTAAGAAAATTCATAGTTGCTGGTCTTTTTTTTTGGGGGAGTCAGAGTTTTGCTGTGTAGTGCAGGCTGGCCTCAAACTCATGGGAGTCCTCCTGCCTCAGCCTCCCAAGTGCTGGGATTACAGGCAGGAGCTACCACACCCAGCTTGCTGACCTGTTCTGACCGAATGACTAAAGAAAGATCTTCAGCCATAAGGGAAACATGCCAGGAATAAGGGAAGAACAGGAACAGTACAAATCTGGCTAATAATGGAGCCTGTTCTCCTCTTAAGATCTTTAAAAATATCTGATGTTTGAAAATAAGCAGAAAAAGAAAAAAAGCAGAACACTGGAAGTTTTCAATGTTTGCAGGTGTTAATTCATAAAATAAGTAAAAGGACTTACGTGGTAGAAGTTTCAACATTTCACTTAAAATGGTGCATACAGACCAGAAGCAGCCTGTGAAGGCATAAGTATACAGCAATCCCAGAATAACCAAAAAACACTATAAGAATTACAGACATAGTGACAAATCAAAACAGAATAAAAAATGTTCAAATAAGCCAGGCGTGGTGGCTTACGCCTATAACTCCAGCACTTGGGAGGCTGAGGCAGAAAGAGCACCATGAGTTCAAGGATAGCGTGGGCTACCTAGTGAGTTCAAGACCAGCCTGAACTACATAGTGAGACCTTGTCTCAAAAAACAAAAACAAAAACAAAATTCAGATAATCCAAAAGACAGAAAAGGAGAAACACAAAAAACAGAACAAACAAAATGGCAGCCCTAAATCCAACCATTCTAATAAAAAGATAGCTTATCAGAATAGATTTAAAAAATAATCCAAGCTGTGCGCAGTGGTAGTGCTTACTTAGCAAGTGCAAGCCCCTGGGTGCCATTCCAGCTGCACAAAAACAAAAGCCTTTTTATAGGTCATACACTTCAAACATAATGACAGAGGCAGCTAAAGTAGAGAGGGACTGAAACACTTCCAAACTGCACAGTCAGTACTCTACAACCTAGAGAAAACCTCTAGAAAAGCAACGAGACCCCTGGCAAAGATTACAAGAATCGAACTTCCAGAATTGTGGACTGGCTCCCTGGATTGTCTGAGAAAAGTACCTGGATCCCAGTAGTAAGAATGAGCTCTGCGGTGCTTTTATGTGCTCTATTCCCCTTCCCCTCTCCCAAACTCTTGATGCAGGCCCTAAAACCAGGAGCCTCCCAAACACATTAGTGGTGGAAACCAGCAGGCGCCAGAGGAGGTGAGCAAGCTGGGAGTCCTGTCCCTGTGTGACAGGTCTGGCTCCCTGGAAAGTTCTCACAGCTGACTGAACTCAGAACTCAGGGGGTGAACAGCATTTTCCCCCCAGGGTACTTGTCAACTACAATCAACACCAACAGTTAACCATGGCAGGCACTAGAGGTGTTAGGAGCAGCTGAAGCAGAGAAGGAACTGATCAAGAAGTTGAGGAGGAAAAGTTGGGACACATGTCCTGTAAAGAAAATCCTACAAAGGCCTCAATCTCTCACCTCTGCTGCCCTCGAGGCTCTGTGAAAGCAGGAAGTGAAGCTGAGAAAACTGCACATGGCCTGCCAGGGTTGATGCCATGTTCCAGAGCTCCTTGGCAAAGTCCAAGTGAGGCATTTAAGGAAACCTCTGCTTTAAGAAAATCACTAACTGAGCCTATCAATATCAAGCAGAGATTTCAGTGGCCACAAAACAAAGAACATCGCTTTACCAGCTCAGGAAAATCAGTAAGCAATGCAAGAAGTCAATAAACAGGTAAGAAGCAACAATGACAATAAGTAGCATAAACAGTAAACCCCGAATGAGGAGGGTCAAACAACCAGAGCCCAGGAGACCTTTCTATTTCATACCACACGGGGCCAAACTACAATATCCCAACAGAACATGACCCCTGACCCTCGCATTCACACCCAATCCTGTGTGCAGGTCAGAGAAAATGACCAAGTGGTCTATTTGAGGGATGGGATCCTAACTGCCACAATTTAGCAGTCTCCAGGAAAGGGTGAGGAACAAAACCATCTATGATGTGTCACCCAGTAAATCCATAAGTCACCAAGGAGCTGTTTCTGAGAGGGGCCAATATTTCAGTAACCAAGAGAAATGTGACTTTATCCTAAGCTCAAAACCACAACCACACACCTAGGAGCCAACCCGAGGCAATGGGAACAGAAACTGACTCAGCCCAGAGGCAGACAGCTGGCATCTCCCAGTCTCAGCAACCTCGGCCTTTCTAGCTTATTCTCAGCTCCTGAGCTGCCTGGATGGCATCCCAGCCTCATGCTAAGTTTGGAGGTGGCAGGACTGGGAACACCATGGAATGCAGATCTCCAGGCCCCACTCCTCATTACTGAGAACTTCAATCTGGTCTAGGGCAGCAATGCACCAGCTCCCCAGGAGGGATTGTAATAGGACTCAATTAGTTATGACAATTCTATTTTCTATTCTTCTAACCTGTGGCAGGTAGAAATGCCTAAGTGACCTAGTATATAAGGTTATACCTGCTGCACACTTCTGGGGAAATTTTGCTCTCCAATTAAAAAAAAAAAAAAAAAAAAAAAAAAAAAAAAAAAAAAAAAAAAAAAAAAAAAAAAAAAAAAGACAAGACAGAAGTTGGGCATGAGAAAACATCAGTGACCCCAGCACCCTGGGAAGCTGAGAGAGAAAGACTGCAAGTTCCAACCCAGCCTGGGCAACTAAGCAACGAATGAGACCCTGTCTCACTACAACCCTATTTTTCCCTTTTTCCTGTTTTGAACAACAGATATGATGGCAAGAGCTATGGCAGCCATCACAACTCTGAAGGTAACAGATTCTGGGCTTGATGCTGCTGAGATGCTGAACCCACCAGGCTTCCACCTACAACCAGGCTTCCTGTCACGTAAAAGCAGCAAACTCCTCTTTGTTTAAGCATTGAGAGTTGACTTTTTTTTTTTGGCAGGCATAAAACTGACTTGGCAAGTGACTCAATCAAAACCAAAAGGACAGTGAGACTTCTGCAAGGAGCACTAGGACAGCCCCTTCATCCTTCCCTCCGGAGAAGAATGAGGCAGGATGCAGCCCGGGGAGTGGCCATAGGCACCTCTCAACCAGAGACCTGTGAGGAACCAGGAGGTGGGGGATGGACAGGGAGACCGCACCAGGGACTGCATCGCCACTGACTCCCTCCCCAGCCCTGCCCAGAAAGAGCCTGCCCCGGATTCAACGCACGACAACAGCTTTCTTTTCTGCTGGAGCCAGCGTGGCTTTCTGATGCTTGTAACTAAGAGAGAAAGGCTACTCAGAGAAGCACAGGCACCACTTGCCTTCTTTTTGTTTCCTCTGTTCAAGTTTCATCTTCTTTGCCAGTAATTTCTTCTCTTTTAACTTCTGGCTACAAAGGTAAAATATATATATCGGTTCCTTAAACATCCTGTTGTATGTTTTAGAAAATAAACACCTCCTATTTCAACTTAAATACTTAATACTAAGGTGGACTGGTGGTACGTGGCTGTAATTCTAGCTACTTGAGGGCCCAAAGCAGGAAGATGACAAATGCGAGGCCAGCTTGGGCAATCTGGCAAGGATTCACCTCAGGAAGCAAATAAAAAAGGGCTGGGAGGGGCCAGGGATTTAGCTCAGTGGTGCTGCTGTCGGCCTCGCAAGTGCAAAGTCCCAAGTTCAATTCCCAGTACCAAAAGGGGGGGGGTGCTGGGAGCCAGGCATGGAGGAGCAGGCCTACAATACCAGCACTGTGCAAGGCTCAAGCAGGGGACTCCAAGTTCAAGCCCATCCTGGGCAACTTATCTAGACCTATCTCAAAATAAAAATAGGTCTGGGGATGTAGCTTACAGCAAAGGCCCAGGGTTCAATTCCCAGTACCACAAAAAAGCAAAAACAAATAAACAAACAAACAAACACTGGAGATGTAACTAGGGCTCTGGGCTCAATCCCTAATATCATAAAAACCAACAAAAAAAATCTCTATACTAACACAAATACTAAAACAAAAGAAATACTTTCTCATAATTTTGTTATTCCAACACTATCAAGCTTTTTTCATTATGAATCAAGATCAAAGTCTGGGGAGGTGTGAGGTAATTAAAGCACCCCCCCCTCAAAAAAAACCACTACAAAGACTTTTGGGCTGGGGATTTAGCTCAGTGGTTCCAGCGCCTGCCTCGCAAGCACAAGGACCTGAGTTCGTTCCCCGGTACAAAAAAAAATAAAAACAAAAACACTAAAGCAATCCCCAAAACATTACAGGTATATTCATTCATATTCATTCTCTTTCTCTCGTTCCCCTTTGTGGTATTTGGGATTCAACAAACCCTTCAAACTGAGCTACACCTCAAGCTTTTTATTTTGGGACAGGGTTTCACTAAATCACTAAGTTGCCCAGGCTGGGTTTGAACTTGTGATCCTCCTGCCTCAGCCTCCCAGAGTGCTGAAGAGATGCATTTTCTTTTTCTTCAGAGATGCATTTTCGGCCCACAATATGTAGGGACTGTTTTTAGAATCCTGCACAGCTCTACTCTCAGTCGAGTAACCATTTATTAAAAGCACACACATGCATATGTGTGTACACTCACACACAGAGCCCATGTATCAACTTCAGGTCACAGACTCTTACTTAAGAGGCCCATTAAAGGTAGAAAGGATCATATAAAAGGCACAGAGATCCTTACTCCTGGGCTCTGGGGAATCTGTCACAAGCTGCGGAAGAAGGGACTTGCTCTCCCTCCCCAGTTACAGCTCCATTTCAGAGTACTCACACATGACCTCCGCAGATCACACGGGGACTTCTGACCCCAATGTCTCACTCACTCATCACCCACCCCTTGCTATCGGGCTGGGGCTGTAGCTCCGTGGTTAGAAGGCCTACCGCAGACAGAGGTTCAGTCCCCAGCAGCTCCGGAGCAAAACAAACAAAAAGCCCCAAACAACTGCCTCACATTCACACCTCCTGCCTGTCAGTCCCGCTACAGTTAGGGCACCGAGGCACTCACCGCTTTTTCCTTCTCTTTGCAGTCTGTTCCTCTGCAGCCACTTTATTTTTTTCCAGTCTCTTTTGAAACTCCGCATCCAATTTTTGCTGCAAAACATTCAAAAAAAACAAAACAAACATATCATTTAGAGATATACCTCAGACTAGCAGGCTGCTAGCAGTTTCACCTGAGCAGGGGTACGAGAGCTCTAGAGGCCTCACCACTTGGGGGACATCAGATACCAGCCATGTCCTCAGGGCCACTTTATTTTAAAAGGTTCCCCCCCTAGCAGGTCAGGTAATCCATACATAGCTCTGATGGCAAAGTAACTGAGACCATTGCCATACACACAACAAAATCTGCAAGGGGAAAGCAGAGGGAGCACTCGGAGGCCTCCTTGAGGGAAGAGGCAGTCCTGACTGACTGCTTAGCCAGAACCTACAACCCACCTGAGTGCATCACATGGGACGGCCAGAGGGCCAGAGCGGGGAATTTTCAAGTCCTAACCCTAGCTACAGTCATCAAATGCCTAGTTCTGAAGCAGCCAACCACGCCACCCACAGCTAAACACACACACACATTTCCTGCACCGGTGAGTGCATTGTAGTATTTCTTCCTAATAGTTGTTTCCAAACCTCAGTTTGCAAATCTATAAGAGTGTATAAGATTAATGTGTAAACCTGAAGTTTTAATCACTGCAGAAAGTTCCCTCATACCTCTACCCAGTCAGACTCCGACATGGCTCTGAGATAACCACTGTTCTAATTTTTTCTCACACAAGAAGGTTGTTTTCTGTTCTGGGATTTCATTTAAATCACATCATATGATATGGTCACTTTTGTGCAAGACTTCTTTCATTCAGCATGGTTTTAGTTTTTTGTTTTTTCTTTTTTTGGCATAGGGGATTGAACTCAGGACCTTGTGCTGGCAAGGCAGACACAGCACCACTGACCTAAATTCCCAGCCCTCACTCAGCATGTTTTAAAGAATCATGAAGCCGGGTGTAGTGGCACATGCCTATAATTCCACTGCTCAAGGAGACTGACAGTGCAAGTTTGAGTCCTACCCGGACAGCTCAGCAGGACCCTATCTCAAATTTCTGAAAAAGACTCATCCAAGTTGTTGCATTTATCTGTAGTTTGTTCCTTTTCATTGCAAAGTAGTTGCCCTGAAATGTCCCCCAAAGGCCCATGTGCTGAAGGCTTGATCACCAGCCTGTGGCTTTACTAGGAAGTGGTGAAACCCGCAGGAGATAGGGTCTAATGGAAGAAAGGTAGGTCACTCGTGACACTGAGCTCTGTGCCTTTCTCTCTCTCTCTGCTTTGCAGCTGCCATGAGGTAAAAAGCCTCCTCTGCTATGTGTCCTGCCATGATAAAGATGCCACTACAGGACCAAAGCAACAGGGCCAAATGGTCAGGGACTGACACACTGTGAAACCATGAACCAAAGTCCAACTTGCTCCCTTATAAACTATCTCAGGTATTTTGTCACAGTGATGGAAACCTGACAGAGTAGTAATCTATTTTATCAATGTTGTTTAACTTTTAAAAGTATTTCATTTGTTATATAGAAATTCTCTAAGGCCAGGGATTTAGCTCAGTGGCACTATACCTGCCTACCTTGCAAGCAGTCCTGAATTTGATCCCCAGTACAAAAAAAACAAAACAAAACAAAACTCTAGAGTCTGATTTTAATAAATTATTGGAAAGCCAAATGCTACTGGGAAAAGTAGCTCCCCTTCTCATAAAAAGCCGACAAATAAAATTTGAAACTATCTGTGTCTGAGTCTCCTTAAACTGCACAAATGTGTTTTATGAAATTAACAGGTATTATGGCTACACTGAGGAAAAGAACTTTTTTTGTTCATCATGTAGCTCAGGTTGGCCTTAAACTTACTGTGCAGCCCAGGCTGGCCTTGAACTCATGGCAATCCTCCTGCCTCACCCTCCTGAGGGCTGGAATTACAGGCATGTGCTACCATGCCCCACTCTAGGAAAATAACTTTTTTGTGGCTGATCTAAAAATGAATAACATGGGAAAATCCCTCTGTAGGGTTAGAAGTCAGTTAGAAGTATATTTGGAAAATCAGTAATTGGTCACACACACTTGATTTGCATTAGTATTAAGGTGGGCAAATATAGGAACAGTCCTCCCCCGGATTCCGTCTGTGCATCTGTCCTCTGGAACAGTGGCCTTTTGTCTCCATCTGCATTCTCTCCCCCACCTACACTAAGTGTGTGCCACCACCTCATGGAAGAGTCCACGAACATGGACGTGTACCCCAAGGCCCCAGAACTATCTTTTCAGCTGTGAACTAAAGGCCAACAGAGATTATCACTTCAAGGTGGATAATGGTGAAAATGGGCATCAGTTATCAGTAAGAATGGTCAGTTTAGGGGCTGGTGCACATTGTCAAAGCAGAGGCAATGAATTACACAGGCAGTTAATTAAAGTAAGAAGGGCAGAGTTGGGCGAGGTGGCGCATGCCTGTAATCCCAGCACTCAGGAGGCTGAGGCAGGAGAATCACTGTGAGTTCGAGACCACCTGGGCTACATAGTGAGTTCCAGGTCAGTCTCAACTACATAGTGAGACCCTGTCTCAAAAAACAAACAAAAAAATAAAGTAAGAAGGAAGGGGCCGGGGATTTAGCTCAGTGGTGGTGCTGCCTGCCTCAAAACACAAAGACCTGAGTTTGATTCCCGGTATCAAAAATAAATGAAGAAAAAAATAAAGAAACATGGGCAACTTTGAAACTTAGCCTATACTGCTAATGGTTTCCCTTGGGAGCTTTGAAATTACATCACCTGTGGTCCTAAGTTTGAGAGTTGGTGAATATTAGTGGACAGCACTCAGTATCTGTGCAGGAAGATGCAGAGGGGCCAAGGGTGGCACATGGATATAATCCCAGTACTCAGGAGGCTGAGGCAGGAGGATCACTGAGTTCGAGGCCAGCCTGGACTACACAATGACCTCAAGGCCAACCTGAATGACATAGTGAGACCCTATCTCAAAAAAAAAAAGAGGAAGAGGAAGAACAGGCCCTGGAGGTAGTAGTAAGTTTCACAGAAACAAGTGAAGCTAGCTGCTAATGAAGATGAGGATGATGACAGAGATGATGATGGATATATTTGGGGGGGGGGTACCAGAGATCGAACTCAGGACTTTGCACTTGCCAGGCAGGTCCTGTGCCGCTGAGCTAAATCCTGATGAGGAACCTGAAGAGAAAGCTCCACGGAAAAAATTTATACAAGGTACTCCAGTCAAAATGCACAAAAATCGAGTCAGAATGGAAGATTCAAGAACTGTCAACACTAAGGCCAGAAGGCCAGGGATCCTTCAGAAACCAGGAAAAAAATTCCTAAAACACCCACAGGACCTAGTTCTATAGAAGACATGAAAGCAAAAATGCAAGTAAAGAAAAAGCACACTGAACAGTCCTGTGTACTACCGACTAGCCCAAAGACAGAGAGAGGAAAAGAAGAGACACACAGAGCTCATAGCATCACTCGACAGTCCACACTCAGGTCTTCCATTTTAACCTCAGCCCCCTTCCCCGATTTGCCACTCACAGCCCCTTCCAGGCTGGATGCAATCCTCTTTCCAAAGCTCTCTGATTGCTGCGAGTCAGCGAGCTTTACACGTTGCTTTCTATCACTTGTGCGTAGGCCTTTCTCTTGACAATGTTTTAAATACTTGGTATCTCTTTAGCTGCTTAATAAATACTTGAATGACTAAAAAAATATATAGGAGCACTACGTAAGTATCAGTATATTTTTAAAATTTCTATTCATAGCCAATTAAAATACATGAGTTACCTAGCACCACTGAAACTGAAAAACTTTAGACACCTTTACATATGTGGTGAGAGACATGCAAAATTTCCACAAATCATCAAGATACCAAAAAAAAAAAAAAAAGAAAAAAAAAAAAAAAAAAAAAACAAAAAAAAAAAAAAAAAAAAAAAAAAAAAAAAAAAAAAAAAAGAAAAGAAAAGAAAAGACAACCAAATGAAACAAAACAAAACAAAACCAAAAAACCCTACAAAATTTCTTGATGAGCTGGTTAAACCCAACAGCCATTCTCATCCAAGTGACAGACTCAACTCTATTTTAGCCAAAAATCAAACAAGATCTTTGGGGGTGGGGAGAGACATTAAATAACTTGAAATTCAGTTACAAAAGAAGTAAAATGCCCCAGGGAGTTCCTCTTCAGTGGTGTCTCTGCTCTGTTTTTACCAGCTGCATATAATGATCTATTACCTTAACTAAAGGAGTGGCTTCCTTATCCTGGAAAGATTAAAATGTGAGCTAGACACTTGACATTCTTAATCTGAACAATGCTTTCAAGGCCCTTTAAAAAACATCTGGACGAGCCAGGCATGGTGGTACAACCCTGTCATCCCAGCACTCTGGGAGGCTGAGGCAGGAGGATCCAAGTTTGAACCTAGCCTGGGCAACTTAGTGATTAAGTGTGACCCTGTCTCAAAATAAAATATGGCTGGGGATGTAACTCAGTGCAAAGGCCTTGGGTTCCATCCCTAACAGCACCAAGAGGGCAAACAAACAACCACACCTACATCTGAAGAGTCATTTCAGAGAACTTCTTTTTAATACACCATGGCACCAAAATGCAATGTAGACAGCTTCTCCTGTACCTTGAGGATTCTGCTACACACACAGAAAGGAAGCTGCTTTTCCTCTTGCTCTGATTACAATAACCATACCCAATTTTAGGGCATCAAATGTAGTTGAAAAATCAAGCAAACAGAATGGGCATCTTTTACTCAAAATAAGCCTGAGGCTTTAGAAATTAATCACAAATGATATTCCAATGTTGCACCTGCCTTATTATAAACACTGAATCCTCCCGGGCTCTCCAAGTACTGCATTTTGAGATATATTGACGAGATTAGACATTCTGCCAGTTTCTTCTTAGATCATCTGGCTACCTACTATGATTTCAAAGAAATCAAAGAAATAAGATTTCAAGAAAAAGGTTTTATGTTTATTCTTAGTGCCTCAAAAAATGGCCCATTTCGGAGCAGTTTATTATTTTGAAAATATGTGCCCTCTAGTGGTGGGTGTATCTGCAAGCACATTTCCATCAAATCACTCACTATACTGTAGTTACCTAAAGGGAGATCTAAACCCACCACTTTCTTTCCCATGTAACACTAGCTTGGCAGTGGCTATGTAAAGAACTGTTGCCCATGCTCTACCATGACCCTAGGTATTTTTTGTTTTCCCAGTACTGGGGACTGAACCCAGGGCCTTCACATTTAGCTACATCCTAGCCTTTTATTTTTTGAGACACGGTGTTGTTAAGTCACTAAATTACCCAGGCTGGCCTCAAACCTGAGATCCTCCCACCTCACAAGGATTATGGGGCTCTGGCTATGATCCCAGTTCAGAATGTACAACAGGGTCTCAATTTCGGGGGGGGGGCTCAGGTTCTTTCTTTTTTTAAATTTTATTTTTAATTTAAATTTATTAACTGCTCATAAGAACATAAAAACTGCTCAGGATACAAGCCCTAGGTTTGCTCCCTAGCACTGCAAAACACACACACAAAAATAACAAAAAGTTCAAACTATTTGATACGTGTAATGTTTAAATTAAGTTAAATGCGTCTGTCTCCTCAAATATTTATTATGTATCTATGGTGAAAACATTCAAAATCCATTGTTCTACTTACATCAGGAAAGTTTCAGGCCCCTCTAACCAAAGGCCAAGTGGCACAACTACTCAGGGGGCTAAAGCAGGAGGACTGTAAATTTGAGGCCAGCCGGAGCAACTTTGTGAGTTGTGAGAAACTGTCTCAAAATAAAATGTTTCAAAAATATTGGGGGCTTACCTCAGAGGTATAGCACTTGCCTAGCACGAATATGGCCTTGGGTTCAATTCCTAGCACCAAAAAAACAAAAAACAGAAACACCAAGAGCCTAATGGTATTTTTTTCCCCTTGAGACAAGGTCTTGCTACACTGCCTAGACTGGCCTCAAACTCCTGGGCTCAAGCAATCCTCTTGCCTCAGCCTCCCAGAGTAGGTAGGACTACAAATGTGTATCACAGAGTTCCGTTTTTAATGGTTAATGTACATGCAGTTTACAAACACCTTGGGGAGTGGTATACATGTATATAATACAGCTTGTTTCTTTTTCTAATCCCCTTCCCTCCTATCTCCCTTAACAGTTCATTTTTTTGTTTGTTTGGGTTTTTTTGAGACAGGGTCTCACTATGTCGTTCAGACTAACCTGGAACTCACTATGTAGCCCAGGCTGGTCTCAAACTCACAGCAATCCTCTTGCCTCAGCCTACCAAATGCTGGGATTACAAGCGTGCGCCACCATGCCCGGCTCTTTAATGGTTCTTAAAGTACAATTTTTCTGTCTGTGTGTCTCTCTCTGCCTCTTTGTGTTTCTCTTTAATTTTGAGACAAGGTCTTGCTATGTAGTCCAGGCTGGCCTTGAACTTGAAGCAATCTTTCTGCCTCAGCCTCCCAATTCCTGGGATTACAGGTGTGTGCACCAAGCCCAGCCAAAATATACTTTCATAAGCAATTCTCAAGCTTGTAAAATAGTCAATTATTTGACACCTATCATGAGAAAATGCCATTCCCAAAGCTAGAAAACCCAAATCTGCAAAGCAGCACACACATTTAAAGCATGCCACATACTAAATACACAGCTAACTACATTTAAGCATGCGACCAGAGAGAGAAGGGGGAAATGACACTGCAGCAGTGTCGGAGATCCTCCTTGCCCTTCTGTTACACACCAGATCCAGATGGCCTAGAGGGCAGAGGGGGCAATGTATCGTTCTTGTACACACAAGGAAGATTCCCACCCCTCACTGCTCTCCTAGTGTGAGCATCGTGGTATGCTGGGCCTGATGTGTGTGGATGTAGGAGGCAGACCTCCATCATAAGAGTATCTATTCCCCTTCAAACATTTTCTTAAACACATATACACACACACATTTTTTCTCCTAAAGTTGTGAATGCATATTGACCAAAGGGAGGGCTCTCCAATCTTCCCACACACTGACCTTCTCCGCCATGGCGTCCATGTAGTCCTGCCGCTGATACTCCCTCCTACGCAGGTGTCTATACACGTGAAACTCACCACTGCCAGCCCCAGCACTGGAACCTACAGCCAGAACAATTCAGAATTCTAGATGAAATCCAGTTACCAACACAGGCTACCCCAAAAGGGTCTCTCTCTCTCTCTCTCTCTCTCTCTCTCTCTCTCTCTCTCTCTCTCACACACACACACACACGGAAAAAATCATGCCTGCCCCTTTTCCACTTGTACCCAAGAGCAAAAACATGGTACCCAGCATGCTATAGGCCTTATTAAATCCCTTGTTGCATGAGTATTGACTGTAGTCATTAAAAATTCAATTTTAACAGTATTAAAAGGAGGAACAAAAAAAATAAATAAATAAAGTAAAAGGAGGAACAGATTGTGATTCAAAGACCAGAGATCTAGAAGAAAGCTGTGTCCTCCCCCTTCGTTTTACATTTAGACATCTTGCAAGTTGAAAAATGTCTATGATGCATTAAGTGAAAAGAAGCTGGCTACAAAAATAGTGTAAAAGAATTATATTTTTATAAAAACGTTTTTAGACACAGGGTCTCACTATGTAGTTTAGGCTGGCCTCAAACTTGCAGCAATCCTTCTGCCTCAGCTTCCCAAGTGCTGAGATTATAGGTGTGCCACCACATGCCAGTATAAAAAGCATTTTTCTTAAACAAGGGTTTTTTTTTTTTTTTTTTTTTTTTTTAAGATAAAGAGTCTCACCATGTAGTTTAGGCTGGCCTCGAACTCCTGCCTTTGCCTCCTGAATGCCAGGATTACAGGTATGTGCCACCAGGACTGGCTCCTGGTACTTTTTTTGAGACAGTGTCTCAGTAAGTTGCTAAATTGTATGGGCTGGGATTGAACTTTCAATCTTCCTGCCTCAGGTTCCCAGATTATAGGTGTGCTCCATAACATCTAGCTCAATATAATGCATTATTAAAATTAATGTATGGGCTGGGCGTGGTGGCGCACGCCTGTCATCCCAGCACTCAGGAGGCTGAGGCAGGAGGATCACTGTGAGTTCGAGACCAGCCTGGACTACATAGTGAGTTCCAGGTCAGTCTCAACTACACAGTGAGACCCTGGCTCAAAAACAAACAAAAATAATAATAATAATAAAATAAAATTAATATATGGGGTCAGTATTTAGCTTAGTGATGCCTCTGTCTGCCTCACAAGCACAAGGACCCAAGTTCAATCCTGGTACCAAAAAAAAAAAAAAGAGAGAGAGAGAGAGATTAATGTAGAAGAGGGGCTGGGGATTTAGCTCAGTGGCAATCGCCTGCGCTACAAGTGCGTGCAAGGTCCTGCGTTCAATCCCTGGTACTGAGGAAAAAAAAAAAGATTAATGTAGAAGAGCATATTCCTGTAATCCAGCACTCAGAAAGCTGAGGCAGGAGGATCACAAGTTTGAGAACGACTTGGACAACATAGGGAGTCTGAGGTCAGCCTGAACTACATGGTATAATCCTCTCTCTCTCTCAAAAAATAAATAAATAAATAAAGTTTTGTAATGCTAAAACAAGCAAACATACCATTTCTTTCTTTTCTTTTCTTTTTTGGTACTGGGGATCAAACTTGGGCCCTTGTGCTTGCAAGGCAGGCAGCAGAACCACTGAGCCAAATCCCCGACCCCCATACCTTTTCATTTTAAGAACAAAATACTGCAATGGTGAATTTCCTCCTTATCAAATACCAACTGCAGGATTTTTATATATTCCTTTAAAATTATATTCACACAAACATACAGACAAAACACATTACCCATAACATCTCGGACAAATTCTGGGGGAGGTCGAGGTGCCCATTCACTCATTTTTTCTGGAATTGGAACAGCTTTGTCCTGCAATAAACAGGAAAGCATTTGTAGGTATAAAATCTGCTGACAAAGTTACATCTCTTGCAATCAAAGACTATCGAAGAGGGGTGCTCTGTTCCTGAAACCCAGGGGTCATTTTATGTTCTACCCTATCTTGGCTTCAGTTTATCCTGTACACTTGGGTGTAAAACAGCCCACAGACTTCCGAGGGCTGCACTTTCCAGAAATAGGAAATCTAAACCACCAATCGCGGCTAGAAACGTCCAACTTTTTAACACTGCAAGAGGAGTGATTTTTCCTAATCAAAGGTATAAAAAAAGATCTTTTCATCCAATACTTTTTATGATCGAAAGGACTGAGGTCTGGAGGGGAGAGGGAGGCGAGAAGTGACTTGCCCCTAGCGTCTTGGCCATGGCTCTTTAACAATAGGAGCTGTTTAGAAGAATTAAGTTCTTTTGTAAAGCTACAGATCCTATATTTTCAGCCTAATGTTTTTGTTCCCAGGAAGCTAACCTAGAAAGGACCTCAGAGTGCTCTACAGCACCTACACGCAGGCTGGCCTGTTAACGTAAGCACAGCCGGAAAGGTCACTATCTCCAGGGCAGCCTGAACCTCCCGGAGGGCTGTCCTGCGGGATGATTCGGAGTTCCAGACTCGAGCCGCGCAGAACCTTGTTCGTGGGCCCTCAGAGGCGCGCAAGAAAAAAGGTGGCTTTGAACGGGTAGCGGAGCCGTCTTACCGGGTTCTTCATAAGCCGCTCCAGCTTGAGCTTCTGCTCCTCCGCCGCATTTTTGGGGATGACGAGCGCCTGCGGCTCTTTCTTTGGCCTCGGTGGTCGTACCGCAGAAGGGGCAGAGCTCGCCATAGAAGCTTTCCTATTTTCCTAAGCAAAGGACTACGGCGGCGTGCTATTATGACGTCAGAGGGGCACCTGGCACGCATGCGCACTGTGACCACGGAGGGCTGGGGCGGTGTTGCAAGCCGGAAAGAGATCACTGAATATTCAGGAGCCTGAAATCCTCAGCGTTTATCCGCCCCCCCCACAACATGCCGGGGCTCGAACTCAGGACAATGCACTCGTGAGGCAGGTACAGTCCTCCCGCTGCGTTTACTTAGATCAAAGCTGCTTGAGTTCATTTCCTGTTTATTAACAAATCAGTGCAGCCTGCAGCTCACTTCCTTGCGGGAGAGGTGGCCCTTCATGTCCGAGTGGCCCTGGCCCTAGCTGACCTCTCCAGTCCCTTTGGGGGCGTCATAGTGCTCAGCACGCAGGCCGGTGCTTGTGTCTGGTCCCTGCTTTCCCCTATTTGAATACCACAGCGCAAACGTGTCACCAATCTCTGAAGACAGGGGCCGGGGATTTAGCTCAGTGGTTCTGCGGCCTGCCTCACAAGCCCAAGGACCCAAGTTCAATAACCGGTACAAAAAAAATTGAGGGGGGCAGGGGATTTACCTTAGTGGTTCTGCCGCCTGTCTCGCAAGTGCAAGGACCCAAATTCGATCCCCGGTACCAAAAAAAAAAAAAAAAAAAAAAAAAAAAAAAAAAAAAAAACTCTGAAGACGGGCTAGATCTTTGTCACCTTGAAATTACTTAGCTCCCTGAAACTATACCTTTGGGGAGTGAATGAGTCTTCTTTGGTGATGGTGGGGCTACCAGGGCCTTCACACCGAGTTACATCCCCAGCACTTTTCTTATTTTTTAATTAAATACATTTTATTTAGCCGGGCGTGGTGGTGCACGCCTATAATCCCAGCACTCGGGAGGCTGAGGCAGGAGGATCACTGTGAGTTCGAGACCAGCCTGGGGCACATAGTGAGTCCCAGGTCAGCCTTAATTACATAGTGAAACCCTGTCTCAAAAAAAATTTTTTTTAAATTTATTATTATTTTTGTTTGAGACAAGTTTGCGCTAAATGGCTAAATTACCCAAGCTGACCTCTAACTTGCTGTCCTCTTGCCTCAACCTTGTAAAGTACCCAAGTTAAAGGAGTGCACCACCAAGTCTGGCTGATGTTATCATTTAAATTGGTAGTAGATTTTTTTTTTTTCTGTAAGGTGGTGAATCTCATCTAATTAGTTGAAAACCTAAATCAACTGAGGGATTTAGCTCAGTGGTGCCGCCACCTGCCTCGAAAGTACAAAGTCCCGAGTTTGATCCCTCACACCAATAAATAAATGAAATAATAATAATAATAATTTAAAAAATAAAAACCAGAAACCCAACCTTTCTTCAGATTCATGGCTTCTGAATCAGGTAATACAGCGTTGGCTCTTCGCCTGCCCTTCAGACTGGGTCTGAAACATGGCTGCCTTGGGTCTCAGGCCTTCCAACTCAATTCTTTCAGACAGGAACTGCATTATTAGCTTTTGTGGCTCTCCAGCTTCCTGCCTCACCTGCAGAGATTAGGGTTTGTCAGTCTCTATAGTTCTGTGTAATAAAATTCTTTATAATAAAATACATCCTATTGGTTATTTCTCTGGAGACTCTAATACAAATATTTATTAAGCTGTCTAATCATAGACTTCACTTCCTGACAGCATCTAACCCACAGCAAAAGCATATTTATTTGAATCCTCCCCAAATCACCTTACACAAAGCCCAAATCCTGTAATATACCCTTTCAACACCCTCTCACTGAAATAAGAGCAGTCTTCCTTCCTGCAGCAAGCCATAAACACAATTTGTTCAATTACAGGTGTGTTTTTAGTGGGCTTCACCCGCTGAGGAATGAGCCTAGGGCCATCACCCTGAGCTACATAACAAGCCCTTTTAAAATAAATAAATAAATAGAGACAGGATCTTGCTAAATTGCTAAGTTGCTTAGGCTGGGTTTAAACTTGTGATCCTCCTTCCTTAGCCTCCCATGCTGGGATTATAGGCACGCTAGCCTAGCTGTTGGCTTTCTTTTTCTCTTGGGGGCGGGCAGTTGAGATAGGGTCTTGCCATATAGTCCAGGCTGGCCTTCCCACTTTGTAGCCCAGGCTGTCCTCAAACTCACAGCGATCCTCCTGCCCTGCCTCAGTCTCCCAAGCGCCGGGATTACAGGTCTGCACCACCACAACCAACCTTAGCTATTGGTTTTCTTGTTTTGTCATTTCTCCCTTTCTCTCCTTGACAGTAGATGGTTGGTTTTGTTCACTGCCGAACTCCATTGTCTGGGGAAAGACCTTAGCAAGGTATTCAACAGACATCTGCTATATGAACATGGCACCTTGGGGCAGTCACCTTAGTGCCTCCTGCCTAGACCAGGGCAGCTCTCCACTGGGTCCCCAGGCAGATGGACAGGTGGGACTGCCTGGTAGTGGGTGGCTTTCCAAGGGTGAGGAAAATTTGGGGAAGCTCTTGAGTGGCCCAGGTCTGTCACTCCAATGTGGGGAAGGCTTGACCTGGGTGAAATCACACATACAAACTCACCAACCACCCTACCAAATCGGCACCTCACTCTTCTCCAAACACTGTATAAAACAAAGGCATTGCTGTAAGGTCCTTGGAGAACTCCCACACAACCTCTTTTTTGTTTTGGTGGTGGTGGTTGGTACTGGGAATCACACCCAGGGCTGCATGCATGCTAGACAAGCACCCTACCTCTGAGCTGCATCCCAATCCTTTTTATTTTTCATTTTGAGACAGGTTCTCACTAAATTGCCCAGGCTGGCCTGGAACTTGTGATCCTTCTGCCTCAGCCTCCCAAGCAGCTGGGATTATAATCATATGCCACCATGGTTGACCCATACAATCTTCTTATCTTGTTTTAAACGTTATCTCCTCACTGAGTATGATAGCGCATGCCTGTCATCCCAGCACTCTGGGAGGCTGAAGCAGAAGGATCGTAAGTATGAGCCCGGCCTTTGCAACTTAGTGTCTTAGCGGGGACTTGTTTCACTTGATCTTAGCCAAAAGGCTGAGAAGCGATTGAGACCCTGTTTCAGAAGAAAAAAGTGGGGGTGGGCTTGGAATGTAGCTCAGTAGAAAGGCCTTAGGTTCAATCCTCCCCACCAAATGCAAAATGTGAAAAAGTCTATCTCCTCCATGAAGCCTTTTTGGAACGCCCTCCACGCCCCCTTCGGACAGTAGATTCCTCCCTTCTTGGTGCTCCCTCCTCCCGGGCCTGATGGCTGGTATGGTGGTTACCACAGTTTCCTTACCAGGCCTGAGCAGAATGCCAGCATGTAACCCTGGCCTGGTACACAGCCGGGCAGGAGGGGGGGTCACTTCTGGAATGCTTGGGAAACAGAGGAATGGAAAAACAAATGAAGAGTGAATGAACAGATGAATGAATAAATAAGGACGTTGAGTGTGAAAAAAGCTGAATGAATGCTCATTAAATAAATGAACACTCCATGTGTGAATGAAAACTTGAGATACTGGAGTAGCAGAGAGTGACAGAGCCAGGAGGGAAGGGGGGTGCTGTCTGCTTGGCAGATGTCTCCCGGCAGGCACGCAGTGATAGCTGCTGTGTGGGGAAGTTCAGCGAGAGAAGGCAGTGAATCAATGCAAGGAGGAAGCAGGGAGTTAAAGAGACCATAATAGCAACCTCCATATCGAAGTCGGTCTGTGTGGACATTTTCATCATCCCAGTTGTACAGAAAAGGAACTGAGGCCCAGGGAGAGGGGAAGGTCACACAGACCCAAGGCTACAGTCTGGTATGAGGGCCCAAGTAATTAAGTGAGTCACAGACGGATGGGACAAGATGCATGTGGTGCTCTCTACATGGTGCCCCCCTCGGACTGAGGCCAGACTTGAGGTTCTGCCGCTTGGGATGAAGGCATTGGTCCCTCAAACTGGAGGACCCCATGAGCCTCAGAACCACAGTGCGGTCCCACCTGCCACCAGAGGGCAGCAAAGCCCCTCCCAGCCCCCTAGGCCTCAAGTCCAAGCCCTGGGCCAACAACACCTTATCCATCTGCCCCAGGAACCAGAACTGGGTACCTAGAGTCTGGGAGACCTGGTGCCAGAGTTTAGCTCCGCCTATCCTGGGCCTGGATATCAATTTAGCCTCTCTAAGGCTATTTCCTTATACATGAAGTAGACACAAGCAAATTTACCCTCCTTGACATGAGGGATTACAGATGGACAGTGTCCAGCCCAGCACTTGGCACTTTAGCAGGTGACCACCTGACCCAGTTTGGTCCCAGGACGAAGGGGCTCCAGGACATAGGACTTTTAGTGCTTAAACCAAGAGAGTCTCAGGCAGACTGAGACAGTTGGTCCCCCTAGAAGGATGGGCATTCCCGCCTCAATCCTTTAAGTGATAGATGATACAAAAAGTGCTAAAACAATAACGCTTTTTACAAGTGTTCCATAATTTGAGTTTCTGATTGAATGAGTAAGCTAAAGGTCCTTCTATGTGGTCAATGACAAGAGAACAGATCCACCCACAGAGATAAAAACGCAGCTCAGTGGTAGAGTTCTTGTCTAGCATGCATGAGGCCTAGATTTAACCTGCAGCACCAGAAGGAAAAAATAAAACCAGAAAAGAAAATAATTTTATATTAAATACAGAACATACTCACTTCAGAAAAGTTTGTCATTTGTTGTTGTTGTTGTTTACAGTACTGGGGGTTCTAGCCCTTTTTATTTATTGAGTACTGAATTATTTTTGAGACAAGATAAATGGGATCTGGGGGACCTGGTGCCCAAGTTTGGCTCCACTTATGATGGGCCTGGGCAGCAACTTCTCAGGTGGGACTTGAACTTGCGATCCTCCTGCCTCAGCTTCACTCAACACTTGGGATTTCAGTCATGTGCCACCAACCCAGTTAGCATCTCACTTTCTTTTCTTTTTACTTTTTTTGAGACAGGGTCTCACTATGTAGTTGAGACTGACCTGGAACTCACTATGTAGCCCAGGCTGGTCTCGAACTCACAGCAATCCTCCTGCCTCAGCCTCCTGAGTGCTGGGATTATAGGTGTGCGCCACCATGCTCGGCTACTTTCTTTTACATATACACTTAGCAACCCAGAAATTTTGCTCCTAGATATTTATACCACAGATGTGGAAGTGTGTATCCACCAAATGACTTATATGTAAATATGGATAGCGGCTTGATTTTGCACTGCCTCCAACGGGAAAGAACCACATGTCCATCAAACTGTGATTTATGCATGTGGTGAAATACTACCCGGCACTACAGAAACTACTGATAATTGGAACAACATAGATGACTCTCAAAAGCATTAGGCTTAGTGAGTGAAGGGTCTGAAAGTCTACAGCCTGTATGGTGACATTGGTCTGACATTCTGGAAGAGACAAATCAGTAGGGACAGAAAACAGATCGGAAGTTGCCAGGGGCCAAGTGCAAGAAGGGATCAGTGGTCACAAGACCAAGAGAACTTTCAGGGGTGAGGGAAATGTTCTGTTTCTGGATTATGGAGGTGGCAACGTGACCATACACGTCTGTCAAACGCATCCAACTGCATACTGAGGTGAATGGAATTGTACGGAAGCAGGGTCCCACTAAACTTTGAGTCCACTTGTCAGGTTGCAGAGGGCCAACCCTTCCTTGTCTTGGGGTTTTGGGGCAACAGTGGCAAACTTAAGCCAATCGTGACCACCCCAGGCAGCTCAGGCCCTGAAATTCTGCCCTGGCCAGCAAGGGTGGGTACGTTTTAAAGGAAAAGGTGTTTATTTTGGCCCATGGTTCTGGAAGTCTTATGTCAAGGGGTCACATTTGGTGGTGGCCTTCTTGGTGGCAAAGTCCTAAGGTGGTGCAGGGCATCACATGGAGACTGACAGGGACTGCACACGTGTGCACATGTCCTCTGGTGTCTGTCCCTCTTCTTATAAAGCCACCAGGATTCAATTATGGGGGCTGCTTCCTGCAGGTTCCTAGCTAACCCTAATCACCTGCCACAGGCCTCTCCTCTCACACCAGGGTCAGACAAACCTTCCCTTCCTCAGGGGATTAAATTCTAGCCCGAGTTCTTTCGTGGGGGGACAAACCATGCTGAACCCACAGCTGGTGCAGCAGCCTGTCAGGAGTAGCTCTGTACCGTGCTGGCCTTGGCCTTGCTCGGCCTGATGCTGCTCGCCACACCTGTTCCCACACATCCTCCCTGAGTGCACCCACAAACCTGCTGTGCTCCACGTGCGGGGGGAGGCTACTCTCAGAATGACCCCAATCTAATGATAATGCTAAACAGTGTGATGTTTTCATTTTTTTTTTCCCAGTACCGGGAATTGGACCCAGAGCCTTTGCGTGAAACTACATATCCAGCCCTTTTTATTTTTTATTTTCAAACAGGGACTCACTAAGTCACTAAGTTGCCCAGGTTGGACTTGAACTTTCAATTCTCCTGCCTCAGCTTCTCAGAGTGCTGGGATTATAGACGTGCACCACCCAGCTGGCTCCATGGAGTGCTTTTATGTACCAAGATCTTTGCAAATGGTACATGATCTCATTGAATTTTCACAAGAACCTTATGAGATAGATACTAATTTTTAACTTCTATATTGCAAAATAAAAAATAGAGAAAAAAGTACAGAACATACGGTTCAATGAATGATCAGAAAGCGAATATCCATATAACACCAAGAAGCAGAACATTTATTGCCTGGCACCCAGAGCTCACTCCTGACTTTCTGAATCACTACTCTATGTCTTCACCCAAAGGTGGCCACTCTACCAATTTGTGTGTGTGTGTGTGTGTGTGTGTGTGTGTGTGTGTATGTGTGTGTAGGAGTGTGTCACATCCTAAGCATGTGTTCTACCTCTGAGCTACACTCCAAAGCCCCTGCTCGACTTTAATGGTAATTGCTTTTCCTTATATTTAAAAAAAATTTTTTTGAATCAGCAGTTGAACTCAGGACCTTGCACTTGAGAGGCAGGCGGTGGAACCACTGAGCTAAATCCCCAGCCTGATACTTTAATATAATATTTTTACTTAAGCATCGTCTCTAGGACTCCAGCTGAGCTCTTCCTGTTTGGAAAACCCTAACCTTCATGGAATCAACCAGGATGCATTTTCTGTTCTGTAGCTCCCTGTTCACACTCTTGCTCATATATTCTTTGTCAGAAAGTAGCTCCTGGTTTGCATACAGTTAAACATCACCACTTCCTTTGTGGAGGGATTTCTGTGTCTTATTTTTTACAGTTTCTCATCTCAAGGTTGTAAAGAAGCCCTTCTATATTATTTTTAGATGCTTTATTGTCTTGCCTTTTACATTTATATCTGCAATTCACTTAAAATTGTCTTTTGGGTTTTGTGTAGAAGCCTGGTTGCATTTTCCCCCCATATCAATGACTAAGTTTTTCAAAAGCATTGATGGAAGAGCTTTCTTCACCGCGCTAGCGCTTCACTCCAGATCACAGCACAACTTTAGTCTGGCTGTTGCCACTGGCAACCAGTTTAGCCCAGGTGTGAGCTAATTCTCAGGTGCACTGCATAATTCCTGCCTGAGGCCCTGGGGCTCGCTTGATACTCACACATGGGCAGATCTGGAATTGCAAGGGAGTTCATGTCACCTGTGGCAATGCTTAACCAACCAACCGTGACAGGATTTGGTGGCTAATTGCTTCTCTCTCCTTCTTTCTGTCTTCTTGTTGCTTCCTTTTCATCC
Source organism: Fukomys damarensis (assembly GCF_012274545.1). NCBI lineage: Eukaryota > Metazoa > Chordata > Mammalia > Rodentia > Bathyergidae > Fukomys > Fukomys damarensis. The sequence goes on along the minus strand of NW_022900929.1, from coordinate 17,422,027 downwards.
CTTTGGGATCACTGCCCAAAATAAATGACTCGCCTTTCTAGAGAGAACTCAGGCATGGTACCTTGGTACTAGGAGTGGCTGAAGAAAGCAGCCCCAGCTGGGCCTGATGATGCTGCCTTTAATTCCAGTCATCTGCAAGGCTGAGGCAGGAGGAGTACGGCAAGCTGAAATCTAGCCTGGGCAACGTAGTGACTTAGTGAGAGCCCGTCTCCAAAAATAAAAAGAGCTGAGGATATAGCTTGGTGTGAAGGCCCTGGGTTCAAACCACAATACAACCAGAGAGAAAGAAGGGATGGGAGACGGGTGGTGGGGGGGAGACTCCTGAGGACACGATTATGGAATTGGACCTTGCACTGGTCAGGCCACAACAAGAACCCTCTCCTAGGGGTAAGTAGGATGTGGGCAACCATGGCATGGGGCAGCCACATGATTTTTAGTTCTCCTCCTGTGATGGCTTCATTTGAGATGCCATACAAGGTGAAGCATTGGTGTCTGTGCCATCTGGTGGCCCTAGAAAAACCTGAGAGCAATGGAAGGTATAGGGTTGTGCTGTTGATTGCTTCCTGTTAGCTGCTTGCAAGGCTTGAGAGGAGAAAATGCAAGCTCAGGTGAATCTACTATCACTCAAGGCAGGCTATGGAAGGGCCACACCAGGTAGACGAGACGGCTGGTCTGGCCATCCGGATCTGGACTCAGTCTAAAATACCTACATGCAAGCTCCCTTCTCAGTTCTGCATACTGTAGAATCTAGGCTTAGACACCTAGGTGATTTAGAGTTACATATTTTACATTTCTTTCTTTCTTTCTTTCTTTTTTTGGTACCGGGGATTGAACTTGGGTCCTTGTGCTTGTGAGGCGGGTGGCAGAACCACTGAGCTAAATCCCTGGCCCTACAATTCTAAATATGTGGGCATTTCCTAGCTTTGTTTAATTTTTTGTATTGTTGTTACTGACTTCCACCTTACTTGAATTGTGGTCAGAGAATAAGATCTGTTATTTCACTCCTTCAAAATATGTTGACTACTTTATACTCCAGCACATAATTTTTGTAAATGTTTCATGTGTGCTCGAAAAGAATTTGCAATCTGCAATTAGATATGGTTTTCCATGTGCACTGATATGTTTACAAATATTTGAGAACCAGTTTGCAGGGAAGGGGAGGTTATCAAATCCTGATTTGTAGAATTTTCCCATCATGCTATAAATACTCCCATCATGCTTAATTTCATACGACCAGTATGATGTCAATTAGCTCACAAAAATCTTGAAAACCTACAAACTGGTTGTCATGAAAGGATTCAAACCAGCGCTAACACTTGACTGCCACGACCCACACAGCTGGGGAGAGTGGTGGGAGATGAAGAAAAGATGAAGAAACCAAGAAAGAAGGATACATACCAAAATTATACTTTATAGGTGGGACCATAGCCTGATGAGCTAGTGGCTGCCCAGTGTCCAGTGTGCTCTTTATTCATAGTATAGGAAGGTGGGGTGACTACTGCCACGTGCTCTACGTGGCCTAGGCGGGATTTGTCTCGGTGATGAGCCATGTGCAGAAAAGAAACAAGACGTGATGTCACTGTCTCCTGGGGCCATGCCATCCAGGTTCTGCAATCTTAGTCAGATGGACTGTCTGTTTGGCTCTCTAATCTATGGAGGATAAAGGGAGTAGAGAGGAAGGGCCATCTTCACGTTCAGCCTGTAGCACTTCACTGTATTTATATCCAAAAGTTTAAATTGCTCAAATCTTTATCCTTATAATTTGTCTATCTTGTCAGTTTGTATTGAAAAGTATGTTGAAATCTCCTACTATTTTTGATGGAGCTATTTCTTCTTGAAGATCTGTCAGATTTTGCCTTATTTATTTTAAGATTTAAATGCGTACAAATTTGGAGTCTATTGTTTTTGCTGGAGTTCCTCTGTGATATCTTGTCTCCTTGCGTGCCTGGTGTTTGTGGTTGTGGGAATCAAATCTGGAGCCTTGCCCATGCTAGGCAAGCCTTCTACCACTGAGCATCAATCCCAGCCCTGCCTGGTTATTTTTTAAGTGAGTGTTTAGGATTAAACTAGCTGACTCTGAAGAGGATTTGAATTTGTTTCTTCTGGGATACACACCGCTAAGGTTTGAGAGCTCTAGTAGTCTATGATTACTTTCATTCAATTTGAGGAATTAAAATGATTAGAAGCTGGGCTTCAGTCCCTGTGAAGGCTGGTCTATTTCTGTCTTATTCTGACTCCTATGTATTCTCTTTGTTTTGTTTTGTTTTGTTTTACTCCATCCACCAAGACTTTAGTTTAGGCAGGTACTATATTCAAATAATAGTTCCCTAACTCAACAAAGTTGTCAAAAGCCCTCTCAGCCTTTTAGATATTCATCCCCCCCTTCCAAATCGGCAGACAACCTCACGAAAACATGGTCTAAATGCTGAGTTCATCTCTCTGGATTTCTGCTTTTTCTCAGAGCTTGGCCCCATAATTCTTCACTGCTACTTTCACAGTCCATTGTCTTCAAACAGATTTTTAAAAAATATTCTGACCAGTTTTTCTACTTACTCAGTGGGGTGTTGATTGGGTTACCTAATATGTCATCTCTGGGAATGAAAGTCTTAGTAGGTACTATTTTTTTAACCTCTATTTTTCAGATGAATCAACTGGGCTCCTAGAGGTTAAGTAACCTGTCCAAGGTCACATAGCAGTAAGTGATGGAACTGTTTGGTTTATTGTTTGTTATAAATGCTGGGGATTGAATCCAGGCCCTTGCACATGCTAGGCAAGTGCCTATCACTGAACTACACCCCCGACCAGGCCTGGGTTCCAACAATGTCTAACTCTGAAGAATATCCTCTTCAATTACTGTGCTACTAAGCAACCCAACTCCTTGGCTTAAAGTTTTTGTGTTTTTTTTAGTACTGGAGATAGAATCTGGGGCTTTTATACTGATCCATATTCCTAGTCCCTTTAATTTTTTTTTTTTACTTTGAGCTGGTTGTGGTGGCACATACCTATAATCCCAGCACTCGGTAGGCTGAGGCAGGAGGATCACCCCAAGTTCAAGGCCTGCCTGGGCTACACAGTGAGTTCAAGGCCAGCCTGAACTACGTAGCAAGACTTTGTTTCAAAAAACACATTTTTAAAAAAAAATTTTGAGATAGGGTCTCATGAAGTTGCCCAGGCTGTGCTGGAACTTGTGATCCTCCTGCTTCAGCCTCCTAGAATTCTGAGATTACAAGTGTGCATTAAGTGTTTATGCACTGGGCCCTGGTTCCTCCCTGCAGCTGTCCTTACCTATCCCTTCTCTGTTGTTCAGGGGCCCCACAGAACCCACCACACCCCCAGTCCTTCCTTTGGTTTTGTTCAACTTCATGCAGGACTCTTCCCAGCAGCATGGCAGAACTGTGCAGAAAACATAAGTTCAGGTGGTCAGGGCCACAGTGAGATCTGCCAGGGGCAGGTGGGGCGTGGCTCCCCTTCCTTGGCTCTGGGTGCAGGGAATTTGCGTGCCCTTCGTTTGGAAGCCCTGCACGCCCTGCTGACTCACATGCAGCTTGGATGTGCACCATTGTCTCCTGAAGCTGCCAGGGAGTGGAGGGGACTTCGTGAGAGACTTGGCCATTCCCCCTACTATGGGGCCACCTCCATTTCCCTGGTATGGTAGCCTAGAGCATCTTGGATGGGGCATATGACTGACCACTCGTCGACCCCCAGCAACTCCTGGTGGGAACAGCAAGGCTTGTCCTGGTTGCTCCCATCCAACTCCACAGGGCAGGGAGGCCAGCAGTCAGGAAGGTTGCACCTGCTCTTCCCTCTCTCCATCTCCAGAGGTTTTGCATTTTTGCTCTCCTTCCTTCCTGTGTTGGAAGGTGCACCAAGCTTTGGAAACACTGTAACCTGGGTTAAAATTCTGCATCTGCCACTGGCCAGGGTTACCCTGGGTGAGTCCTCAAGCTTTCAGAGGCCGGATTCCTAAACTCTACAACGTGGGAGCCAGGCTGGGCATGGCAGCACATAAGGACAGCCTAGGTTCCACAGCAAGGCCCTGCCTTAAAAAAATAAACTAAACTGAGTTGATGTCCTGTTCTCCGAGTTCCTGTCTCTTTGCCGGCACCCAGGGCCCTGTGGGCAAGAGGATACAGCAGGAGCTGATGACAATCACGATGACTGGTGACACAGGAATTTCTGCCTTCCCTGAATCAGACAACCTTTTCAAATGGGTAGGGACCATCCAGGGAGCAGCTGGCACAGTATATAAAGACACCCAGGGTAACATCTGCCTGGACATCCTCAAGGACAAGTGGTCCACCTTGTACAATGTGAGGACCATCCTGCTAATCCACCCAGAACCTTCTAGGAGAGTCCAACATCAATAGTCTTTTTATTTTTTTTTTTGGTTTTTGAGACAGGGTCTCACTGTGTAGTTGAGACTGACCTGGAATTCACTGTGTAGCCCAGGCTGGTCTCGAACTCACAGGAATCCTCCCGCCTCAGCCTCCCGAGTGCTGCGATTACAGGTGTGCACCACCACGCCCAGCTCAATAGTCCTTTGAACACACATCCTGTGGAGCTCTGGAAAAACCTCACAGCTTTTAAGAAGTACCTGCCAAAAACCCTTCTCAAAGCAAGTATCCAGCCAAGAGCCCTTATACAGGCTGTCCAGCCTCTCCTTGTGGTGTCCTTTTCCTTCTTCTTTAGTCCGTCCTTTTCTTGATTTCTGTTTAGGACTCTGTAACTTTGAGTTGTGCTGTTGTTTTCGTTTTGTTTGTTTTTTAAATTAAGTCTCCGGTTGGGCCTTGGCAATGTATATTAAATAAACACATTTTGGGTGCTGAAGAAAGAAACAAACTAGAATAAAATAAAATGTGGGATGCATCCCAGGGCCTCATACATGGTAAACAAGTGCTCTACCACTCAGCTGCACCCCTAGCCCTAAAATGGGAATAGTTATGTTCATCTCATGAAACTATTAAGACGGATCAATGAAGATCAAACAGGCAAACCCACCATCATATCCGGAAATTAAAAAGCGGCTCCTCAGCAATTATTTAATTATTATTCTTTTTATTTTACATTTTGGGAATAGAACCCAGGGCCTTCTCACTAAGCTACATTCCCCAGACTTTTTATTTTTTAATTTATTTTCTTTTGGTACTGGGGAATCAAACTTAGGACCTTGAGCTTGTGAGGCAGGCGAGGCACCACTGAGCTAAATCCCCATCCCTTTATTGTTTATGTTGAGACAAGGTCTTGCTAAGTTGCCCAGGCTTGGCTTGAGTTTCCATCCTCCTGCCTCATCCTCCCAGAGTGCTGGGATAATAGGTATGCATCATCATGCCCAGCTAGCAATTAATTCTTTTTTTTTTTTTTTTTTGGTACCAGGGATCAAACTGGGGTCCTTGCACTTGCGAGGCAGGCGGCAGAACCACTGAGCTAAATCCCCAGCCCCTAGCAATTAATTCTTAAAGAAGAAAACAAAAACATGAATAAGAATACAGAAGCAAACCGTGTGACCTAAGTGATTTTTTTGGGGTCCTGGAATTCGAACTCTGCACCTTGCCAAGCAGGTACAGTGCCACTGAGCTAAATCCCCAGCTCTAATTGATGTTTATAGAGCATTCCATCCAACAAGAGCAGAATAGGTTCTCATCTAGTAAACATACATCAGTCACTGAGACACATCATATACTTGGGTCATAAGACAAATCTCAATTTATTTCAAAAGGAGGAAATGGAGCTAGATGTGGTAGCATACATCTGTAATCCCGACACTTTGGGAGGCTACAGCAGGAGGATGGAAAATTTGAACCCGAGCAATTTAGCGACTTAGTGAAAACTTGTCTCAAAATAAAAAAGGACTGAGGATGTAGCTCAGTGCAAAGGACTTAAATTCAATCCCCAATGCTGGGGAAAAAGAAAAACAGATGGGAATCATACCAAGCATCGTTTCTGACAAGAGTGGACAAGGCACCCTCTCTGTAGCATGTGCGTACTGATGGGAATATGCTGTTCTAACCTGAACATCCGGGACACCACATGACAGCTACTGTCGTGTCTTTTAGCTCCTCTCAGCTGGATGGCTTTTTAGGCCTTCCTGGTTATCAATGACTTCAACAGCGCTCAGGGACTGGGCAGGGGTTTGCAGAATCTCCCTCCAGGGCATTTGTCTGCTACTTTCCTCTTGAATAGACCAATTTTTAAATTTATTGCTGTCATTAATCTTTTTTGAGGCTCACATTGTTGCACTGTAGGCCAGCAGGAGCCTTTTCAAATTAACTTATTCGGCTTTCTTCCCTCCCTTTCATAAAGAAAAGATGTTTATTTTGGCTTAAGGTTCTGGGCATCCCAGGTCTAGAGGTCCTATCTGGGGATGGTCTTGGTGACAGGAGACAGAGAGCTCTTGTCCTGCATCAATCCCCTGCCCTTGTCCTGCATCTTTTAAGAAAGCCCTCCATAGGGCTCAGTTTGGCTGATTTCTGGCATGACTTGACCTTCTAGGCTTATGGGCTACATTTCCTGCCACAAACCCAAGATTGGCCATTTCTCCAGAGCTCTTCCCCTCTTGTGAAATATGAGGGAGGCTTTTGCCTCTGAGTTGCTGTTAGAGCTCGTCATTTTTATTCATTTATTTTGCAATACTGGGGATTGAACCTGGGAACTTTGCACAGAGCTACATCTCCAGCTCTTTTTTATTTTTTTGACACAGGATCTCACTAAGTCACTAAGTTGCCCAAGCAGGGCTTGAACTTGAGATCCTCCTGCCTTAACATTCCCAGAGTAAAAAATAAGTAGTTTAGAAAATGGAAAACAAATGAAGAGCACATACAGATATTTCCCACTTAAATTTAAGGTTATGGGAGTGGTGGCGCACACCTATAATCCCAGCACTCTGGTGCTTTGGGCAAGAGGATCTCAGGGAGCACGAGGCCAGCCGGGGCTACATAGTGAGTTCACAGACAGCCTGAACTACACAGTGAGACCCTGTCTCAAAAAACCAAAGGGAAAAATGGTATTGATCAGACTTCAACTGAGCCTCCCACCAAGTCCCTGGTTTCTACAGACAAGAGTCTCTCTATGGGGAGAAGTCAGGGCTGCCAAGGAGAGGGTGGCCCCTGCCTGTGCTCGGGTCCACGGACTGATGTAAACTGCTGCTCTGCTGGAAAACACAGATCCTGGTGATCATCAACCCTGCACCAGTAAAGAATTAAAGAAGCCCAGGTTAAACTAAGAGAAGGTGACCTAAGTGAAGGTGGAGAAAAGAGGGGAGAGAGAGATGATAAACAGCTGCTCGAGGAGTAGGGAGCATTCCAAAGTGAAAGATACTCATGGGCTCTTCTCTGCAGCTCCCTTTATTTGGTTTCTTCTACTGTGTAGGCTGCTGGAATCTGATTGGCCCTGTGGCTGTCTTTGGTCCTCCCTGTGGATTTCTTCTGGGGTCATACAACCTTTCCTTTTTTTTTGGTGGAGGGTAGGATTATGGGTAGGGGGCTTAGGGTCAAGTAGTTTAGGCTAAGTAAAGGGGCTTCTATTGATCATGCTACTTGGGACTTCTCTGAGTTTAGTGTCTTTGCCTTTGTCATTCTAATTGCTTGAACCTAATCTACAGAGGCGGAGGCCACTGCTTTTAGTAAGTCTCTCCATTAACTTCTAACAAAGCGCAAGAGGCCTTTACCCTGTCTTTTCCCCTACGTAGGGGTCCCTGTCCCTACAAACCCAGTAGCAAGAGCATCCCTGGTGCCCAACTATGATTGCTAAATATTCTGGGCTTGGCTGGGTGGAATGGCACATTCCAATAGTCTTAGCTTTCTGAGAGGCTGAGGCAGGAAGGTTGCAAGTTCAAGCTCAGCCTGAGGAACTTAATGAGATCCTGTCTCAAAATAGAACTGAAAGAAAAAAAGGCCCAGGGATGTTGTAGCTCAGTGGTTGAGCACTTGCCTAACATTCAAGAGGACCTGGATTTAGTCTACAGTAACAAAATGGAGGAGGAAGAAGGAAAACAGAGACAGGAGGAGGAAGAGGCGGAGGAGGAGGTGGCGGCGGCAGTAGTGACAGAAGGAAAGGAAAAGGAGAAGAAGAAATCTAGATTTGATAGCAAAGAGTTGGAAGATGAAACCTTACCCAGCACGGGGTGAGGTGGGGTGTAGCTCAGTTGCAGAGCACTTAGCTGGTACCTGCAAGGCCCTGGGTTCCATACCCAGCACCACAAAAACATAAAACTGAAACACCAACAATGACCTGAGTATCCAGTGGGGCATCTCTCCCCTGCCACTCGATAAAAGCACAGACAGGGCCATTTTCCTTCCGTTTGTTTCTAAAGGGTCCTACAGTCACTTAAGTCATAAAATGCGGTCCTGATCCAGACCCACCTCTGCCTCAACCTCAGACTCTGGCCGAAAGAGTTGCCAGTAAAGAAACAACCAGCTCTTTTTAGATTCAGGTGGTTATTTAAATAGACAGCAGAAGCATGCTCCTCAAAGGTGGCCCCTTGTTCAACTGGGGGACACAGGAAATAAAGGGACCAGATGTCAATGCTCATGGGTGAAGCAGGGTCACACCACTGCTGAGGGTCCAATACTAAGGCTCAGTTGAGTGCCCACAGCGCCCCCCTAAGGCAGGTGAGGCAGAGGGGCTCATGCAAAACAACAGGAAGTGAGGAGACACTGCCTCAGGTCAGCCTTCCTGAAAGAGGGAGCTTCTCACCATCTTCCTACACTCTCCAAAGTCCCTGGGACCCTCTGCCAAGGTGCAGGGCCGCTGTGGAAAAGCTTTGCCTACATAACCCGTGCAGAGGCACATGGTCTGCAGGGCATAATGGGGGAGCCATTCCTCTCAAAAGGTTAGGACCTCTCCAACTTCCCCCTCTGAGCCTAGGAGCAGGAGTCCAGGAAGAAATCTGGGATTGAATTCTGCCCCCTCCCTCAGGCTCTATTCTTCCCCATTTAACTGCTCTTAGGGTCAAAAGGGAGAAGTGGGTGAGATAGTCCCTAGGTGGATGGATGCTTTGCGGTTTTTTTTTTTGTTTTGTTTTTTTGACAGGGTCTTGCTATTGTGGTTCAGGCTAGCCTTGGACTCACAGCGATCCTCCTGAGTGCTGGGATTACAGGTGTGCGCCACCAACTCTAGCTACTTTGCTTTTTTCTGAGCCTGGCCAAAGTCTAGAGCTGACTCCCCTGGGGGCGCTTTCTCTATCCTGCAGGATTCCCAGCAGGGTCTCTTTGACGCACTTCCGCTGATGTGACCCACAGGAAATCCTTGTGTTTGCCTTTCCCAGATAAACTCTACCAGCATGGCTTTCTCTGTCCTGGGGCTGCATCCTGCAGCAGATCTCTCAAATGGGAGATGGGGAGCAGTCCACTCTTTCTCAGCTGCAAGAGTGTGTCCACCTTCCTGGAAGAGCTGAGAAGCTTCACCGGCCATAGTGGAGGAACTCGGCCAGGCCACAGCTCCCATCTCCTCGCCTGCACTCCATCATGTAATTGAAACAAATGAGTGGACTCAGGAGCCAGCGAGTCAGCGATGACTATCTCCTTTATATGCATTTGATGATTTGGCTCTGGAATGTCAAATCTTTTGCAATTTTGAGATTTTTTTTTTTTTTTTTTGTATTAGAGATTGAACCCAGGGCTCATCCCTTCCCCCAGCTTTTTTCCCCCAACTTGTTTTGGGGGTGGGGAGACAAGGTATTGCTGAATTGCCCAGGTAGAGCAACTTGCTATCTTCCTGTTTCAGCCTCCAGAGCGCTGGCGTGACAGGCACGGGTCATCACACCGGCTACAGTGTTGAATTTTAGTGGAAAAATTTTAACATCATGCTACTCTCATTCTAACATATGTATCCCCTTTGGGTGTGTTCTCCCTTCATTTAGCAGACCAAGGGAAAGAAAACACCACAGGGCAATTCCTAAAAATGGACCCCTAAACGAAAAACATACCCATATGTCAATTTGGTGGCACAATTAAGCACAGAAACACAACAGCACATCTCTAGGGGATGCTACCCTAAGGACAAAAGAACTACAAAGAAACCTTAAACAATACTCATAAGCACATTGTCCCATGTGGTGGAATTTCATGCCTTTTAAAAAGTGACTAATATCCCATTGTACCGTATTGTAAACCACATTTTATCTGTCCATTCTGTTGATGGAGATGCTTGAGTTGCAGCCATGTACTGGATCTTGGGATAACGCTGCTGTAAACACGGGTACACAAATGTCTGTTCAACCTCCTGCTTTCAGTTCTTTAGAGACATATCTAGGAAGTGGCATCGTTGGGTCATGTGATAGCTCTATAGTTCTGTTTATGGGATTTTAAAAGTTTGTTTGTCTTGGTTATATTTTGCTTTTTTTTTTCTTTTGACAGGTCTTGCTATACATCTCAGGCTGGCCTGGAGCTCATGTGGGGATCTTCCTGCCTCAGCCTCCCAAGAGCTAGGATGACACCCATCTATCACCATGCCCAGCATTCTTTTTTGAAGAATTGCCAGATTGTTTTCTACAGCATTTTACTTTTCTTCTAGCAACATACAAGAGGTCCAGTTTCTCTATGTGCTCACTAACACTTGTCATTTCTTCCATTTTTAAAACAAAAATTATAGCTGTCCTTGTAGGTGTTAAAGCGGTAGCTACTTGAGGTTTTGACTTACATTTCCCTAAGCATTAATAATGTAGAGCACCTTTTCAGGCAACTTCTTTAGGGATTTGTATGCCTTTGTTGGGGAAATGGTTATCAAGCACTTTGCCCATTGTTTTTTTTTTCCAGCTTTAATTGAGTTTATTGGTACATTTTAGGGATACAGTACAGTTACATTCATTGTTGGGATCTTGTACCTCTACATGACAAGTCTTGATTCTCATTTTTTCCCCTTACCCCTGCCCTCTCTTCACCCCCTCCTCCCCTCCCCATCTACAAACACTTTATTTTCATCTTTTCATTCTCTCACATTTATTTCTTTTCCCTTATTACCCTTCCCCTACCCATCCCACCTTCCCTACACCTTTAGCTCCTTTCTTCCCATTTCTAAATGTCAGTAATCTTATTAGGGTCTTATGTATTATTGCAGATTATCCACACTGCCCATTGTTAAGTAAGTTAGGTTTTTATTGTTGAGTTGTAAGAGTTCTTTATATATTCATGCTATTAATAACTTATGAGATATATGATTTACAAATATTTTCTCCTATTCTTTTAAAAAATCTTCTCCTATTCTATATTCTTGTCTTTTTGTTCTTTGATGAATAAAAGTTGTTAATTTTCATAAAATCCAATTATCTATATTTTTCTTTTGCTGACTGTGCTTTGGTGTCAAATCTATGAAATCATTGCTAAATTCAACATCATGAAGGTTTCTCTCAATGTTTTTCTCAAAAGTTGTATTGTTTTAGTTCTTAAGTTAATGTCTTTCATCCTTTTTTTTCTTTCATCCATTTTGAGCTAATTTTTATATATGGAATAAGCTAACATTCCAACTTCATTTCTTATGTCTTTTTTTTTTTGGTACCAGGGATTGAACTTGGGACCTTGTGGTTGCAAGGCAGGCAGCAGCACCGCTGAGCTAAATCCCTGGTCCCTCGTCTCTCTTTGTTTACCAGTCTCGCTAAAGTGTTGTTAGTTTTGTTAATATTTTCAAACAGCTTTCTGGGTATGATGGTGCATGCTGGTAATCCCAACACTTGGGAGGTTGAGGCAGAAGGATTGCCATGAGTTCCAGGCCAGCCTGGGTAACACAGTGAGTTCAGAGCCAGCCTGAACTACATAGCAAGACCCTGTCTCAAAAACAAAACAAAACAAAACAAAACAAAAAAGGCATTTTTTTTTCAAAGAGGCAATTTTTTGTTTCAATTCTTTTTCTATTTTGCTTTCATTTTTACAAAATATTTTATTTTTTAGTACTGGGGATTGAACCTAGGGCCTTCACACTGAGCTCCATTCCCAGCCACTTTTTTATTTTTTATTTTTCAGACAGGGTCTTACTAAGTTGCTAAATTGCTCGGGCTAGATTCTCCTGCCTCAGCAGCTCAGAGTGCTGGGATTTTAGGTACAGGGCACCATACTCTATTATCTTCTTGATTGCATTATTATTATTATTATTATTTTATTTTTTAGTTTTTTTGAGATAGGGTCTCACTATGTTGTTGAGACTGACCTGGAACTCACTATGTAGCCCAGGCTGGTCTCGAACTCACAGTGATCCTCCTGCCTCAGCCTCCCAAGTGCTGGGATTACAGGCTTGTGCCACCACACCCGGCTTTGATTGCATTATTTCAAATGGGAAATCTGTTGTTATCTTTGTCCTTTGTGCCTAATGTACCCTTTTTTTTCTCCAGCTGCTTTTAAAATTTTCTTTCTTTTTTTGGTACCTGCAATCAAACTCAGGACCTTATGCTTGTGAGGCAGGAGGTGGCACCACTGAGCTAAATCCCTGGCCCAAGATTTTCTCTTTATCGCTGATTTTAAATTTGACTGTGATGTGATTTAATTTTCTTCATGATTTGTTGAGGTTATTGGATTGGCAGGTTTACGATTTTCATAAAATTTGGAAAAATTTTAGTCATGACTTCTTCCACGATCTAGGTGAATTTTACCTGCTTGATGTTGTCCCACTGATAGTCTTTATTTATTTTATTTTATTATTATTTTTTCCTGGCACTGGGAACTGATCTCAGGACTTTGTGCCTGCCTGAGCTACATCCCTGGACCACTCTGTATTTTTTTTTAAAGTAGCTTATCTTATTCTTTTTTCTTTCTTTTCTTATACCAGGGATTGATATTTTTTCTTATTATAACATAAAATTTTACATTTTAACACTTTAAGTATATAGCAAGCTGGGCGTGGTACTGTATACCTGTAATCTCAGCACTCTGGGAGACAGAGGCAGGATTGCAGGTTTTAGCTCAGCCTAGGCAACTTAGTAACCTAGTGAGACCCTGTCTTGAAATTTAAAAAATTAAAAAGAGGGCTGGGGATTTAGCTCAGTGGTTCCGCCTCCTAACTTTCAAGGGCAAAGTCCAGAGTTTGATCCCCATTACCAAAAAAAAATTTTTTTAAAAGAGTTGGGGCTGCAGCTCAGTGTGAAAGTCCTGGGTTCAATCTGTAGTAACACACACACACACACACACACACACACACACACACACAAGTGTTCAGTAGGCCTTCCCCCATCTGCAGTTTCATTTTATGTGATTTTGATTACCCATAGTCAACTGAAGTCCAAAAATACTAATGGAAATATCCAGAAATAAAGAATTTATAAGTTCTAAATTGCTCCTCTTGAGTGGCATGATGAAATTCCTCACTGTCATTCTGGGAGGCACTCAGGACGGGAATCATCCCTTTGTTCATGGTATCCATGCACTATATGCTACTTGCCCTGTAACAGTTGAAAGAATGGAGGGGGGAGAGAAAAGCCGGGGGATTTGTGTTTTTGAGACAGGGTCTCACTATGTAGTTGAGACTGACCTGGAACTCACTATGTAGCACAGGCTGGTCTTGAACTCGCAGAGATCCTCCTGGCTTAACCTCCCAGATCACATAGCTTTTATCACTCCTTATTGTTAATCTCTTCCTGTGCCTTATGTATAAGTTAAGCTTCTTCATAGTCTGTAGGCATAGGAATAAATACAGAGTAAGTAAGGTCTCACTATGTAGTTGAGACTGACCTGGAACTCACTATGTAGCACAGGCTGGTCTTGAACTCGCAGAGATCCTCCTGGCTTAACCTCCCAGATCACATAGCTTTTATCACTCCTTATTGTTAATCTCTTCCTGTGCCTTATGTATAAGTTAAGCTTCTTCATAGTCTGTAGGCATAGGAATAAATACAGAGTAAGTAAGGTCAGTATTAATTAACTGGTGTCTCAGGCATGTCCTGGGCATCCTGGCACATCTCACCCACAGAAACGGGGCGCTACTGTCCATTCAGTGACATAAGTCAATTCTATGATGTTGCAAAATGGTCACACTGTCCATTTCAAAAACATTTTCATCACCCCAAAGAGAAACTTTGTGACCATTAAGCAATAACTGCTCATTTCCTTCTCCACCCAGTCCTTTTTGACCTTTAATCTATTTTCTGTCCATACTGACCTGTAAGGTCTGTTCATTCTTATTGTCTTTTTTGTTTGTTTGTATCTCACTTTGGCTGTTCAATTGTTATATCTCCAAGTTCCCTAGTCTTTTTTCCTTCAATGGCTAATCTGACATAATCCCATACACTAAGTATTGTTCTTCTCAATTGTTATTGTATATCTCAGAAAGTTCATTTGTGTGTGTGTGTGTGTGTGTGTGTGTGTGTGTGTGTTACCAGAGATTGAAAACAGGGCCTTCACACTGAGCTATGTCCTCAGCCCTTTGAAACATTTTTAAATTTTGAGACAGGATCTCACTAAATCCAAGTTCCTGAGGTGGGGCTTAAATTTGCAATCCTCCTGCCTCAGCCTCCCAGAATGCTGGGATTACAGGTGAATGCCACAGCACCTGGCTGATTTAGGTCTTTGCATGTCTTCCACATTTCTACTTAACAAATTCAATCCTTTCTCTACCTTCTTAAACACATGGGATATAGTTTACCCACTGGGTTTTGGTTTGTTTTGCAGTGTGAGGGGTTGAAGCCAGGGCCTTCTGTATGTGTGGGGTGTGTTCTACCACTGAACTAAATCCCAAGTCCTATATCTGCTGTTTTTTGGTTTTTGTTTTGGTACCAGGGACTGAACTCGGGGCCTTGAGCTTGCAAGGCAGGCGGTGGCACCACTGAGCTAAATCCCCAGGCCAATATCCACTGTTTTAATGTCCTGTCTATAAGTCTATCATCTGTGCTATTTCTAGGTCAGTATTAGTTGATTTGCTTTTCTCCTTATTATGGTTGTAGTTTTCTCCTTCTTCATGTGTCTGGTGATTTTTAATTAGGTGCCAGACTTTGTGACTTTTACCTTGTGAGAGTCTTAATTTTTTTTCTAGTACAGGTGATCAAACCCAGGGTCTCATGCATGCGAGGCAAGCACTTTACTAACAAGCTACATCTTCAGCCTTTTTTTTTTTTTTTTTTTTTTTTTAAGTAGGTCTCACTATGTAGTCCAAGCTGACCTTGAATGCACAATCCTCCTGCCTCAACCTCCTGGGCAGCTAGGATTAAAGGCACGCACTACCGCTCCTAGTTTCTTCTTAAAGTTTTTTGAGTTCTCTTTTGGTATTCATTTAAGTTCCTAAAACAGTTTGCTCTTCCGGCCTTTTTTTTTTTTTTGTATCAAACTCTAGTCCTTCCACTTGTGAGGCAGGCAGCAGAATCACTGAGCTAAATCCCCGGCTCCTGGCCTTCTTTTTAAACTTTGTTAAGTAGAAGGACTATTATTTCTCTCAATTTCAGGGTTTGCTACTCGGGGTGCTGGAAGTGTGCACTACAGTGACCTGTGTGGACACTGGGCACAGTGTGTCAAACCCTCCCGATGGCCCTTCGCCTTGTCTACTTCACGTGCCAGTGGTGAGGAACAGTCAACCGGAGTCCTTTCCCAATCTCCAGGACTCCCTAGGGGCGCCTCCTGCCTAGTAAGTCTCCTGCCGGAGAAGTCTGGCTGCTTGGCCTTCCTGGACTTTTGGCTCTGTTGGCTCAACTAGAAGATGCTGTGGGTATTTTTTTCCTGGTCCCTCAACTCTACCACAGCCGGGAGCTTCCCAGGCAGTAAATGGGTGGCTAGAGCTCCGACCTCAGTCGTTTCTTGTCCCCAACTCCCCTCTTCTTGCTGTTACTGGGGATGGAGCCAGAGCCTTTGCACTGAGCTATGTCCCAGCCATTTTTATTTATTTATTTTAATTTTGAGACAGGGTCTTGCTAAATCACTAAGTTGTCCAGGCTGGGCTCAAACTTGGGATCCTCCTACCTCAGCCTCCCAGCGGGCTGGGATTACAGGTGTGTGCCATCACACTCAGCTGCTTCTTCGTTCTGAGTCTGCACTGTTCTCTATTGCTTGATGTCCAATGTCCTGAGCATCACTTTCAGGGCACTTGGGTTCCTTTCACCCCTTTTGCTGGAAGCAGACACCTACAACCTTAACTCAGTCCTTTCATGAATCTGTTTCATTTACAAAATTTTTAAGAATCAGTGTGGAGCTGGGTGTGATGGCGTGTGCCTGTAATCCTAACACTTGGGAGGCTGAGGCAGGAGGATCACTGTGAGTTTGAGGTGAACCTGGGCTGCACAGTGAGTTCCAGTCCAGCCTAAACTATGTAGCCAGACTTTGTCTCAAAAAACCCTAGTGTGATTTTCTAGTATTCAACTTGAATAGACATTGTGCCTGTTGACTATGAATTTTATTTTCCACCTAAATACTCTAGGATAAGATTTACAGCACACTGGTCGATAGGCCTATTATTTTGAAAGATAAAGAAATTGTAGTCTTCCTCTCAGGGGACACAGGAAGATCAGAAGATATAAAATTATAATGAGATGATTTTTTCATTCATACCCACTAGGATGGCTAAAGCCTAAAAAAAAAGATATTTGTAAAGATGTAAGAAATTCGAACTCTAATTTCTTTTTGTGGGGATGCAAAATGTCTCAGTCACATGTGCAAACAGTTCTACAAAATTACACATAGAACTAGGCAAGATAGTGCAAGCTTGTAATTCCAGTACTCTGGGAGGCTGAGGCAGGAGGACTGCAATTTGGAGCCCAACCTGGGCAATTTAGCACGACTCTGTCTCAAAATAAAACAGCACATAGGGCTGGGCTTGTAGCCCCTCATGAAGGTTCTGGGTTCATTCCCCACTACTGTAAAAGAAATAAACAAACAAACAAACAGTTACATACAGAGCTGGGTACTTTGGTTTATGCCTGTAATTCCAGCTATTGAGGAGGCTAAGGCAGGAGGATGGTAAGCTTGTGGTCACATAATGAGATCTTTTTTTTTTTTTTTTTTTTTTTTGGTATGAGGATCGAACTCAGGTCCTTGTGCTTACAAGGCAGGGAGTTGAACCACTGAGCTAAATCCCCAGCCCCACATAATGAGATCTTATCTCAAAATAAAATTTAAAAGATGGACTAGAACCTAACTCTTCTCTGGCTTCAATCGCTAGTACTGAAAATAAACAGTTACATAGAGTTATGAGAATTCAAAGCCTATCCACACACCCAAATTTATACAGGAACTTCAAGCAGCATCACTCATAACAGCCCCAAACTGGAGCCAAACTCAATGACTGTCAATGGACGGACAAATAAACAAAGAGTGTTACAGCATACAGTGAATAAAGCCATTCATCAGCCATAAAGAGGAATGCGGTGCTGCTGTCTGCTACACGGGTGAACTTGAGAACATTGCGCTCACGAAAGAGCCGGACACAAAAGGCCGGGCACTGTATATTCCATGTATAGGAAATGCTCAGAAGAAATGCAGGAGAATCCAGGGGAGTGGGAGAAGAGAGGAAGGGGAAGTGATTGCTAATAAGTACAATGAGTACAAGTTTGGTTTTTTTGGCGCTGGGGATGGAACCCAGGGCCTTGCACAGGCAACTGCTCTGCCACTGAGCCGCACCCTGGTACAGGGGTGTTTCTTGGGGTGATGGACGCGCTCTAGGCTGAGGTAATGGTGATGGTTGCAGCACTACAATGGCAGGAAATGCACTAACAACCCCTGAGTTGTATATGTCAAGAGGGTAATTTTATGTGCAGCCATGGGCTGTCTCATGTAGCACAGAAGTGGTATTTTGTTGTGGTTCTGATTTTCATCTCCCTATTGTTTCATGATGTTGAGATTAAAGATTTCAGGGGCTTATTGGCCAATGGTATCTTCCTTGGAAACATGTCTATTCAAAATTGGATTCATGGGCCGGGGATGTAGCTCAGTGGTTCTGCCACCTGCCTTGCAAGCATTAGGACCCAAGTTCAATCCCCAGTACCAAAAAGACAACAAAAAAACAAAATTGGATTCATTCTAGCCAGGCATAGTGGTGCACGCCTGTAATCCCAGCACTGGGGAGGCTGAGGCAAGAGGATCACTGCAAGTTCAAGGCCAGCCTGAGCTGCATAGTGACTCTGTCTCAAAAAGGAAAAACAAATTCAGAAATTGTATTCTGAGTTACTTATCTTTTTTGTTGAGTTGTAATAATTCTTTTTATATTCTGGGTACTGGACTATTATCAGATATATGATTTGTAAGTAACTGTCATTACTTTTTTTT
>NW_022900929.1:17398785-17403768 GCF_012274545.1 Fukomys damarensis | reverse complement strand
CTTCTTCTTCTTCTTTTTTTTTTTGTACAGGGGATCAAACTCAGAATCTTGCACTTGAGAGGCAGGCGGCGGAACCACTGAGCTAAATCCCTGGGCCCAGTGTACTTCATTTTTAAAATTAGGCACTACTCCATACCTGTAGAAGAATATAGGTCATGTAAAACTAAGGCATAAGGAACCAGCAAGATGGGAGCGGTGGCGCACACCTAAAATCCCCGCACTCTGCAGGGCTGAGGCACAAAGATCACATGTTCAAATCCAGCCTAGAGAACTTCTCAACTTAACGACAACTATCTAGACAAATAAATAAATGAATAATCAAATGAATAAATAAATAAATGGGCTAGGGATGTAGCTCAGTGTGAAGGCCTTGGGTTCAACCTCTAGTACGGGGGTGGGGGACAAGGCGAACCCCCGTATACTCACCACTCAGTTTCAAACCATCCTGTTTGTCCCTCCCACTGCATTTCTACCCACTCCCACTAACTGCACTAAATACCGAGTAATGTTTAGCGGCTTCTTCCTTAGATTTACTGTATAAATATGGATCCTAAATGACCCACTCTTTAGTGCAAAATTTGTTGCTTTCTATGGACAGAATAACACTGTGTCCTGCAAGTTATTATTATTGTTATTATTTTTGCTCTTGTTTGGGAGATTTGACCTCAGCTCTAGGTGTTGCTGTCCATCCTGTCATTGCTGCCACGTTGTCATCCTATGAACGCACCTGGTGGTCACTCCCTTTCCCCTGTCAGTAGCCATCTGGGTGATTTCCCGGGTTTTGCCATGGAAATAGAGCTCTGGCAGCTCTGCGCTCCCCTGGGTAGGTGGCTTTTTGCTGGGCTGGGTGGAACTTCCCTCACCTCTGAGCCTCACCCCTCCTTTACTTTAACCTCTAACTGGAAATCACATTTCTTTCATCTGATTAGAAACCATAGCTTCACCGACCACTTGGCCACCACTTGAAATCAGGAATGTTGTCACAATACATCTTGGTCACTGTAAAATGTCTCAGGTATCATTTACAACCCCAGCATATTTTGAAATTAGAATAGTTATGAGAACCACTGCTACAGCTTGGTATTTTAACATGTTAAAAAAAGAACCATGCATATTACCATATCACAAATTTTGTTTGTTTGTTTTGAGACAGGGTCTCACTATGTAGTTAAGACCGACCTGGAAATATGTAGCCCAGGCTGGTCTCGAACTCACAGCGATCCTCCTGTCTCAGCCTCCTGAGTGCTGGGATAACAGGCATGCACCACCACGTCCAGCACGTATCACAAATTTAAAAAAATTATTTGGACTATATTTAATGTTTTAAATTAATTGCAACGTAACTGGTTTTCTTTGCAAGGCTATGTATTTTATTCATACCTTTTAAACATTCTTTTTTGGCCATTCTTTTTTGCTGTGAGTTCAAGGCCAGCCTGAATTGAAATTGAGAATTTGTCTCAAAAACAAAGAAAGAAAAAGAAAAAACATCCCCTCTTCCCCATACCAGGGATCAAACTCAGGACCTTGCACTTGCAAGGCAGGTTTGGCACCACTGAGCTACATCCCAGCCCAAGAAAAACATTCTTCTGAGCAGGGTGCTATAGGTTTCACTAGACTATTAAGGTGTCTGAAAAATAAAAGAGTTTAGTGCCAGGCCTGCAATCCCAGCATTTTGGGAGGTCAAGACAGGAGGATTGCAAGTTCAAACCCATCCTGGATAACTTAGCAAGTTAGTGGGGCCCTGTCTAAAAATAAATAAATAGGGCCGGGGATTTAGCTCAGCAGTTCGGTGGCCTGCCTTGCAAGCGCAAGGACCCGAGTTCAATCCCGGGTACAAAAAAAAAAAAAAGATAGCTGAGCACAAAGGTGCTGGGCTCATTCTCAGTGCTGGAAAAAATAAAAATAAAAAAGGTTAGGAACCCATGGTCTAGAGTCTTGAGGGAGAAGAGAGACCTGCTGATGACTTCCCACCCACAGAACAGCAGTTTTGGCATTTTTTAAAAAATAAAAGGACCTGAGGAGACTGAGATTCATTAATCAAAGTTTGCCTCAAAACTTGGCTTCACTCTCTCTCTCTCTTTTTTTTGGTGATACCAGCGATCAAGGCAGGCAGCAGATCCACTGAGCCAAATCCCCAACCCACTTGGCTTCACTCAATACCAGTCACATCAGAGTCCTCCATGGGCCCAGAAAGTTTACTTCTACCCCAAAGGGGCTCCGACTTGCCTACATTAGAAATAACCGGGCCAGGGATTTAGCTTAGGGGTGACGCCCCTTGCAGGTGCAAGGACCGGAGTTCGATCCCCAGTACAAAAACAAAAAACGAAAACAACCCACGGCAGGAAACCGTTTATTTCAATCATTCCAGGTATGCAATTGCATTTCTGCAGGAACTTTCTGCCTTCCGTCAGCTTTCTCTGCTGATAGGCAGGCACAGGTGTGGACCCTCCCCTCCCCACCCCACCCCAACACACACACACACACAGACACACACAGACACACACACACACACACCCGGTTCCCATGGGAACCATCTGTCCTGAGCCAGCTGACAGGGCATTTTCCCACTTCTGGTCTGCCTGGGTGGTTGCTGAGGAAAGGAAAATCCACTCTCTGTGGTCAGATCTGGCAGTCCTCCAAGGCGGACCTTCCACTTTTGCGTCACCATGGAGCCCTCTGAGACCAGGTCGCCCTCGGGCAAACTCCATGAATCCAGCACAGCCTCACCTGGACCCAGGGTCCTTCCCAGGGAGCAAAACTGCAGTGTTGGCCTCGGAGACTTTCCGTAGCCAAAATGACCATCTGCGGCTCATGTGGGGAAACCCCAAGGCCATCTCTTACCTGAGAGGAAGAGGGAGAGCAGACAGCCAGTGTTGAGGGTTGTCCTGGGCTAGAAAGTGGACTCCAGCGTCTGGAAGCCCCCTGCTGGAGCCGGCCAGATGCCTCCTCCTCTCTCCTAGACTCTGGGATCAGCTTCCGGGTTCTCCTCTCTGCAGCCCCTCGGGGGTGGAGCTAGTTGCCTGGGTCCTGCAGGTCCCACCCCTCCATCCGGCAAAATCTGCCACTGTGCCATGACCTTTCCTTCATGGCTATTCTCCTCCTCCTTTCCTGCCCCCCAACCCTTTCTGAACTTCAGCCTCCTGGCCCCTGGGTTCATCCATCCTCCCCATCCCCAGGACCTTAGAGCCATCTTGGCTCCCATTTCTAATTGCTACTGGCTTTCTAAGCTAACTCCCCGGCAGGCTTTCAAGGCCCTCTCCACTTTGCTGCCCCTGGCACCCACAGCCCTCCCCCACTGTCATACACAGCCAGGGCCCAGCCCTTCCTTGTGCCCATCACACTGCCATGTGCCTTCCTGGCTGCCTGCCCATGGGCCAGTCCCTGCACAGAGCAGCATCTGGAGTGTTCCTTGGGGAGCAAATGAAGCCATGTTGGAAATGATGCTGCCGGGTGTTGGACTACTGTGATTTCCCCAGAGCCTCTCTAAGTCAGGGCTTTCTGGGAGCAGCACTTTGAGTGACAGACCCGAGGGTCTTGTCCTGGTAGCCACACTGTGGAGGAGAGGTTCCTTCACTTGACTTCTTGCTTCTTGCCCTTACTGCTGCGTCCCTTAGGAGAGCCCAGGATCATCTTATCATGTTCCAGTTGCCCCCTGAATTTACTTTAACATAGGAACACAGCAGGAACATGGCCTGACTGCCATGCTTAGGGGGGCAAAGACCTCGAATGTTCTCCTACTCTGAGTTTCTAATTTTAAAAGGTGACAACCATTAGTTCCTTTTGCCTGTTTCTGTTCCATTCTGAGTGAGTGCTAAGCATGCAAGTGGCCTCTGCAGTGGCCGACTATCTTGAGGGAGGTACAGGAGGGCTGCAGGTTGGCAAACCCTGTGTTCAAGTCTTCATGCTACCTTGGAGGCCCTTGGAACACTTGCAAAGGCCACTTCCTCCTATAGAGTCGGAGGCTCAGCCACTCCTCCAACAGACTGAGAAGCAGAAGGTGGCAGGTGGACACCCTTCACCAGCCCAGGCCTCTGCACAGCCAAAGCCCCCTCTTGTCCTCTCTGTTCCTGCCCAGGTAGGATGGGGATTTGTACTTGGCCTAGTATAGACCCCAAACCATTAGGGCTCCAGCCAGAGGACCCCCTACCCCTGGGAGTCACCCAAGGGTGCTTATTCCCCCTCTTGTGGCTGTCTCAGCTGTAGTCTTTGAGGTTCAGCTTCCTGGGAGTCTGTGGTATACACCACTGGCCTGGCCCTGTGAGGCCCCTCCTGAGCAGGGGTATGTGGATCTGTGGGCAGAGTTTAGAGTAGGGGAGGGGAAGTTGGCTTTGTTCCTGCAGGAAAAGGCTTTCTGGGAAGGACATGGCCTGAGACCTGGGTACTGGATGCGAGCTGGGGACATGGAACTCTGCGACTCAGCTTCTGAACGGGCCCAAGATGCATCCATAGAAGGAGGAAGGCCCTCGCCCCCTGTAGGTAGAGCTGGGAAATCCAGCATCTCCCATGTCCCAATCCCCCAAGGGGTGAATGTGGCGATACCCTGCCTTGCCACCCTTCCATGCTGCCCTCCCCATCATTCACTGTGTCCTTGGATGTCCCCACCTGTTTTCCTCTCACGGTCCCACTAAACCCCGCTGACCCGGGCAAACTCTTTATCTCAGCTGCCTCCCTTACAGGAGAACTGAATGGGGACCGGGCAGGTGACAGGTCCCAGGGGGCTAGATTGGGCCCTGAGTGCGGCTCTACGGCTGTCCTTAAACGGGAGGAGCTGACAGAGGCCAGCGCAGCAGAAAGGACAACAGGAGAGCCGGGTGCAGTCCCTAAAACAGGCTCTTTAATAACATTTATGTCTTCACTGAAGAGCTTCACTTTTCCCCCAGCGCCGGGCTAGGGCCGGTGGGCGGGGCACACCGTCGAGGGGCGGGGTCTGGGCCACAGTGGGCGGGGCTGCCGTCACGGCCGGGCCAGCTCTGCCCTGGCTAG
>NW_022900929.1:17395068-17398461 GCF_012274545.1 Fukomys damarensis | reverse complement strand
GCAACAGGAGGCCGCGCAGCTTCAGCGCCTGGCCCGGTGCCTCCCTGGCCCCGCCGCAGCTCAGGCGTATCGTATCGGGCCACTGCAGAGCCCCGGTAAAGACGCCCGTGTGACAGCCCACCTTCTGGGGTCGCACACAGCACCCCACCAGCCTAGGCTGAACCCTTTATGCACCCCGCCAGGGGTGAACCACAGCTGTACAGGGCTGCAGGGAACCCAACTGTGCCACTCTGAGGACCCCCTACCCAACCAGGGACCACTGGGACCTGGGGGCGGGGCTGCCACTGCCTCCATCCCCACCCCCACGCCCGCAGCTCACAGTCTCCGCCACTGGGCTCAGGGAGGGGCGTACCTGAGGAGCTGGTGCTGGTCGCGGAACTTGTTGCTCAGCCTCCCGCCCCACCCCCCAGACATGCTGGGCGGCTGCCTATCTAGCTCTATCACAGGGGCCAGGTGGGGACATCTTACCAGGTGGGGGTCCCTGGGCCCGCACATAGCTTCGTAGAGTGATGTCGGCGGAGCCCCCTGACTCCAGGGGGATGGGGTGGGTGTGGAAGTGGCGCAGCATGTCCAGCACGGACTGGAACCACAAATGCTGCACGTGGCACTGGCCGTGGCCATTCAGGGACAGGCGCAGGTGCTGTGGGTGCAGGCAGGCCAGTCAGTGGTGGGGTCCTGGGCTGGCCATCTGGGCAAATGCCTTTTATGTGAGCCCATCTAGGGGTGGGTTCGTGACTGTTAGAGGTGGGGAATGCAAGCACAAGAGCCAGGCTGGGACTGAAGGGGACAGGTCTTGTCCACTCTGACAGCACCTGCTCTGTGCCTATGCTCGTGTCCTTCACTGCCCACCCTGGAAGACCCCAGAAGGTAGGGATTACTGCCCCCCACGATGGAGATGTGGGAGTGTGACTTACTCCATAGCTGCAGGGCACTGTGTGGGACAGAACTCATGCCTGTGTGATCCTGACAGCCCAGGAGGCCAGGGTTGGCTGCACAGTTCCTGCAGTGCCAAAGCTGCCTGCCTGTGCTCTTTAGCTGTGCAGCAGTGGGAGCAGCTGGATGTGGGACAGGGACAGTTTCTCTGAGTCCCTGGGGCCCACCTGAGGCAGACATTCAAAGAAGCCATAGGCCTGTGGTCTCTAGTGGTGGGCCACAGGTCTCTCGTTTCCACTGTTTTTTGTCCAGCATGCATCCCACAGCATGAAGAGTGGCTGTCTCTGGGGTGTGGCAGGAAGGGAGGTACAGGTGGGGGTCGGAGGGTATGCATATGGCCCAAAGCCCAGGTCAGGGGAGCTGGCCTAGCAGTTTACAGAGGACAGAGAAGCCCCCAGGGTGGGGTAGGAGTGACTGGTAGGCTGAGAAGAGCGTGAACAAAACTGGGGAAAATTAATGCCCAGGGCTGGGACCCAGCCTGGAGGAACAGCATAGTGAGGTCCTGTCATGGCGTCCAGTCTGGGCAGGGCCTTTGGGGGCAGAGGCCCAGAGTAGAGCTGGGTTACCAGGGCAGGGGGAAGCAAGGCAGATGTTCTGGATTAGGAAACATTTCCAGACTTTTGTTACCTGAAGGTGAAAAGAGCTTCCTTTGGGAGGAAGTGGCAGCAGAGGACTGGGGCCCTGCTGTACTAGACCCTTAATTTATGGGGCAGGGAGCTGAGAACAGCAGCTGAGTGAGTGGGGAGGGCCAGGTTCAAGGTTGTCTCTTGCTGGCCCTACTTAACCTTCCATGCTCCTTGGCAAGCTGAGTGCTGTCTGAGCCCTGGCTTGGGTATTAGTCAGATCCAGGCCCTCCGGGGAGGCACCACTGGCCAAGAAGTAAACTGGCAGCTACCAGGGATGGTGTTAAGCACCTGGTTGTTGTAGGAACTGCTAAGGTTGGCTGCCTTCCAAGGAGGTGTCCCTCAGGAGGTGCTACCTCCACTGTGGGGCCAGCACTGCCAAGGAGAGAAGCCATTGCTGGGCCAGCCCGGAGCTTGCAGACAGAAGCTGACCCCTTAGCTGCAGGCCTAAAGCAGGAATCCCAGGGTTCCCCCTCCTGCTGCAGGGGGTGCTGGGATGTGTCCTGGAAGGAGCCAGGGGTGGGTCTGCTTCCTTATTGGAACCCAGGGCTTTGGGGTGTGGGTGCTAAGGGTCCTGTCCACTCTGGCCATATGCTGTCAGACCCCACAGTCCTTTGACTTTTCTGTTACGTTTTCCTTTGCCCCACACGTCATTATGGCCCATGAGTCCCTTTTTGGCAGCTGACCTGTACTCATGGCCCTGCTTGGGTCAACCTCCCCACCTGTCTCCACCTCAACAATTTTTCCCCTGCACATCACAGATCAGGGTCCCTTCTGGCTCTGTCTTCAAGACCCTGTGCAGCCCTCCTGCTACAATACAGGGCCTGCATGTGTCCTGGGAGAAAGGTATATTGTCCTCTGAGCACAAGAGGCTGGAGAGTGTCCAGGGAAGGGAAGAAAAGGGGCTCTTTTAGGGTGTGGCTCTGAGGGCCTCAGCTGACCCCAGCCCTATAACCACATGGCTTTGGGTGGGGACCCTCGGAGGCCCTAGTGCCACAGATCCCCAATTCATAGGGCTCACAAGAATCTGCCAAGTTTGGGTCTCAGAAGGGCCTAAACTTAGGTGGGCCTGGCCACCAGCAAGTGGCTCCCCAATGGCTGGCATAGGCCCGGCTTATGGGAAGTCCTACTAAAAGCTGCAGGACCAGGGCCACTTCAGCCCCTTCCCCTGGGCTGGCTGCTACCCCCGCCCCACTTGCCTTGGCCTTGCCCTGGAAGTTGAAGGTCAGCACGTATTCCCCGGGCCGGGTCTCACTCTGGCGGATGACGAAGAGGCCATGGCTCCGGGGCCCTCCTGCCAGCACCAGCTGTGCGGCCTTGACCCGTGACAGTGTCCCGTGGAACCAGGGGTAGTCAGAGAGTTCCAGCTTGGGCTCCACATTGGGATCTGGCTCAGCACCCTCTTCCCCTGAGCAGGAGGTAACAGTGTAAGGGAGACATGGGCAACATCTTATTGGTTATGGGAAATGCTGTTTAATTTTTAGAACTAAGCATGAAGCTGATCCCCAGGGATTTTCTGCGAGGTAAACTGAGGAACAGAAGGGGAAGGATGATGCTGGGATCACTGCAAGTCAGCAACAAACCTGGGAACAAATCAAGTCTCCTGTCTTTACCCCTGGTTCCAACCCTCTGCACTCCTTTCCGTGAGCATTTTCTATGGAAAACAGGCCCAGTGAGAGGGTCAGGATAGACTGGCCAACAAAAGCCTGACTCAGGGTGGGTATGGTGGCACAGGCCTATAATCACAGTACTCTGGGAGGCTGAGGCAGGAGGATGGGAAGTTCCAGCCCAGCCTTAGCAACTGGGTGGTGAACCAAGATCCTGTCTTTAAAAAAAA
>NW_022900929.1:17382982-17394551 GCF_012274545.1 Fukomys damarensis | reverse complement strand
ATATGAATGAATGGATGAGGATCTAGCTCAGTGGGAAGATCCTGGGTTCAATCCCCAGTACTGCCAAAAAAAGAGTGTGGCACACTACGATGAGGGCTGAGTGAAATGTTACCATGTCTGGGGCCCAGCAAGGGTTCTGGAGGCACTCAGGAGTCCCTGTGGCTGGGGTGAGGGACCCAGGAGAGGAAGGCAGGAAAAACCAGCTGCCCACTGGTACCTGTGTTATTGCTGTCACCACTGCTGGTGCCTGGGAACTCCAGGGTCTGAAGGAAGGTCTCTAGCGGGACATGCGGCAGGGACTCTCCGAGGGCATCTCGAGCACGGCTGTATGGGGCTGTCACCACTGCACCAGGTGCTGGTGTCTCTGGGGGCTGGGGTAAGTCTGCTGTCAGAGACAAGGATGTGAGCAACATGTCCTATCTGACCACCTCTGTCCACCTCCTCCAAACGTGTCCTCCACGCCCCCGGCCAGCTCTGTCCCCACCTACCATCTGTCAGGAGCTCACAGCTGCAGGAGCCCACGTGGCTGGCCAGACAGCCTCCCTGGGCACAGGACAGCTCAGCGTCTTCCTCGCTGTCACTATGGAGTAGAGAAAGGACAGCTGTGTCCTGTCATGGGACACACCCACACCCTTTGCTGGGCTTTTCTTTCTGCCCTTCTCTACTGCCTTTTGGCCTACTCAGGCTGACTGGTTTTTTTGTTTGTTTTATTTTTTCCTTTGTGTACTGGGGATTGAACCCAGGAACTTTGCACTGAGCTACATTCCCAGACCTTTTAAAATTTTGAATCAGGGTCTTGCTAAGTCACTACATTGTCCAGGCCGGGCTTGAACTTGTGATTCTCCAGCCTCAGCCTCCAGAGTGCTGGGAGTACAGGTGTGCACTATCATGCCTGGGTAAGGCCTACTCTTCATTTAAGTTTTAATTAGGTAAGCAATTTTATAGCAGGCCTTCCCTGAGCTGGGAGAGTAGTGGGGGGGCTCACCCCATCACAGGATCCTTCTAGCCATCTGAAGCTCCCTGGAGTGAAGGCAAGATGGGGTCCCCAGGTCCTGGCCCTGCAGAGCAGGCCTCACAGAGCTGGCTGGGGGTGGGACTGGGGCTGGACAGGACAGTGAGAAGCCTACGATGAGCTGTTCCCTGAGGGCAGGACCAAGGACTTCCCAGTTGCACCTCTACCACAGGCCACGTGGTCACTCACCCAGGGTCCACGCAGCCCTGGATGTCAGCCACCCATGAGTGCTTCTGTAGTGAGTCGATGGTCTCCAGGATGTACTCAGCTCCGTTCTCCACCTGGAGTGGGTGTTTGGGCATCCAAACTTCGGACATGCTCCAGCCTCCCCTACCCTCAGCAGGGGCTCGAGACCCCAGATAGGAGTCAGAATGGCTCTTGTGGCCCATCCCACCCTCCCCGAGGCTCAGAGATGGAGACAAAGGTCACCATCGGGCATTGCCCAGAACCCAGGCTGTAGCCCACACTACAGATGAGTCCCAGACCCACAGACCCCAGGCCCTCATTCCCTGGAACTGAAGCCTCAGGGGAGACCATGCTGGCTGGGGGAGAGACAAGGACCCAGCATCCCCAGCCAGTACCTTGGCACCTGGAGATGGGGTCCAAGTCAAAAGGGGGAGCCAACTGGGAGCCAGCACACAGAGGGCCTGAACTCTACCACGACAGCCAAGCCAAGCCCTTTGTACCAGGCTTGGGAGAGGTTGATCTATTGACCCTCTTTTGGGATGAGAAGACTGAGGTTCAAAGAGGCCAAGTAACTTGCTCAAAGCCACACAGCAGCCAGTGGCAGTGCTGGAACCTGAACCCAAGTCTTCGGGTTCCCAGGCCTCATGCTGTCAATTTCCTATCCTGTGCCTCTGTCCAAAAGCAATGCTGGGCTGAGAGGATCTTCAGATCACCCCCTTTAACCCTTCTCTGAATGGATGGATAAACAGGCCCACAGTGGGGCCAGCAAGCTTGTCCCTGTGCCTCAGGCCTCCCAAGTATAACCAGCAACATGGGACCACCCCGTAGATGGGAATGACAAGTGGGCAGCACTTGTGTCTTCAGCCTCCCGCCTGAGGTAATGCAGGGCACAGAATGGCAGATGTTTGCCCAGTGAATCAGTGAATTTGTGCTGCATGATAGGGAGGGATGAGTGAAACCACAGCCTGGAGGAGGGTGGGGGCTTCCTGCGGCTTCCAGGAAGTAGGCACCACCTCCCTGGGGACTCTGCCCTCAGACACCGGCTGATCCTTCCAGGAGGCAGCTGGGAGCCCCATCCTCAGCCACCCCTGCAGGCCACCCCGGGCTCAGGGCCTGGGAAAGGACAGACTGCTGCCAGGCCCCAGGTATTGCCCTCACCCACCCGCAGTGCTCTGTGCCCTCTGTTCCCACACCCCGCTGCTGCAGGGCCATTTGCATAACTGCTCCAAGCTGGCCGCCAGCACTTGCCCATGGGGTGGGTGTGCCCTAGCTCCTCTGGGGAAGGGAGAGGAGGAAGTGAAACTGATGAGCTTCACAGGGCGGGAGGAAAAGGGAACAGGGTCCTAGATGGCCACTGCCACTCGGGGCACATGCTTCCAGAGCACAGACCCTGATTCGGGTCCTAGCTATGTGCCAGACATCAATCTGTCGTGGGATCTTGGGGCTCCCTCCTTTCCCACCTCCCCTGTGATGACCTCCAGCTGGGCTACCTAGGAGGGAGGATGCAGGCGGTGGGCAGAGGACCTCGGGGCAGGGTGGGCCTCACCTTGAGCACAAAGGTGTTGTCCTTCTCTGGCATCTCCAGGGGCATGGTGGTGCGGACCTCGATGATGGCTGACAGGGGGATGCTGACCTTGGGTCTGGAGGCCTGGGGGCCAGAGGAAGGGAGAGCAGAGGGTCATCTCTCCGCCTTCTGGAGATCACAGCAGCCCCCAGCTTAGGCTCTGGGACCTCCCTAGCAGAGCATTGTTCTGTCCCCCATTTCACAGATGGGAAGCTGAGGAAGGCTGAGCAGGGAGAATCTGCTTGGTCACACAGCATCAGGGACCAAACTGGGGGGCAAGCTCCAGCTGTGAGCCCTCTGCCCAGTGCACCAGCAGACCTTTTTCTTTGGTACCAGGGATCTAACTCGGAAGGGGATCAAACTCGGGACATTGCGCTTTTGAGGTAGGCAGTGGAACCACTAAGCTTTTAAATCCCCAGCCTTCTTTTTCTTTTTGTAGTCCCATGCCTTTGCACTGAGCTACATCCCCAGCTCTTTTCCATTGTTTTATTTTGAGACAGGGTCTTTCTAAGTTGCCCAGGCTGGGCTCAAATTTTCCATCCTCTGGCCTCAGCCTCCCAGAGTGCTACGATGACACAGTGTACACCTATGCTCTGCTTGGTTTTTCCCATTTTTGACTTAAACCAATGGTAAGAAATATACATAGTTGACACTGCAGCCCAGTGCATACCAACATAAGTAAAAATATCTGAAACAATCATTTCACTGGGCAATATTTACTCTTACTGTGTGTGTGATGGAGTGTGATATTTTCTACTCTATTCTAGTTCATTTAAAAAAAGGAAACAAAGGCTGGCTTCCTGCTTCAGATTAGACTTTCCGGAGTACACCTCCTGACTCAGAATGGGACTTAAACTGAGCAGGGCCTTGGCCCAGGTGTGGGTAAAAGGAACTGGTATCCCCAGTGACACTGCAAGGTTGAACCAAGGTAAATCAGCTGGGAGCCACTCTGTGCCCAGTCCTATGTGCTTTGCCCCAAAACTCCTGGCCATGGCCCTGAGGTCCCCTGGGGTTGGCCTGGGACTGGGATTCCCAGCAAGGCTTGGGCTCCGGGACAGGGACTTTCTTAGGGGAAAGGAAAGAGCCATGGATTTGGTGGGCAGGCAGATGGGAATTCCTGGCAGCCTTGGCCACTGTGCAGCAGGAACAGGGCTGGGCTTGGGGCAGGGACTGAGGAGCCTGGCTGAGCAGGTGGGAGGCCATCCCAGCAGCCAGCTGGCTGGGAACCACAGGCCAGGGGCAGGTGCAGCAGACAGAGGTGAAGGCCTGGCCGGGGCCCTTCAGCTGGGTTCCTGTGGGCCACAGGTGCTGTGGTTCCTTGGGCTGGCATCTAGGGTCATATGTCCTGGTCTCATCTGTCCCTGCCATGGCTTTGCATCCACTTTCCAACTTCCGTCCTTAGCCTTGTCCCTGCCACCTGCTAAACACACAGCCCAGGCCCCCGACCCCTTTGAGCTTGCCCTATTCAGGTTTGCAACTTGTCTTGCAAATCTGTGTTTCCTGGTGGCTCCTCAAGTGATGGGGCAGGGCTGGCACAGGGCTAGGAGGGGACCTGAGGTTCAGGAGACTATTCCTGCAGGGAGAAGGGGGCTGGAAGCCAGATACCTCACTGGAATCGGGACCCAAAGTGCTGTGGAGAGGAAGCCTAAAGACCCTGAGTTCGTCCTTAAGCTCCTGACTGCTCCAAGGGGCCCAGAGAGATAGGGCCTGTAGGTGGGAGAACAGGTGGAGAGATGATTGGCAAGCTGCCCCTGGGGGCCCCTTCCCCCAGAGGCCAGGCCCCTGGGACATTTGGAAACCTCTTCCCTGAGCCCTTACTACGTGCAATGGTTTGGGACAACCAAAGGTCCACGTTGAGGAGATTTGGTCCCCAATTTGGCAGTATTCAGAGGTGGTAAGGACCCTTAAGAGGTGGGGCATAGTAGAGAGCAGGTGGTCACAGGGGCGCTGCCCTGGGAAGAGGTCAACGTGGCCCTTGGGGAACTGGGTTAGTAGTCTTGAGGGTGGGTTTTTATAGTGGGGTCACTCTTCTGCACACATCTGTCCTTCTTCCTTTTCTGCTATGCTGTGACAAGCCCAGAAGACCCTACCAGACACAGAACACTTGGAGTTTTCTTTTTCTTTTTTTTTTCTTTGCAGTACCAGGGATTGAACTCAGGACCTTGCACTTGTGAGGCAGGCATGGTGCTACTGAGCTAAATCGCTGGGTCAGTTGGAGTTTTCTGATCTTGGATTTTCAGCCTCACAAACTATGAACTAAACAAGTCTTATCTTAAAATATAACACCCAGCTTCAGGTATATTCTGTTATATCAACTGAAAATAGACTAATATATCAGTGGTGTGACCTATGCTTCCATGAGGATCACTCTGAATACCAAGATATGTTCCAGTATTTGCATGAAAGTAAGGAGGGCCTGAAAGATGGGTAGGAACCCACTTGCCTTCCCTCAGAGGTGGGGGAAGGGCCCAGTCACCCTTGGGACCCTGCCTTCTGCCAGCAGTGAAGTTGGTGGGCTCTGGAGGGACCGATGGAGAGGACACCAGCTGCTGTGTCCCCTCCCCCAGGGCAGCAAATGTGGTTATTTACAGACTGGCAGCTGTGACTGCCACTCAGGGCTGGAGGTGGTGAAGCCTTGGGCCTCTGCCCTGCCCTTTGGGTGACCCTGGGTAAGCTCTGCTCCTCCCCAGGCCTTGGTCTCTGTCTATCCAGGAGCAGACCTAGGGACCTGAGTATGGTAGCCAGCAGGCAAAGAACCCCTGAGAAGTCTGGGGGTGCCAGGACTTGGGGAGAAAGCTCTTCAGAGCACTTTTCCCAGGAAGTCACTGCTTTAGGGCCCATGTGGAGGGATCAGAGGCAACCAGCTTTGGGAGCCCAGACCCCTACACAGGGCAGGCAGGGAGGGGCACAGTGAACTCCTAAAAGATAAGAAGCACAGCTAGGAGAGTGCTGTGAGTGGGTGGGGCCTAGGGTAGGCAGAGCCTGAGCAACCCCTGGGGCATGGTCAGCTGCTGCACTGCCCAACTTCCCTTCCTTCTCCAGACCAGGAGCTGGTGGCTCTGATTAACCCAGCTGGGCAGCCAGGGCAGCCTGGGTACTCTTGTCTGAGTACTCAGTGTTTTCTTCAGTGACCTGGCACTCATGTGCCCACTTTGCTTGGGTCTCCAGGCTGGACACAGGGCGTGCTCTTGGAAAGTGGCCGCTAGTGAGATGCTTATTTCTACTTTTCAAACAAGGCAGGCTTGCCTTCTTGGAGAAGGTGCAAGGCTGCACCTGGGCTCTGATGGCCAGTGCCCAGGAGGGTGAGCAGGAAAAGGGCCACATGGTGCCGCTGGGATGGGCAGAGTCCCATGGAGTCAGACACGGGCCTCTGAGGGACCCCTCTCTGGTTGGGCTTGGTCACTCCCACCTTCAGCAGTGCAGACCTCAGCTGCCAGCCCTGCAGCAGGTGAAGAGGGGTAGAGGAGGGCTAGCAGTGGGGTCTTCATGACCATTGATAACACCCAGGTCCCCTTGGTGTAGACAGAAGGCCCCCTCCACTACCACTTTTTTTTTTCTTTTCCAGTATGGGGGAATTTTTCCTGTACCCACTCCTTCTCACTGAGCTATAACTCCAGCCCTTTTTCGCTTCATTTGATTGTTTACCTTTTTTTTTTTTTTTTTTTTTTTATCAGAGATCAGACTCAGGACCCTTGCACTTGTGAGGCAGGCAGCAGAACCACTGAGCTAAATCCCTGGCTCCTTTTTTGTTTTATTTGAGACAGGATCTCAATAAGTTGCTGTCACCCAGGCTGGGCTGGAACTTGTGATCCTCCTGCTCAGCCTCCCAGAGTTCTGAGATCACAGGCATGTAGCACCACACCAGGATCTCATCTCCCACTTCACAGGAGAAGTGAAGGCTCCCCACACCAAAGACTGTACCATCCCAGATGAGGAAACTTGGTCCCCCCAGCTAGTCCCCAGCTCCCTCAGCTTCTGCAGTGCATGTCCGATATCCCCCAGGGGCGCGACACACTCACCTTGGGTGGCACAAAGAACTCCAGGCGGAATCGCTCGCTGGCCACGGCCCTGCGCAGGAGCAGGCGACACTTCTGCCACTGCGCGGTGCCTCCGGGCCCCGTGGCTGCGTCATCGGCCACCATGAAGCGCAGCGCACCCTCGCGCTGGATGTCCACCAGCTCCACCTTGGCGGCCAGGGTCCGCGACAGCCGCAGGCGCCGCATCCACTTGTCGCGCGGCTCTGCTGAGGGCTCGGTGGCCCGGGGGGCGGCACTCGCATCAGGCTCCGGGGAGGCACGGCGGTGCCACATGTCGCGCACGCCGTCCATCACGCACAGGCTCATGTTGCGTAGCGAGAAGCCCTTGCGGGCGCGGGTCTTGGCGGCAGAGCCGGACACATCCTCCGAGCTGCGGGAGTGGCCGCAGGTAGCCGTCTTGAGGGTCGGGGGTGCGGAGGCCTCGGGCTCCATGGCCTCGTGCTCCGCTGTCTCCCGCAATGCCGGCCCGGCCACCAGCACCCGCTGCACCTCTTCTCTGAAGATGTCCAGGAAGTTGGCCGCGAAGTGGTGCGAGAAGGAGGCCCCGGCGTCAGGAGTGTCGTAGGCAGGGTTGTCCCGAAGGAAGCGACAGAACTTGTGTGCGAAGTCCACGGCGGCCACCTGTGCGTGCAGCTCGCAGAACTGCCGCCAGTCTGGGACCGGAGCAGGGACGGCGGG
Source organism: Fukomys damarensis (assembly GCF_012274545.1). NCBI lineage: Eukaryota > Metazoa > Chordata > Mammalia > Rodentia > Bathyergidae > Fukomys > Fukomys damarensis. Next base: position 17,387,074 of record NW_022900929.1, on the reverse strand, counting down.
GCTAGGCCCGGGGGCGGCACCATTCATGGCTCCCGTCCCATCGCAGTCCCCTTTGGCTGTGGGAGAAGAGCAGGTGTCTTTGGGACCTCAGTCAGTGCTCCCCTCTATCCCTTCTCACTGTGCCACGTGTGTGAAGGGAGAAGCCTGAGGTCCACAGGAGGGGAGCCACCCAGAGATCAGTTCCAGGGACACCCAGGCCTTTACTGCAGCTGGCAGAGGTCAAGTGGGGTCCCTGTGCGTCTCCAGTGGCCTAATTCCCTCTCCAACCTCTTCTTAGGATCCATCAAACCTGGTAGAAGCTGGGCATGGTGGCCCAGGCCTGTAATCTCTGTACTCTGGGAGACTAAGGCACAAAGATTCCAAGTTCAAGCTCAGTCTGGGCAATCTAGCAGGACCCTGTCTTAAAAAACAAGCAAACAAGGGCCAGGGATTTAGCTCAGCGGTTCAGTTTGGTGGCCTGCCTTGCAAGTGCAAGGACCTGAGTTCAATCCCAGGTATCAAAAAAACAAAACAAAACAAACAACAAACAAACAAACAACAAACAAAGAGACCTGAAGATGTAACTGCTTAGTGCAAAAGCCCTGGGTTTGATTCCCAATGAGGCGGTGGGAGAGTCCAGTGGGCAGGGAGAAGTCCTGGGCAGCCCTGGTGGCTCTGCCTGGGAAACAGGCAAACAGCCCAGGCCTCTGTCTCCCCTCCCTCCCAGTGTCTTGCTTATCAGTCTCACAGCTCCTTCACTTGTACTGCCCATTTTGATCTCAGCCCCCTAAAGCCTGCTTTCCATGCAGGAGCCCAGTTGTCAATTCTAAATCACAAAGCAGATCAGCTCTCTTCCCTCAGAATCCCACAACAGCTCCCATTACTCTCAGAGTACAAGCCAGAGTGCTCCCATGATCTGCACAACCTCGAGTCACTGGCACTCATCTCCCTTGAACTGTGTCCTGCCATCCTCCTTGGCCGCACCCACTTCCTTGCCATTTGAAGGCAAGCTAGCTGGACCTCTCACCCCAGGGCCTTTGCACATGCTTGGAATGTTCTTTCCCTTACCTCCTTTGGGGTTTTGCTCAAGTGTCATTTTGTCCCATAGCTTTCCCTGACTGATCTGTTGAGATGAATTAATTCTCCCACTCCCTCCATGGCCAGAGCTCTCTGCACCCGTCCACCTGCTCACTTTTCTCTGCCAAGCCCATCGCCATCTGATCTACATCTACTAGCCTGGTGTGAACCTGGCTGGGAACCCAGAAAGACCCGTGACAGTGCTGTGTTGAGTGTGGCTGTGTCCCCAGTGCAGAGCATATGGCAGGTGCTTGGTAAACACTGACAGAATGAACAAATGAATATGTTCAGCACACCAGGTGTGTCACAGCTGTCACTGCCTCAGCCCTTGCATTGGGCCTGAGGACACATGGCTTTTTAATGACAAGACAGGTCTAGGATTCTCAGGTTGCTATAACATGAGGGTCAAGTAGGGCCCCTTTCTTTCAGTGTTTTCAGGGACTGAACCTAGGGCATTTGCTCTAAGATAGATCATCCTCAGGCCTTTCCACTAAGTTGTTACATTGCCTAGCTGGGCTTGAACTCATGATCCTCCTATCTCAGCCTCCCAAGGTGCTAAGATTACAGGTGTGTGCCACCATGCTTGGCAGCTGCTGGTGTTTTGTGCCATTGTTGAAGTCCTTGTGTCCTCAGAACTTCCTTCCATTACAGTGGCCACATACTGTTCCCTGCAGAATTCCCATCCCAGCCCATAGGCCCCTGCTGTCTCCTCACCCCAGCTTCCTGCTTGTTACCAAGCAGCTCCTTCCTTCCTTCACCCCTGGGGATGACTGAACTACTTGGTGTGTGCCCCACCTGTTACCTGGGGACTCTCCCTCTTCTCCCAAAGGAGCCATCACCCCTGGGGCACAGGCCCGACCAGTATTCACATTGGCTGAGGTGAAACCCACCAGAGGAGAATAAGAGGAAAGATGTGGCCCTGTGCTGGGGACCCCATTAGAGGGACAACTGTGTTAGGGAGAGGAGACTAAAATGGAGGGTCCTGTGCCCTCACCTGTCCTCCAGGATCCCCTGCTCCCCTGTACCCCTCCCTGTGCCACTCGCGGGAACACCAGCTCGTGTCTCCTCTGGGAACCCAGCCCTGTAATTAAATGCCAGGTAAAAATAGCTGCCCCACTTCCTGGAGATCATCTGCAAGGCTCTGAGCCATTGGGTACCATGGGAATCCCCACTCTCCTTAGGACAGTCATGACCGCAAGACTGACCAGGAGGACACAGCCAGTGAGTATCCCACAGCTCCCAAACCACGGAGTCTCTTTGAAGTCCCCTGCCTGCTACTCAAACAACTCAGGGCAGAGGTTTCCTCCAGGAGGCAGGGCCTGCAAAGAACAGAAGCTCCTACCCTGCAGCCTGAGCAATGGCTGTGGCAGGGCTTACAGGACATTGGGAGTTAGGGGTGGTATCCGGAGTCCATGAAAATGACGAGTTGGGGGCCGAGGCCCTGATGAGCTCTGCCCCTCCTCCAGCCCTGCTCACCTTCCTCACCTGTCAAAGTCATGAATGTCATGGACCACTTCCTCCAGGAAGCCTTCCCAGACTTCCCTCTGTCCCCTGCCCAGGCTAGCACGGTATCTGCGTTGAGCTCCTGTAGTCCCCCTGATCCCCGTATCCCTCCAGCAAGCTGCCAGCTGCAGGCTGTCCCAGGTGTTGGTTTCCAGGGCTATGTCCCCAGCTGGCACAGGCATTCCTGGGGGGCAGAGGGAGGCCTGGCTCCCAGCAACTGTTCATTCCCCCAGGAGTGAAGGCGGGAACACACCTGCTACTCTACTATGGCCTTCATGGAAGGTGGAGAGCCCAGGCCTTGCCTGATCCCCGGGGAGGCATCTCCTGGGGAGTGCAGGGCCCCGTCACTCAGCAGGGGGCCATTTCTGCTCCATACCACCTGGACCGTCAGGGGATCAAAGTGGGTGGCTGTCCCCATGTGAAAGAATTCTGTCCCACAGGGGAGGCAGGAAATGAGTCCCCAGCCCTGTCCCTCTTGCTCTTCCTGCTGCTGCTGCTGTGGCTGGGAAAATCCTTGCAGAGAGAAGGGCTGGAGTTGGGTCTAGGCCCTGGGCAGGCTCTGGGGCACCGGGGTGGTAGTGGGGGTGTCTTAGCTGGCCCTAGCTGGAGGTGGGGTGTTCCACCCAGTCAGGGACTGACCAGGGCGGCACTGGGAAGCAGGGACTACACTGACCTCCCCTCACTAACAATGCTGGCTGACTGGGACCCTGCGGGCACTGCCACCTTCAGTATCCACAGGGCTTGGCCCCAGCTACAAAGAAGCAGGGTTTGGGCGGCCAGAGGTAAAAGTCACCAAGTGGAGCTGGTCATAGTGTGTACGCCTGTAATCCCAGCACTCTGGGAGGCTGAGGCAGGAGGATGGCAAGTTTGAGTCTAGCCTGGGCGACTTAGTGATTTAGCTAGAGCCTGTCTCAAAATTTAAAAAGAAAAGGAAAGAAGTAGTTATGTTCCTTAGATATTGAACATGGGGACCAGCGGCACACCAGGGTAGCACCTCACCTTCACAGGCTTCCTTCCTGAGAACTAGGGCTGGGGACAAAGGGCTCGGGTCCCAAGCAGAGTACTGGGCCCCAAGGGACCACGCGGAAGGCAGACCTCCCCTATCATCCCAAGGCTTTCCTTGGCTAGGCTGCCTGGCTTCTCCTCCTGAAAATCTGTGTTTTTGTTCTCCTATCAAATGACACTGTTTTTTTTTGGGGGGGGGGGGCTGGGGAATCGAACTCTGGACCTTGCACTTGCTGGGCAGGCAGGGGAACCACTGGGCTCAACCCCCAGCTCCCCACATCAGATGAGATGAGGCTTCAGAGGGGTGGGTCAGGGAAGCTTGATCCAGCCCAGCATCTTGACTTCCCTAGTCCTGGCCCAGCCTCTCCGGATCCTACCGCAGGAACCCAGATGAGGATTCCCCCTCCCCGCCTGCCCCAGCCACTATATATGCGCAGGCCCAACAGGGGAGGGGACCGCAGCAGCTTTTCAGCGGTAAAAATAGCGCTGACAATTGGAAAAGAAAACAAAGGGGTCGGTCTTCAGTAC
>NW_022900929.1:17378525-17382966 GCF_012274545.1 Fukomys damarensis | reverse complement strand
GGTCGGTCTCCGCTCCCCCCCCCCCCGCCGCGGGCGGGCAGTTCTGGACCCCAAAGCCTGGTCATCCTTAAAATATTGATGAGGCGGCTCGCAGCCACCCCCGCTAATGGGCCGACACCAATCGATCCAGAGAGCAGGGGGCGGAAGGATCCAGGGGAGAAGGGCGGCCCCGCCCACTGCCCCTGTCGGCTCAGGTTTTGGGAGCCCCCGCGCTTGCCCAGCAACAGCGGCCTCTCCTCCGTGCTGTCCCTACTGGAAAGCCACAAGGAAGTCCTTGGGACAGCAGAGTCAGGCTGCGACCTGCAGCGCAAACTGGGCACCCAGGACCTGGTACAAGGATGCCAGGGGGCGCTCATCTTCCCTGAGCTCCTCCCTTTCTCCAGCTCCCTCACGAAGAAGCACCCCAAAGTGAGCCTAGTGTGAACCGGAAACCCAGTCAGAACTAAGGGTCTTCAGCTCTAGGCGAAGTGCCCTCTGATGAACCACTCACAGGGGTACACTGTGGCCTCCTCCGGGTGTCCCCGACAAGCAGGGAGGGCAAGGCCTCACTGGGCTCTCCACCTCCCTCGGGGGATGCTGGCCAGCAGGTGACAATGGAGGCTTTTCTTCCTGTTGGTCCACAAGCTGCCCCAGGCCTCTATGCCAGTCCCTTCCATCCCTCCTGTGCAGGACACAGACACCCATCTCTCCAGCCTGGAGGGATTTCCACCAGCTGCGGCGGGTACGGAGGTGCTGGTTGTCCAGGCCACCACACCCCCTACCTTACCAAAGCCCATGTCTCTCAGCCTCTGTGCCAGAGCAAGGATGTGGTGGGAATTTTCCAGCTGTTCCCACCCCAAGTATCTTGCTCACCCCATCCCCCTGGCAGAGGGCAAAGTGGGCATGAGCCTTGAGCCTGCTGGTGCAGTAGGGGCCACTCTGGTGACCAGGAAGGTTTGGGTTGAGTCCAAGGACCCTGCACTGCATGGGTGAGTGGCAGCCTGTAGACGGCTCCCCAGCACAAGGCCTGCTTGGAGGGGTCACACCCTCCTGCTTCTCTGCCCCTGTGGGAGAAGGGGAACCCTCCTCCCAAGCCCCCTTACTGTCATTGACACACCCAATCTAGACCAGCCCCACTGGCTCTGGAGCCTGAAGACCCTGAATCCCTGGGGGCCCCACTGCCTGGGTGCCGCGCTCTCCCTGCACCAACACCTGGTCATTTGACAGGCAGGGCCAGAGGACTGGTTAGAAGCCTGACATCTGGAGCCAGCTTCTGAATCTCAGCTCCCCCTCCTGCCTAGCTGTGCTACCCCTGGGCCCCTTGGGGCCTCAGTTTCCCCTTCTGTTAATATGGAAGGTCAGAGTAGCACCAACCCCATGGGGCTGTTAGGCAGATTAAGTAAGTAGTTTGTTTAAGGGCATGATGGTACACACCTATAATCTCAGCACTCCAAGAGCCTGAGGCAGGAGAATTACAAATTTGAGCCTAGTCTGGGTAACTTAGTGAGACCCTGTCTCAAAAGCAAAGCAAAACAAAACAAGAGTCAAAGCTCCCATTTCTGCTCCCTAAATATCTACTTTGCATCCATCCCTCCCACTTTTCCTCCAATAGCTTGGGGCACAGCTGTCCTCCCTGGCCACTCTGTTTCCTGCCGACCCCTCCCCACAAATCCAGGCCCCTTAGGTCCACTTTGCAGGACCCCTTCTGTTTGGACCATGTTTCTGTTTAAAACCTTTCTCCCCTCACATCTTCCCTTCAGGAAAGGAGTTCTCCCACTGTACGCATGTAGAAGTGGGGTTCTGAAGTGGGAGGCGACCAGCCTCTCATGTGCTGGATTCTGCAGGCTCCTACTGCATGTCAGTGCCACTCAGGAGAGTCCAGGGTCACAGAATGGGCGAGAGTAGAGCAGAACCCACACTACTTCCAGCAGGGAACTGTTCCTGGGGAGACCCTCTCAGCACAGAGTGGAGGACCCCAGTCCCTGCTCTGGAGGAAGAGAGGGAGCACTCTGAGATGCGGAGGGGCAAGGGAATCCACAGATGGGACCTGCAGGAAGTGGGGTTCAGAGGAGTAGGAGGGGAGACCAGGACAAGCTAAGCCAGGGCCTGGGGTCTCAAAAGATAGGTGGCCCGTGTTCCTTCAGGAGCGCCCCGTGCTGGACAGTTCCCCAGTGGGCCCTGGTTGTGGAGAGCAGACTGCGCTTACTGCAGCTGCACTTGTTCTGCTCTGTCCTCTCTACCCTGCCTTCCTGGGGGTGGCAGAGCAGAGGGGCCCCTCTCTACCACTGGCTTGGTCCTTGAAGCCTCTCCCTCTCTCCCAAGTGTCAAGGACCTTCCTTGGGCCCTATCCCAACCCAGACCTGCACAATGCTCTTAGTCCCTGTCACTCAGCCCACCAGCCTGCCTTCTTTTTCATGACACATACCAGGGATGCCTGAGACCTCTGTGCTCCCTCAGTTCTGGTCACCCCAGAGCTTAATTAGCTGCAGGTGCTAATGAAGGTTTCCTGCCTTAATTAGCTCAAGTTCCCAGAACTCTTCAGCACCCCGCCTATTTCCACTCCTCCCCCAGTAGCTGGCAGGGTCCCCAGCTTAGAGGTCCAGGAACACCCCATTGGCCTGTCCTGCCTCCACCCTTTCCCCTCTGCAGCGCCACCTGGCTTGCGGCCCATCTCCTCCACCAGACTGTGGATGCCCAGGTGGGTCCTGTCCTCAGAGGCTCAGAAATCACTGAGAATGGAACACAAACCCTGTTTCACTCAGAAGAGGCAAATAATGCCACACTCCCACACAATGTGCCCTGCCTAGCTCTGCCCAAACAGTGTGGGCTGTGACCTTGTGTCGAGGTCACACCTGCTGTCCCTTGGGAGAGAGCAGCCGTAAAAACAGCCTCAAGCAGGTAAGGGGCAGAGAACCTCCCCAGGCCCATGAGCTCTGACTGTCCTGTGGCACCACTTGGAGAGTAGAATTGGGCTGGGAGGGGGGCTCCCTGGTTCTGGGGTGACCAGAACCCCACAAGGCCTGCAGCTAGGAGGCCCACAGCCCTGAATCTCCCAATCTCTGCAATGCAGGTTGCAGGCCATGGCAGAAGTCAGGAGTAGATCTAAGCTGTTGTCAGAAGCTTTCTGAAGACCTGGCCTGTGGGCTGACTTTGAACAGGTCATTTCATCTTCCATAAATCTGACTTTTGCTGTAGGATGGGGATGATAGCAGGTCCAAACCCACAGGGTGGCTGTGATAATTATGTGAAAAATGGCACTTGTGCCTTTAGCCTGGTGCAAGTCAGCTCGAAACAACAGAAGCAGAGCCCCACTTGGGTGGCTGCCCCGCCTCAAGCACCCCAAGGGAATCTGACCCCTAAGTGTGTGTTCCTGGGTCCTCCTTGGGAGACCCAGAGAGCAGGTAGGGAAGAGGGGCTGGAAACTTTAGACAGACTTTTCACAATGAGGTAAGAAAAGCATGTACACACACCCTCCATTACCAAGAACCAATCAGCTGCTCAGTTCCCAGGGAGTGGAAAGTGGGGTTCCCGCAGGTTGGGGAGACACCTCTAAGGAGAAGAAAAGGAAGCAGGTGGTAAGAAACTCTGCTCCAGGACCCTCATCCTAACAGGATTGCTGTGGGACCCCTCCCAAAGTTACTGGAGCTTAAAAGTTCTCAGTTTCATCCCCAACCAGGGGCTTCCTGGATGGGGCAGGGAGGCCGGGAGGGAAGAGATTTGTTCAAGAGTTGGGAGGCTGCAGGTCACTTCCAATCGCCTCCCGGGGAAACCTGGCCCCTTGGCTTCCTGCCCTGCTAGATGTGGGGCTTAGCCTGGCTGTCTGCTTGGTGTCGGAAGGGGACAGCTCCCACTGGTCACCCGGCAGGAGGCAGGAAGCACCACCCCCACTTTGCAGGGTGGATAATGCTGGCTGGAGGTAGAGTTCACTCCAGGTCGGCCAGCCCACCCTGCTGCTCTCCCTGGCACCACCTCCGTGCCAACGTAGAATCTGGCTTATTCATCTTCACCAGCACTCCTGAGGCTGCCCAGTCTGCCCTGCGTGGCTGCGGAGAGGCCCCGGTCACTGCTAACTTCTTCCCCTAAAGATCCCACTTTTGAGGCTGCTGGGGGCCCTGCTGCGTCCCGCCTCTGTCCAGCCTCGGCCGCCGCGGTTCTGGCCCGCGAAGCCCGCAGGTTCCTCAACGGCCGAGGCCGGAGGGCCTGAATGGAGGGCACTAACCCGCCCCTTCTTAAAGGCGCCTGCCTCTTGGACACCCTAGGCGATGCGCCCCACTAACGAGGGCGGCCCGGGCGCTCCAGAGTGGGCAGGTCGGGAAGGAGACTGTGGTAAAGGGGTCCTAGGCCCAATGGAGGGCGTGCCGGCCGGGAGACTGGGGCCTGGATAGGGCCCTTCCCAACCTCAGCCGGTGACCCCCCCTCACCCTCCCTGCGGCCTGGAGAAGAGACCAGAGCGTCCCCTCCC
>NW_022900929.1:17369601-17377596 GCF_012274545.1 Fukomys damarensis | reverse complement strand
GAGGGTGGGGCGGGGTGGGTGTCCCTCGTGGCTGCGCGGATCGGCGCCGCTTGAATGAAGCCAGGCTAGGGCGGACGCTGTGTCAGGGCCCACCGCAGCACGGACAATTGGACCTTCAAGGAGGCCCAGATGTCGCAACGGAGGAAGTCTGTGTCTGGTTCTCATAAATCCCGAGGGCAAGCACCACGCCCCCTCCCTCCGGCCCTCCAAGCGCGGGAAGTCGCCCCGAACCCCAGGGTGGGGGTCTCCCGAGCACGATCTCCACACCCCACTTTCTGCAGGGCGGGGAGACTGGTGCCTCTCCGTAGAGTTGTTAGGAGGCCTTGTGCGCTCATGGGGGAACCACCTCTGGTTCCTCACCCTGTCTGGCTTCAGAAATCGCTGCTGAGGCAGAGAGAAACTGAGATGAGGAATCAGCCCTGCAGGCTTGCCCAGGCGCTCGTGGGCCACCCCGGGTGGGAGAGGCCTTCCAGCAGGGCCTGAACCCCTGCCGGGAAGAAGGGGGGCCGCAAAGGTGAAAGCCCTCCCTGGGCACCTCTCCCTTCCTGTCCCTCCTTGCCCTCTGCTCCAGGCCCTCAGTCCCTAAGGGCCTCTGGCAGTAACTCTGATCGCTGTTGGCTCCCTCCTGGCGGAGAGTGTCTCCATCTGCTGCCCTCCAGACCTCACTGACCTGCTTTCTGACCTTTTCCAGGGCCCTTTAACCTCTCCCACAGCCATTTCACATCTGACTTTCCAGGAAGCAGCAGGGCAGGGGCTTTGTTCTTAGGGATGGAAAGGGCAGCCCCTGGAGGGGAATAGTGGGCCGGCGACAGTTGACCCTTCACCTGCTGCACACCACCACCCCGGCACTGCCCTCCAAGAGGGTACTGAAACCAGCCAGTCCTTGGCTGAGGCCCTGGTACCAGCTGCCCCCTCGCAGGACCTGGCCGGCAAACACTTAATGAAAGCTTAGGCGATGATGGTCCAGCCATCGATCGATCCCAGCAGTAAACAAGCCTGGATGCCTGCCTGGGAAGCAGGACACCTATGAATGAGGCTGGGCAGGGAGGGTGGGGTGGGGGAGTGAAGGCCAGCGCAGAGAGAGAGAGAGAGAGAGAGAGAGAGAGAGAGAGACTCCCTCACCCTGCCTGGCCATGGACCCCACCCTCCTGGGAGAGGGACAGCCTGCCCAGCAGTGGACTGACCTGCTTCCAAGATGTGCCCCGAGCTTGCTGGTGGGGTGTTTGTGACCAGACAGGGTCGTGGGATGGGGAAGCCAGGCAAGACAATAGCTCTGATTCCCCAGGAGGAGGAAGTGAGGAGGGGCCGTCTGCCTAGTGACTCTGGCCCACAAGGAGGAACTCATGGGAGATGTGGAGAGGGGGTGGCGAGGGGGTGTGATTGGCTAAGAGCAGCTGTCGTGGGGGACAGGATTTGAGGTTAGGGAGGACAGGTCTATCCTGGGTCCCTGAGGGCTGGAGGAAGTTCTGAGGGGGCAGATGATGAGGGGTGCTGGTGGTGGGAGACCAAAGAAGGGCTCCTGGATGCCTTAGCTCCAGAGAATTCAGGACAAAACCTGAGACAGAGAGGTTGCAGGGGGACTCTTGCCTGGTGGACTACAGAGCTGAGTGGGGTTTGCTGCCGGCCTCATGGGCCACCTGGACAGCGGATGATGCCAGTCACAGCTCAAAAGGATGGACTGGGCTGGGGGTGAGGCAGCCCAGAACCAGTGGCCCTGTGGAGTCCCCACGCAAGGCTGCCACTGGGGCCTTGGTGGGCATGCACTTGGCAAAGGGGCAGGATACAGACAGCTCTGGGGGACACAGAAAGGGAAGCAGGGATTCCCCAGGAACTGACGTGGACCTGAGAAGATATGTCATGTCCCCGGCTACAAGCAGTCAGATGATGTGTGAAGAAAGAATGAGTTTCCCTTTTTGGTGGGGTTGCATGTCTGCCCAAGAGCTTAGGTGGTGTGAGCTTGGTTTTTAGCCAAGCTCTGGACCCGCTCACAGAAATCTTGGGACAAGAAGCTGGAGAGACATGTCCTGTGTGCCAGGGCCAACCCAGTTCGCAGGCCTCCAGACCCCCAATGTCCCAGAGCTCAGGAGTCACAGAGCACGGGACGCCAGTGTGGCTGCAACCGTGGTTTATTTATTCCAAGTGTGCAAAGCTAAATGTGCAAGTGCAAACCTAAGTTAGGGACACCTGCCCAGCCCGAGAGAGGCACCCACACCAGGATGGCCCACAGCCTGTTCTGGTGAGCTCTTGGGCCTATCCTTGGGACTGAGGGTCCTGGGATTGAGATGCTTCCTCATTTAGAAGCCAGAATACCTTGCTAAAGAAGAAAGCAGAAATGATATGACAGAGGACTGGGAGGGTGCTAGAAACTGTCCCATGAGCAACCCAGGGGTGGTGGTGAGCAGACTAGGTCTTGCCTAACCCATGTTCTTGGAGTGGGATTGATGACCATGGCAGGTAGGAGGGAAGGGAGGGGCTGGACACAAAGTGTGCTGGCCTGGAAGGAAGTGTCTCCTACTGCTTTTGGGGAGTGAGGGCACCCAAAGCCCAGCTGCTGCTGGGATCCATGGTGACCGATGGTGTCACAGCCAGGGCTCTCTGCCACCAGGGCTAGAGGTCTGGCTGTAGGTGGAGCCTCGCCAGGTCCTCAGCCTGTGGTGGGGGTGACGGCTCAGCCTGGCTGGGCCTGGGGGCTATCTGGACCTGGGGGCTGATATGGTGGCCTCACTCTTCCAAGGGACCTAGAACCTCTGGCAGTTGTTGGGTTGAAGACAAGGACAGTTTCCATATGAGGGGAGGGGTTCTGGGAAAGCTCAGGTCATTAGAAGCAATTGCTCAAGCAGGGGTGGGGAATGCAGCCATAACTGTTGCCGGGAGGCCCCCGGGTCACTGCCACAAGTCACCAGCTGCTGCCCCGTTGTCGTTCTCATGGAACTTGTGCAGGTGATCAGCGAACCTGGGGGCACAGAAACTGTTGCTGAGCCGAGTGTAAAGAGGGAGGATGTTGGGGGTGGGGGGTGGGAGAGAGGGTACGGGGTGTACCCTGTAACAGGTGGGGGCTGAGGTGTACCAATATGAGGGTGGAGGAGCAGGGATCATATTGGGGAGGTTGGTAGTATTGTGAGGGGTGCTGGGGGCTTGGCTTGGGGTTGCAGGGTTGGGGGTCCTCACTTCTTGGCGCAGGTGGCAGCACAGTCCCTCTCCACGCTCTCGCTCCATGCCAGCTTGTAGAGCACCTGGTACAGCAGGGGCACCGTGAGCTGCCTGCACATGGCCGGAGCCACCACCCCCAGCACAGTGGACCCAGAGGCATCACCAGACCTCTGCTTGGCCTTGGCCCATGACTGATGCCCTGTGCACCCGGGACAGCGGCGCCTCTTCACCAGAGTGGCAGGGCTGTACCCAGCCAAGGGGAGCTACCTTGTCCCCAGGGCAGGTCGAAGCCCTTGCAAGGAAGAGCTGTGGCTAGGGCTGAGGAAATTGCTAGGCGGGGTGGGGAGCTGGGTGACACCCCTGGGTGGCTACTCACCAGGAACACCAGGCAGTGCAGGAAGAGTGTGTAGAAGAAGCTGATGGTGCGTGCCATCTTGTTGGAAAGAACCAGACGCCCCTGGGAGCAAAGGGGTGGGGTGAGCTGGGGCAAGGCCCGAGGTCTAGGAGAGGCAAGGTGAGAGGGGGGTGACACATCCCTGTGCCAGGCAGGGCACTCTGCCTGTAGATGGCTGAGGGATTGCACCCCCTGCAGCCCTATCCCAGAACCTGCAGTGAAGGACTGGCTGTTAGGAGGGGAGGGACCGACCTCGTCCCCGTCACTCTTGGCAGGGTGTGGGAAGGTGCTGAGGGTGTCTCTGTGGCTTCTCCAGAAGGGGCTGGAGGGCAGGTCACCAGGTCCCAGAGAAGGAAGCTCAGGCCTTCCTGGGGCGCAGGGGCAGGAACTCACCATGCTGAGAGTGGCCTTGTCCCATGGGCTCAGGCTCAGGTACTTCCTCTGACGTTCCTGTGGGGAGGGGGCCAGTGAAGAAAGGACCCCAGAGGGCCTCTGCATGGGGCTCTTCCTGCAGAGGCCAGGGCCTACCCCGGGTGACACTCAGGTCTTCCCACCCCATCTGTTGCCTGTCCCGTCTGTGGGAAAGTTCTTCACTGCCGGTCACCTGACACTGGGCTTGGGGACACCTGTGCTTGTCTGCTTATCCCCATGGTGCACCCCAGGGCCTCCTGATCCCCGCTGAGCCCTCAGCTCAACACTGACACCTGGGCGGGCTCAGGGCCTCCCTGGCACCAGTGCATCTTTAGGGTGCCATCTGTCCACCCTGTCCTTCTGCCCACCACGTGGGTAGATTGGAAGTGGGCAGGTGGGGTGCCAGGGCCTGGGCCTCCCCAGAGCCCAGATGGTCCCTGGGCTCACAAACCCGCTTGCTGAAGGAGGAGAAGGGATCCAGGCGCTCCTCATACTGGGAGGAGTATCGTTGCTCGGTGTCGTCACTGCTGCCACCCTGTGCAAGGGGAGGAGGAGAGAGGGGAGACTCAGTTACCCAAGGAGCGGTGGCCACCGCCCAAGGGTGACAGAAGCACTGGGGAAAAAGTTTCCTCACTGGCAACGCCAAGGTGGGAGAGGTGGCCAGGACGTGCTAGTGGCTGGTGTCACAGGAAATTGGCCTGGGGCCAGAGTTCTCCCCCCAGTCGTGGTCACCTCACCTCTGGGCACTTCCAGGGAACTAAGGCCTAGATGTGCTGGAAGGTACAAGAAAGCTGAGGTGGGGTCAGTTTTGGTTTCTGTTTTTGAGCTGGGAATCTCACTGTGTTGCCCAGGCTGGCCTGGAAACCTGGACACAAATGATTCTCCTGCTTCAGCCTCCTTTGTAGCCAGAATTGTGGGCAGGGGCAGGCAGGCACCTGGGAGAGACTTCATCAAGCTGACCAGAGGAGCACTAGTTTGCAGAGTCCGGGCGCCCTCTGGTGGCCTACAGCATTCCCGCTCCAATGGTGGGCTGCTGGGCTGCTGGGCTGCTGGGCTGCCTCAGAGGGACCCGCTCCCTGGAAGCTGGGGCCTTGAGTATCTTAGCTCCCTCTTTACCACTCATACAGTCTCCCCTCATTCACAGAACAGTTTCCATGTACCTGCTTGTCACCGGGAATGCTAGGGGCTGAGAGGCCAGGGACAGCATGCGGGTCAAGGTCCTAGATCCTGGGACTCTTCACAGGGGTGCTGCTCAGGTTGGTGACCCTAGGTGTGGCCCCTGCCTCTTTCCACCTCCTGGCTGACTCTGGTGAGCAACTCTCTATGGGGCTCCACTCCGAGGAGCAGAAGCAGGGATGGGGGCCCCCAGGCACTGCCCAGGGCTGCCCACCAGACCTGCCTCTGACCCTGTGGCCTCTGGGTGCTGCCAGCCCTTCCCACCTGTACCCGGGGAACCCAAGGTGGGTGCTCACCCGGCCGGGGTAGTTCTGCAGGAACTTGATCTTCTCAAAGAGCTTGATGTTGTCTGCTCGCAGGCTGTCCAGTTCGCCCTGCAGGGCCTGGATGGTGTGCTGGGCCAGGCGGCTCTCCTGAGGGCAGCAGGCAGGTGCTTGGGCAGTGGGTAGGGCTGGGTACTGCTAGCCTCTCACTGGTCCCCTCTGCCCTGGCTGCTAGACTCTGGGAAGTCTCCCTTTCCCACCTGGGGTCCCTCACAGGCTTTCTTCATTGTTTGTTTGGTTTTGGTATTATTAGCCTGCTAATAATTATTGTTATTTTTCTGTCCCTTGAACATGCTAGACAGATGTTCTACCAGAGTTGTGCCTCTAGCTCTCCTAAAAATTATTATTGAGATATAATTCACATAACATAAGCATCACCATCTTTTTTTTTTTTCCTAGTACTGGGGATCCAACTCATGAACCTGCAGTTGTGAGGCAGGTGTAGCACCACTGAGCTAAATCCCTGGCTCTTTTTCTTGTTTTTTTGAGACAGGGTCTTGCTCTGTAATTCAGGCGGAGCTTGAATTCACTATGTAGCCTAGGCTGATCTCAAACTCATGGTGATCCTCCTGCTTCAGCCTCCTGAGTGCTGGGATTACAGGCCTATGCCACCATGCCCAGTTTCACCATCCTTAAGTGTACAATTCAGTCAATTTTAGTATAGTCACAGTGTGTGTGTGTTTTTGTTTTCTTTCCTTTCCAGTACTGAGGATTGAACCTGAAGTCTTGTGCAGGCTAGTAAGTACTCTACTACTGAGCTACATCCCTAGCCCTTTTTAAATCAATTAACTAATTACTTTTTATGGTATTGGGGATGGAACCCAGGGCCTTCACACTGAGCTACAACTGCCTGCCTCTCCCCTGTCTTCTAAATTTCGAAACAGGGTCTCACTAAGTTGCTAAACTGACTAGGCTAGGCCTGAATTTGCCATCCTCTTGCCTCAGCCTCCCAGGTAGCTGGGGTTACATTGGGTGTGTTGCCAAACCTGGCTACTGTATTCACAATCATGTTCACTATTTAATTCCAAGACCTCACCTCAATGAGAAGCCCCAAACCTGCCTGCAGTCATTCCCCATTCCCTCCTCCCTCTCCCCGGGCAACCACTCTACTTCCTGTCCTCGCTGGGCTTTGCGTATTCCCCATATTTCATATGAATGGAGTCAGGCCCTAAGTGGTCTTTCTTAGGGTTTGTCAGTGTGAGGGGAAGGGGAAACGGGATCACGTTTTCAATTCATTCAGATGTTTGAAGGAAAGTATGTGCAACACGATTCAAAATTCAAGCAGTACAAAAAAAGTACGTGGTAGTATCATGGTTCCTTGAAGAATTAAACATAGAATTACCATATGATCTGGCAATTCCATTTCTGGGAATATATCCAAAAGAACTGAAAAGCAGGGTCTTGGAGTATTTGTACACCCATGCTCACGGCAGCATTATTCACAGTCTTTTAAACCTGGAAGCTACCCCAGGGCCTGCTAGGTGAATGGCTAAAAACAATGTGGATATCTGGGTGTGGTGGTATGTGCCCTGGATCCCAGCACTCTGGGAGGCTGAGGCAAGAAGATCACAAGTTGGAGCCCAACCTGGGAAATTCAGCAATTAAGCAAGACCCAGCTGCAAAACAAAGGCCTGGGGATGTAGCTCAGTGTGAAGGTTCTGGTTTCAATCCCCAGTACTGAAAAAAGAAAGTGATGTTCACCTACAGTGGACTGTTTGTTATCCAGCCTCTTATAAGGAAGGACCTCTGACATGTTACAACCTGGATGAACCCGAGGACACACTGCTCAGTGCAATGAGCCAGTCACCAAGCGACACATCCTGTATGACTCCAGTATCTGTCATCAGCACAGTTGGGTGCACGGAGACAGGAAGTAGAACAGTGGTTCCCATGGGCTGGGAGAAGGGAAGGGGGTCACTGTTAATGGGTGGAGCTTCAGATGTGCCCTGAGGTAAAGGATCAGGGGTGGGTGGCGGTGGTGGCAGGGGTGGCTGGACAATGTGGACGGATTATCCCTATATTGGGATGGTACATTTTGGCATCTGTTAGCCTATTTTATCACAATTTTTTTTTGGTACTGGGCATTGAATTCAGGACCTTGTGCTTGCCTGGCAGGCAGGGCACCACTGAGATACATCCCTGGCTTTTTACCACAAGTTTTACAAAGGGCTAGGCACAAAGTCTAGATTTTTACAGAAAAAAGTGGATACTACAAATACTGTTTTCTCCTCCGGCAGGCCTTCTGGTAAGGGCTGCATAGTATTCCACTGTGTGGTGTTCCCAGTCCCCAACAGCTGGCAGAGGTGTTTCCAGTCCACTACTTGCACAGGCAGCCCTGATGGGGAGCCTCATGGCCCCTCACACAAAGCTGCTTCTCCAGAGCTTGGGTCCCACCCACCCTGGTTAGGGTGTGGGCCTGGCCTGGCCTGCGACCTGCCTGGCTCTGCTTCCACTAAGAGACAGTCAGGGGCCGGGGATTTAGCTCAGCAGTTCGGTGGCCTGCCTAGAAAGCGGAAGGACCGGAGTTCGATCTCCGGTACC
>NW_022900929.1:17352191-17369442 GCF_012274545.1 Fukomys damarensis | reverse complement strand
AAAAAAAAAAAAAAAAAAAAAAAAAAAAGAGACCGTCAGGGGTGAGGTCCCTGGATCGGCCCAGTGTGATAGGTGGGGTCTGCAGAACCTCCAAGACCTGGACGGTGCCACCTCCAGGTGCTCTTCCGGTCTCACTCAGGTGCTGTGCACTGCTGTGCAGGGTCTGTACCTCCTCAGGGACACCTCATGCGCCTGCTTCTTTCATGCCATCTGAGGCCCTCCTCCTTGGGGTCCACAGCTCTCACCTGCTGCCCTGGCATCACCAGGCCCTGTCCAGGGATGCAGGCCCAGGACCTCCGGCAGCATGTAGCTCTGAGCTGTGGGCTCCCGGGGCTTCTGGGAGGGCGGCCCCTGCCTTATGAGCTCTCTGGAAGGCTCTGGCTGGGCACCTGGCAGCAGCACACTCTTGGGGCTCCTTGCTCTCCTGAACCTGTGCAGTTCCTAGCTGTCCCTGTGTGGTTCATCTACCTCCAGGCTGGCCTTCTGTCCTACACTGGACACCTGAGTGACCCGGCTTACCCTCCACTCTTAGTGCCCCTCCCCTGCATACAGCCTTCGTGAGTGGCCCAGCCTGCAGGTGGGCTCCACCTGCAACTCTGTCTTGGGCCTTGTGCCTTCTCCCTGCAACCTGTGACCAGCGCCGTGTCCATGAGCACCTGCTTCTTTCAAGGCCAGCGTGGCACAGCGTCCTCCAGAAAGCCTTCCCTGACCTCAGAATAAATCTAATTCCACAATGGTTTAGGTTGTGATAATTTTCTTTCCTGAACCTGTGTCTTTCCCTTCTGTGTCCTCAGGTGTGAGGCACGTAGGGGACAGAGGGAAAGAGGGACGTCACTCACAGCCTCTAGCTCCTGGTTCCGGGCACGGAAGCGCTCCCGCTGGCTGGAGATGATGGAGAGCAGTGAATCGACCTGGCCCTCAGGGAGGGAGCCACTGGCTGCTGCCACGGGTCCTAGGAGATATCAAAGGGTGGCTCGGGATGACAGGGCAGAAAGAGTCCCCTGGGGAGCTTTGGGCAATGTGGCCCAGCTTTGAGGGTTTTCTGGCCCAGGCTGTTGGGCAGAAACCACAGCGGAGGCTGCCCGCCTGGTGCTGAGCAGGTTGGCAAAGTGGAAGGGGCAAGCGGGGAGGGCTGAGAGCTCAGAATAAGGGCCGGGGTGCCCCAGAGCTCTGCTTCCCATTGCTCTGCACTTGGATGTGAGGTTCCCTGTACCCATGAGGCCCCGAGGGCCCTGGCCCTTGGTGAAGCAAAGGGACCCTGAGGGAACCGGGGAAGCTCCCTCTAGTATCCTGGACTAGTGGCCTTGGGTTCCAGCCTCAGGACCCACAGAGGCCGCCTCTCCTCCAATGCCATGCAGCTCTGGTCATTTCGGGGGTGTTGGCGGGGTGGCCCCGTGCATTTGGGGCTGCCACTACACTGCTGGGGTGGGGCTCTGTCCTTTGTGGGAGGGGCATGTTCTTCCAGGTCTGCCCCTGGGTGGAGGTGGCTGGCCCTGCTCACCGTAGAACAGGGCTGTGGCCTCCTTGATGGGCTCCGGGATTTTCTCAGCGGCGCCCTGCAGGTGAGAGGAGGAGGGGCAGTGCCATCATGGGTGGGCACTGAGTCACCTTTCAGGTTGGACAGGGAGCAGGCTGTAGGCCTGGCTGCAGGAGGAGCCCGCATCAGGGCTGCCAGTGCAGGGAAGGCTGGGCCTCAGTGACCATGGAGGTGAGGCCAGCAGCACCTCTAATGGGCTTGGGCCTCTCTGGTCTTGGGGCTTCTCCTTGAGATCCAGGTTGTGATCCTGGCTGTGTTCTGCCCAGGGCCTCAGGGCAGGGGACATACTCGCATCTGGGCATAGGGCACACTGTGACACCTGGGGAGCCCTGGGGTCTGGTGTCTCCAGCTGGGAGAGGGTGACCATGGGGTGAACAGGGAAAGCAGAGGATGGGGGGCAGCCCCGCTGGGCTTGGGGAGGGGCTGCCTGCCGCCACTGCACCGGGACTCAAGGACGGGGTGGAGGAGGGGGAGCAGCAGGGCTCACCTCTGCGTCTGGCCGCTGGATGGACTGGATGGTGCTGAGGTCCTGCTCCAGGCGGGCGATCAGCTCCCTCTGCTCAGCGGTCATGGCCATGGCCTCGGTGACATGGACCTGCAGCTCCGCACAGCGCCCTGTGGCCAGAAGGAGAGGTGGCTGTCAGAGGAGCCTGGGGGGACCCTTGGTGCGCTCCAGCCCCTTCCGGAGCAGGGGTACCTAAAAGGCCACTGAGTTCTGTGCAGTGAGGTCGTTGGGGCCAAATACCCTCTGCTCCTGAAATTTCCAGGGAGAGGAAGGAGCCCAGGTCAGGGATTCAGGAGAAACAGGAGCACCCTGGCTCTGCCAGGACTGTCTGGGTAACTCTGAGGGGCCCTTCTTTCCCGGGGCTTATGCTCTGAGATAATGACCAGGGGGTTCTTGGGGGTAGCAGGGGCCAAGGAAGGCAGGGGAGGTGCAGTGGGGGTGTGGAGGGAGGGGATCTGCACCTGCAACAGGCACCAGATACAGTGGCAGAGATGACAAGACACTGAGGTCCCCTGACCCACAGCCCTGTCCCTCTCTCCCCTGTCTAGGAGCCAGGGCCCATCTTAGCATCTAGACAAAAACAAAACCAGGCTGTCTGGACTTTCTTGTCCTGCAGCAAAGTGGACATAGTGGGAAGCTCATCAAGGCTGGGCCCTTGGTGCTGTCAGTAGCCACAGGCAGGGAGGGCTCAGCTGCCTGGTGGCCAGACTGGGGATCTGGCTCTACTTTCACTAATGTGTAACTCTGGGTAGCCAGACCACCCTCTCTGACCCTTCTTTGTAAAATGGTGACAAGAACCCTTAGCGAGGGTGAACTGACAGGGTCACTGAGGATGTCTGAGACAGACTCAGGACCTTGTCTTTTGGGGAGGGCTTCATGGCCACTAGGGGGCACTGTGGCCTCAGAAATGCCCAAAGGCTCCAGGCTGTGCATGGTGCTGGGAAGTGGCCTAGGTGTCCCCTTGCTGGACAGCGTGTAGACCTGCTGTCCTGATGGCACAGTGTGTAGGCTGGGGACAGCTCAGCCTTACTGCTCTGTCTCCTGGTGGCCAAAGATCACAATGCATGACCCACTGGCTGGGACGCCCTGCTGTCCCAGGCAGACAGGAATCATGGTGAGATGTGGGGAGTGGGAACAAGCAGAGAGCTAACAGGGCCTTGGGCAGCACTGATGGAAGTGAAGGGCCTGGGCTAAGGGAGGGACTAGTCAGTTACTGGCACCGGGTGTCTGCAGGAGCAGGCCCAAGCAGGGGTGATCCTGTGAGTGGGGAGGCAGAGCCTCGTCCAGGGGAAGAGGACAGAGGGATAGAGCTGGATATGGGGAGCCCACAGAGGGTGACTGCTGCCCTGCAGAGGGAAGGCTGGTGCGTGCAGTCAGCTTGCTTCTCACACCTGCCAGCCTGTGGCAGCCCAGCTTGGCCTCCCAGGAAGCACCCAGGCCTGCTGTGGACAATAGCACAGTCCCTGCCTGTGCACACAGGTGACATTCTGAGCATGTGCAAGGGCTGGAGAGCAGCGCCTCACCCCTAGGCAGTTCCACCCATCTTGGTGATGGCCTGTAGGGCCTGTGGCAGCCAACGCTCCCAGACACTGGGGCACAGTGCAGGGCTGGATTCGGGGAGCCGGGGGAGTTAGTAGTGAGTACAGTCAGACCCTGGGTGAGCCCTGAGGACTCAGGCATGTTTGGCTGCAGCAGGCCACTGCCAGAGAGGCCAGGGGGTGGGGAGTGCGGTGCAGCAGCAGTCTTGGGGTCTGGGTGCCCCTCTGACAGGCAGTGGGTGGGGCCTGGTGGTTGTGAATGATCTGTAAGGGAACACAGTCTTTTTTTTTTTCCCTTCTCGGCACTGGGCAGTGAAACTCACAGTGCCCTACCACTGAGCTGCATCCCAGTCCTGTATTCCTTATTTTGAGACAGGGTTTCATTAAGTTGCCCAGGCTGGGTTGGAACTTGCCGTTTTCTTGCCTTCACCTCTCAGAGCACAAGGACCACAGGTGTGCACTGCCAGGTCCTGCCAAGGGGCAGGGTCTCGAGAAGCAGGAAGCACGGTGGCGGGATGGGGATGGCCTGGACTAGGGAGAGGGGACAGGGCTGGCCCTGCCTCTGACAGACAGGTGAGGGAGTCCCCTTCTGGGAGACTCTGGAAAGGCTTCCTAGAGGGTTCACTGCATGGAGGGGAGAAAGAAATCAGAGCAATGCCAAGGTCAAGGCCCCACCACTTCAAGTCAAGGCACAAGGGTGACAGGGATGAAAGGTGGCAAGGCCTGGGGTGCTGTGCCCCTGGCTTTCCTGAAGGAGGGGACCCTGTCATATTAAATCAGTCACCTGCAGGCTGGGCAGGGGTGGTGGGCCTGCCTGATGCCCATGGTGAGTGGAGATGCCTGTGCCACCCCTCCCCTTGGGGGCCTGCCACGCCCCTTTGTGAGGCGTTCCCAGCCAATCTCCCCTCTCGCCAGCAGCTCTGGCCCCTCCTTTGCCCTGGCATAGAAGCATGGTGTTCACACTTGCCGGCCTGGCCACCTGGAAGACTTCTACAAGCCAGCGCTGCCCCACTGTGTATCTCCCACCCATGCCTCTCCTTGTCCTCTTCTTCCCCTGTCTGGCTACCTGGCATCTCAACCTTAGTACATCTGAATTGAAGCCTGAAGCCCTCCTGCCGGAGTCAGTCTCGTCCGAGAAACCTGCTCTCCAGAGGCCCTGGCCAGGCTATCACCAGTGGCTCGGAACAAAGCCTGGGAGTCACCTGCGGTTCTCTGGCCCTTCTTCCATATGTCAAAACCGCCCTAAATCCTACTTTTGGCTCCACCTTCCAAACAGGTCCAAAATCCTGTCCTTTTTCACCACGGCCACCACCTGGTCCCTGTCACAGCCACCTCGTCTCAGAGATAGCAACAGATTCTTGGTGGCCTCCCTTCTACCCACAGTCTAGTCCCAGAGCAGCGGGTAGAGAGACGCTTGGACAAAGTGCAGGAAGATGCTCTCAGCGAAGCCCCCCAATGGCTCCCTGGCACAGGGAAAAAGCCAAAGCCCTGCAGGGCCCATAGGGCCACACATGCTCTGCCTTTCCCTCATCTCTGTCATCTGTCACCACCCTCTCTTCCCCTTGGTCACCTGCTGCAGCCATGCTCGCTTCCAGACATGCTTGCGCCACAGGACCTTTGCAATGCTGAGAAGCGCCTTCCCTTGGCACTGTGCAGCCTGTCCCTTCACCTCTGCTGAGACCATGTCCGTGCTAGGTTCTTATGTGGCCCACCCTGACTTCTATTCGAAGCTTTACACTTCACCTGCTATTCCTGATCTTCTTGTCTTATTTTTCTTCCACAACACAAATCATCTTCTAAGCCACCCGAGCCTCACTGATTTATTGTCTTCTGTCTGTCCCCTCCCACTGGGAGGTGAGCTCCTGGTTTGTCCCTGCAGCGTGTGGGGCAGCGGCACAGGGTGGAGCAGATTCTACCCAGCAGGGCACAACTGTTTCCTCTGGCTGGAACACATGGGGTTCCCAGGACTTCAGGGTCCCTGGAGTGGGGGCAGAGCTGGCCAGGCAAAGGCACCCAGAGCCTGGCAGGGCCAGCTGGGTACACTATCATCTGGTAAGTACTTAGTCCAACTTAGTCCAGTCCAGACCAGACCTCAGATCTGCCAGCACGAGAGCCCACTGTACCCCTGCCAGTGAGTACACACCTCCCCAGCTGGTCCCCTCCCCACAAGGCTGGCTGCGGATGCTCAAATACACAGAGTCCTAGATACCACACATAGGGCACAACCTCGCCCAGCATAGCTGCCCTCCAGATCCAACTTTGTTCTTTTCTTTACTTTTTTCCAGTATTGGGGATTGAACTGAGGGACTTCATACTGAGCTACATCCCTTGCCTTTTTATTTTTTATTTGAGGAAGGATCTCATTAGTTGCTAAGTTGCCCAGGCTCAGTTTAAACTTGATCTTCCTGCCTCAGCCTCCCGGAAGGCTGGGATAACGGTGTTTACCACCTCACCCAGTTCCACCTGTGTAATCAGCCACACAGTGGAGTCGGTGCGAGGAAGTCTCACCCTCCTTCCCCGCCACACTGCCTGTTTCCAGCATGCAGTTCTGTGGAGAACTACGCCACTCAAACTGAGCGCCCACCAGATGGTGGCCACGACAGGCCTGGCGGCACTGGTTCTCTGGGTATCCCGAGGAGTGTCCGATTTGGAGCAGGACAGATTCTAGAAGGATCTAGGGACTCTTCCTGCCCTGGCACAAAGTAGAAAAAACCCTCACCCGAGGGAACTGCTCTAGCAACCAGAAGACAACGAAAGGACACTTATCAACAACTGTAAGCAAGCAGACGCCACAAGCAGTTCCTAGGTGTGTCACTCAATCCTCCTCAGAGCCCTAAGACCTTGGTTTCATTTTCCTTTGCTGGGGATTAAACCCAGGGCCTTGTGCCCTCGCCCACGGAGCCAAATTGCAGCACTGGCTTGGCATTCATACAGTCCCTGTTACACAGATGGAGATGGCAGTGACAGGAAGGCACATTCCTCCACTATTATGGGAAAGATGTCATGTCATCTGAGACTTGTCCCAGGTTGCCAGCTGGTAAGAGACCACTGAGGGGGCCGGGGATTTAGCTCAGTGGTACCACACCTGCCTTGGGAGCACAAGGTCCTAAGTTCAATCCAGGGTACCAAAAAAAAAAAAAAAATTCATGTGCATTTATCATATGAAAGAATTTAAGAGAAAATAAAATTAAATTAAACTAAAAAAAAAGAGAGACCACTGAGGTTTCACAGTGCACCTTGTGACCACATGGATGGGGTCTTCAAACCTCATTCCCTGAGGCATCCTTCACTGCTCCCAAGAGAGCAGCTCTGCTATGACTTGTCTGTACATTTTTTTATTTGTTTGTTTTTCTGGTACTGGGGACTGAACCCAGGGCTTTCACACTGAGCTACATCCCCCAGCCCTTTTAAAGTTAAAAAAAAATTTTTATGACAGGATCTCACTAGGTTGCTAAATTACTCAGGTTGGGCTTGAATTTGTGATCCTCCTGACTCAGCCTCCCAGAACGTTGGGATTACAGCTGTGCACTACCATGCCCAGTGTTCATAACTTCAGGAAGGATACAAGGCCCTTCTAGTTGACAGTCTGAGTGTCTGACCTTTATGGAAAAGGCAGGAATTCAGTGATGCCTGCCCAAGGCCAGTGCAGGCTGTGTCTCCCACTCGTTACAGCAAACTGCTCCATGCTGGGTGGGCAGACCAGAATCAACAACGTTCAGGCTGGATCCCCACCAATGTCCCAGTGGTTTCCAGAGCCGTCCAACCTCCTAGAGTGGCTCGGTAAGCCAAGGTCCAGGCCTCTGCCACTTTGGGGGAACCAGGGGCAAGTGGAAATGGGGACCAGCAGGCTGCATGCTCCCCAAGCTGAGGTACCAGATCTATGGAAAAGGAGCCACAGTCTGAGGTGGCCACTGGAGATCCTGGTGAGCCCAAGTGCACGGGATCTGTGCACATAGCTCCTGGGCTCCAGTACGCCACACTGCCACACAGCCACCTGCTTATCTGCAACCACGGCTCCTCCGGAGCACCAAAGCAACCTCACAGGCCTGGGAGGTCGAACAATTGGCCTGGAGGAGGGCGTCATCCAGTGGCAGACACAACTTTGTTCCCTTTCTCTGCCAGCTCTGATTTCCTGCTAGTTTCTCCCATGGGAGGGGCTGACATTGGGAGGCAGCACTAGCAATACCCACACATTGCTGAGTAGTTGGTTGCCTCCATCTCAGCCAGTGACTCTGAATTGGTTTCATTTGGAGAGGGCTCACAATTACGTATCACACAGGAGCTTCATATTCTAAAAATCGGCATGTTAACACACAACAAAGTAACCCACCACATAGCTGCACACCATAAGGATGGTGATTCTTTTCTCACCCAGTACATCACAAGAACCATCCAGAGCCACACACATGTGCCACAGCCTCACTCTGCAAGGCTTTGGCACCTCTCACCTCCAGCACCAGCCAGAAAGAGGGCCCGTCTCAGGATACCCATCACGCCGGGAACCCGCAGCCACCATCCCCTCCTCTTCCCATTCACTCGCCCGTGTTAGTTGGCACCCTTGGCGTGACTTTCTTCATATCAGCAGCCAGGGACAAACCGAGACATCCCAGTGCAGGTGAGGCTGGGTCACTGACCAGGTGTGACAAGTTTTGTACAGGTCCTACAAGCCCCAGTTTTTGGGCTGCTACCATCATCCCAGTACTGCAGTCAGCAACATGGGCCACCGTTCCTGGTCCTCACAACACACCAAAGGACAGGTAATAGTGTCTCTATTCGACAGACAAGGAAGCAGATGCCAGCAAGGGGAAATGTACAAGTTCAAGGGCACATGGACAGTCAGGGTGACAACAGCAGGCAGGAAGGCAGGCCCTTAGGGAGTGCTTCCAAGGACAGAGACCAAAGGCCAGTCAGTGTCCACACTCCACATCCATGTTTCTGCCAATGCTTGTCCAGAAGCCACGCACCAGGGGACAAACCAGAAGGTGTGGGGGGACACAGACATTCTCGAGGTACCCTTGGGACCCAAATTAAAGTGTTTGCTGCTTCTCCTCAGGCCAGAGCACTTCAAATAAAAACAACCCACACATTGTTGTGTTTGTATAAAAGATATTTACTTCAATTATCACACCTAGGGTGCTAGTGAATAATAATAATACATGGTGTGAGTTTCAGTGATATTGCTTCTCCATATCATATAGGGACCGTTGTACAGTGCTGAGAACAAACATTGTATGGCTAACCAAAGACAGAAGGGACGACGCTGAGGGGCCGACGGGTGCCTCCCCCACCCCCACGCCAGCCAGATCAACTTTGACTCTGAATGTGGAAAACAAGTAGCAAGAACTAAAATGTTATCAGAGATGAGTCACAGCGACAGAGGCTTCTCAAAGCTATTTGTACAAAAATGACGCCTTTTTTTCCTCTCTCTTCTTTTTTGGTCAATTGGGTCTTTGTGAGGATTAAGGGGAAAAAAAATCTGTGATCATATTAACAAATGAGCTCTAGAAAACATCTAAAACTTAGTGCGTTACAGAAAATATAAAATACTGCTAAAATGTAAGACACCGCCAAGCACTGGGAGCTGAGCTTATGAAGGGCCGTCTGCCGAGGTCACCGCTCGGTGACGCGAGTCTTGTGCTGGGTTAGTAGTCTGGACAGGAGCGTGGCGCTACCCGCTCTCACCGCAAGTAGTTATTGCACAAATGCAAAGGGCTAGGTCTCTTACTCCATGGGAAGGGACTGGGGAAAACCATCTTATCTTCTTTCCCACTTTTATAACAAGCTAGTCTCAAATGCTTTAAGAATTTTGAATGAATTCTCATGTCTCCAAAATGCACAGCATTTTCTGAAGGGTTGTGGAGGATGGGGACATGAGATGCCCGTTAAAAGGCAGAAAATGGGGGTGGGGAGAGAGGGAGAAAGAGAAATGCAGACTAATTAGAAAAAAAAATGAAAACCCTTTGGGGAGATGGGGCAATCACTTCGTTGGAGGGCTTTTTCTCTCACAGACAGGTACAAAACTGGGACCCCAAAGATGTCAGAGAAGGGGACAAGTCACAGAAGGGAGGAAATGCTCTGCCAGGTGGGTCTGGGGTGGGCAGCCCCCGCCCCACCTGGGGAGCAAGCAACTGGGTGTGATCAAGCAACTGGTCTTGATGGCTGTGCTTCAACTACAAAAAGTTCTTTCTCCACACCCATCCAGGATTCCTCTGGTTGTCCCCACAATGGAGGGGAAGGGGCTCCTGCCCATGACTTCCCAGGCTGAGCTTTCCAGCCACTGCTGGTGCTAAGAAACACCTGTCACTTCTCAGGATGCTTTTGCCCAACTTTGTGTGCCAGGACAAGGACAAGAGAAACCAACTAATACATTAACCCATGCGGGCCTTGGAAGAAACTGCTGTCCTGCTCAGAAGGGATGGTCTCAGCTGGGCCACTGTACCTTCTCTGACCAGGGCTCACTGAACTTTCATGAACCCAGAAGTCTTAACAGAGGCTCTAGGAGGCTTTGGGGAACTGAACTTGGTTTTCCTAAGTTTTCTCGAGAGTGATTTGCCCCTCGGCACTTCCTGACTGTGGTAGCGTTTCCTTCACCTACTCTCATTTAAACAGTTAAGACCACCAGTTTTTGAGTGGCTACTCAGGAGAAAGGTGTCTGACTCTGCTGGAGAACCCCTCCCCCAAGCAAAGCCCCAGGCTCTTAGCTTCTCTGGGGAGGGAGGAGCAGAGGACAGTAACCACTGGAGTGACAGCAAAAAGCATTCATAATGACAACAACATAAAACAACACACTCCTGATATGTAAATGATTAACCTAGTAATAAATAGAAGAGGATAGACAGATATACATTTTTTTCTTTCTCAAGGAAA
Organism: Fukomys damarensis; assembly: GCF_012274545.1. Classification (NCBI taxonomy): domain Eukaryota; kingdom Metazoa; phylum Chordata; class Mammalia; order Rodentia; family Bathyergidae; genus Fukomys; species Fukomys damarensis. The sequence goes on along the minus strand of NW_022900929.1, from coordinate 17,358,995 downwards.
CATCCTTTTATAACCATCCTCATGCACGCTGGCGGGTCAGTAGCAGTCAGTCCATCTCAACAAGAAAAGGTTAAGTGCTGGAAGGGATGGCTGTGGTCTCAAGACACTCGGGAAAGCTCTCAGCTGCTGAATCACAGGCACCCCCACCCTGCTGCAACCAGGCTGGCAGATCCGACCAACCGGATCCCATGGGCCCTGCAGGCTCAGCTCAGCAGGGGCAGCTGGGTCACTGCAGGGGCTGGCAGCCTGTTTCCTCTTCGGTTCATGAACGCACAGAGCTACATAGTGAACATTAACTCAGCCACAACCTGAATCATCCTGGTCTAAAGCTTACTTTGAGTTCATTTGGTGTGCAATGTGCTATCTTTCAAAAATGAACAAACATTATTTCTATTGCACAGAGCTTTTACACATAGTCATCTATTTAAGTGCTTTCTGTTTAAAGCAAACTACACCCCCCCAAAAAAAACCCCCACAAAAGACAACAAAAGAAATAAGGGAGGGGGGAAAGGAATTATAAAACAAAAACAGCCCCTTGCCACCTCAATGCGTCTTGCTTTGTGGTGTATTGTTTTGCTAAAGGAAGTCCCAATGCTTCCATACACTGTGCTTCTGATTATTTTCCATAGGGATAGAGCCATGACATTGGGATTTAAGGCACCTTTCCTTTCTGATCACAGAAAGCTTGATACATAGCATATAGCATATTTTGTGGTAGAAATTAAAGCCCAAACACTACAGCGATTACAGTAACGTAGACTACAGACTCCTTAACATTATGAAGAAATGAAAATGATCCATACTTAAAGACATTTAAAAAGTCAAATAACAGGGGAGGGGAAGTGCACATTTATGCATAGCCTAATGTCTTTCTCTTACTAGCTTTTCTTCGGGATTCTTCGCCTACAATGCCAAACTTTTAAAGTTAGCATTTTGGAGGAGACCAGGCGCTTTGGAAATGTCTTGTTAAAGCTAAATGTCACTTCATCCAAAAATGAAAATTCGAGATGCCACTGATGGCATGGACATGGGATCTTTGGAGGGGATGTGGCAGAGGAAGGTCAGTGGGCGCAGTGTGGTAAGAGGGGGCAGGTCCTGGGAGTTGGGTAGCTGGGATGAAATATTTTTTCCTTTTACTTCCCTGATTAGGCATTCAGGCTGCCAGGGCTTTTGGGCCCAGGCCTCATTTTACGATGGTTTACTGCTTCTTCCTCTTCTTGCATCCTGACCTCCTGGGTCTTGGCTTTCAGCCCATCTCAAAGAAATTATAGACTGGATCTTTTTGGAATTTTATTTGGAAACCTGTTTTCCCCCTTTTCTTGGTAGTTTTAATTTATAAAAAAGGCAAAACTAACGGGAATGAAAATGACATTGTCAAACTGGACCATTCTCTTAACATGCAGTTGTGCTGGCCCACACTGTCCCACGGCCCACTGGGAGATGCAGCTGAGCAATGTTAGAATTCTGGTTTCCCCACTTAGCCAGCTAGGACAGGAGCCTTGCCTTGGTGGTCATTGGGCTTCCTTAATGTCAAGGCCCCAGTGAAACCACAGCAGGAGAATCACAGGGATTTCCAAATGTGAGCTTCTCTGGGTAGGTGCCCTGGTATATGAAGACACAAATCCTCAGCATAGTTCCACTTCCCATCACAACACTCTGGCTACCAGTGGGTGGACCCAGCCCCAACCAGCAGCCCTAGGAGCTGGCTATCTTTGACACTAAACAGAAACTAGAAAGTTCTTTTGGAAAGAAAACAAGACCTGGCAGGCAGGCTGGAGAAAAATCCTATGTCCTTTCCTGTCCTTAAGATACTTGGTGATTGCAAAAGAGAGTTCAGAGGCCAAAGTCATGAACCCAGTGCCAGAAACATGAGACATGGATAGCTATGGAGTTCCTGGGGAAGCATGATCATGTGACGTGGCTGTCTGGGGCAGCCAGGGCAATGGGGATGGCTGAGATGGATCTCAACAGCTGTGCAGGAATGTGAAGGATACAAAGGCAGAGCAAAGACAAGGTCTTCTGAGGCCTGAGATCACCCCTGCCTGCAAAGGCAACAGCTGCAGGAACCTCAGAAACAGGTGAGTGCCAAGAGGAAAAGCCATATGCCTTACAGGGCCCAGCCATTCAGCCACGCAGTGCTCACTAAAGAGGAAAAAATCCTGAGCACCAGGCTGAGATGCTTAGGTCTGCCATGCTTCAAGTTCTTTCATGCCCAGCCCACTTGGTCTTGAGGGGGTGACATCAAGTGGAGACCACAGGTGAGGTAGAAGGGGACAAATGAGGAGCGTGAAGGTGAAGGGGGAACATCCAGGAAGGGACAGGGGCATCCCAGCAGTGAGAGTATTTCCAGCCTAAAGTACTGTAGCTAAGAGCTCAGCACGCTCACCATAAACCCCTGGCCTCCATGTTCTTTCCCCTGCACAACTGGCTTGCAGGAGGCTGGCCTTGGAATGACTAAAGGCAGATGCTTATTTCTATAGGCGCCTATCACAGTGCATTTAAGGCAAACGCTCAAGCTATAGTCAGTGACCAACTCTATTTCACTTTATGCTAATTCCAGAAGGACACGTGTAGATTTCCCTGGCTCCTCTATGTCCCAGGGAGATCTGTTTTTGTAGAAGCAGAGGAATGAATGCCATTGCATAGAATGTCCAGAGCTCCTTGATCATCTCAGCATGAAAGGACACGAGTTCCAGAGGAACATAGGCACCCAGTCCAGCTGTAGCAGGGAAGGCACCTGCCCATGACTGAGCTCACTGGTGACTTTAGTCCCCATGTGAAGGCAGGCCCATGACATGGTCCAGAGCTTTTCCTCCAGGTCACACACAACCTACCCCTTGCTTGGTTTGTTCATGAGCAGCACCACAAACTTGGCCCTGGCCAGGAGGCACACAGGGTATGAGTATGGGTCATGTGGATCTACAGAGTGCTGGAGTCAGGGAAGGTTTCTCCTGGCCATGGCAAGAGCATAGGAAAGCACTAATTCCTAAATTAGCAATGTGCCTGGCCCACCAACCAGAGCTGATCATCCACATCAGACAGGTTTTTACATAGGGAAAAAACACAGAGACTGACGGGAAGGAAGCCAGGCAGGCAGGTATTTGTGCTTCAGAGGCACAAGGAGCTAGCTGTTCTAGGGAGGTTGAGAGCTGCCATCTTTTGTCTTGCTTTCCCAGAGCAGCATGCTTGCCAGTAGTCTTGTGAGTCATGATCTCGGCATTTCTTGGAGATTTCTTCTAAGCCTGCATCCCAGGGTACCTGCCCCAGGATGGGACCAGATGCCACCTTATGTCACACTGTTCCTCAGGTAGGCTGGTTAGAATAACTGAGTTCAGTTAAGTGGCTGTACAACCCTTCCTAAAGGAGATAAGTCTGGTGGAACCAAATCAGATATCCTGACTAATCCAAAAGTTCCAGAGGGAGGTAACCTGGGAGCCAGGTTGGGTTGGAAGTGAGGAGACAGGGGTCTAAGACAGAATCCACACATCTCAAATACCACAGGGGGATTTGGGAGGGAAACAAGGGTCAGGCGGCCAGATGCAAACACTGATTTGATGCTGGGCCCCCACTTAGTCAGCTAAGTAATGGCAGAAACCTCCAGTTATGAATGCTGCCTCCAATTAACAAAAAAGAAGCCATTTAAAATGGTATAATGGAGATTGTAATTAAGTGTTAGTGTTTTATATGGAACCGTTTCCCCTGGGGAGAGGTACAAATCAGCTTTTTAAGCTGACAAAGATTAAAGAGGAAGAGGGTCCGCTGCCTGTGGAGCTGCTATTTGGATGGCCAGCCAGTGGAAAGTCACCACTCAGAGGGGGCGCTGTTCAAGGCACTTGAATATTGCTTATCAAGATGAAAGATGAACCCTTAGACTCAAACTGAGGGGCCTGATTAGAAGGGGGCTGCTCCCCCTCCACAGATTTGTTATTTAGTGGCAGATCTTAGAAGTACTACAGTGTTAGCTTAACACAAAAGATCATAAGGTTAGGATCTCAATAAAAACAAATAAATAATAAAGAAAAAATACAAAACAGATCTGTTCGCAAGCAAAATCTAACCAATTGATTGTATCGAGCACCCAGATGTAAGTCTGGCAGAAAAGACAGAATAAGGGTGGAAATCAACAATGACCCAGTTCAAAAGTAAAGAAACACAAAACAAAAAATGACTCAATTGCTGGGAAGAGCCAAAGTGGCTGTGGTAAGACTGTTACCATTTGGCCACGAGGACAGACAAATCTAGACTTTCCAATTTCCTCAGATTTAACACCTTGGTAAGTAACAGTCATGCCTTTGAAACAAAAACATTAGCCTAACAGTTAATTCCCTGCTTCTCATTCTAATGAAAATTGGTAGAGGTTCACCACATATGACGACAAAGTTCCCTTGAGGTTTTGTGGAGACAACACCACAGTACCATCAGTGGCTCTGCCTCTCTCACTGTCCTAAGGGTCCCTGGCATGAACTTGCTCTTCTCTTAGGGCACCTGCAGCCAGCGGATGTTAATCCGCTTCCCCTTAAGCTTCTCCACGGTGGATTCTCTTCCTACTGAACCAAGATGTCAAGTTCAGAAATGATGCAACCATCCAAAGAGGAACAAAGGGCTTGCCTCCCAGCCTCCTAGAGCCTTCTGAGAACTTCTTATTCATGAAAAGGCATTGTCTTTAGTGTAGTGACTCTTAAGTTTGTGAAAACTTGAACTAAGTGCTGCAGTTGCAGGTTAAAAAGACTGTAAATGAAATACATAATTTCTAAAACATCATGCAAGAAATGTGGTTTCACATCTTACAGTCAAAGTCCTACAAGTTAAGTAATAACAAGCACACTGAGGTGTAATAGCGGGAGCATACCTTTAAAATTAGAACTCCCTCCCACCCCCCCAAATCAAAAAAGTAATATTAATTAAACTTAAGAAATAATGAATGCACCATTAAAATGTCATCCAAAGATGTTGACCTAAGACAAAGGTTTCAATGATACACAATACGGTCAAAAGTTTTCAATCAGTAATATACAGTATGACAACTACATCTTGTAAATTATACCCAATACTGCCGGCAGTCTATCCCTCTAAAGAATATTTGCCCCTTTCATCCCTTCCTAACAATCAGATAATAAAATACAGCACCTATAAATAAGCAAAAAAAAAAAAATATATATACCGAAATCATCTATTGTTAGTTTAAAGATATGGCAATAAAGGAGTCTAAATTAGCAAACTTGTAGAAGCCATAACTGATAAAACAGCTTATTGAAAAAGGTGGCAGTAATGCACTCTATGTGTGCACAGGTACTTAAGAAAATACACAGACGTATAAAATTGCACACACACACACGCACGCACACTCTCATCCACCTCTATTCTCACGCATATACACATAGACAACAGGAGGAATCAGAGACAAGTTAGACTTCTGATTTGTACTTGGACTGCCCTAAACTGTGCATAAAAGAATTTCCCAAGAGGTGAAATGAATGAAGGGCTAATGGTCTGGTCTGGAACTGAAGAGCGTTCAACGTTTCGGTGAGTTTGGGCCGTCTCTACAGGGGTGGGAGTGGGGCCCAGACTGCCACGTCCTCTCTTCTGGAGGGAAGGAAGCTTCCCAAGAGTTCGACAGGGTCATCAGTGCTTATGGTGGGGAAGGGGAAGAGGGAGTGCGCATGCGCACAGACCTGCCTGCCCAGGCCCAGGGAGCATCTTCCCCCCGGTGGTGGCGGGGGGGCTCAGTCCGTCAGACGCCCAGGAAGAGGGGTGTGAGGTGAGGTGCCTTCTGTGCCAAGGAAAGATGGGGCGGGGGCCGTTGTGCCCCAGGACTGCCTGCTGCGACCTTGCCAACCTACTCTTTCCTGTCTTTCAATGCTCGCACATGCGTGGACGCACGAACACAGAGGGAGACACCATAAATTAAACAAAATGAACGGGTACATGCTACAGTTCTAACTTGTCTCCTAAACCTCCGAGATATGAGGTCTGATCAGCGTGCTCTGCGGTTAGAGGTTAAAAAGCAGATTATAAAATACCTAGATTCGGATCTTTTCTTTTTGTCCTGATTTGGCCTAGAATGGAGTGTATTAAACAAACCCTGGGCAGCAAAAGCCCCGGGTCAGTTAAAGCTATGGATCAATGTGCACTACATGTCAGGATTCTATTCACATACAAGAAAACACTACATCAGCTACCACAAAAATCAGATAAGTTTCCTGATGTGACTTTTTTTTGTTAAAAAATATGCGGAGTAAATGCGTTTTTACTTTACTTCAAAGTTTCAAACGAGAAGATTCTTTTCTTGAAAATATTTAGGAATCCAAACTAGTGTGTTTAGAGTCGGTTTGACTGTGCAATCTCTTAGTGGCAACTGAACAGCTACAAAAACTTTCTTTTTAAATTTTTTTTTTCTGAAAAATCCCCCCTCCCCCCTTTTTCCTGGTTTAAGAAGATAATAGTGTATTATCGCTCTGAAGCCATTAGATGGCAGATAAAAAGCCCCCTTTTAATATGTGGGTTTGATTTTCTTTTCTTTTTTTTAAAGCCCACACGAAAGAGGAGGGCACAAGGCAAAAGCTGTAAGAGTTATTCCAGAACCTGTGGAAATCACTTCGGGCAATTAAAAACAAAAAAACAAAAAACACTTCAGGGTACAAAAAAGCTGGACTACACATTTTCCGTTTTCTTCCTTGAAAACACGACATAGATTGGGCTTAATGCTCCTTTGTTTTCTATATGCACCTTGGCCTATGGCGATTTTGCCCTGTGGCCCGCAGGGCTAAGTGCGCAACGCAGGGGCTCGGGCCTGGGCCTAGGGGG
>NW_022900929.1:17335386-17350907 GCF_012274545.1 Fukomys damarensis | reverse complement strand
TTCTTCAATGAACAGTTCCCTGCGGATCCGAGACCTGCGGGCGACAGAGGCGGGCAGGCGTAAGGCTCTTGCAGTGCACGACCAGCCTTTCCCGGTACCCAGCCCCTGCCTGCTTCCCACGGGGCATCTGGTCTCTGGGTCCCTGTCCATCAGCACTGGCCACGTTGGTTAGGGTTGGGGTGTTTGCCACCCCTTCCTCTCCACCAAGTAAAAGATGGTATTGAATGTGTAAATTAAAAAAGAATGATTACAGTGAAAGACACATTGCTGTAAGTCCTTCCTCCAAATGCCCCCCTCATCCCATCCCATCGTTCTTGCCACTGTTTGAAGCAGTTCTGGAAGTTCCTTCATGTCTTTAGTTTTGCTATCATGGCTGCCTCAATACCCCGAATTGATTCAAAATAAAGAATTAAATCCATTGTTTCTTTCATGGTCATTTTGACTTTGGGGAAGAGCCAGAAGTCGCACCATGCCAGATCTCCTGAATAAGGCGGATGAAGACATACCATGATGCTTTTATGAGCCTGCCTTTCTCATGGTGGCACTGGGCAGCAGCATTTAACATGTTTCTGATTACACCTCCTAAAGACTCTCATGAAAGAGGACTTCCAGAACTGCCTCAGAAAGTAGCAAGAATAATGGGGCAAGTGTTTCTGAAGTGAGGGTGTTTTGAGAGAAATTAATGGCAATAATAATTTTTTAAAAATTCACCATATTTTTTGATTATGCCACATACTTAATATCATATTTCCTCATTAACTGCCCTACTGTACCCCCAAATGGACTGTGAAGGGAAGGTCACTTTTAATCTGTGTACCTGGCCTGGTGCTTGGCATATAGTATCATACATGCTGGTTGAATTAATAAACAGAACTGTGTGCTAATCACTGGGCCTTCATCAGGGTTTGCCCCACAAAAAAACAACTATTGGCCAGTGCCTCAGGTAGACGGACATCTTCCACCTCCAACTCTGAGTCATGGAGGGCTGGGAGGTTTCTAGTAGGATTCCACCAAATTGTGTATTTTTGACTAATTCCTTTCTCTGATTAAGACCAGGGAAGAAGGGTCATTGGATCAAGCAGGAAGGAGACCAAGTATATGTTTTAATACATCAAGCAGATTTTAATCCAGCCATGTCCAGCTTTTGGGAAATGTGCTGTGATACTTTGCAGAGATACTGCTATCTACTGCAGGTGTGGAGCACACTCTTCCCTTTCTAGAAAGGAAGCTGCTTCAGAAGGCCCTGGATTTCCAGCTCACAGTACTAGGCTCAACATCTCTCCAGGTATTGCTTTTCAAGGGCTGAGAAAACCTCTGGTAATGTGCACATGTCCGTTCCCTGGCTGACATGGGCAAGTTAGCACCATAAGCCTTCGGGTTAGGTGTGCATAAGAATGCTGTCTGAGGGACGTGCCATCAATAAATGGAATGCTTCTATAAGTCAGGCTCTGTGCTAGCTGTGGGCAGTGTAGAGCCAGGGAGAAGACAGCTGTGGTTTGGTCCAGGTCCACAGAACTCAGGGAGTGGCTGTTAATCTGTTTCATAAGATACTTGCTTCCCATACAGAGTGAGCTTAGAACCTCGTACTAAGATTTTTGAGCTTTGGTTCAGAAAGATGGGGGTCTGAGATTCCTTTTCAAAGTTCCCACGGATAACAAGACTTTCCTCCCTCCCTGGGGCAATCCCAAGAAATGGCAGCACCTATGACCACTCCCTTGTACTGTGCTGGGAGGGTGATCCTGCTCTTGACTGGCTCCAAGCCCTTGGCAATGAAGATGCCAGTGGGGAGAGACCTCAGTCTCACACCCTTGGGAGGTGCAGGCTCACATAGTCAGCCAGTCTCAAACAGAATATGGGCATTTGGGAGCTAGGTGAGTCTGGGTCTGCAATCTGGCTTTACCAACCGGTAGCTGTGCAACTCGGACAAATTAACTTCACCTTTAGAGCTTGAAGTTTCTTATTTGAAAGACATGGAGGACAGGTGTCTTCCTTGCAGAAATGTTATAAAGATTAAATAAAATATTAAATGTGTAACATCAGGCACAAAGTAGACAAGAATAAGTCACTGTCCTTATCCCCAGCTGCTTTCTCAATGAGAGAAAGCTGGCTCCAAGCACTTGGCGGGGGTGGAAGAGACACCATTGGGCCCAGGGCATCAGGCCTGGGCTTCCACCCACCCTTTTCTGTAAAACAGGATCCACACTGAGTGCTAGCTGGGGGATTAAATGAGCTGCTACAGCTGTAATACTCATGGCCCAGTGTCTGGCATATAAGATGTGCTAAGCAGATAGACTCATTCTTTTTAGACTGGATTTGTCTCCATGTTCATGAGAAATACTTTCTATCATCTAGCAGGACGAGGTTCTAGGAGTGGCTCTGGATACTTAAAAAATTACCTAGTTTATTTGGAGCTGGGGATTAAACTTAGGCCCCTGAACAAGCACACACTCTTACCACTGAGCTACCCCCAAGTGATGCGGTGCATGCTTCTCATTTGCCTTGCTTTGTTGCTTGTCAGGTTTGTCTCTAGTTCAGTTCTGCTTGTCTCGTCCCTTGTCCTTGACCGCTTTCCAGTCTCTGCAGTGGCGCTTGTTCTCCCATTTGAATTGGCCCAACTGGCTTTGTTGTGGCTGTGATAGAGGGCCCACCCTTGGCTCATTTGCTCACCGTGGAAGTCCTACTGCTACTTCTCCCTCACCTTCCCTCAGTGTTTTTTGCCAGGGGTGGACAGTTAAATTTGCCTGTGCTAAATGTATAAGAGGTATCTCTATAATGATGGGCTGGCCAGCAGGCAATGGGTATTATTGTGGCTATTAGAGGCCAGCAAGACAAGAGATGGCAGCTGGAAAATGGAAGGGGAGGTGCCCTGGCCAGAAGGCAGAGGGGGACCTGTGAGAAGGCGCCCCAGCAGGCAGGGGTGTGGTCTGGAGATTCTCTGTGAAAGTGGCAGCCTGTGTCTAGATCCTCAGAGCTCTGTGTGCTTCTGTGTGACAGTGTGCCACACTACTTGTATGAAGGTGCATAATTTGCAGCACATGTTTTAATGCATCTCTGTCACTACAGAGTGATAAGGGACTGCCTGGTGCCTGGCCAGAAGGCATTCTGGCGAACCTGGCCCCCATTCACTCTCCTTCATTCACTTTCTTTTTTCTTTTCTTTTTTTGTTTTTTTGAGACAAGGTCTCACTATGTAGTTGAGACTGACCTGGAGCTCACTATGTAGCCCGGGCTGGTCTCAAACTCACAGCGATCCTTCTGCCTCAGCCTCCCGAGTGCTGGAAATATAGGCATGTGCCACCACACCCAGCTCTCCTTCATTCACTTTCTACTGTGATGTGTCCTTCCAGGGACAGGGCCTCTGATCCTAAACTTTAGCTTCCCTCTGTTTGTTGATGTGGGATAAATGAATGAGCTGGTGTGCCCAGCTCCTGTGCCCTGCAGGGCAAGGCTCCTAGATAGCCAGTACTACCTTGATGGAGCACTCTGCCTGTGTCAAGTCCCCTTAAACCTTACACTAAGCTGCCATTGCTTAATTCAGCCTTTATGGGCAGTGAGGATGTAGTCTGACACCCATCTAACATTTAAACTTTTCCTCACTTCTTCAGAATCTGGGGAGTCCCAGCAGAACTTGCATATGGGAAGAGCCTGGTAAGAGACACAAGATCCTTCCTTAGGCCCTTAACTATCTGTGGTCTTCTGTGACACTTATTAGAGGTGAGCAGTTGTGAGGGCCTCCACCTGCAGTGGCCAAAAGTGTGCCACCTGTGGGTTAACTAGGAGTGCTTTCTACAGTTTTAATTTGGCATTAATTTGGAAACTGCTCCTACTGGAATACTTGGATTCTTGGTTGCCAACAGTAGAGAGTTTGGCTACAGCTGAGACTAATGATTCAGCACCCTTTAGTGGATTCCCGTGCTCTCTTCCAAACCTTTCCTCCCAGCCTACTCTGCTGCATTGGAGGGCACTGCCCTATGTAGGCGACGTGCTCAAGCCCTCTGTGTTTTATGTCTTCCCCTACAGGATGAAGATGCCACAGTACCCCTCATGGAGTGGTAAGGAGTGAGTGATGTGAAGTTGGTTAAATCACTTAATCTAGTAGCTGCTCAATGAATCTTTGTTAACTCATTAACTTTCCCAAAAGAAAGGCTCTTAAATAATTTAATTAAAAAGTATTCAAACTACTATAGAAACCAATAGTATAAAAGACCCTGAGAATGCATCACAAGATTACTATGGAACAAGTGTTGAGCCACCGATGTCTGTAAGCTCCCTAATGAAAGTGTAGCCAAGAGGTGATTTCTGGACTGGATTGGTGTGGCAGATGTGGACTGTTGCTAACTACCTGACACTGGGAATAGATCTGGCCCTACACCTCTAGAGTTAGAAACTCCGAAGAGGGACTCCGACTACCTGGCCACCCAAGAGCCCTCAGCTGCCTCGAGTGTTGAGGCCAAGTCTACAGCATTGTTCCCAAGCACTGTGCATGGCCGCTGTTCCTGGGTGGCCCAGCCTGCTCTTAGGGCAGGGGGCTCTAGGTAGTGGCAGGGTCGCACCTGTAGTTATGGAACCAGTTGATGACGGTGCTGGTCTTCAAGTTGAGCTGGGTGGCGAGCTCCTCGATGGTTTTTGGGGACGGGTATGGCTTCTGTTGATAGGCTCGCTTCAGGGCTTCCTTTTCCTCGGGGGCCAGCACCACGCGGGGTTTCTTTAGCTGGTGTTGCGGCTGTGGGCTGGCGCCCTGGCTGTAGTCAATGCCCACGGGCGGGGGCTCACAAGGCTGGCTGTCACTGACTGAGCTGTGCCTCCGCTTCATGTAGGCTGTGGAAGGGAGATGGCAGGGTGAAGTCAATGCCATGCTGGGAAGTAGCACAAAGCCCTAGTCCCCCAAACACAGTAGTGTGTTGGCAGTCTACAGTTATATTTGTTCTTTATTTTTGAAGCACTGGGGATTGAATGTAGGGCCTTTTCACTGAGCTACATCTCTAGCCCTTTTTCTTTTTTAAAATAAGGTCTTGCTAAATCACTGAGGTGCCCAGAAGGGGCTCAAACTTGTAATCCTCCTGCCTCAGCCTCCCAGAGTGCTGGGATTATAGGTGTATGTCACCATGTCTGGCTTTAAAGTTACATTTGCAAAGGGCATTTTAAAATACTTGCATTTAGGTGTCATGGTGTACGCCTGCAATTCCAGCACTTGGGAGGTTGAAGGGGAGCGATCAGAGTTCAAGGGCAGTCTCGGCTATAAAACATGGCCCTGTCTCAAAAAAAAAAAAAAAAAAAAAAACCCCCAAAAACAAAACCAAAAAAAAAAAAAATAAAAAAAAAAAAAAAAAAAAAAAATCCCCTAAAACCAAACCAAACCAAAAAACACTTGCACTAGAACCCTGCGGTCACCAGTGCAGACACACTGAGACTCTGCTTGATGTCACATGTGGGTGCTGCTCCTGCAGAGCTTGACATTCAGTGTGGGTTAAGAAAAACAAGCACAGCATGTCCCATGGGGAGGCAAATGCAGGGTTCTGTGGAGGGACCCTGAAGGAGAACCTGGACCTGGCCTGGGGTGGAGCCTGAAGGGGCTGACCAGAAGAGAAGATGCTCAGAGTATGTCTTCACAGACAGAGGGGTTAACCAGAAGACATAAGCCCTAAGACAGAAGAGGGCAGGGGCCGCAGTACGAGTGTGTAAAAAGAGGTGGGAAAGAGCATGTCTGTATTCATGAGTGTGCAGAGGATGGCAGATGTGGGAGCAGCTATGGGCCACAGGTAGAAATGAAAAAAGCTTGACCAAGGAGCTCAGAAGAATGGTCTGGGCCAGGCAGAAGAACAGAAAATGCAGCCACAGTCATGACATAGTTAAGAAGGAGATGGGCCAAAATGGAGCCCCGGCAAGCACACCACACAGAAGCTGTGAAAGCCACAGAGGGACAGGAGGAAACCTAGGGGGAAATGGTGTTCCAAAAGGGACAAGGGGACCTTGAGGAAGGGATGGTCATCAGTGTCAATAGCTGCAGAAATGGGCAGGGGCCCCAGGATGACCTTTAGGATCTAGTGACCAGGGCAGAACTGAAGACTTGGGCATCTTGGTGAGCCGATGTGGTACTGTGGGAACAAAAGCTGAATAATTTATGGGAGAGGAGAAGCCAAGGTCATGGGCATGAATTACGTTGAGAGGTCAGATCCTTAAAGAAAAGTATTAGACAGGATGGCTTCTGGGGGGAAATTCAGGGCAGAGAAGAATATATTTTATTTTTTCTTTTTTGCAGTACTGGGGGTTGAACCCAAGGTCTTCACACTAAGCTACTTTTTTTTTTTTTTTTTTTTTAAATTTGAGGCAGGATCTAAGTTGCTAAGCCACCCAGGCTGGGCTAAAACTTACAATCCTCCTACTCAGCTTCCCAGAGTGCTGGTATTTGCCACCATGGCTAGCTAAGTATGAGTATTTAAAGGCAAGAGTGAGCAGAGACTGTCTCTAGGCTGAGGGGAGAGAGATGGCAGGGAAAAGGCTGGTGACACTGGTGTACAAGCTGCGAGGAGGGATGTGAAGATGGGTCCTGAGTGGGAGTGGGCTAGGGGGATGGAGGCAGGACTGCCACCTCCCCTGTCTTTCTGATGCAGACGCAGAAGGCGGGAAGAAGGAATCTGAGGAGAGGAGTCCTGGGATATGATGTGGACTGGCGAGCAGTAGCAGGGGCCCCACAGAAGCTGGAGGTACCAAATGGAGGTGGCACAAAGCCCAGGGAAATTGCCTAGTAGGATTCAGGAATCCTGGAGGATGGGTGAGGAATGGCTGGGGCATGGGTCTGTCTAGGGTGCGCAGGGGAGGAGTGTGAAGATGTGGGAAAAAGGAGCACCGTGTCCAGAGAGGATGAAGGTGTGGCTGTGGAGAGGGGGTGCTGGGAAAGGAAGTATCGGCAAAGAGAGTAGGCAGGGGGTTAGAGTATGTGGGCCAAAGGCTGCTGAGGTCTGGGTGCCATCAAGGGCCTGGGACCGTCCTGGGAAAGGTGGAACGAAGAGAGATGCCAAGGCAGGATGGTCAGGGAACTGGGCACCCCAGTTTAAGATCTGGGTGGTAAGGTAGTTTGGGGTGATAGCCAGGTTCAAAGAATAGAACTCTCAGACCAAGTGCTGGATGGTTCTGTCAGGTCTTCTGGCGTAGGCAGGGACAGAGGGTGGTGTGGAAGAAGTGATCCCTGGCCGCGAATCATGGAGGCGGGAAGGGACTTGATGAAGTTGAGCCTGCTGGGACCACTTCCAGGCAGTGTGGTGCTCCCCAGGGAGAAGAGGCTGGGCTGTAGGAGACACGAGGCCTGCCTGGAGGCAGAGGAGGGACCGCAGGGGAGGAAAAGGACGAGGTGGTAGAGATGTGAAAAGGGCACGGGGTAACGGGGGAGTGTGCAGCCTGAGGACACAGGCAGGCACTGGAGCTGGGAACTGCTGGAACTCAGGTTGTAGGGTGCATTCTCACTGCCCACCAAGTCCAAAGCCACACGCTGCTTTCACAGAGGAACATTGCTCATTGCAATTCCTGATGGACTGAGTTGGGAATATGGTCTAAAACTCCTTACCAGTTCTTTTGAGAGACGATATGAAACAGTGATGTGAAGGTATGAACGGTGTGTTCAAGTTCAGTGGGCAGGAGGCATGAAGAGCCACTAGTGTCACTGTCAGATACTGACCAGCTGGTCCCGGGTCATGCCCTGGGAGGCTCTGGGCCCTCACCCCAGGCTTCATCTGGGATTACTCATGGGTAAATGAGGAGACTGAGGTCTGCCCTGCCCTATCCTGGCCACACTGAGCCTCAACGTGGGAACAGCTCCACCAAGTGTCCCTGGGAGCCACAGTGAGTTGGTGGACACACACTCAGATCCCCAGTCAATGTGAGGGAGCAGACTGGATTGCAAGGGCCAACCCTGGGCTGCTGAGACAGCCGCAGTACTGTGTGCGTGTGATTGTGAATGGACATGTGCTGTCGAATGTATGGACAGGTGGATTCAAGGGCCATCTTGTGACGGGAACAGAAAAGCAGGTGGCAGAGTACAGTAGAGAAAAAGGTTTATAGGAAAGAAAAAGATGAAGAAAATAAATTTAGAGTTTACAGGAGAAACCAAAGCTTTATGGAAGAGAAGGAAGCATATAAATTATAGAGCCTTGTTCCCTTGCCACAGAATTTTAAATTGGGGTTAGACTGGGGGCATGATTTATTTTGAAGGATCAAATTAATAACTTATTTACTGAGGTCTTATCAGACTGAGTACGTTCTTTCTAATCCTTATGACCTGGAGAAGTTGGTATTTTTATTCTCATTTTTAAGGGCAAGAATTTAGGGTACAGAGTTAACTCACTTGCCATTTTATTCTTATGACTAGGAAACAGTCAAGAAGGTGAATCTCCCCCACAGAAAATGAATATGGCCTACAGTATGGACTGCCCGGCGACTGAGACCCTCCTTCCCACCGGGTCTGGCCAGGAGCTGAAGGAAGGACTGGACTCCAGCCCCTGCTGTGTGATTGAAGGGGCTCACAAAGGCTTCTCTAGTGGCTGGAGGGGAGGACAGCAGTGCTCTGGCACCTGGGATACTGGGAGGCCTGGCCCTACAGAGACAGTGACTCTTTTCTAACACAAGATGGCGCCCAGAGTCCATGTGGAAGGAAGTGCAGAGGCCTGGAAAGTCCCTGCGGACCTGTCTGGGGACAGAAGTCCTTTTTCAGTGGTCCTGGATGAGAAACACATGGGACAGCGAGGTTAGGGCTCTCTGAAACCCTGATGTCAGAAGGGATGGGGATGCTCAGGAGGGGACTGGATGCTCCCTGGCACAGAGAGCGGCCACCCAAGTATATTGTGGTGAACACTGCCTCCATGGGGGACTGTGATATTGTTTGAAACTCAGCAATGGCTAGACTGGGTTCTTGGGTACCATTTTCCCTACTTCTTCTTCTTTTTTTTTTGCTTTTTTTGAGACAGGGTCTCACTATGTAGTTGAGATTGACCTGGAACTCACTATGTAGCCCAGGTTGGTCTTGAACTCAGAGCGATCCTCCTGCCTCATCCTCCCAAGTGCTAGGATTACAGGTGTGAGCCACCACGCCCGGCCCTACTTCTTGAAACTTCCCACAATAAGTAGAAAAGTTAGGGAGTGACACGGATCTAGGCCTTTGAAGCTTGTGATGCTGCATGGAGCTTCCCAAGGGGCTGTAGCCTATGTCAGGGCCTTAGTGCACCAATCTTGGAGAGGCCAGAGCTTGGCAGAGGGCCTGGATGAGTGGAAGCCACCACCTGGGCCTCTCATGAGTGGGCAGCAGTGGTGCCCTGGGTTCCTTCTATGGCAGGCTCTCAGCATATGTAAGAGCACAGTGGTGCCACTGGGTGTGGTGGCACACGCCTGTAATCCCCGCACTCGGGAGGCTGAGGGAGGAGGGTTGCTCTGAGTTTGAGACCAGCCTGGGCTACATAGTGAGTTCCAGGTCAGTCTCAACTATACAGTGAGATCCTGTCTCAAAAAACCAAAAAAACAAATAAACAACAACAACAAAAAAGAGCACAGTGCTGCCAAGTGGCCCTTCAGGGAATACCTACTCCGCTCATGCCAGCTTCAGGTCAGTTTCTAAGACCTAGCGCATCTTTACTGGATGCTGGCATCTACACTGCCTAAAGCAATGTGAGGTATCAGCACACTGCCTGGTAAACAGGAAGCTGGGAGAGCCAAGTCTCTTGTAAGAGGCCGAGGCTAGGGAGCAGGCATTGGGGACTCCAGCAATGCGACTCTGGCCCTTTCCCTGCTTGGGTGAGAACAGTGTGCTTGGCTAGACTCTCCTAGTGAATGAGGGGCCATAACCAGGGCTCTGACCCACTAGCACAGGCTTTGCATAAGCTGCTCAGGGAGGGTGGGCATGGCTGCTGGGAGCCTCCACTCCTAAGGGATTCGGATTTAGCTGCCCAGTGGGCTCACAGTACTGTGGGTGATGGTGGGACTGGGGGACCATGCGACCTAAGAGACACAGCTCTCCTCCTCCAAGCTGCTTCCCCTTTGGACTTTTCCCTGTGCTGTGGCTGAGAGGGTGCGGAAAGGATGCCAGCTGCATTCGAGAACACACTCAGGTACCTGTGCAGTTTCTCTCCTAATAAGGCTGGCTCCCCAGAGGCCAGAAACTAATGGAAGGGGGCTCTCTTCTGGCAGCAATGTGCTTGCTGCTTTTCAGGCTGGGTGACCCTACGGGAGGCCCCTAACTTCTCTGAACCCGAGTTTCCTGATCTGCTAAATGCATTTCTTAATGAGCTCTCCAGCAATGCCGTCATGTGTACCTGTGCCATAAATGCTGTGACACCCACCCACACAGCAGAGAATGACAAACGAGCTACCACCACCCTGCTCTGCCTGTAGTGCTATGATGAATCTTCCCAGGTCTCTCAGGTCTGCATCAGCTGGTGAATGTCCAAGACCTTTGCCTCATGGTGACTTAGTGAGGGATCAGTGTCCTCAAAGAAAATGGTTGGTCTGTGAGCTTGGAGGCCCACTGCTGCGTGCAGGGCATACACTTACCTTTCTTCTCCATCCGCTTCATGTCCATCAGCTTCTCCACGTTGTTGGGGTCATTGAGCCACACTTGCATCCGGACAAAGGGCTCCCGTCCCTTTAGGCTGAGCTTATGCCAGGGCTTTGGGCGGGCAAGGAGGTCGGACACAGAACCTTGGGTGAGCCCTAGGATGGTCTCCCCAAACAAGCGCTGACCTAGGGGGAGAAAGAACCGAGAAAGAGTCATTGAGAGGCAGGGATCTGAGAGGATAAATGCATATCAAGGTTAAAAATCAGACACAGAGCCGGGCGTGGTGGCACATGCCTGTAATCCCAGCACTCAGGAGGCTGAGGCAGGAGGATCGGTGTTGAGAGGATAAATGCATATCAAGGTTAAAAATCAGACACAGAGCCGGGCGTGGTGGCACATGCCTGTAATCCCAGCACTCAGGAGTGTGAGGCAGGAGGATCGCTGTGAGTTTGAGACCAGCCTGGGCTACGTAGTGAGTTCCAGGTCAGTCTCAACTACACAGTGAGACCCTGTCTCAAAAAACAACAAAAAAACCCAACCAACCAAACAAAACAACAACAAAAAAAATCAGATACAGGTCTGTAGTCCCAGCACTTTGGAAGGCTGAAGCAGGAGGATCCCATGTTCGAGCCCAGCCTGGGGAACTTAGCAGCTTAATGAGATTCTGTTTTAAAAAAAACCCTCTAAAAACAAAATGCAAAATACACTCATACACAGGGCTGGAATAGCCCAGGATCTTTCAGTAGAGGCCTGTCTCAGAGCAAGCTTTTTATAGAAACATTTCTTGTTTTTTTCAGTGCTGAGGAATGAACCCAGGACCTACTTACTATACACTAGCCAGGTGCTATACCACTGAGCCACATCCCAACCCTGAAATACTTCTTTAGCCAGACTTTTAGCTGCTCACTGGCAAGGCACATATGAAACACATTTCAGTTTTGTCAGAAAAGCCTCTGAGAGCTAGCAGAACCCAGCTTGGACACCACCTGTACCTCTTCTCAGAGGCAATTCCATCCCTAAATAAAGGCCTGGGGGTAAAGTAGAATGTGGAGACTTCTCTGGGCAGCCCCTAACCAGAGGCTGTCTGTGGTCTTTTCATGAGGAGCAAGGCTGCTGGTCTTGCTCGGAAAACAGGGCACCTGACCCAGGGTCACAGTGGGAAAGAGGAGGTGACTGCTTCCTGCTCTGTTGTTGAAAGGAGGCCATTTCCAATTCGAGCTGCTCCTGTAGTCTTCGCTGCCTTTGCTGAGTGCAGATCTGAGTGGATCAAATCCCTACCCCTTTCTTGGGTATCCTTTCTTCTCCCAGGCAGGGCAAGCAGCCTGCTTCCTGGGCTGATTAGAGGGCACTGGACTGTGAGGAGCACGGCAGTACTATGCCTGTAATGCTCATCAGGGGCTTAAAAGAAAGGCTTGTTTCTCTGGCAGCCACTGTGCTGCAGGTGAAGAGGGCCACTGCTTTTAAAGCTACAAGCTAGAATCTGTGATGACCCAAATGACCTGATGGAAGAGCTTGAATGAATAGGGCTTATTAAGTGGAAACAGAGACTGGGACCAGAGAGGCCAGTGTTTAGGCCTATGAGGTGTCCAGAGCATGGTGTCCTGGGGCACAGAGAGCCAACTTCCTGAAGCAGGAAGGAATATGTGAAATGCATGTGTGAAATGAAAACATCCACCTGGTCTCTGAGAGAACACAGAAGAAAATATCATAAATAAAATGCGGGCCTCTTAAGTCAAAGTTTACTTTGTGGGACGTTTGCTGCTTCCAATTTGAGACAGTAAAATTTTTTTTCTTTTTCTTAAGTGAGTTATTTTAACAAATTTACAGGGGCTGAGGGTGCAGCTAAGTGGCTGGGTGCTTGCCTGACATGTGTAAGGCCCTGGGTTCCTTCCAAGCAAGGACAAAAAAACTAAGGAACAAATAGGGCCAGGGATTTAGCTCAGTGGTTCTGCTGCCTGCCTTGCAAGCATAAAGACCCAAGTTCGATCCCCGGTACCAAAAAACAACAACAGAAAAAACAAACTAAGGAACAAATAAACAAAAAAGCATTTGGTGATTTTGTAAACATGTGGCTTCTCTGTTTTTTAAACTTTACTTTAGCTTACAAACATCCTAAGTCCTTTTTGTGTTTTGTTGTAGCTGTTTTAAATAAATTTCACCAATTCTATGTGAACTAATCTCTTTCAATCCCAAGGAGCCTACTTTTTCAGGAGAGCCATGTAAATGAACAGCTAGTTACTATTTAGCTGGCCTCCCTGGTTGTGCAAAGGGGAGAAAAAAAAAATCAAGCAATTATTCTTGGAAATTATTTGTATTACTAAGAGGTTTCCTAGCCATGGCTGTCAATTGTTTTTGGGTCACGGATGTGTTTGAAAAACTGAAGAGAGCTACAGACCTTTACTGGATAAAATGTGCACATATACAGACTCTGCTTGTCATGTAAGGGATGGAGCTGCACACACTCCATGAAGGCGCCGAGACCCCAGGTGGAGGGAAGGAAACCCTGCTAATTCAGCTGTGAGGTAGCCCCTCTGTGCCCGTAACTCCACCACTGCCCCCGTGGGAAGATGGCTACTTTCCCTACCTACGCAGCTAAGGCCATTTAGAGCAACCACAGGGTTGCTTCTGACCATTGTGTCCAAGTGATTTGCTGTGGGGCTTTCCCGTAAGTTCCTTCTCCAAAAGGAGGCAACTGTTTGGTGAGAAAAATCTTATGCTCAGTCTTTGCAGTGTCTGAAAATTCTACAGGCCAGTGGAATATGGCCCTGGCCACATATAACCAGTGTAAATGAACCTCCAGCCAAGGTGGGGACATGGACGGCAATGTGGAGGAGTATGTTTCAGTTTATTTACAATCTCCCGTGAACTTGCAATGTAGGGGTTTTAAAATGAGAATTTCCTTCAGCTGTTCTCAGTTGAATGTTGACATGGAATGATGCTTCTTATCTAGGAGCAGGCAGTGATACTATCTGTACCAGGCCTACTTCTCCATACTTGAGACAAGGCTGTGAAGGAGGGGATGACTTGAGTCTAGGAATCCCTGCACATTTCTATAACCAGTGAACATATGGCATTTGGACCATGTTCTACAGTAACACCTCCATTTTCTTTCTTTGTGTGTGTGTGGTTCTGGGAACTGAACCCAGGGCTTCTGTACTGAACCATATCCCCAGCCCCTTTTAAATTTTGAGACAGGGTCTTATTAAGTTGCTCAGGCTGGGCTCAAGCTTGAAATCCTCCTGCCTCAGCCTCCCAGAGTACTGTGATTACAGGTGTGTGCCACCACACACATTTTCATTTTATGAATTAATTAAAAATGTTCTTGGGCCGGGGATTTAGCTCAGTGGTGCTGCTGCCTGCCTTGCAAGCACAAGATCCTGAGTTTGACCCCTGGTACCACTATCACCAACAAAAAAGTGCCTTGCAAGTGCAAGGTTCTGAGTTCGATCCCCAGTACAAACAAACAAACAAACAAAAACCCACAAAACCCTCAAACAAACAAAAAAATTCTCGGTTGGTGGTCTTTTTTTTTTTTTTTTTTGTGCTGTTTTGGACAATGGACTAAGTGAAGTGTACGGAGGGGAGGCGTCAGTCACATGAAGTGGGACTGACCCAGGCTTTAGGTCACCAGGCAGATTTTATGGGAAGTCAGCTATTCCCTTCTCTTCTTACTTCCTGGGAAGGACAACAGACACATCAGGCCCCCTGGAGAGGCCTGGGCAATTCTAACTGCTCTGTAGAGTGTCTTAGCATGGCTTGCATCGGAGAATGCTGCTCCTCATGTTGATGTGTCCACCTGGGAAATAAGGACATGAGGACTTGACGACTGGCTGCTTTCCTTTTCTGTGTAGTCAGCCCTGTATTGTCAGCACAGCACTGCAGGGGCCATGGTGGTGTGAAATGACAAAACACTGTAACAGTCTGAGGGCCACAGCTACTGTCCAGTGGTGACACAGCACATGCTGAGCAAACAGCCT
Organism: Fukomys damarensis; assembly: GCF_012274545.1. Classification (NCBI taxonomy): domain Eukaryota; kingdom Metazoa; phylum Chordata; class Mammalia; order Rodentia; family Bathyergidae; genus Fukomys; species Fukomys damarensis. The sequence goes on along the minus strand of NW_022900929.1, from coordinate 17,336,394 downwards.
GGGTCTGACACCACGGGAGAGTGACATACTCTGTTCTCCAGGGCTGCCCCCTCTTCATGAGGCAGTGGGAACAGTAACAGTAATACTGGATGGTCACCAAGTTACTGCTAGAACTGCTGCTACTCACCACCTTGCCCTATGAACCACCACGCCAGCCTCCCAGAGAGACTCAGGGGTACAAATAGTGGGACCCATGCTCAGACACTGTGAGCAGAAGCCGAGCTGCTTGGACCCCTCTACAAAGCTACTGGATGCTTTGAGGCTGAGCTGTTCTGCCTGGTGCTGGCACCCACTGCAGGTCTAGGGCTCTGCTGGGCACGCCTGATATAGACAACCTGAGTGCATCCCCTGGTCTGGTCTGGCCCATAGGCTATCTTCATGGGGGGTCCCAAGTGGGGGAGTGCATAGTTGTGGAGGGGGCTGGGATGGACCTGTAGGGCTGTGGCTCCCTATGACCTACCCCCTTCAGTGTTCACAGCTGTAGGATGCTGCCACCTCCTTTTTTTGGTGCTAGGGATAGAATCAGGGTCTCTATGTTCAGCAGGTGCTCTGTCATTGGGCTATGGCCCAGTCCCATGTTTGTTTTATAGTACTGGGGATTGACCTCAGGGACTTTCACTGAGCTACTGCATCCCCAGTCCATCTTTTATTTTGAGACACATTTTTCACTAAGTCACCAAATTACCTAGGCCGGGCTTAAACTTGTGTAATCATCTTGCCTTAGACTCCCAGCATGCTGGGATTACAGGCATGCACCACCACATCTGGCTCATATTCTTATAAGAAGCCTGTAATGAGCAGGCACGCCCAATCTACGCCTGCGGGTTGAACGTGCCTGTTTTAATAAAAAAATACAAAAAAGGGGGAAGTTTCATTACTTTTACATATTAATATATATTTTATATGTGGCCTAACATGGTTCGTCTTCACTCAGTGTGGCCTAGGCAAGCCAGGTGTGTCCAACTTGTGGTGGGCATGCTTGGAACAGTTTAAATTTTTTTTTTTTTT
>NW_022900929.1:17102901-17335346 GCF_012274545.1 Fukomys damarensis | reverse complement strand
CTAGGCACTAGGCAAGCCAGGTGTGTCCAACTTGTGGTGGGCATGCTTGGAACAGTTTAAATTTTTTTTTTTTTTGGTGGCATTTGGGATTGAATTTAGGGCCTTCAAACCAAGGTATGTCCCCAGCTTTTTAATTTTTTATTTTGAGACAAGGTCTTGCTAAGTCGCCCATGCTGGTTTGAATTTATGATCTTCTTATAATCCCACAGGGATTAGGGGCATGTACCACCAAGCCTGGTTTGGCTAGAACTTTAAACCTTTTGGCTGGCTCTGCCTGAAGTTCCTTTCACCCCAAGATTTTAAACAAGAAATTACTTGCAGGCCTCTGATTTGGGGGCTGAGATGGACCTACCAAGGTTGTTGTCCGTCAGCACCTCCTTGACCCGCTTGGTTATGCCGTAGGTGTCCAGCTCTGGAGACATGGCTACAAGTTCTTGAATGCTGAGGGCTGAGTGTCCAGAGAGAGGCAGTGGGGTTGTGGGCTGGGAGTCCAAAGTTGGTGGGTCGCTGGGTTCTGGTGGCTTGCCATCCTTACTGGTCTCAATGGGGGGACAGGGCTGTTGGACCAGCTCAGTCAAACTCTTCACGGATTCACTGGAACTCATTGGGGACTCGGGGGCAGGGCTGCAGCTGGCGGAGGTCTTTGGAGTGCTTTCTGTAATTAAACACACAAAAATAGTTATCTTTCACCATGTTCATCAACTTTCCTTCTCTAGGAAATACTAATTAAACAGCCTGTACCGAAGGAGACTGTGTGGTCTTCTATGGATCTTCATGCATTGTTTTATAGTTTTTTTTTTTTTGACTGAGAGTAACCTCTAATTTTCTGTGTTAAATGAGCAAAAATAACACCAACAGGAAGAAAAAAACCAACTAGAGACTTAAATAAAAGGTTTCTGAAGGCTTAATATCAGGGCATTCTGTTAAAAAATATCTGTCATATTAATCATGTATTATCAATGTCATGATTCCTTCTAAGGAAACCTTGTAATTCTAATAATTCACAGGGACTGTGGCTACATTTTAACTCACATAATTATTTTGTCCATATTTCTTAGAACAAAAAGAAAGTGCAGATTATTTTCAGTGAGGGCTGCCTATGATGTGTGCTCATCACAATCATGAAGACCCTTGAACCTGAGGCCTTGGCTGCTGCCCCCAGAGTGGCTCAGTGAGATTCAGGTCTCAGGACCTGGGATTGAGTTCCACTGTGACTGCCAGAGGGGTCGCTAGCACCCAACCCCAGCTGAGGATGGAAAGAACCAAAGAGAAGGAGGGTGTTCTCTCTGCACCAAACCCCAGGGCTCACTGGCAATGCCTATTTGGGAAAGTCAGGCTCTTTCTTCATCTATACCATGTTGTGAATGACACTGGAAGAGATGGGACTAGTGTGGGCCACCGGGTGTCCACAGGCTTCTTGTTTCAGAAGGGGTCTCCTTGCTGGGGTCACTGAAGATGCACAGTGGGAAATCTCACCCTGTGCACTGGTGGTGAGCATTACCCCTGTCCTACCTTTAGCATCATTATAGACTCATAAGAAAGGCTTAAGTCTGGTTTTGAGGTGTCTCCATCCATTTCTTCATTGCCAATGATGGTGAAAGACTGTGCAGGAGGACAATGTGTAGTGACCAGGTACTGAGTTCTCACCCATGAGGCCATGTGTCTGTGATTTGGCTCAGTGCCAGGTATAATCTCTTCCTACTTCCACTGAGGCTGCCACATAGTGAGACCCCACAGGCCATCCATTTAACATGTACCCAAGTGTGCTTTGCTGGATATTTCAGATTCAGGCTAACAACACATTCTGAACTGCAAACTCTAAGAAATATATTCCAAATACAAGGAATATTTTGTATGAACACTGAGAAAGAGACAAACCCCAAATAAAACAACTGCAATTCAACTCAATAAACCTGTTTATTGTCTTGCATTGGTACAAAGTCCCATTGCATAAAGCTGTGTCCTCAGCTTGGAAAATCACATTAAAAAAACAGCCAGACTGGTGTGTAAGAAATGTAAAAGAGACAGACATGAAAGGCAGAAATGGTCCGTATCAATCTTTAAGGCAATATGAATCCTACAAATCGGATTTCTTCTCTCTGCTCACCCCCAGGTCAACAGACAACTGGATATAAAACCCAGCAAATGTTGTTTTTGTATCTGAAGCAGCAAAGGAATTATACTGTAAATTTGCCCTGATTCACCCATGCGAGGGACCAATTTGGCAGATCATCCATCTTGCTCACCGTCTACTGTCAAGGATGGCATGAATTCTCCACATGATAAACAGATTTCTTCTCAGGTTTGTGTCCTTTAACCCACAGCAAGGTCGAAATCATAGCCGCCTGGCTAATAAACTGCATGGTGCTGGCTGCTTTCTTGCCTCCCTGTTTTGTTCTGGGTGCCTGTGTGGGCAGATCTTTCCAAAGAGCAGAGTGGCCACAAAGTCCCTTCTCCCAGGCATTACACGCCCACTTCTTGCATACATTTTGGCCATGAAAAGCTGGGGAGAACTCAATGGAGGCGCTCCTGACTGTGACTGCAGACAAAGAAAATCTAGATGATCAAAGCCCTGTCTGGGTCTTGTGCTGTCTAGGGTGTGTGAAGTGACACACTGTGGCAAGTTGCTGGGGCAGCCTAGTGTCTGGGTGCTTCCTGGGGGGCAGTTCATTCATGGACAGATGCAGGCATGCAGAGATGCTGCCCCATCTCAGTTCAGCAAGCAGAATCACCTGTGCTTTTGGGCTAGGCGTGGACAGATGAGTCAGCAAATGGATCCAATGAAGGTATGCTGAATCCAGCGCTTGGAGCATGGCAGTGGAGAAAGTACTTTAGAGAACTAGATGTGGACGTGGGTGTACACGCCTATAATCCCAGCACTCTGGGAGGCTGAGGCAGAAAGACCGCAAGTTTGAGCCCAGCCTGGGTAATTCAGTGACTTAGTGAGACCCTATGTCAAAATAAAAAATAAAAAAGGCTGAGATGATGTTCAGTATAAAGGCCTAGGGTTCAATCCCAGTAGTGCAAAAGAAAAAGAGTGCTTTCCGAGAAACACTGCCACCCTGGCAGCAGGATTAGCATGACCAAGTCACACCTGTCAACAGGTACCCTGTGTGTCCTGTCCAGGGCTCAGGGCAGGGAGGCCAATGGTGGCCTGCCTGTATGACTCCTGACAGGCAAGAAATGTAGTCAGAAGAGAGGAAGCTTTTCCTTTTCTGTAAAAAGCAAATGGAGCCCTCTGATCAAAGCAATTTGTGTAACTGAAAATATTAATTACAAACAAACACAAACAAACCAGGGAGGTGTCTGGAGGATGGAACACTTCCATTGGCTTGCAGTATCAACTGCAATGAGCAGACTTCCTGAATCACCTGGTCTCAAGTAACAGCTGCAGATAGGTTCGTTAGGAGGAACCAATCGGCCACGTGCCTGCTGCTAAGAAAACACAGCATGAACTTTACTTTTTTTTGGGGGGGTACTGGGGATTGAACTTGGGTCCTTGCGCTTGCAAGGCAGGCCACCGAACCACTGAGCTAAATCCCTGGCCCTTTACTTAAAAAAAAAAAAAAGCGTAGTTATTAAATTGTATTAAAGTATTGTTCAATATGTGACTGAAACACTGGCCATGGATTCCACAGGCTACAATCTATAGTTACACTTATATAATGTTCTAGAAAGGCTAAGACTGTGGGGACAGAAGGCACAATTGTTGCCAAGGATGAGCAGCAGGGATTATGTACAATGCAGCAGGAGGGAATACTTGGGGGAATGATGGAACTATTCTGTCACAACTATCAAAATTCATATAACACAATACTTTATTGTTATTTTGAGACTGGGTCTTGCTATGTATGTAGTTCAGGCTGCCTTGAACTCACTATGTAACCCAGGCTGGCCTCTAATTTGTGGCAATCCTCCTGCTTCAACCTCCTGTATGCTGGGATCACAAGTATGTGCCATTCCACCCAGGGCGTAATACAATTTTTGAAAAAGAGACTGAAGCTAGGTGTGGTGGTGCACACCTTTAATCCCAGCACTCGGAGGCTGAAACTGGAGGACTGCAAGTTTAAGCCCCACCTGGGCAACTTCACTGAAACTGTTTTTTTTTTTTTTTTGAGACAGGGTCTCACTATATATAATTCAGGCTGGTCTTGAACTCACCATATAATTCAGGCAGGCCTTGGACTCTCCTGCCTCAGTCTCCTGAGTGCTGGGATTACAAACCTGTTTCACCATGTCTAGCATGAGACTCTACAGAAATAATAATAAAAAAATAGGCCAGGGATTTAGCTGAGTGGCACTGTGCCTGCCTGACACGCCCAAGGTCCTGAGATTGATCCTCAGTACTGAAAACAAAAACGAAACTCCCAAAAGACAAAAACACTACAAAAAAAAAAAAAAAAAAAAAAAGGCTGGGGATGTTGTTCAGTGTGAAGGCTCTAGGTTCAATTTCCAGTACTGGGGGTAAAAAAAAAAAAAAAGGCTGGGGATGTTGTTCAGTGTGAAGGCTCTAGGTTCAATTTCCAGTACTGGGGGTAAAAAAAAAAAAAAAAAAAAAAAAAAAAAAAAAAAAAAAAAGGCTGGGGATGTTGTTCAGTGTGAAGGCTCTAGGTTCAATTTCCAGTACTGGGGGTAAAAAAAAAAAAGCAAGCAAGCAGAAAAGAAAAGAAAGCCAGTCAGCCAGCCTTGGGTGTGGAGATAACCTAGCAGATTTGTAGCATGAATGAAACATCAGGGGAGAAAGGCCTAGGGACCACTGTGCAGGGCCTTCGAATCGATCTCTAGTGATCAGTGTTTGGATCCCGGTGCAGCAGGGAGCTAGGCACAGAACCACCCTAAGAGGGGATGCCTTCCCGCCACACTGCTTCTCTCTTGGACTCACTGGGCATAGAGTGTTTATTGAGGCCCTAGCTGAAATGGGAAAAAATAGCAAATAGTGTCCACTTCTCGGAGACAGAGATCTGAACTGGCACATTCATTAAATAGACATATGCTATCGACAGCAGCAAGAATGTGAGAACCAGAAACATCTGTGTCAACATAAAAGGGAGAAAGAGGGACCCAAAAAGCAAGGTGTGGCTCAGCAGCAGAGCACAGAGGACAGAGAGGGAAGGCCTGCACACACTGGCTGTGCATGTGGCTGCTTAGGTAAGTTGTGAAGATATCAAGTCAGTACAGGAATAAAAGTAGCCAACTCAAGACAGACAGTAGTTTACTTCTAATAATAAGACTGGAGTTACAGTTACAACTCTATCCCCTCTTTTTTTGTGGTGCTGGGAATTGAATCCAGGAGTGCTTTACCACATCCTCATGAGCTACATCCTCAGCCCTTATTTTTCATTTTGAGACAGGGACTCTTTAAGTTGCCCAGAATGGCCTCAAGCCTGTGATCCTCTTGCCTTGGCCTCCCAAATAACTGGGATTACAGGTTATGGACCAATACACCCGGCTCTACTTTATCATTAATGACTTATTTCTTTAAAGAATATTAGGCTATGACTCAAAGTCAAGGTTAAAGCTGGGTGATGGGTACTCAAGTGCATTATTCTACCATTTGCATTATATTTGAAGTATTACAGGCCTCAACTTTCAACAGTTAGAGGCTGAGTAGGAGGATCACAAGTTCAAGTCCAGCCTAGGCAACTTAGTGAGACCGTCTCATAATAAAAAATTTAAAAAGAGCTGTGATATAGCTCAGTGTGAAGGGCCTGGGTTTAATTACCAGGATTGGAAAAAATAATCATCAGTAAGAAAGCAAGCAAGTCTGCTGTTTCATTAGGATAGAACATTACCATGGGCAGCAGGTATTGAAGGGGCTATTGTGGAATCCATGTGAAAGGTGGTAGGGACCTGGGAGGGGATGGTGGACCCAGATGATGAGATCCAGGGCTGAGTGCAATCTAGGAGAAGCTGAGGAGCCAAGGGGATGGGGAGGGAACCCTGGGTGGTGGGTGCATGGTGTGCTATTCATACTATACGCTGCAGTGGGGTGCTTTGGGGGTGGGGAGGGAGACGATGTGAAGAAGTGTACTTTATCATCACTCCACCATTGATGCTCATGTCTACTGGGTGTTTACTGTATGCAGGCACAGTGCTAAGGCTTTCAGGAGGGAATGTTGGCATTCCAACTTCACAACTTCATCACCATGTCTACCAGGTACAGCCTGGCCCTCATCTTATACAGAAGAGACATGGTGCCCAGAGGGACACAGCTAGGGATGATCCAGGCATTCTATATCCTAGAGAGCCACCTGCCTGGCTGGGTGGTGCCTGCGCTCTGCACAGTGACAGGCCTGCCTTCGGGACAGTTTCTCTGTAATCCACATGTCAACATGCACAAACTTCAAAAGCATCAAGGAGTCATGGAAAGCCAGTCCACAGTGGGATCAGGGAGGGAACAACGTGGGTTTCCTAATGAGGAGGGTGCCAAACTGAGGACACCATGCAGTGGCAGCCAATCTCCCAACAGCCCCAAGGGAAGCTATGCCCCCACACAGGCCAGGAACCAGGCAGCTTGACTGGCTCCAAGTTTCTTGGATGGAGCAACTGGGAACCAGAGCAGGAGCATGAAGCCTCCATGTTTCCCATCTGCCCTTTTCCTTACAACTCTGGCAACTTACCTTCCTTCCTTCTTTCATCTCTTCTCAGTATTATTTTCTTTCTCTTCTCCACTCCCTTTTCTCTTCCTTTCCACTTCCCTCCCATCCCTTTCCCCTTCCTTTTCTCTTTCTTTCAAGGTACTGGGGATTAAACCCATGGTCTTCATACTGAGCTACACTACACCCCTAGTTCATTTTTTAGCTTTTAATTTTGAGACAGGGTCTTACAACGTGGCTAACTTGCTCAGACTGAGCTGGAAATTTGGCTTTCCTGCTTTACCTTCCCAGAGTGCTGGTATTACAGGCGTGTGCCACCATGCCTGGCTTCACTGGTACATTTTAAAAGCACTCTGTGTCACGCACTCTACTAGACATTGGAGACAAGATAAATTACACAAAAATCTTGCTTTGAAGGAGTTAGCAGCCTTCAGTTCTGGGACAATTAAAACAGGGAATGCGTACAATTTAAAAGCCCAACACAGTGGGATGTGTGGCTTAATTTCTCTGCATGGCACTGAGTCCTGCATTACAGCAGTTTAGTTAGCACGTAGAGAGCAGACATGGTGACTCAAGGCCCTCAGAGGTACACAAGCCATTCAGGACCCATAAAAGGATTATGAAAAATATTATTTTCCAAAAACAGCAGGCAAACAGCTGCCCTAAGTTTTCAATAGAAACCAATTGAAAATTTGCACCCGCTACAATTTTCCAAGACAAATCTCTCTACGGTCTATCCAATCCTCCACCGAAATTTCCATACCCAGCCCTCCATAGCAGTAATAATAACCCAAATTCCATTTAGTGTTCATTTGAGCAGTCAGGATAAAGTCGTTTCTTATTATCTCCCCACTGTGTAAGAAACAGCTTGAAGGTAGGAAGTCAGCAAGCATTTCCACCAAAAAGTAATTATTGTAAGTGACATTTTTACTGCTGGCATGCCATAAGGCGAACTGCACATGCAGAAGGACAAGTTGCTGAAACAAAATGACAGGGTACTCCGTGACATTCTGACAAGAACCCAAACATTATTTAACTGGTGGCTGGTCTGATGTACCAGTTTTCATTATGTCCAGAGTTTAGGCTTTGAGCTCATGCCAAGCCAGGAAATTCCAAGTAACTATAAAGACAGACGAGGAGGCAAAGATGAGGAGGCAAAGGCGGGAGAACGTTATGGGGAGAGGAGGGGAGGGATGGCCTGGAGGAAACTGAGAAAAGGAGAAAGGGGAGCACAGAGAGGGGACAGGAGCTCTGGCAGTCATAGGCAGCACCATGGTCCAAAGACACGCAGCTGGTTCTTGGTGCCCAGTATGGGTTTCCTTGGTCCAGCAGGAGCACTGGCAGCCCCAAAGGGTCCCGAGGGCCAGCCCACAGCACTGATAGCTTCAGAAGCCACAACAGGGTGACTGCCACCCTGGAGCACTTCTCAGCTGAGTTCAGATGGACAGATGGTGCTGTAGACACCAAAGCCATCTGGGTGCTTGCAGCCCTCTGAGGAGCCCCTGCCTGGGGTATTGACTTAATAGTCTCTTCAGACAGATGGAGCCTCTCTGTGCCACCCATGAGCAGCACTGGTCCTGTGACCTCCTGTGGTTTATTCCCACCAGGACAAGGCCTGCACCACATGGTAACACGAGACCTTCTTTCATGACTAGCTCTGAAGTTCTTGGACATCACATCTTTGCTTGGCAGCTGAGGTGCTGAGGGGTTCCGAGCCTGAACCCTGAACTCATGACCTTCACACTGAGCTACAACCTTAGTCCTTTTCTTTTCAGACAGTATCTTGTTAATAAGTCACTATGTCTCCCAGGCTGGCTTGAACTTTCAATCCTCCTGCCTCAACCTCCCAGAATGCTGGGATCACAGGTGTGTGCCACCATGCCCGGCTTGAACCTTGCTTCTGAATTAGCTGCCGACACTACCCCTTGGCCTCTCCCCTATATTTCCAGGGTCACATGCCTCTGTTAGACACAGCCAACAGAAAACACAGGACTTTCTTTTTAAGTATGAGTCCTATTTTGACTGATTGCAAGGAGCTTGAGCCATAACACCCGGCTGTTTTGACAGACATCACAGAGACCTCTGCTGCTCCCTGTAGACCAGAGTGACCTCCCATCAGTCCCAGAGCCCCAGCAAACCTACAATCACTTTCTTTGCAACCATGCAAAGGCGGCATGGGGTGAAGAAGCTGGGTGGGGTAGAGCAGGTGCGGGCAGTGGGAAGGGATGCCTGAGGAGCTCTGTCTGTCCCAGGACTGACTGATGACACCTGTCAGCACCATTTTTTTCCATGAAATAGAAGAGCATATGATTCTTAAAGTTTGCCTACAAACTTTTATACAGGAGCCAAAATACTATAAAGAAATGTTGTAAGCCAGGTGCTGTATTCATGCTTGTGATCCCAGCACTGTGGAAGGAGGATCACAAGTTTGGGTCCAGCCTGGGCAACTCTGGGCAGAAAGACCTCATCTCAAAAATAAAAATAAAAATTGCTCAGTGCAAAATCCTTGGGGCCCCATCTCCAAAAGTTGTTGAACAAGAGCATGGTTATTTAATTTGTGCTGTTTATATCTAAGCTCCACAAACTTGACTTTGAGTCCCTTATAGAAGGGGCCTATGCCTCTCATCTTGTAATGATGCCCTTGGCGCCCGGGCAGGTGCTAGGTGATAGATGTGCATGTGAGCAAGGTGGATCTGTGTCACAGGACTGGGAGGAAAGGGGGAACAGATGTTAAGCAGGCCATGGTAATAAAAACTCTGGGTCGAGGGCCAGGATGGGGGACATAGGCACCGTTACCCTGAAGCTGAGGCTGGGGATGGGAGAGGATAGGAGAACAGGGGTGCTGAGGGTGGGCACGAAGGCTGGAGAAGAAGGAGGCTGAGGAGGCTAGGTACACACTTGGCAGGTGGGACTTAAGCCCACAGGAAAACTGGGAGCAGTTGGATGCCCACTCCAGAGACGGGCCAGCCTCAGTGCAGAGGGGCAAACCAGAAGCTGGGGTAGGTAGTAGGCCAGGAGATACCCTGGGGCTGCAGAGTATAGACAAGGCTGGAAACAAATGTGTGTGTGTGTGTGTGAGTGTGTGTGTGCGTGTGTGTGTGCGCGCGCGCACGCGTGTGTGTAGAGGTCACATGAGAAAAGGCACTGCTATCCAAGGCCAGGAGAGGCAGCTTTGGGAAGAAAAAGCCAAATTGAAGGTTCAAGCCAAGTTCAAAGTGAGTCTGGAGGTGGATGGGGGTCACTGCCTCACCAACCTTTGCTGGTCACCTGGCTAAAGTATGGGCTGCAAGATGTCTGCTGCCCCCATCACTACCTAGCAGTCAACTCCACAGCTTCTGGCTCTGTGCGCGATCTGCACCTTCCTTCCTCTCCCCTTTCTTTTTTCCTACACTGTGGGAAAAGGCATCTTAGGAATTCTGGGTTACCTTGTGATGCACCAGGGGGAGACTGGAGGTGACCTGGTACAGTGGCTGGCTCTAGTGGTGAGGGATACTTGGAGGGATTTGGGGTGTCAGCCTGCTCTCCCTTGGGGCTCTTTTTTCCTATGTACCCTTTAGAAGCTCTTCAGATAACATGGACATCTAAAGCAGAGTTCAAGAATGTTAAAGATTAAATATCCTACTAAAATGACAATGCAAGTTGAGATGGGAAGTCACAGTCTGGTGTGGCTGCTGGAGGGACAATGAGGGACAACAGTTAGCCTTACTTCAGGGGCCCAGGGCCTTCCCTTGTTGTGGCTTCTTTACAGATGCAAACTGATTTAGGAATAACACTTTCAAATTATCTCCAATAACCGCATTACTGAGCCAGCTGTGTGTATGAACACTTATCAATGCATCCCTGTGCATTAAGAGAAAATGTATGTCACACAAACATTCTAAATATATATTACTGAGATGGGAAAAAACAAACCCTCTAGTTAAATTGCTTTGCTGTAATCAAAGATTAATCACTGTGTAGAGTGTGTGCACAAGTATGTGTCTCCACTCTCCCCAGAGCTCATTTCTGGCTTTGGAAAACCTGCCCAAGTCATTCCCAAGTGGCAGTCACCACTTGGGTGACTGCCTTTCTGACAGTGGGTTCAATTCCCCTCCCCTCACTGATTTTTGAGAGTCGAAGGGGCTAAAAGCGGTCTTGACTATTGTTTCCTTCCTGAGGCTTCTAGGCCTGCAGCTCAGAAACTCTCCTTTTCCCCAGGGCACATGTGTGGTGGGGAGAGAGCTGGATTTGAAGTGCCCATCTGTGCACGGGAGAAGCTTGTGCCCCATAGCAGCCTGTCCCCTCTCATGTGCTGCCTGTCAGCCAGCATGCAGGTAATGAGGTTTGGGCTGTGACGGAATGTTCCTTAGAGGACCTGGGCCTGGCTGCGGTGGCTGCACACAATGGTGTGGAGGGTAGCTTTCTGTCTTTTGCAGTGTGCAGGTGAGCGGACTACTCTGGCACTACAAGCCAGGTGACATTTTCGTTATGTGTGCCAGTATTAGAGAAACCATTAAGGTACATTATTTTATACATCCTCCTAATCTCTCCATACTGCTTTACTTAATTTGTGATGAAATTGTTGAGAAAGGGTACTTAATGTAGGACAGTCAGTAAAAGTAATTTATCATCTCCCCGCTCCAGTGCTCCCGTTATCAGCGAACTCATTTTCTGCATTCATCATGCAATCAGCCTATTATTTGCATATTAATCAGGCAGTGGACCATGAAAGAACCGCATCCCAGCCAAATACTGTGCTATCTCAGGAGAAACACTCAGTAATTATCATACATCAGTGTTATGATGTGGTAATTGATTATAACATCTTTCTGCAGTCCCTGGGGAGTCCCTCCACTAACCCAGCTCCAGGCTCTCTGGGTGGATTTCTTTTCTGCAAAAATCTGAGTCACCTTTGCTGTTCTCTCTGAGTGCTATTTCTGGGGAGTATTGATTCTCCTTTCCGATCTCATGAGGCATTCTCACCCACGTGAGACAACCCTGACCTTAAGGAGAAGGTCTAACCATGAGGAGTGTCCCGTCGACCCCATGGGACTTGGCTCTTTGGTCACCTATCTTCAGAGTTGCAGCCCCTGCTTTTGTACGAGTTTCCTTATCAAACAAAATGGTGTAACTTTAGCCTCTTCTAATTGCAAAGTTGGTATAAAGGCAGTTTGACTGCTTTATTTAAGTGCCAAATGACTAATTTTGGCCCTTATGTAAAGGACAAACTCAACATCTGCCAATTCAGAGTTGGGCTATATTTAGGAATCCAGTTCCAAAAGGAAGAACAAATGCAACAGATGAGGCCAGGGATGGATACTCCTGGTTACCTCTCAACCCATGCAGGAGAGTGCTAGGGGGGACTCCTTACTCCTCCAAGGGGACCTGAGCGTAGTCTGAGGGCCATCTTCATGGGGCAGTGATGTGACAGCTGACAGGCAGGTCTGTCCTTAGCTAAGAAAAAGGACCTCAGGTCACTGTGTATGTATATTTTGACTCAATTTAGAGAAGGGGTTTCAAAAAGGCATGACTCTTTCATCACAGCCCAGATACATTCTAAACTTCCCACTTCCAAACTTCATAAAGTCAAGTCTGATGTTGTCATTGATTTGCTGATGGTCCCCCTCCTCTTACCTGTCTAGCTCCCTGGCTACTGCATACAGGGAGCACCTCACCCCTTTTTTCGTGCAGTGCAGGGAACTGAACCCAAGGCCTCATGCATGCTAGGTAAACCCTCTGCCACTGAGCTATACTCCCCTCCTGCCACATGGAATGTATCTCTAAACATATTTCTTTATTTTTAATTGCCTGTTACATCATGGATATGATTTTATAATTTTGTCCATTTAGAATTTGAATCCAATTTTGTTCTTGTTTTAAAGGCTGTTACTTCTTTCTGTGCATAGTTCTGGGGCACCCCTTCATCCATTCTGTGGGACCCTGGCACTGGTTCCTGCAGATACTTCTGTGGCCACAAAGGCCTGATCTCAGGACCCTATGACCACACAAGCTTCCTCCTCCATCAGAGGATCTGATGAGGCAGATCCTCTCCCACCTGAGCCTTGCTTCTCTCAATCTGTAGTCTCTTATCAATTAAGGATTAAGGACATTATTATTATGTATGGCACATAAAAGATGCAAACGTGCATCTCTCCCTTTTATTCTCACTGCCTTTTCTAAAATTACCTGAGTATTTTTAAGTGTTTCAGCTTCTTCATTCTTCCCTACAACAGAACCACTGAAAGCTGAAGTCCTTGGTTACTCCTATGACCTACTTCTTCCTCTTGCACTGAATGCCCAGTACACTGTAAACTAAGCTTTCCAAAACAGGCCTACAGGGGAGAGAGGGAGAGAGAGAGAGAGAGAGAGAGAGAGAGAGAGAGAGGGAGAGGGAGAGGGAGAGAGAGGGAGAGAGAGAGAGACATGGGAGAGAGACACGGGAGAGAAATATGGGAGACGGGAGAGAGACAACGGGAGAGGGGAGAGAGAGAAGGGGAGGGGAAAGAGAGACAGAGAGAGGGAGAGAGTGAGAGGGAGAGAGAGAGAGGAAGAAGAAGAAGAGGAGGAGGAGGAGGTGGGGTGAGAGGGGAAAAGGGAGAGGGGAAAGAGAGAGGAGAGGAAAGGAGAGGAGAGGGAAGCGGGGAGAGACCAGAGGCTGAGATCAAGGTCCCCTGGGCTTTTGCCAAAGTAAAGCTGGGCAGTGCCAGTATAGGGGTCTTGGCAAAGCGATCAAGAGTGGCTAAGTAGCCACTGTTTAGGCTTAGTTCCCTTTGGAATGCAGGGCCTCCGGTGTGTAGGAAAGGTTGGGTCAACTTTAAGCAACAATGGACAGGTAACTTCCAGAGATCAAATGGCATTATTTCCTAGAAGCTAAGATTCTGTGTATGTGTGTTTTTTTTTGAACTGGGGATCGGACTCGGGTTCTTGTGCTTGTGAGGCAGGTGCTGGAACCACGTAGCTACATCCCTGGCCCTAGAAGCTAAGACTCTGGAGAGTTACACTGAGGTCACCCTGCAGCAAACTGTAGCCATCGGCAATGTTCAACTCGAGGACCTGCACCAGAGGAGCCAGCAGGCCACCAGATGACTTCTGTTTTAAAGCTGGATGTTTAATATTTCACATGTACCATTACGTTAATCTAAGCTATCAGCACAAAAACAAGTGATGGCTGCACTGTTTCCTAGCAGAAAAGCCAATATTTAGAGGGTGCTTAATCTGTGCCAACACACTGTTCTGGAAGCTTCTATTGGTGAACTATTTAAATCCCTCTATAGCCTATTCTTCCCTTTTTATAGAAGAAACTAAGGTACAGATTGAGTTGCTTGCCCACAGCCAGAGAGACAGAGGTATTGACTGCACCATTCTGCGGCTCCCTTATGGGCCCTAGGAAGTCACTGCCTAAAAAAATCAGTCCAAGTATCTCTTAGTGACAATTGTTTAAATAAAGAATGGGGTGGCCAGAGAAGGACCCACCCATAGCTATACAGAGGAAGAGGTTTCTCTGTGAAAAGAACATTGTGAAAAGAGCAAGGAACAGTGTCCTGCAGGACACTGAGGACCTGGGGAACAGGGCCTCTAGGGAGGGTGACTGGGAGATGACTAGGGTGGCTGACTGATGTGTGTGTGTGTGTGCTGGTGGGGACTGAACCCAGGACTTTCACAATGAGTTACACCCTCAGCCCTTTTTTATTCTGAGACAGGGTCTTGCTAAACTGTCCAGGCTGGGCTTGAACACACAATTTTCCTTCATTAGCCTCTCAGACTGCTGGGATTAGAGGTGTGTGCTACCATGCTCTGCTCTGATTTCTTAAAAAGAGTGCATGCCAGATGGTACACCCCTTTAATCCCAGTACTCAGGAGGCTGAGGTGGAAGGATCATTCATGAGTTCAAGGCCAGGCTGGGCTACATAGTGAGTTCAAGGCCAGTAAGACCTTCTCCTCCTCCTCCCCTCTAAAGAGTGTAAACCATAACCATAGTATACTTTACTTATTCAGAGTCCTGGAAATTATAATTAAAAGACAGAAGCAGTCAAACTCTGACTCTGGGCTACTGACTGACTTTTTGCTTCTGTTCTTTCTGGTGAGGTCAATGACACATCCTTCTCTAGGAGCAGAGGCCTTGGGCTGACCTGTGCCAAGGGTGAGGACATAGGGGTACTCAGGATACTGGCTCAGCTTTAGGAATCTGCACAATGACTCCTCCCAGCTCCCTGTATGTAGGGACTCCCTGCATACCTGCACCCACATATATGTCACCAGGTAGGTAGGTTGTACCTGAACCCAGATATCTATCTCTTCTGGTCTTAGAGTGGAAATTCCTTCAATATGCCACCCTTGATAAAATGAAAACGTCCCCATGAGGTTACCAACAAGAAGGAAAGAAATACATATGCTGCTATATTTAAGGCATCTCTGCAGGCTGATGTCCAGGTACAGTGAACAGCCACCACCTGCCTGTCTACATGCAACTTTCCGTTTTTCTTTTGTGTCTATGCTTATTTGTATGTGAATATTGACAGCACTGGGGATTGAACCCAGGGCCTTTGTTGCTAAGCTACATGCCCAACCCTTTTTCTTTTTAAAAAAATTTTTAAATTTTGAGATAGGGTCTCACTATGTTGCTAACTTGCCCACGTGGGGCTTGAACTTTCCATCTTCTTGCCCCAGCCCTCCAGAGTGCTGTGATTATAGATGCTCGCCATCACCTTGCTATTTCTTTTGTAACTGCTCTGTTGTCTCTGGCTATATGTGAGTCGGTGATATACAAATCTTTTCAGCTACTCTAACAGGGGTGAGGATCATTCTGTGGGAGAGAAGCAAGTTCCTTTTACTGATTTAGCTCTATCAAAGAGAAGAGCAAAACAAAAACTCAGGCTAAGTCCCTCAATGAAGAGTTCTGCCAACTCTAACCAGTATCAGGAGATCTGCATGGGTGGGGTGCATCTCAGACCACCCACAGCAGGGCTGCCTACAACAGCTGTCTTCTCCAAGAGGCAGCTGGTCCTCTGCTGATGGACAGTGGTGACATGGAACTGTGGGATTCTTCATGGTGGATGAGACTTGGCATCCATGGCTCCTGACTAGGGTGCTGGGAAAGAGCTGGATGTCTGTTGCCTAATCCACAAACCTTTTGAGTGTGTAGCTCACAGGGCTGCATGGGAAGCTGGTGTGAAAGCTGCAGCCTTAACAGCTTGTTACCCACAGTCACACAATGTTCCCATACTAACAAGAGCCTGAGCAAGGGACGTGGGCAACTCTTCTCTACTAGTTCTCTGTAACAGAACAAGTAATGTGGTATCCAGGAGGATCTCTCTTTTCTTCCTTTCTCTTCTCTTCCTTTTAGAACTGTCTCTAGTCTTCTTTCCATGAGGCCAAAGTGCTGCAGGCCAACCCTGAAGATGGTCCTTCACCCCCTCCCTATTCCCTTTCTCCTCCATAGACCAAGACTGTAGACACTGGATGGCACAGTCCCAGGGGGCAGTTACATTATGTACTCCTTTTCTTTGCATGCCCTGATCACGAGACAATAATGCTACATTCAGCATAGGCCATGCAGCACTAGTTACCCTGCCTTTGATTCCTGTTTGTCTTACACTGTAAAGAAAGAGTGCTCTGGACTCCAGGTGGCCATTAGCTCCCGACAGGCTATGACTCTACCTGGTCCCAGCTTTCAAGCATAATTTTGGTATGTATCTTTTTTCCTTGGTATATTTCAATTTTCTTCATCTCCCACCCCTCTCCCCGGCTTGGAACCCTATACCATTTGGGTTGCAGCACCAAAGGATTGATCTCCCCAAGGAACTGTGAAAGGAAATGAGTTTGTTTGTTTGTACCAGGGATCAAACTTAGGACCTTCCATTTGTGAGGCAGGCAGCAGCACCACTAAGCTAAATCCCTGGCCCTGGAAATGAGTTGTAAGGAATGAAAAGAAAATATGATATGGTTAGTAGACCTTATCTACCAACCCGAGTACCTGGTCTCTCCCTTACACACATACACACACACCTTCATTATAAATCATGGTTTGCTTCCTTTTAAAAAATTTTTCTTATCCAGGTGTAGTGGCATTATCCAGGAGGCTTAGGCACATGTTCAAGCCTAGCTTGGGCAACTTAGAAAATCCCAGTCTCAAAAATAAAAAACAAAGAAGGGCTAGAGATATAGCTCAGCATGAAGGCCCTGGATTCAAGTCCTAGTACCACAAAAAAGCAAAAAGCAAAACCAAATAAAACCTGAAACTAAAACCTAACAGATAAGAAGGCCACACTCTGAAAAGACCAGTCTCTTCTAGCTCCCTTCTCCTGTGCCACCTTTACTGTCCCTATGGACATGAACTGCTGAGCAGGGAAGACCAGGCACGAGGGAGGCATGGGAATGGGAGACACAGAAGAGGGCCTTGGAGGCTCTGTCCCTGAGAACTACCTGGCACCACATCTCCAAGTGAAGTTCTCCTTCTTGGATGAAAGACCACCCTGTTGTACATGTACCCCTATCCTGCAAGCAATGGAAGCTTTCAAAGAAGCCAACATGACAATGTTTGTAGAAAATTGAGATTTCCCAGGAAATATACCACATATAATGATCTGAAGATTTGTCCTTTAAACACCAGTCCCCCCACACTCTCCTGTGAAGTTCCTCATATGATGGGCATGGAGCCCACTGCTCATCTTCCTCATCAGTGAGGCCCCAACAGCCTCCTACAGGTCTCTGGTGATACCGGTGGTTGAAAATGGCATCAGATCTCCTTGATGCTCAAGACTATTGCCCTTGATATTCAGAAGGTGCCCAGCTATCAGAGGAAAGTTCCGAAATAGTCACATCCATTGCAAGGAAACATGAGGATGCACCATGACTTCTCATTTGACAAGAGAGGCTGACACAGGAGTCACAAAGGAGCATGAGGACCTGAGGGGCAGCAGAACTGGGCAGAAGAAGGCAGTTCTTTAGTGAGGAATTGGCTTCTGAGCCAGCAGCCTGCCCTTAGGTGACTGAGGTACCTGGTTACCATGGCAACAAAAAAAAGCCTTCCCATTATGCCCTGAGAAATCTGCTGTGAAACCAAGGCTCTCTCTGAAGGATCAGCTGACTGAGGGGACAGAAGCAGGTCTTCTAAAGTCCTTACATACCCAGGAGTGGCCTGGATTCTCAGGCTCTGAGCATGTCCCAACACTGCCCAGGAACCTCGGCTGAAGCTGAATCACTGTCCTTCAGTCATCAAGTCTACCATGCTGGGGGCTCTGAGCAGCCCTGATGGAGCCACTGACAGGGACAGAGGATCCTTCTGAGCCCAGGGGTCACAGTGAGAAAAGCAGGAATTGGAATCCCATGGGAATTTCCATGGCTTCCTCCTTTGCCTTCTGGGGAAACAATGCTGAAAGCTCCCTTTTCTTTATACTGTAAAGGATAGTTCTCGAATCTCCTGCAGTCACTCATCCTAAGGATTTACTAACACTACCAAAAACAAATAACTACTTTATTTATTTATTTATTTTGCAGTGCTGGGGAATTGTACCTAGGCAGGCCTTTGCTCTTTTTATTTTGAGACAAGGTCTTGCTCATTTGCCTGGGCTGGGCTCAATCTTGTGATCCTCTTGCCTCAGCCTCCCAGAGTGTAGGGATTACAGCCATGAGCCAGCATGCCCGGCACTATTTCTACTTTTTTTGAATCTAAATTCCACACACTGTAAATCTAGTTACTTTAAGAAACTTTCTTAAAAAGATAACTGATAGGGAAATGTTAAAGAAAACATACCACTCTTAATGTCGCTACCACAGGATTCTTTCATTCTTACAAGCACCTTCTAATTTTCTTAGTGCAGAGGCATTTTTTGCTTAGCTAACATCATGATATTATAAAAACCTTTTTATCTTCTTGCAGTATAAAAAAATATTTTCCCATCTTTCCCTGTCGCTGCTGTAATTCCTGCTCTCTTAAGGCCTCTGTGTTGCTGATAGGCAGTGGAACATTGCGGCCTCTGGTCAGCCTTCTCTCTTGGGGTAACATAGGGTGAGTCCCACATGCTGCCTCTTTGCAGAACCCATGATCTGTTTTCTGCTGAGGCTTCTTGTCTCCCTCCTTTGCCCTCCAATCTGCAGTCAGCCCCAGAGTTTTAAATGACTTTATAAAGTAATTTGGTATTTTACAAATATCATTTATGAAGCACATGTTGCACCACTGAGTTATGTCCCTTGTCATACAAATATCATTTGCATTCCTTTTAGTGTGTTTTTCCTAGGTGGGAAATATGACTATCGTGTGAACATTCTAGTATAGTGGTAGTGATCTGCTTTGATGAAAGAAAGCCCTTCTTTGAGGCTGTGTCAGATTGTGGAGAGGGCTCTGGCATGGACTGCAAGACACCTGGAACTCAGGGAGACTTTGTATTTTACTTGGAAGCAAGAGGTTTTGATCTATAAAGTGTCCAGTCTGTCCCGCCAAACTCAGCCCAATTTCTGACAGGACAGTAAATGCCTTCATGAGTATGAGGGGGGCCAACTTCCCTTGAGAGCAGGAGGAAAGGGTAGTTTTTCACAAAAATATGCATAAAACGGCACACCAGCCAAATTGGTTATTTCTCCTCCTAGACTTGGAGGGTGAACTGGTGCTGCAGAGGTCTCTGAACTTGCTGGTTAAAGTGTTTTGACCCAGAGATAAAGTGGGCAGGCATCACACTGATCCCTCAGGTGGCTGGCACTGCACTTGACTGCCTAGGGGCAGGTGAATATGGCCTTCTGCCCCCTGTTCTAGATGAAACCAAAACAGAACATCCAAAACCCACAAAAACCTCAACTGGGTGCTTCAATGCCACCACTATGCTCTGGCTGCATCTGTGTGTGTGTTTGGGATCTTGGAGCAGCAGCAGCCGTTGCCACTGCCACAGTCGACCAGCTGTTCCCTCGCTGCACATGTGTCCCCTTGTAAACCTTCTAGCAAGCTGGCGGGCTTCGAGCTCCTTACTTAGCTTTGTTTGTGTTTTCAATGAATCAATGGGATATGGAGACTAATCAACATGTTTAGAAAAATAAAGAAAGGAAAAAAGAAGGCTCATGCTGCCGGCTGTTCCTGAAAGCTGTGACAGAAAAGCTCTGTTATGACTATGGGCTGAGAGCAGAGGAAGTGAGCAGAGGGGCGTTCGGGTGAGGTGGGGAAAGCTCAGGAGAGTGGCAGTGGCCAGTGCGGCCAAGAGTCCTAGGATAGAGATAAGGGGCCGGATGGGAGATCTCTGAGGCCCCGGGCTCTCTGGGACCAATGGGCAGTGGACAACCTTCTCTGCCTCACCACCTGCTGGCCTTTCTCACCTGTGCCTAGGCTACATCTCAGCCTCAGTCCTCTCCTCAGCACAATGGTTCTCTATCAGACCACCTGGGAGTGTTTCCAGGGATTTTTTTTTTTCCTCCACTACTCATGCTCCTGTCCCCAACCCCATCCTCTTGCTAAAAGGAGGCCTTCAGATGGATGAGATGTCCCCTACCACAAGCCTACTGGGCTTTGTCCCCTCACTGAGAACAGAAGCCTCTGAGCATGAAATCTATCCGTAATTTAGTCCCCAGCCCCAAACTCATGGTTTTGTACCTAGAAGCCAAAAGAACAATGATGGGAACCAATCATCGCATGAATGCCACAGCAATCTCCCCACTCAGCTGTAGACTCTCTTGCTCACCATTAAAAGGGAAGTCCATGACGGGTCCAGTTTGCCATCAGTGTACCATATTCCTTCCTTCTTTTCACTATTTACAGAAACTATTCATAGCTGGCAAGATTCAGAAAAAGCCAAAATGACCGCCAAAAGGTGAAAAGCGGTACAAACAGTGGTACCTCCCCACAATGTGATTCTACAGTCATGCAAAGGAACAAACTCGCTACATGCAATGAGCTGAATGGACCTCAAGGACATTATAGCTAGGGAAAAAAACCTATCTCTGAAGGTCATCGCTTGTATGATTGCATTTATATGACACTCAAAATGCAGCACAGGAGGGACGGAAGCCAAGGTTGGGGACAGGTGTGAGCTTACTTCCAGTTCATGAGATCCAGATCAAAGGATGCCTCAGTATCCTGGCCCAGACCCCAAGAAGGGGACCATGAAAAACAGTGAGATAGTTCACACAAACCAGCAGAAATAGGTTATTTACCTGAGCTCACACAGCCCTGCTGTAAGGGGTCCTGCAGTGACGTCACCGAATGGAGGACTAGAGAAGAAAAAGACAGTTAAATGAAGCAGCAGCTCAGTTTTTTTTTTTTTTTAACTAAACAAGGTACAAAGATCAGTAGGAAAAGTGGCTCTCCACAAAGGCGGGAGGGAGGTGAAGAAGGAGGAGGCCTCCTGTTGCTCATGGGCAGGCCAGGATCAGGATGGGATGGGGCCATTGAGGCCTGGAAGCAGCTGCCATACAGGCCTGGACTGAGAACAGGCAGAAGCCATTGCCTGTGACACTTTCACTTCTGTCTTTGGCTGGGTTTCCTTCCTGATTCCCTGATTTAGCTACTTGACTTTTACCTATATTTGTGTATAAACAGAATTTTCTTAATTGGGAACTCATTTTCTGCTGCTTATAAAATTAGCCAGGTACAATCTTCTTGCTCCTAAAAACTAAAGTCAGTCCCATAGCGACAGGTTGTGGAAGGAGGCGGGCAGAACTCAGCCTCCTGGGATAGCCAGCAGTTGGAGGAGGGTACCCTTCCCTGACCAGATTACTTCTCCCTCTCTGAAGCAGCAGCGGGAGGGCAGGGGCGGCCTCACCTGGCCCTTGTGGTTGTCCCTGCACAGGCAGCACTCCTTGGCCCAGCTCGCCATTTAGCCAGAGCTGCATCCGGATGAAGGGTTCTCGGCCTTTCTGGGTTAGCTTGCTCCATGGCTTCGGCCGAGATAGCATGTCACTGACGCTGCCCTGGGAAAGGCCCAGCACCTGAAGCGGCACCCAGAGAAACACAATCAGCATCTAGGTATTAAATAATGTCACGATGTGCTTTAGTGATGCACACATGGCGGTGTAGGGGTATGGAAGGGATGAGGGTACACAGGGAGCCTGGGGAACCACAGCTTGGGGGACTGTGACTGCTTGGGTAGGAATAAGCTTTATGAGAGCACTGTTGGGCTGATGGCCTGGCACAAGGAGGGGTTCTGGGCAAGCCATCGTTATAGTCTCAGCTTCCAGCTTCCAGGGAGATGTGGAATTCCTTCCTGGGACCTGGATCCTCCCAAGGCTTTGAGGCTGTCATCTCAACAGCTGAGGAAGAAGCACTGAGAAGCATCTTGCTCACCGCCTAGGGATACCAGGAAAGGCTAGGGGGCTGGGGCCAGAACTCCTCAAGGTGCAGGAGTTGGGAATCCCTAAGGGGGCTGGAGAAGCCAGACTGCTTTGCTTATGTCAAGCCAGGGTGGCTTTACAAAGGTTTGCTCTCTCTCATCACACTCAGCCCAGAGGTGAGCCATGGGGGAACGGGAGCCAGTCTGGAGTAATATTCAGCTGCAGACGATCGACAAGTTGCATGCACACCCCCAAGGCTTCTGACGCTTACATATGGCCATACATATGTATAGGCACACACACCCCACCCAGGACACAGATGCAGCCCAGAGATATTTAGGGGCTGCATCCCATCACTCTTTTGAGAAGTTCTCAAGTTCCAGAATAAACTGCACTCATGGGCCAAAGAAGTGCAATGCTATTAAGTCTGCTAAATTTAAGGCATGAGCACAAACGTTTATTTAAATGTTCTCAAATGATATTTTTACAACACTGAACTAGAAATCTCAAGGGACTTTAAATTCCCACCCTCGCTTGTATGTACCTCCATCACCTTTTGCAAAATCAAGACAGAGTTCACAACTAGACACTAAGGTTGATGGCAGGGTGCATGGCAAGCATGGAGCCAAAGGCTATGCAGGGAAGGTGACTGACCACTATGGATCCAACCATGTGCCCTCTGGGAAGGCTGTCTCCCAGCGGAGTGGTGCGCTTCTCATGTTCAGCAATTCATTACTCAATCTAAAATGATACTAGGGCGTTATGTTTATTTTAGATTTTAAAGGCATAGCAAATCCCCATTATCCAGAATCTGTCATCAAGGAAGTGCCAAGAACAGAAAGGTCTGGAAGCTCATCCAAGAACTATCACACTTTCAAGAACTGGGGAGGGATGACATGGAGATGGCAGCTCTCACCAGGTATGTGTGTTGGGCTGTTGCTTTGCCTCCCTGACTGGAAAATATCCAAGTGCTTTCTGAGCTGTCTGGGGAAGGAACAGTTAGGTTCAGGGTAACTTTTCTATCAAATCCATTTTGGTTCTCTGTTGGTTGGTTGTCTCTCTATATCATCAGATCAGACTTTTTATGGCCAAAAAGAAGCCTGTAAGGGGAGTGTCTCTCAATTTCACTTGGCAGTGGACAGAGTCATCTGCCATCCTAGGGTGAGCAATTAACCTCCCTGAGCCTTGGTTCCTTATCTGCTGTGTGGCCACTTTTGAGGCATCCCCCAGTGTGGCTGCAAAGTCCAAAGGACAGCACGAGGGGAGAGGCCATGACCAGAACTTGGCTTGCCATGGGGCTCAGCTAATGGGATCAGGGAGCTGGTGGCCTCTATGGCAATTGAGAGTAAGTGACAACATGATGCACTTGAGTCAATTAAATGGGTGATGGCCAAGTCCCTCAGGACAGAAAACAGTCCTAAGCCATGAGAGGAAATGCACATGCAAGCCCTGAATGAAAGCCCTTACCTTCTCCCCGAAGATCCTCTGGCAGATGCCATTCTTGGCCAGCTTCTCTTTAACCTGCCGGGTGAGCTCAATGGTGTCCACCTCCTGGTACATGTAGATCTCATACTGTTCAGGGGTCAGTGGAGGGACGGAGGGCTTGGTGGGCTTTGTTATGGGCACGATTGGAGAGGAAGGCAGAGGACTGTTCTGGGGTGTCTCGCTGCGGCTGGCTCCAGTTAGACTCAGCTCTGAGCTCTGGGAGTATGGAGATTCAGCGTTGGGCCACTCTTTCCAGTATTCTGATGAGGGTCCCTGGAGCTGGCTGCGCTCAGCCCGAGGCTGGCCGGCCCCACTGCCCTTTTCTTTCCCACCAGTGGCCTCTTCACCCTTTGTCTCTTCAGAGGAGGTAGGGTTTCTTCTCTCAGGCTGTGCAGGGCTCCACCAGTGGTCTTTCCACCCACTCCCACGGCCCAGCTCACTCTTCACGTGCCTCAGAACCCCTTGTGCAGTATCTGCCATGCCCTGTGAGTCCAGGGCAGGCACATCTTGGGCCTCTTTTTTGAGGGCTGGAGTGTTGGGCAGGGCTGAGGCGCTGGCCTCAGGGGTTGACGGTGTTTTCTTCAGGGAGATAGCGAGAGGAGAGTAACTGGACACGGTGGTCATGGGTGAGGCAGACAGGAGCTTGGGGGCCAGGAGAGCAAGGTCGGGCTGGGACAGTGGGGCTGGTTTTAAGGCAGGGTCAAGGGCGGCCTGCTGGGCTTCCATTTCGCGGCGGGCTTGCTGTAGGATGGAGCGGATAGCATCATCAGAGTTCCCGCTGCTGGATGTGGAAGATGGCTGGGCCGGCTCTGCTGTGTGGAGCAAACACAGAGGAGAGGTTGAAGTGGACTGTACCCTGCAGCTGGTGCTTCATTCTACCTTGCCCCACCACACAGCATGGGTTATTTAGGAGAACCACACTGAGCTATTATCCTAGTATTTCCCCTGTCACTGAAACATTTATGCATCCCATCTGAACAGCAGGCACACAGGACTGAGGTCCCTGCTTGTTGGCCTGCTGGCTCATTCCACACCTGCTGGATTTCTTATCACCGAATATGATGAAGGTAGGAGCCATGGAAATGCTCAGGGATACTGCCTCCTGGGCTTCCTTTGTGGAGAACGTTAAACTTGATGTTAAATCTCTTGTGCTATTTCCCACAACTCTAATGGTTCTGTCAAACACAACAAGAGGCCAGAGCCTCCCAAGGGACCAGTGACCATTATTCGGGCACTAATGCTCTGTTGGTAGATGCCTGTGGTGTTGTCGGCAGGACTGGGTCTCACTGACAGGAACAAAGGGGAGTGACAGAGGGGTTCAGGGAAAGTCCCTGGCTCAGGAACCTAGGGCTATGTGGCTTAAAGAAGTCACAGGCACTGCTGGGCCCCACCTTTTTCACTTATAAATGGGGGGAATGGCTGCTCGACCAGATCAAAGGTTAACCAGGCCCTGCCCTGTGTGTGCTTGAGGAGGTTTGGGGCTGGCCAGCTTCTGCATTTCCTACCAGCTCCTGGTGACAATGGAGTGTGCCTCTGGCTGAGACAGCCACTATGTGAAGTGTGCCTTCAGGGGGCCTGGATCTGACATTTGGGAAGTCTATGGGTTCCCTGGCTTTGTACCTTGTTCCCCAAATCATATACTTTCATGTCTAGGAAAGGAAGTCCTACAAGTTAGCTCTTTATCTGCTTTAAAGGATGCCTAAATACTGCAAACAACAGAAACACCTTGACACTGCTTAAGTAGCTTCCTGTGTATAACAGGGCTCTTCCTACAGCTCAGCAGCCCTCACAGCGTGTCAGACAAAGGAACCACGGCTTGGCCAGGAAGTGGCCCATGAAGGGCATCTCACCTTGCAGTGGGCCTTTCCTCTCAACCCCTGCCAGGGTGCTTTGCTAAGTGTTCTGGCTATCCTGACACATGGAGATGAGTGGGTTTCAATTTTAACTCTGGCCAGAGAGAACAAGAACCACACTGGGTTAAAGAGCCTCAGCCCCATCGAGATGATGTCCTACTTCTCTGGAACCTTTATAAGCAGATGGCACCAGAGGAGAAAGTGCTGGCACTGGAGATAGGAGGCCAGGGTTACCATTGTGCTAACCATCTAATGAGCTTGGGCAAATTATTTTAGCACTGAGGCTGATAAACAGAAATAACAAGTGACCAAAACTATCCTCTGTGATATGAGGACTCAGTTTGAGGCAGTGGAAATAAGCCTAGCTTTGGACCCCAGAAGGGAGCATGAACTCACCTACTAGACAAGCCCTGTGCTAGGAGGAGTGAGCAACCAGGTGAGTGGCAAGCAAGCTGGTGGCCTGTGTGCAGCTGTCATGGTGGCTCCCTGAAGGCCAGGCAGGCACCCTGTGACTAGGTCCATGGGGAGATGCTCTGCAGAGGAGTGCTTCATGGGTATGAAGTCTCCTCTCCCATAGAAGGGTCCAATTAGAGCCTGCAGCATGGTCCTCTTTCCAGTCAAAGTTCAGCCAGAGAAGGTGAAACAGAGGCTCTGTCCTCTGGAAGACGTGATTCTCAGGAAGCCCTGGTTCTATAGGTAGGATGCAGAGGTGGACATCTATCCACAGGGACTGCCTGCTCCCCACTACCATCTATGTTTCGATCATGCACCTGGTAAGGCTTTAGTTTTTCACATTCTTTTTTTAGCTGCATTTGGTCAAGTATGATAATAACTAAATAACAAAAGCCTGCACTGTATTTTAAAAAGGATATTTGATACAAACTACCTGCTAATTTTTTTTTCAGTACCGGGGATCGAACTCAGGACCCTGCATTTTCGAGGTAGGCACAATGCCACTGAACTACATCCTCAGCCCAACTACTGCCTGCTAATTTAAGGAGACTCTAAGTCCTGGGTAACATTCTTGAGTTGTTGCTGGGGAATGACAGTAACTAATAATAGCGAGACAGATCACACAAATCTCCACTCCTCTGCATGTTCCTAAATGCTCACTACTGTTTAAAATTTAATCACTGCTGACCAGAATGCTCAAGACAATTCTTTTAATTAAGCTTGGAAGACAGTGGTTGAAGAAGTAGAAGCCGTACCAGTTTTTTGAACTTGGAGCTCCCTCTTGGCTTGTTCCAGGATGGACTTGATTGCTTCATCAGAACCCGTCTCTGAGGCTCGGATCCGTGTGGTGATGTTACCTGTAGGGAAAAGTCAAGCGATGATATCAAACCAAACTTTGGGTAAGAAAATCAATGTCACATGAAGACATCATTTTGATAAATGGCCCTGAGATGAGGCCAGTGATATAAGGAGGTAGGCATGGCCTCCCATGGGCCAGCACTTTCACAGCAGGTACCTAGACACCATGCAGGAGGCTTCCTGCTGAACCTGCTTCAATCAATGTTACTTGGCCAGCAGGACTGGCGTGCACATTCACCTGAGCCGGCCTCTGTCTGTGGGTTAGTACCAGGGAGGATGAATCACTGAATGCAGTACAAAAAAATGGGCAGATTCAAAGGCCTTGTTTTTCATAAGTCATTTAGAAGCGTCTTCAACAACCGCTTCGGTTCAGAACTATATTCACGCTTTGTACATTTATTTTTCCCGAACAGGAAAAATTGCAAAGGAGGCAAAAGGCTGAAGTTGATCCTTCATCAATAATGTGGGTACACCAGGTCAAGAGGCACAAGGCTGAACTCAATTTTATGGGGGATCTATTGTCTTTTTTTGAAATTCACAAATAAGGAGAGAAGCCTACAGGGAATCCTAAAGAACAAGAACGCATTCTTAGGGTCACATGGTGGTGTTCTGCATAGCAGCCACATGTGCAGACACCCTGAAGCTACCAGGGCTCAGGGGCTGGCCCCATTTCTTTCTGGAAGCTGTCCAGATATTTCAATTTTTCACTACCTTACTCAATAGGAAGCGCCACATGAAACTGTTTAAACAAGGAAACTACCAGGATGAAGCCCCATCAGAGATGAAACTTCAAGGAATGCAGTGGGGGTTTACCTGCCTTAGGGGGAACTGACTGCATTTGTAATCTGTCCACTTGTGGGGCCTTTCACATATTTTAGAGTTAAAAGTTTGAGGAAGCAGCAGTATCTGGTTTGACTTGGTAACTTGATTTTTCTCAGAGCAATAACTGTTATTCTTTCACCTGCTTCTGAGAAAACAGGCATAGTGTAATTGGAATGGGACCTGTGCTTTGGGACTAATCTCAGAGACACCTTCTTGCACTTGGTCTGCACTCTGTAGAGTACAGGCAGCTCAGGGGGGAGGGGATGGGCCTCCTGAACCCGTGTTTTGTTTTATACTTACTAGCTCTGTTTTTCCATCAGGTTCCAGGCCAGAATCACACTGCACAGTTTGAACCCAAAAAACACAGCTAACGACATGCTGCTTCCTAGGTTACTAACTGCAAAGAAAAACACCTGCCTGCAACATACCTTCAGACCCATTTCTTCGTTTCGGTACTTCCTGAAATAGTCTGTTCAGGCTCTGGCCTGGATTCTCTGTTGAAAAACAAGTGTGGTAAGAACAAAACAATCAGGGGAATGGTGGCGTCAACGATATGGGCTGTGTGACATGAAATCTGAGCCGCCTGGCACTAAAGAAAGGGCTCAGGGCTTCCTGTGCAACTTGGAGCTCCTAGAAACTTTGGAGAGGCCTTTCCCTGGTTGACTGGTCTGCCGAGGCCATGGTTCTACTGCAAGAGGAGATTGGACAAACCTAGGCAGTGGCCTACAGCCACTGTTGCCAAGCGGGTCGCAGGGAGAGAGAGCTGTCTCCAAGCAAATCACCCGCCAGCCCCCAGAATGAAGCTCCCATTAATCATCCAAAGACATTCAATTTCAGTTAACATCACCATAAAACGCTCTGCGTTCTTAGTGCAAATTGATGCTGTTTGGAACATTGAAAGTCTCCCTTCTCTGTCTAGGTTTAAATTTCAAATGTGTGTTTGCAGTGTGGCTAACAAAATTCCCTCTCTGAATCACTGCTGACTTGGCACATGGGTCCCCTGTTCCTGAAGAGAGCAGGAATTCTTTATATTGTGGATGTGGCTGCAGACTTTTGATCTTTTTATGGAGGGTGGAGTAGGAAGGGTGTTTAAATAGGACTTTCATGTATTTTACTCAAGGCAGGCGTGTTTTGCTTGTAGTGCTAAAAAAAAAAAAAAAAATCACTAGTGGAACATAAATGAGTTTAGGTGACCACAAGGCACATCCTCTCGGAGGGGTCAGAGGAGAAGAGGAGGGAGGCAGCTTTGAAAGGTTTGCCCTGCAGAATCAACGCTGGATGAGGATGGAGCCCAGTCAATGCTGCTGCTACAGGGCTGGATGGTACCTGAGGGCCACTCCCAATGTAAGGCCACCACCCAGGCCAATTGGGACCAGGGGTGAGAAACATGCCAGAATGCTGTGCACAATGCAATTGCCCCTAATTTAGCACTCAGCAGAGATCCTGAATTCCCTAAGTGCAAGGAGCAGAGTGAGTTCTCAAGGCCAGCTCCCCCAAATCAAAAGGCTGCAGCTCATGCGGTCAACCCTTGAGCTCTAGAAATGGCACAACCGAAGAGAATTTTACCTGATGTGATGTACAAATGTTTTGTCACACACTCAGACACACACACACCGCATGCACGCACGCATGCACCCATGTGGCCTCACACGCTGGCACCAACTCGAGGGTGTCTCTTACCTCTTTGTCTGCCTTGGATGCTGCGCAGGGCCAAGATGTTCTGTTCATCGGAGAGGAACTGCTTCATCTTGTGGAATGGCTCTTTACCGCGGACAGTCAATTTATTCCAGGGCTTTGGCCGGGCCAGGATCTCACTCACAGACCCTTGTGACAGTCCCAAGACATAATGTCCAAAAATGCGCTGTCCAATATTGTGCTTGATCAGCTGCTCTTTAACCTGCCGGGCGATTTCTGCAGTGTCTATCTCCTCGCCCTCGGAGACGCTCCCAGCACTTTCGGACTGACTGGGAGATGGGGCCATGCCATTTACATCTGGGCTTTGTTGTAATGGAGTTGGGGAAGATATGGAATTTGTGCTGTAGGGACCTGTTGAAAAAATCATGCTTGTGCTTCCTGCTTCCTGCATGGCCTTGGAGTAGAAGGAGTGCATTAGCTGTCGCTGGAGGAGAGAGTTTAGTGCAAATTTTCCTGTAGAAGCCAGGGGTAGGCTGGGGCTTGCCAGGGATGAGCTGAAAAAGTCTTGACTTAACCCCGCTGGTGAGAACTGGTGTGTACCATTAGTATTGGAAGCCTGCTCCCCCGTGTTGCGGGGCAACTGAGGAGGAGGGGAGGCCGGCAAGGGTCCAGGGCGCCGACTCTCAGGCTGGTCTTTCCCTTTTCTCCTGGCTGACCCTACAAGGAAGGGCAAACAGAATGCATTATGGGGGATTCCAAAGGGGAAAAAATACCAAGACCAGAATGCAAAGTAAGTTTGCCCCACAAAAGGGAAAAAAATAAAAGTGCAGATTTTATAAGGGCCAATGAGGTGGATTGATTTGTTTTTTTGATTGAATTTGTCAATCAGCCAAACGAGGCCCCCCAAAACAAGCCACATGCATTCGTGTTTGCACCTTTCTTGTATGTCGCAGCCTGGAGAATCCCCTTTGACAAAGGTTCAAAGTGCTAGTGACAAGGATCCGGTAACACACAGAGGGAAGAGTCGACAGGTCGTGGGCCTCGAGTGGGGCCTCTAGCATTTGAGCTATCACCAGAGGGCCCTGCCTGAGGAGCAGCAAACACCGACATTTGGGGACCAGTGGGGTTGCTCCCCCACGTGCCCTGAGGTGAAGGTACCGCACCGAGTCCACGCAATCAAAGGCGCGCACATTTTAGAAATGCAATATCATCAGAGCCCACACACTGTTAACGCGGTTTACCAGCTGCCAAACCAGAAGCAGTCAGTGACACCACCATTTTGGGACGAGCAAAGAAAGGCTAAGGATGGGGGTGGGAAACGCATCCACAAGGAAAACCTGACAAAGGAAGAAAAGCACCCTGGGCCTGGGAGGGCAGGCGACCTCTGTAAGCAGCCCCCAGAGACACTCAAGAAGGGCCATGCTGGCTTTTGCCCCTGGCCTGTTTGCAGCACAACTACAAAAGATTGGAAAGCCAACATCCTGAGGTTGTCCCTCCTGGAACCTGTGCAGACTCGCTGCAGGGTGCGCGCATTTTGTCACAGGGCAGGTGGGGCAGAGCGTTGAGGAGGGGGTCACCAAACACTCAAGGTTAGTCACAGTCCTCACCAACCGGCGGTGCTCCCGCCATGCACGAGCCCAGACTCACATGTCACCCTCCTCTTCCTTGACCCCTGGAAGCGAACCAAGCACGGCACTCAACACCTGTCCACCTACCGCTCAGGTCGCTGTTGGAGATGCGCAGTGCAGCATTCTCGGACTGCAGTGAGCGGTTCTTCTCCAGTAGCAGCACCTCCAGGGGCTTGGCTGCTTCCTAGATGGGGCAGAGGGGGGCTCACCGTGGGATGGCCATCACCAGCTCCTGGGGCCCCAGACCTACCACCCATCTGCCTGCCTTCCCACCTCAGCTTTCTGTTGCAAAGAGCGGATTTCCCCCAAGGATATTTCATGGACTCTTGGAAAACATTCAAATTGCTTTGAAAAAGAATTAATTTCTGTTGAGGTATTTTTTCCCCCTTGCCTTAGACTTGTATGGCTTCTAGACAATTAATTATTCTCTATTCTGTCCCCAAACACCAGTAGTCTAAGCCTGGGCCTTATGTGGCAATAAGACAGGCTGCCAAGCTACCAACCTGTGTCAGAAAATAATGTAAACTTTCAATTTTTTTTTCTTTCTGTAGCATGATAATGTCAGTTGCCTTTTGGAGATTGGAAATATACCTGTGATGTAAATATTTTTGATTTAAATAAAAAAGTTTTTTTGCGGGGGGTGCCAGGGATCGAAGTCAGGTCTTTGCACTTGCCAGGCAGGTGGCAGCACCACTAAGCTAAATCCCCAGCTCTTTAAAATGTTTTTAAAATGAGAGGCAGGGTCTTCTTACTGTATTGCCCAGGCTTATTATGTTGTCCCGGGCCCACACGATTCTCCTGCCTCAGCCTCCCAAGTAGTTAGGACTCAATGTGTACATCATCATGCCTGGCTTAAGGATGTAATTAAACTGGCCACCAACGCTTTTCCACTGAGGAGGTACACAATTAATTAATGTTCCTAAGCCTATCTATTTTTTGATCATGAACACAACCTGAATTTTATTTTGTTTTGATGCTGGGGTGGAACCCTTGCACATGCTAAATCTGTACTCTACTGCTGAACTGTACCCCAAGTCTCTGAAGTTGTTCTATATTCATGTTCTTAGTGCCTGGCCAAGTGAAATGACAATTTTGCTGGAAATGAGTGAACACTTTGGAAAACTTTTCCCTTTTTGGCTAATTAGATTATTTGCTTCTGCTTGGTTAAATGTTCTTGGAGAAGGACTCAGAAACACAAGTGAGAGGACCCAAATAAAGGTGGAGATGGGAAAGCAGGCCCTAGGGATCAGCAATGGCCAGTAGCACTGCTGCCACTGCTCCAAGAACACAGTGAGAGAGTATACCTGCGTCCCAGCTCCTTCTGATGGTGCAAACTCCATGGACTTCAGGATACTGAAAGAGCAAGACAGAGCAGTGATTTTCTACTTGTACCTTTGATAACAGCCACGCTAATAAGCATTAATGTTACAATTTCCTGCTCTCCAGGAGCTGAAGAACTGACAATTTTAACAACTTCCCTGGCAGGAGCTTTAATCTGATAATGTCTTTAGAATAACTAGTATTCAACTAGCAGTTGGCTAGCAAAAGATTTTTTTGCCCAGCATGTAAATCATTCCATATGGAATCACACCAGGTCTGTTCTGAGTATAATTTTAAAGTTTAATACAGACATCACATTGTTATGAGTGGAATGTATTTGTGAAGCTTAAAGGGAATGAAAAAGTTCTCCCAGGGACACCACAGAGAAGGCAACTCTCTACTATGGACATGAATTTGGTAATCAGCACCCACTCAGGGCCCAGGGAAAATAGACAAAGAGCAATATCCCACACAGAGATGGCTCAAAGGCCAGGCAAGCAGACCGTGCAATCCCAGATCTGGGAAGAAGCTCTAAAGACAGAGGCATGTTGAACACCTTTCCCTATTGTTCCCATTTGCATGAGCATGGGCTAGGTTCCAGAGCTACTCCAGGCTCTGGACTGTCTGAACAAGCCAGGAGCCATGTGAGGTAAAGTCTCTGGAACTACTGTTTCTCATGCTCTTTTTGCTGGGGATGGTCCTTTCTTTCTGCCAGCATCAGAGAGAATAGGGGACGTGAGACTGTGGGGCCCTAAGAAGCTGCTCAGTAGGGAACAATGGGGCTTGGATAGGCTGGGTCCAGAGCTAGGTTTACAATTTGTAGGCAGCAAGTCAAATGGACCCTCCCAGCATTTCTGCAGCTGAGATTTTAGTCTCCAGCCTTACTTCAAGCTCACACAGTGGTGGTAAAGATGTTATTACAGGTGAAGGGCCTCCACAGCTTCTGTGCTGGTTAGGCTAAGGACAAGGACTGGCCTCTCTAGTTGTCTGCATTTTTGCATTGTATCTACTGTATCAACTAACAAAAACAGGGACAAGGTGGAATGAACCATGTGAGAATACTGGGTTTTTCATATTACACAGGAGAGGCTATGAGCTCTCTGGACAAACTTGCCTCTCTCCTTCTCTCTCTCTCTCTCTCTCTCTCTCTCTCTCTCTCTGTCTCTGTCTCTCTGTCTCTCTCTCTCTGTCTCTCTCTCTCTCTCTCTCTCTGTCTCTGTCTCTCTGTCTCTCTCTCTCTCTGTCTCTCTCTCTTAAAAGAACAATTCATGTTGTTTGCAACTATATACTTGTTCCTTGTTTGGGGTCTTCTTTAGGATGATGCAGTGAGAGGCTGATTTAGTCTATACAGGTTATGCAACCCAAATTTGAAAACCAAAACTTTCTGAATGCTGGTATGAGTCTACAGTGGAAAATCCCACATTGTGACACTTTGCTTCATGTACAAAAATCATTAAAAATACTACATAAACTTACCTTTCAGGATATGTGTATAAGATGCATATGAAACATAAATAAATATTGTGTTTAGATTTGGGTCCTATCTCTAAGATACCTCATTCCATATATACAAATATTCAAAACCAAAAACAAACCAAAATCCAAAATATTGTTTCCTGGAGGTGGAGCCTAAGACCAGAAAGAGTGGCTCCAGGCAAAGCTGAAGCTGCAAGAGCCAGTTTCTCTAGGTGCAGGGGGGTGGGGGGGCAGAGGACAGAAGAGGCCAAGGAAGCTCTCCTCCTGGGAAGAGCCCAGAGCTCAGGCCCTTACAGGGTCTGAGGGACACATTGCTGGGTAACCTTAGAAGGCAAGATGGAGCCAAAGAGTGGCCTGGGACGCTCAGGCAGAAGGTCAAGGGAAGCCTTGTGCACCATGGAAGAGCTGGCATGGGCTGACTGGGGGAGGTATCAGTGAGCTTGAAGGGGATGACAGGTAGGGGCCAGGCCTGGGAGCTTTGGAGAGCAAGCATGGGCTTGGAGGAAAAGTGAAAGGCAAGGGTTTAGGAGGCAGCTAGGGCCTGGAGAGGGAACTTCTAAGCACGAGAAAGTAGTACCAGCCCTGGAGGATGAACAGCTTTCAGCTGTGGCCTCATGAAAGGGAATGAGTTTGGGAAAAGGGGGCCTAAGTGTAGAAGGCTCTGCTTCTCCTTGGAGATTTTACATCTGAAAAACAGGCTATTTACAATTTCTGTAAAGGCAGTATTTCCCCTTGACTCTGTGCATACTCTGGGATATTTTTTGTTTGTTTGTTTGTTTTTTGAGACAGGGTCTCACTATGTAGCCCAGGCTGGTATTGAACTCACAGTGATCCTCCTGCCTCAGCCTCCCAAGTGAGGGGATTACAGGCATGCACCACCACGCCTAGCTGGAATACTGTCTGTCTGTCTGTCTGTCTGTCTATCTAGCTATAGTACTGGGGATTGAACTCTAATCCTTGCGCTTGGAACCACTGAGCTAAATCCCTGGCCCCAGGATCCTTTTAAATGCACATGGTCTTATAAAAAGATTAAAGAATTCCAGGAGAGGCCCAAGTACAAACACTCCCAGTGCTGGGCAGCCCAGGGCACCACAGAAGCAGAGCTCCAGGGTTCGCAGCTGCCCTGACACCACCTGGCATCTGCTGGCAGATGATCTTCCCAGAATCTTCAGACTTACTTCAGCTCTTTCTTCACTTCTTCATAGTCAGCCTGGCCTTTGAGTTTTTCTTCCAGTTGCTAAAAACAGAGAGAAATTTGTTAGTGGCCACGTCTAAAAGGCTGATGGTCTTTGTTGACCATGTTCTCTGTATGACACTTGGCCACTGTGGAGTGGGGAAACTGGCAGTGTGAGTGCCACCTTTTGCCTTCCTCTTTTGGCCTAGCCCATGAGTGCAGCTGGACTCTGAGCAATCAAGGTTTATGTGTAAAATGCAATATAAGTGGAAGGGAAAAGCTTCACAAAAGCGGCAAACAGAACAAGGGAAATTACACTTTGCACAAAATACCAGGAAACAGAAAATTAAAGCAGAGATGTATACTTGGCATTTAAAAGCAGTGTGTGGTATTTCATAAAAGGTGTCTGGCTTGCTGTCCACACCTTTTGGGGACCCCTGCTAAAGAGAGACGCAAGCTCTTTGCTATAGAGTACTAGCATCTAACAAGCATCCAGAAAAAGAATTTGTGCCATGGTTATTGATATTTGGGGTATAAGCAGCCTTATAGGGACTTCTGGTCCCCACAGACCTCTCGGGGAGTGACAACACTTTCCCAAAGTGTGATAATTCTCGGGTAGTACAGAATAGTCAGAGGTTGTTGAGCATTTCTAAAGGCTGGCAAGAGCAGCTGGTGCAGGGCCTTAGTCGAGCTGTGTCCTAGAAAGGTGTTTTTGGACCATTTTGTATCTGGTCTCCCTCAAAGGGAGTTCCTTGAGTTAAAGAAGGCCTTTTTTTGGGGTACTGGGGATTGAAATCAGGTCCTTGTGCTTTCAAAGCAGGTGGTAGAACCAGTGAGCTAAATCCCTGGCTAAAGAAGACCTTTTGACATAAACTTCGAGGACAGGGCAGGGTTAAACTTAAGCTGAATACAATCCATGGCTTGAGAGGTCAGCCCCTCCCATCTACAGGGTTTCCAAGGGTCATGTTATGCTCTGCTTTCCCAGCTATGACTAAGACCACAGTTTAAGATGCCCAAGAACATTCTGGTGTGGGCAGGAGATACCTAGTGGCCATCAGTCTTAATGCTCCTCTGTCTCTGACCCCACCTGCTATTTAGAGAATGCAAGTGTTCTGTAAATGACACTGGCCTAGCCATCTGCTGCCTCTGCTGGCAATTTTGTGTGGTATAAAATTGCTCTGCCTTATTCCTTTTTCAGATCTCTTGCCAACTTTATATATTATAACGGTTTTCTCAGTCATAATCAATCAAATGTGGGGTAGTGGGCACTCATTTTCCCACAAAAAATTCTCAGAAGGTGCTCCTAAAGAAGTGATTATTTCATTCTCTTCCCTATAGTTGACTAGTGGGAAGCTCTAATGTGCCTACCTCCTTCCTTTGTAGAACATTATCTGCAGCATGGCTGGGAGGCTGAATAGCAGCTAAACACAGTGGTCCATGCCTATCATCCTAGCACTCTGAGAGGCTGAGGCAGGAGGGCCCCAAGTTCAAGCCCAGCCTGGGCAACTTAGTAAGACGTTGTCTTAAAATAAAGGGCTGAAGATGTAGCTCAGTGAGTGCAAAATCCCTGGGTTCAATCCCAGTTATGGTGGTGCTGGTGGTAGTGGAGGGATAGTTAAAAAGTCAAGAAGTGCTCAACACCTTTTTTGCGACTGACCCATCATGACAGTTCTTGTCTTGGGCAGACAAGTTGGAGGGAAACCTGGTGGATGATGCCCATGATGCTTGTCCTGACTTGCAGAACACTTCAACCCAGCTCTAGGGCAGTGTCCTTAGAAGTGATCCACTGTGCATGTCACATCTCAAAGCTGCATTGGAGGAAGGAGGAGGGTCGTGGGTATGCTCCATGGAGGTCCTGTGCCTGCTGCTAAAGTTAGTGGGCAGGAGAAGCAGCTAAGGCCAATGCCACAGAGGCAGAATCTGGAGACTGGGTTATCTTTGCCCAAAATGCACAGATGGTCCTGGCTTTCTGTGGTTAGATTCAATAATGTTGTGAAAGCAATATTCCTTGAGTAGAAACTACAATGAATTTTGAATTTGGCCCCTTTCCTAGGCTAGTGATCTACTGATCCTTCCTCCCAATGTGTACCAGCAGCGAGTCACAGCCCTGTCACTGCTGTGGTCACTACTGATATGTACTGTGTGCTGGCTGATGAGCTGTGATGTCTGAGAGGTTAGGTGTCTAAGATGCAGTTTTCAGAGATGGATGCGTGCAAGCCTAGATGATGAACTTGGCCTGTTGGGTATGAAAAATCAAGCTGCTTATCTGAAATGTAGGGGAAGGCCAAACTAAGGTGAGTCTTCAAAGGACAGTGGCAAGCATACACAGGGTCATCCGGTGGAGACTGCCAAATGCCTCTCACCATGACTGTGTCTATGCTGTAGCCAAGTTTATGAACCTAGAAGGTTATTTGGTTTCTTTCTCAACTGTTAGAGAAACTGCCTCTCTCGAAATCCTAAAATCTGTTAAAATTTAAATCATAAGGAGCTTTAATGTAAAATAGCAGGCATTTTGGTACACAACAAGTTAAGATGCTTAATTTATAAAGGTGATCCATCTTTCTCAAGTTGGAAAATACAATTCTTGGAGTTCTAAGGCTACAAGCAAAGGGACCTCTGGTACATTAGACCAATATGAAGACTGGAGAAGAGGATGCATCTTTGGGGCCACCGTGGGATGAGGTGGAGTCTGCAATAGAGAGGAGTAGGCTTGACTCTCAGCAGTGCCACCAGTGGCCGGCTGGCTCAGGCTGGGGTGTTGGGATGGACAGCTTGGCCTCCCTGGATCATTACTCAACCCCTCACTGATGTTGACTCTGGGGTCCAGGCCCAGGCAGCTTGTACCTCTTTATCTGTGAATGGGAACCCTCTCCCAATTAGTATATCTATCACATGGTTCCTTGGTGAGAGGCAGCAATCATGTAAATTTGGTATCTGCTGATGCTGTGGCTGGGGGGAACCCAGGGATGCCCTGGTGCCTGGATAGTGAGGAAGCTCTAGTCCTGGATCCACTGAAACACTGAGGTGAGAGCTCTACATGTGTTGAGGGGAATGCTGAGAACACAGGGTGGAAGGAAAGATCCCCCAAGGCCAGAAGGTGGGGGATTGAGGGTTGCACTGGAGGACCTGCTCTTTCCTATGAAGTAGGGGGCTCCTTCTCTTCCACAAAGTGGGATCCTGGTGTTCAAACACACCGAGGCTAGAGCAGATAGAGCAGCAGGGCTATCAAGCATGGCTCTGGAAGAGGAGGGACCCTGCTAGCAAACATGACATGCCTCCACCTTCCAGGAACTGTGCCCTGGGCACTGCGTTGACAGGAGCTAATTTTTTGCAGAATGGAATAACAACAGATCCCAAGAAGGATCTGTTTTAATATTCAGGTCACCTATATGTGGCATATCATGGTGTACTGTTACGCTGAGGATGGTGTGAATTCTTTGGATTCACTGAATGAGTGGGTCCAGTGTGTCTTTCCGAGAGGATTCACCATGGATGCCCAAGAACAATTAGCTCCCTTAAAGCACTGTTGGAGATGCCAAATGATTTACAGGGACTTTATAGGAACCTGCTTATGATCTTCTTCTGCCAATCAAAGGCCACCTCTTTTCTCACCCTGCCTAACTCTGCCAAGCAGACTGCTTCGGCTTCCCACTAAGGGGCCGTGCTGGTCTTTCTTCTTGCTCCTTCCTTTCCTGGGCCTACTCATAGTGTCTTTAAGGCTCAACTAGGGCAGCTATTATTAGAACTGCATGCCCTGGGCTCTGTATGATCCTGAATGCCTGATGTCACAACCTGCATGGGCCATTCTGGAGGTGAGGTCTTTTTTCCATCTGCCTATTGGCTCACAGTGACAACAGGGAGGAGGGACATGTAGACCGGGGCTGTGCCTCCTACCACAGCTACAGGCTGGACATCTCTGGGCCTGATATCACCAGAGATCATGATGATCACCCTACTCACTCATAGAGCAAGCGTCACTGGAACTTTATAACCTGTGCCTGCTGGTTAGGACCTCATGGAGGGTAGCCCAAGCAAAGCAACAGCAGGCCTCAGAGCCACAATGCTGGGAGATGGAAGTTATGGGATCCAGAGGCAGGGTCTAGGGGCAAATGGAACCTGTCTGGAACTTAAGGGCCTACAGGAGGCTAGGAAATGGTTATCAGTCTTTTTTTCTGCCCCTGTGCCTGAGGAGCACAGCAAATTCCCACAGTGCTTAATGGAACCCATCAGAGCCTCAGGAGGTGGGGGCAGCAGGTAGAATCACATGAGTTTGGAAAAAGACCCTTAGGTGATTCTAACATACTTGCCTACCTGCCCAGTGGGAAGCGTTAATCTTTAAGACATCTTTAGAAAATGTAATTTCTCTCTATGGGAGATTGGCATTCTTTTAGCTAGCCTTTCTTATAAATACCCATTTTAAATTGAAGCTATTGGTAGCATTATTTTCTATGCCATAGTGAGTATAATGCAGGTGACTGCCTAATTACACTGCCTCTATATTCAAGTGTTGCGACAGAAAACCACGGAACACAGAGTTATCAAAAATAGCAGCCCTGTCATTGCAGTCGGGTTATTTCATTAATTACGAATATGGAATTATCCTCTGCGAATGGCACTGTGCTTGAGCACCTGTCACATTAGGCAGGAAGAAACATCTCCACTTGGAAGCCTGTCTCCTCATCTATTTAAAGGTTAGAGGATGCAGCATGAGATGTGGATAGTGCTGTGCTGACTGTGAACTTTGCTTGAAAGAGTGGAACCCTGACCAGGAAAGAATGGCAGACATCAGGATGACATCTATTGTCTACATGAAAGAAAGAGATCTCAGTGGGAACAAGATGGACAGTTTCAACCAGCTAGGGGCAGCAAACCAATTTATCAGTCCCCCAATATATTCAGTTACAGACAATGCCACCAGAGTATTAATGGAAAAAGCCCAATCATCTCAGAACTCAAGATTTCTACTCATGAAGCTTTTCTTGTGGAAGGCATGTGCTGCCCAAGTAATTGTCATCAAACACATGGACATTTGTCTCCAAGATCAAGGGATGTTAGGAATAGTGCTCATGACTATATGCAAGCTATTTGGCAGGCTGAGAAGAAGCACAAGTTCAAGTATAACCTGGGCAATTTAGTGAGACCCTGTTCCAAAATCAAAACATAAAAAAAGGATCAATCCCCAGTGATGCAGGGTGGGGGGGATCCACTCTCAAACACTCTTGGCAAATCACCCACAATTTCAAAGAGCTGAACGTTGAACAGGAAGGCATAGTAACCTTTACCAAACAGAATCTCATTGTCAGCCCCCATTACATTTTCTGCAGACCTCCAAAGCTGGAAAACACGGTTCAAAAAGAAGGGGGGAAAAATGGAGGGAGGGAGACCTGGGGAGAGGAAGAGGCAAGCAAAGTTAAGATAAGCCCTAACTTGCTCTCCTACTGCTTCTTCAGTAGCTCTGACCATGGAGTCAGAGTCCTCCCCCGCAAAAGCATCAGGTTGCTGATGTGACAGATCTCATTCATAATATAGGTCTCTAAAAACTGTATCCCTGCTTAGTTTAGATTGGAGACTATCAATTACACACATCGGAACAAAACAAAGCCCTTGGAAGGTATCTCATTCAATTAACCTTATTCCTTTGGGGTATGGGAGGTAGATTTGCTCATTTTGGGGGAATCTAGGGCCTTTTGTGAGTGAGTTTGCTATCAGAGAAATCTTTACTCCTGGCAACAAGGGGTTAAGATAATTAAAATCAGAGAAGTCTTGTTACTAGAGGATATGTTTTGATTATTAGATCAGATGAAGATAAGGGAGCAATGATTTTAGAAGAAGTATTGCTGAATTGTTTCATTAACTGTATAGTATTAAAGAATTCCCCCAAGATACGGATAAAGAACATTAATTTGTGAAAATGTGTTTCATTTTTTTGTGAAGGCAAACATTAAAACCTTAACTGATTTAGAAGAAATTGCTTCATAATGAAAAATAGAAGGTCTACACCCTTGGTCGCATGCAGTCATACGCAGGATGTATTCGAGTCGTGCCCTTCAACTGTGACAAAGGGGAGAAAGGCAGATTATCTAATAATAATGCCATTGCGAGGGTCAGAAATGGCTATAACATGAGAAAATTAGGTTTCATCTAGAGATAAAAAATGAGTCCTGGTACTCACTGGGCAAGCTGATGAGAAAAGAAGAAATGCTGGAGAAACAGGAGAAATAGTGGCCATGGTTAATGAGGGATATGACGAGCTTTCTACCATCTTCCAAAAGCTATAGGACTGTACCCAGCAGTTTTTCAGAAAGTGGATAAAATTCACCCTAAGGAGGCAAAGAAAAAACCAGAAGGGAGGGCCACAGGTGCCACTGGTGTCAGCGACAGTCTTGCTGAAATTTAATTGTAGATTTAAGTTTGGGTATATGCTGAGGAGAAAATCTCCATTAAAAAAAATC
Organism: Fukomys damarensis; assembly: GCF_012274545.1. Lineage (NCBI taxonomy): Eukaryota > Metazoa > Chordata > Mammalia > Rodentia > Bathyergidae > Fukomys > Fukomys damarensis. The sequence goes on along the minus strand of NW_022900929.1, from coordinate 17,294,366 downwards.
AAAATGGGCTTAACTACATTTTAAAATGACTTTATACAAGAAGAAAGTTTCTTTTTTCCTTATTTTGAGATGGGATCTTTGCTCTGTTGCTCAGGCTTCCCTTAAACTCCCAGGTGCAAGCCAGCCCCCAGTCTTAGTCACCTTAGTAGCTGGGACTACAGATATGCACCACTGCTCCTGGCTGCTTTACATTTTTATAATTAACCCTGATCGACTTCATTTATTGTACACTGGTTCATTTATGCATGGAACAAGGAGCTATGGAGCAGGAACAGGGATAGTCCTGGGTGAGCACTCCTTGGGCTGATCAGGAGACCCCTGAGTCCCTTCCTAGCCTTGCGTCATCTGCCAAAGAAGGTATCTCCCAAGAATCCTCATGGTGCTGACACCCACCAATCTAGGGTTCCATAACTGTCTTCAAATTACATTTGATTTGAAGGACTGCAAGTACTTCCAAGTATAATTACTATTATTTAGTATTCTGGCTTCTGCTAGGCTGCCTAGCCAGTCTGTCTGGAAGGGGATGCTGAGACTCAGGAGGACATGGGAACATCCTTCAACTCAGGGGCTCAGACAGAACCTCAGAGGCTGCTGGGCTTTTGTGTAGCTGAGATACTGGACAAGGCATGGTTCCAGTGCACTGGGTCCTCCCATCCACAGACAGTCAGGGAGACCCACAGAGCCAACTAAAGGCACATCTACACCGATGGCCTGGTTGTGACACACACCAAGCCCCACGCAGAAGCACCAGGAGCACCAGGCGCTGCCTTTGGAGTTCTTAGGTAGTGAGGCAGGCAGGTGTATGCACCAAGCACCTGGGACTCTTGTGTTTCAGGCAAGGAGTGGCTGTAGAGAGGACATGCTGTCTATGCCAGATCCAGCAATGGGTTCAGCTCCTATTTCCTGCCCTAGGCTCTGGGTCTCTGCTTCAAGCTGCCCGGCAAAGGTTCAAAGCCACCGAGTGTGCTGCCAGTTCTTGGAAAGCAGAGGGTGTGCATGTGGATGTGAGTGTGGTTTCAGCCTGCTGGTCCCCTTGTGCCCCATGCCCCGGTGGTGCTCTTACTTTAAGCGTGCTGTTCTTGGCGCTCAGCTGTTGTTCGAGCTGGGAGATCTGGCTGGCTGAGTTCTCACGTAGCTTTGTAAGGTTGGCCTGGAGCCTCTGCACATCCTCCACCAGCTGGGCAATCTCCCGCTCCTTGGTGGCCAACTCAACTTCTAGGCTGGAGCGGGTCAGCACCTCTATGGCCTGCTCCTGGGGAAGACAAGAGAAATGACAAAACTGCACTGGCTTTGGGTTGGACTCAGGGTTCACTGTGAAGAAAATGGAAGCAGAAACCACCGAGATCTCAGGATGTGCATAGTGAGCTCAGGGTGAGCCTGCCTTTGCCTGGACAAAACCTTCTGCGTACCCTCCCACACCACTTTTCCATTTACATGGTTAGTTGCTATCTGGACTTGTTGGACAAATACTTTCTGAGTACACAATGAGTCCCAGGCATACAGCAAAAGCCCCATTCTTTATGGGCCTCAGTCCATTGGAGGATGGGGCAGGACAGGTGAGGCCCATTAAATACTCAATAGTAATGAGAAGTGTGTTAGGCGGTGCAAATGCTCTAAAAAAAGCAAAACAAGGAGGGCACAAGAATCAGAGCTGGGAGAGGCCTGAGCCTTTACTGAGATGGCTAGAAGTCTCACTGAGACAGGGGACATGTGAGCAGAGTTCCGAAGGAAGTGCTGGTCAGTGGGAAGAGCGCTCCAGCAAAGGAACAGCAAGTGAAATGGCTCAGAGGAAGACACCTGGAATCAAACACCCAGATTTTCTATCCCAAGGGAGGAGTCAATATCCATTGGATTCATTACTAAATTATTTAGAAGCTGAGGTCTTGGTTTGACTGATCCCTTAGAGTTTAGTATTCCACCCACAGTTAAAAGATATGGACGATGCATATTTGGATTCTTTTGTGTAGAAACTCTCATGGTAATTGAGTTTTTAAATTAAAAAAATCATTTTTCTTCCTGCCAAAAATACTTAGTGCAGAAAATATGCATCATAGAGAAAAGAGATATTAAAAAAATCAAATCTCTAATTCTGCTTCGCAAGACTCAAGCAGTACTTTTGTCACGCTTCAGAAGCAATCACAGTTCTGGGGTGATCCTGGAAGGGTTTCTGTTGGGCAGATGTGCTTCTGACTGTGACTGACAAGGACTGGCACGAAGGCTCCCTCCAGCCTTGCCTATGCCCCTCTTTGAAGTGTGTGGCTTCCTGCCTCAGTTTTGCCTGTATATGGGTGGAAACAGGTGGCAGCTATTGCCTTGCTGGCCACACTGCCAGGCACCCAGGAAAATTATCTTTCACATCTCCCTCCTTGGAAATCTACACCTTTACCATTCAAGACAGGAAAGTTCTGTGTGCCAAGGAGTGGCCACTTTCTATTACTTGGATCTGTGTGATATTGTAAAATAGGTTGCACATTTTCCTGGCCTCTGGTGGATGGGTGTGTGGCTCCAGAGCCCCGTGCATCTCCCACTGACTTATTTACAAGGCACAGCTTGTCCAGACCATCCTGTCCGGCATGTGCCCCAGGGCTGCTGCCAAGCCACCAACATGCCAGTACACACTGAAGCAAGAACAGGAATGGAGAGTTGCTGTGAGAAACTCCAGAGCCATTCAAAATTTTGGTGACATTTTTACTGCCTTTTATAAAACTATCAGTCTGCAACAGAATGGATATTTAAAAAACAAAACAAAACAAAATCCTTCACCCTGGAGTTTAGAAAGCACCACTGTAGATGACACTGGCCTCTAGGAGGCTTTGAAGCAGGAGGGGACATAATGGAAGTGACACTGGGGGAGACTAGTCTGATGGTGGACGCAGACTGCATCCAGACATCTAACAGAACAAGGTTCATCCATCTTCCACCCTGAGAATGCCAGCCACTGACAGTGCTTCATGCACTTAAGCAGTTTGTAAAACCATTACAATGATGGGCCTTGCAATGGTCAAGTTCAAGTTTAGGTATCAGGGACACGAGGCTCAAATAACAAGGCTAAAAACAGCAGCTCTCAGTGCTGGACCTGGACTCAGGGCCATTCACTCTGTTCTCAAGGCCCAGTCTGGCTTGGCCAAAGGACCCTGGGCGCATCACCTCACTCAGGAACTTGACCCATAAAGTCTTCATTCATAATGGAGTAAAAAGCATTGCCGACATGAGATAACAGACCCCAAATCAACCTAGTAAGCACCAAAATAAAAAATCATCCTACTCCAACCATGGCTCACCTCCATTTCACACTCCTGGTGGTCTTGTCGTAAGGACACAAAGAAAAACTAAAAAAAGAAACAGAGAAGGGCCCTGGGAATGGCCAGGGCACTGTGGCAGAGGAACAGGCTTGAACTAGGGTGAGAAAGTGGAGGCTTCTCAGTGCAGAGCAGGCAGGCTGAGAGAGATACTGGCATCACCTATATGGCAGTGTGGACAAGGAGAGAAAGAAGCAGTCTCAAAAACTTTAGGGGATGGGTGTCAGGCAGTTAAGGGGCCATCAGGCTCACGACCATGAAGTACTGCCTCTCATCCGTCCCAGGTTCCACCTGTTAGCACCAGAATCCTGTGGGGCTCTAGAAGACAGCCTTACCGTCTTCTAGAGGTTCTAGGCCTTACCCGGAGGCAGGAACTTGGAGTGGGGGAAGGGACTGATCAACAGATCCAGTCCCATGGTGATTCTGATGAAGCTGAGAGTCAGGATGATGATCGGGGTGCATGCGCGTGTGTGTGACGCAACAAGAGGGCCCTGTGGTACCACTGCTGGGGAAGATGGCCTTCAAGTCTGTCTCACATGGAAATCCCCAGATTCTGACTCCTACATGCCCTGTGGGTCCTGGTGGCTCAGGAGTTGGTAGAGGGCATGCAAGATGCTTAGCAGAATTAAACAATATTGTAAAAATTATAGGGGTTTCAGGTGGTGGAGGTGGAGCAAGCCCCTAAGAGGAAAGTCTCTCATGTGGTGTTCTGTCATGTTTTGTCCCTTTGAGCCCATGTGCCTTCTTGTCCTGAGACCTGCTGGTCTCCTGAGACCACCCTCCTGAGACCACCCCATCATGTGAGTGCATGATCTTGTATCCTGCAGCCACTTCTAGGTTAACCATGAAAGAAAGGTGGGAGCTGCACTTAGGCCAAAGCATTTCAATCACAATATGCTGGTGACAGTGAACCAGGACTTGCTGAGGATGGGACTAGCTGCAGCCTGGTACTCCTCCAGTTTTATTTCTTGTACTGAGGGTGAGATGTGGGAGTGGGAACCTGGCCTTACTTCTCTCCCTTGTAACACCTCTGTTCCTGCCCCACCATGAGAAGGATGCATGGTTTGTTTCCTGGTATTACAGTTGCTCTCAGCTCTGAAGGAGGCAGGGCGGGTGGACCACAGCCCTGAGCTGGTCTGCTCTGCACATTCCCTTGAGGGCCTTTGGAGACCCTGGCTCACTGGCAGCTGTGGAGGAGCAGTGGTGTGCTAACGGGGAGCAAGAGGCCTGTAGAACAGACAAGCTGAGGCTCACAATGTGACTTGATGGGTTTCTAGCTGTGTGACCTGTGGCAAATTACTCAACTCTTCTGAGCCTTGGTTTTCTTACCTGTGAAATCACGGTAATAACAAAACTTCCCTGTAATGACTATGCTGTCAAGAGGCAGAAACAGACTCACTATGGAAAGCTCTGCACAGCTATACCCTGAGCAGGAGCTTGCGCAGTGACTGCCTGCTTTCTAGAACTGAGATTCCATCGAGACACCCAGTAGATGGAATGGGGCCTTTACTAGATCTATGGACTTTACTGTTCCTTGGCTGAGTTCTGTCAGCCAAGTCCAACAGCCCACTTTTCCACTGGCCTGGTTTTTCTGCTGGTGGGAGCTGGCACTTGCAGCTATGTGGGGAGGCACAGCCAGTGAGGCCGGCAGGCAGCTGTGGGAAGACGGCAGTGGTGCCAGACAAACACGGCACTTAGCCTCTGATGAAGTGTGTAACCCCCCAGGACCCAAAACCGACTCTACCTCCAAAAACACTCATTTCCTGCTGAAATGTTTGGGTTGTCCAAGGCCAGGATGGGGCCAGAATTCTTTTCAATCTAAACATTTAGCTGAGGAGCCCTGTTAAATGCATAAGAATGGACAGCTTCCTCCCCAGGACCTATGGTGCCCAGAGAGGAGGAGATGCTGTTGGCTCCAGCCCTGGCCTGTATCCAGAGCATCTAAGATTAGATGAGGGGATGAGAACAGAGCTGAGGGGTCATTTCAGTTATAAGTATTGAAAGCACTGAGTACAAAGGGTGTGTTGGCCCTTTAAATGGAAACCTGTTCTCGCTATGAAAAACATTTAAACCCTATATTTAATGTTAAAGAAAGAAAGAAAACTAAAATCTATTCTTTTCTGTTTTTGAGATAGGGTCTTGCTATGTAGCCCAATTCTCTTGCCCTAGCCTCCTGCATGCTGAGATTACAGGCATGGACCATGGCTGGTTAAAATCTATTCCTGAATGGGGTCCCATCACAAGACCCTTGGCTCCCTGTTCATTCCTGGCAGTCACTTAAAAGCCCAGGCTGAGGAATCTGAGGCCCGAGACTAGTTCTGGCTCTGCCACAGCCTGCCTATGCTCTGGGCCAGGTGCTCACATTCACAGGGTTCGGTTTACTCATCTACAAAAGAAATAATAATACCTGTTTCAGGGACAAGGTAGACTAATGGCTGTTAAAGTAACAGATGAACTTATCACTGCAGTGAGTTTTCCTGATGAGACTGTACTGTTCTGCAAAAGGCCTTGTCTTTTTCCTTGTCACTCACACTGTCCCTATAAGCCAGGCCTGCAGCAGAGGGCCTGTGAGTTTTGTTAAATTAAAGGACACTAATAACTTCCAGGGACTCATGAGAGCCTGTTAGAACTAAAGGGACCCTAGTTAGGCTCATTTAACCTTTATTTTACATAGAGGGGAATTGAAGTGCCAGGGGTAAGCTGCTATTCATTAAGCACTAGGCCTGTGCTATACAATGTACTCATAACTTCTGAAACCCTGTGCAACTCCTTTCTACAAATGGAGGAGCTATGACCCAGGAAGATGAGCTACTTGCTCAAGCTGAGACATGTAGAAGCTGGATTTGAACTCCTGATTTCTGCCCAGGGCCTCGGCTACCACGCTGCTCCATGTCACTGTACAGCATCAAGGTGGTCTATGAACTAGTTGTTTAAAGCCATCTTGGGGAAGCTCTAGCTATAAGTGTTTTTGTTAACTTCAGAAAAGTCAGGGGGCAAAAGTCCTTGTTCTTCAGGGATTCTCATGCCTGGGGCAGACTGTAGTAGTCCTGGCTGTCAAGGCATGACCTCTGTGTTCCCAGCTCACTGCAGACTGACTGCTGCTCCTTTCTGAAAGGACACATCCAAGAGTACAGCAAATGCTCTACTTTCCTGTGGAATTCTGGGGAGGCTCCTGTTTCAGACCTCTTCCTCCTCCTAACTAGCAGTCATCTTCAGACCCAGCAGGGAAGGTGTCCTCTGCATGTGAGCACGTCTCCCCAGCTCTACCTCAGGACAAGAGATTTTTTCACACCAATCACAGGGCAAAACTTTTCCTTCCACTCTACCATATTGCAGCCCTAAATTGTTAAATGCTTTCCCCACCAAGCAAGCAGCACTGATCAAAATGGTTAAAAGCAGCATTAAAACCCTAAAGGAGAAAATGGCAGTAACGTGAGGGTACAGATGACCTGTAGGCCTGGGCTACCCACCACATCCGGAGCCTTCTGGATCTGTGAGGCCAGCTGGAGGGAGTGGTTGGCCGATGAGAGCTGCTCCCTTAAGGTCTCTGCCTCTCTCTGTGCCACCTCTGCCCTCTGAAGGAAATGAAAAAGAAAGTATATTTGGTTTAACAACTGACAATTATTACAAGAACATTCATCAATTCATGCCTGACTGACTATAATTGATTTTCCTAAACACTCAACCTAATAAATGCTTGAAAAAAAACATAGAATGTGATGGATTTTTATTTTAAACAGTACAAGGAAGAAATAATTGAGCGATTATGACAGTAATTTAACGCTAGGAGCAAGGAATCCCCTGCTGATACTAATGCTCCGGCCCACTGAATTTCCCAGACTGAATAAATACCAGTGGAAATAGAGTCTTCTGATTCAATTTCTTTCTATTCTCATAGACCGAGAAGATTTTATTGCAGGATTACTCCTGGGAGTAATTCTCACGGGTAAACAGTGAATTAAAGACATTTTGGCCGTTCTCTCCCTAAAAACGGGCACAATGTTGTGGTTGTTTTCCTCCAGCAACATTTCCATAAACGGATGGGGTATAAATGCCACTTTCTTTTGTAACAGCCAGGCTTATTTCAGCATGTTTAACCCTTCCCCAGGCAATGTTTTTGAATGTTGACACTGTCATATTGAGCCAGCTAGGCCAATCTGTGGCCAAGGTGCGTGACCCAGGCCAGCTCTGGGGAATGAGCAGAAATGACTGGAACCTCTCACCATCTGCCTGTAATTCCTGGATGAGGAAGCCATAGCCATTTCAAACCCATTGGATTAAGATAGTCACTCCAGTGCCCATAACCTGAAAGGGCATCTGGGAACAGAGGAACCAGGGCCAGGCATCTAGGCTTTCTGTGCCTTCACCTACTTATCTGTAAAATGGGAACCTTGTCTTTCTTAGAGGCCTGGTAAGGATGCATAGCCAGAGGTTTACAGTATACATACGCAGTATACATCCTCATGCTGAAGGATGTTTGTCAATGGCCTTGTCCTGGTTTTACAATTATGACAGGAACTGAACTCTAAGGCAGGTGGGAAATGGCAGTAAATGACCCTGGGCGTGGGGATAGACAGTGACATGCTATTTCTTTGCATATTTTTAAAATTACAATCTGCTAACAGAAAAGATTAATGAGATGAGCCTGGGAGGGCAGGGCTGTCTTGTGGGTTTTCTTTATCTTATGGTGTGACAGCTGGTGGTGTCTACTAATTGCTAAAAAAGAACTCACAGAGAGAAACAGGAAGTTAGTTTGCTCTGGTACTCACTGACCAATTGTATGAGGAAGGGGTTTTGGCAGCTTTAAGTGATTTGGTGGCAGCAGCACTAAATCTGTCTGCTCTGCATATATACAAATTAGGATATCCTTGAGAGCACGTGGGCCTGCCCAGGGTGGGGCTGATGGCCACCTGCCCTGCTTCTCAGGAGCTCTGGAACATCACTAAGCCTAATTTACGAGGTGTCCGGCCAGCCTGTGTATTTCAAAGGAGCTTGTCCCAGGGTCTCTGCTCCAAATGGAATCTAGAACCAGCTGTCAGGGTGAGGATAGCAAAGGTAACTTCTAGCTTGTGCTAATGCTCAACTATTAAGGTTGCAGGAAAAAATTTTCTTTGATTAAAAAGACTTCCTTTAGTTTATTTCCAAGTTTTTCTGATAGTCATGACACATGACTGAAAAGTATATTCTTCCCTTGCTAGTCACCGAAACCCCTGGGTACAACAATCCCCACGACTCTGCCAGGAATGAGGTGTATTGTGACATATTTCCTAGTCTCTCTGACTAGGAAAAATATTTCTGTGTCTGTTGGAGAAGCTGTCATGGTAGCAGCCAACAGGTGGCATCATCACCTGACATGTCACACCGGCTCTGAAGTATTCCAGAACAACCAGAGCTCAGGTGGCAAGTTCATGCGTTATCTCTAGGAGCCTGTGGGGATCTCCAGAGGGCAGAGTGTTATCTTATCAAAGGCAGAGGGACCCAAGAATAGAGATCTCAATGTCTCCACAGTGTACTTGCAGTCAGTCCCCAAGTTCATGTACATAGTTGTTCTTAGCCTATCTCTTGGTAGTCACTGCATCTTATTACATCTGGCTTGACTTGTTCACTTTAGCGCAACTTTTTGATATTTATTTAGGTTTTATAGCCTGAGTATATTAAAAAAAAACAATCAACAAACCAACAACCCATCAACAAATGACTGAGTCAGTTTGTGCAGTTAAACAGGCATAAACCAGAAAAATTAAAAATAAGAGAAGTTCAAAAAAGGGGGAGCAGGAGACAGGGAAACAGACACTGATGTGCAGCTGGGATAGATGCATTTCTGTAGCTGATAACTAAATTTAGTTTGTTGTTGGCAGCTGGGGCAGAAAGAAGGGGAAGCCAGGTTGGCCCCACCTGTTTTGAGGTTCTCACTTCTTTCTGAAGACAACAACTTCACCAGCTGCAGTTATGATTCTAGATCTGACCCAGGCAGAGCTGCAGCTGTTGGGAGACACTGGCTCTCTGTACTTGCAGACGGCTCTCTGCAAAGGCAGAGCCAAGGCAACACAGGCCACACTCTTGAGTGGCAGGCTGGGGCAGCCTTCACAACTTTGTGGCCTTCCCACAGGAGATCAGCACCTTGGAGAGCCTGGTCGGCTCTCCTGAGACTCCTGCTTTCTGTCTTCTCCTAAGAAATGAGAGCAAATGCTTTACTCAGGGGACAGCAGAAAAGGGGACGGGGGTGGGGGTGGGGAGAGCAGTGCTTGCATTCTGGTAGCAACTGTGACTGCTGAGAGCCAGCAACGATGCAGGAGCTGAGCATCAGCTGTGCCTGCAGCATGGTAGCAATGTCCTGTAAACTCTCAAGGCATGTGCTGCTTCTGGGACCCTTAATTTCCTTATCTTGAAAGGAACAACTTTTTAAGGGGAAGTTATTACTAGAGACTGCAAGCTGGTCTTCAGGTTAACCTCCCCTAATAGCCACTGTTACCTGGAGGGCAGAAGTAGGTAGTGGCACTTTGACTAAAGAATTCTTCTTAAAAGTCAGGGCAGCAAATGGCAGTGACTATTCCCACCACCCAATGCTACCAACTGCAAAGTCACAGGGGAGCTTCCACTCCTGGTGTATCACACAGGTCACAGTGTGAATTGGAGTCACCTCACCCTAGAGGGAGGTCCACAAGGACCCCCTGTCTCCCTGACTCCGAGGGTTCCTGGAGGCCTCAGGAAAGGCAGAGAGGATGCTTCCCCAATCCCATTCTAGGAGCACATGTGAAATTGTGACACAGGATGACAATAGCCAGGGGTGTTCTACCACTGAGCCTCATCTCCAGCCTTTTTTATTTTTGAGACAGTATCTTGCCCAGGTGAGTCTCATTTTATATTGCCCTGATTTTATATGGTGGTAGTGGTGGGGTTCAGAGCCTTCTTCTACCCTTCTTGGCCCTAGATTTGTCCTCTTGTCCTCTCTCTATGTATGGCAGTTAAAAATCAGGCTCCAGGAGACAGATACCGAGCTGCCTCCTCCAGTGACAAGCCAGACCTATGAGCTGGTGATGAGCAAAGCTCCCCACCCCTACTCCATATGACTGGACTATACAGACTGTCAGAAGAAGCCCTCTTAGTGACTGCAGGAAGCAGGTTGGGGTTCTGCCACAGGCAAAGGTGGCATCCAAACCCCTTTCAGAGCTGCCATGGACCTGCTGGATACTGCAGGTTGGGACTAGAGCAATAGTCCCCACAAACCCTGCTGGTCATAGACCGAGGCGTACGTTCAAAGAGGAGGATGAGGGATTTTCCTACCTCTGTCTACCACAAAAGTCCTTCATGTGTGGCCTAAAGACTGACCTGGGCTGAGGTCCAATTTATGATGGGGAGAAGCCCAGGGTCCCAGGAAGCCTAAGGAGCAACATGTCAGGCATGGGCTGGTCTCATGGGAATGGCCCTGGACTCAGCCTGAAGCCAGCACATTCTCACCACCATCTAGAGCCTACTCAGAGCAGGTACACCAAAAGACCTGGTGGTTGAACAAGGCTTGAAACCAGTTATGCCCTTGGTACTGCAAATGAGGAAATGCTGGCACCGGGGGATCAGGGATTTGCCGAGACAATTTGGTTGGAAATGCCTCAAATGGGATTCCAGATTCATGATCCCAACTCCTGTCAACACACAAAAAACATGGATAAATAACCCCACACAAGTCTAGCAAGTCTTTGTGTTTCTTTCTATGTTTGGTTCCTTCTCCTTCATGAGGTTAAATTGTGATTTCCAACCCCAACCTCAGCCTAAAGGATCTTCCATTACAGCAGTCTAACGCCATAAAAATCATGGAGGTTAACAGGACAGCAGTCTGAAATGACTTCCTCCCGGCCTCCGTGTCCTGGCTTTGGGCAACTCAACTCACAGCTGGAGGAGGGGCTGCAGGGACAGGGAAGCCCCTGGGCACAGCTTCTTTCCGTCATGAAGTCTCAAAAGTTTTGAGCTTTTATGATCACCATGATGGTGAATATTAATGCCAAGTATCTCAGGGCTGAACAAACAGGTGTCAAGGACACTCCTACTTAACTGACAGCTGCTGCCTACTCTTCTGCTGCTCCGTATGAAAAACACAAGCACCTAGCAATGCAACAGGGCTACCAGACTCAGCAGAACCTGACTATAAACACTGCAAAAATCCTGTGTCATGTCAACGAACAAGGAAACTACTCCTTCTGGGGATCTCCCTGATGGGTAGGCAGCTGGTCCAGATGGTGTGTGGCTTCACTGGGGGCAGGGCCAGTGGCCTCCTCCTAGGGCCTATTGGCTTTCCCTGTCCTGTCACCATAGCTACTTATGCCACACAGGTTTAGCCAGGGTAACCCCCTAGATTAGAAATCTGAAATCTTGCTCCTGCCCACAATCTCCACACTGCTCTCAGGCTGTGGTCTCTCTCCCAGCCTGCCAGACCTGCTTGTCAATCCACATGCCAGCTCTTCTGGTGGCTTGGGACCTGGTCCACCTCCTGCCCACCTCCCAGGAGCTTTCCTTCAAATTCAAGGCCCAGCCCAGTGTTGCCACCTTTGGCTTTCCTTTACATTTTTCACTTCCTTTCTACTTGTCTTTCCCCAGGGATAATCCCTTCAACATCGTGGGGCTTTTATCTAACTTGGGTGTTTTCTTGTACAAGTGGGTTCACCTACATTCTCATAAAATCCTTGACTTCAGAGTGAGAAGGGACCTGCTGCATTATCTAGTCCAATCCCTCCTGTCCACTCTGTGCTTGAGTCCCCAGCTCATACTCTTGTCAAAGGTTGAACGACATCTGCCAGCATAGTTCTGATGACAGGGAGCTCATTCCCTCCAGACTGGCACTGTCAGAGAGGGCCAGGCCCAGGAGGAGCTTTTCCACACTGGGAGACTGCTTTCTCCTGCCAGCCTCCATGCCTGGCCATGGTTCTTGTGTGTCTCACAAAAAGCCTGGCCATTTTCTTGTCGGCCTTGAGAGTTATAACTACAGAAATCACAAGATCCCCACCCCAAACCATCCCTTTCCCAATCTTTTGGAATCCTAAATTGCTGAAACAACAACAACAACAACAACAAAACAACTACTGGGTTTTTTGAGACAGGGTTTTGCTATATGGTTCAGACTGGCCTCAAACTCATAGTGATCCTTCTGTCTCAGCCTCCTAAGTCCTGGGATTACAGGTATGTGCCACTATGCCTAGCTGAAATTATTCTTCTTGTGCTGCCTTTTCTCTGCTTCCCAAAGATCAGCAACATCCCCAACTGTACTTCCTTTGGTGTTGGGTCCCTTCTCTGTCCTGGCTCTGGCCTTGGAACTTACTCCAGGGAACTGTTTTCCTTACAATGTGGCTTCCAGACTAAAACAGAACTTCCCAGAATAGACTAACTGCTGCAGGAGAGTAGAATCACTACCTCCTTCACGTATCTCCTGATGCAGTCATATGAGATAAATAACAGAGGCTCAGTGGTTGGTAAGGATACTACCCACCTCCCCATGGCCAGTGTTTCCCTAGGGCTGGCCTCTATGAGCCTCCTCACTACAAGTCTGTGCTTCCTCAGCAGCTGCAGGATTAACATGTACTTATGGAGTTACTGGTTTCCCAGGGGGTTTTACCTCTAGGCCTCAAAGCAATCCTACAAAGGGAGTACTAGCTACCACACCCACCTACTCTTCCTTCTAGAAAATGTTTAAAGTTTTGAACTGTGGTAAGATACAGCATAAAACTAAACATCTTAACAAATGTTATGTGTACAATTTAGTAGTGTCAAGTCCAGCCACACTGCAGTGTAATGTTCTATTCTGCAGAACTGAATACCCGTACCCATTTAACACCTCCTGCTCCTCCCCTGGCTCTGGCAGGCTCCACTGAACTCTGTGCTTCCACAAACCTGACTCCTCTGGACACAACATCTAGGGGGAGTCACACAATGCATGTCTTTGTGGCTGGATTAGCTCTCTTAGCAAAATGTACTCAAGCTTTTGGGGTTTTCTTTTATTTATATTTATGATTAAGAAATATAAGATTAAGAGATTGGTCAAGGTCATAAGTCAGGAAATCTGACTTAGGACCTGAACCAAATGTCACTCTGGGATTGGCACCTTTCTCTACGGTCCGGCCTGATATCATGTTGATCTGCCAGAGTGACTTACTCTGAGGACATCAACTCTGCCAAACATCTTAGGCCCCTAAGGACTGTCCCTACGACCTGGTAGAGTCAGTTTCTGATGGTTCACCTCCACTTATAAGGCCCAGGCTAGCTGCTGAATAGACCAGGGCTTGCCCAGATGAGCCAGTGGAGGGCGGGGACATGCCCAGCACTGGCCTGGGGGATGCAAATGCATTCAGGTGACAAAGGTTCAGTCCTTCCAGTAGCCACTTGTGACTCAGGTCTCTGAGAGGTGGAGCAGAACAGACTGAGTGAAGGCAAAGTGGCTGTTACATGTCAGTTTAGCAGACACGAGGGAACAACCACTCACAAACCTTGGCAGGAGTGGTGCTTCCTGGCAGTGAGGTATGACTGCTGTACTTGGGAAACAAGACTGCATGAAAAAGAGGCCACCGGACATGTCCTTGCTTTGGGCTGTGATGGCCAAGAGCCCAGGCTCCAAAGCCAGACTTGGGCTCTGGTACTGGCTCTGTACCTGACCTCAGTTTCCCCATCTGTAATGTGGGAATCCTAAATACACTGACCTCAGTGGACTGTTGTGAGGGTTAACTGGATTTGGAATAGATACGCCATAAGGTCAATACCCCAACACTGCCAGTTACTAACTGGCACTTAGGTAATTAATGCTGCACATGAGATTTCAAGTAGTTCAGGTCACCTGTGTTCACTGAGGAACTCTTGCAGGCCAACCTGGGATCCTGGTGGTGGGTCTAACATCCAACACTGATCATAAAGGACTCCCGAAGGAAAAGACAGACACTAGTTCATAGTTATTCCTATGCACGAGCTAACTTTCCTGGTTCTGACTTTGGGAAGATGTTATCAGGGCAAGTACAGACATGGACACCCAGGAAGGTGGCAGGCAGAGACTGAAGAGATCAGGAAGGATTTTCCTTCCAGCAGAGGCTATGTTCACTTGTAATTTCCCAATGCCCATGGACACTGCATGTAAAGCTGCATGGGCAAAGGCCATAGTTTGTGGCCTTCTGGGCTGAGGAACCTATCAACACTGGCTGCCTCTCTTGTCAAATAAAACACACAAGGAGACTGCTTGTTTTCCCAGATGGCAGTGCCATGTGCTAAAGCAAAATCCTTGCCTTAGTGTTTAGCACTACCAATACTGTGCCATGTGTCTGCTCTGTGCCAGACACTGGCTATTTCCTGAAAATTATGTCTGGCCACTAAGTGTCACATGAGAGGGGCCCTCATCCTGGAGCCCCCTAAGAGCCAGTGGCCATGACCACTGGGACATGGAGATCAAGAACTCTTGCCAGGCACCTCCACAGAGTGATGGATGCCACAGGGGTTAGGATGAGCAAAGTACCCCTCGGACTGATGCCCACAATGGGATGTCTACAATGCTGCAGTCACATCGAAGACTTCACCAAGGAAATAGTGCCAGTCCTTTTTGTGTTTTTTCTTCCAACTTCTTAGGATACCATTAAAAGTAATGATGTTGCTAGCTGTTAAATAAAAATCCCAAGAAAAAGTGCCCTCCTGCTTTAGAGTGAGCCTTTTCTGTGACAGCAAAATGGGCATGCTGTGGTAGTTTTGTGCTTAAAGGCCTTGGAATGTCCTACCTGGTTTGCTCTTTCAAGGTCAGTCATGATCATTTCAATCTCGTCGGCCCTGGGAGGGTGAGAGGGAGAGAGCAGGTTAGTTGGCAGCAAGGCAGGCTTGTGGAAGGGATGGGCAGACAGGCTTTCTGGCACAGAATGAGGCAAAATGACCATATTCACAGGGATTAGGCTGGATCCCCAAGGTGGGTGGGATAAGAGCCATACAGATGCATGAGGGGTCACTACTGCTGGTATGTCTGTTGGTCTCATTCATGCTGTGTCTAGAGAGCAGGGTGGTCTGTCCTGGAGGGGCTTCTAATCTTGTTGGGGAAGCAGAGCCAAAGCAAGATAAAATACAGTATCTTGCCACGGGCTTGAATAGCTCTTTGAACAGAGTGCTCTGGTAAAACAGAGGAGAGGGAGATGATTCCCCTTAGAAGAAGTCAGGAAAGGCTTCAGAGGAAGCCAAGGGGGCAATTTGGGTTTTGAAGGATGAACAGAAATTTGCCAGGTTTGGGTTAAGAAAAGGAGCCAAGGAAGGGCTACATCTGGAAAAGGGCCTTGGCAGTGAAGATCTTGGTAGGACAGAGGGCAATGGGAGAAGGCAGTCAGCTGGAGAGGAGGGCAGGTGGGGATGGATATGTCAGCTGGGGCTGTGCTGTCTGCAGTATGAATGCCTGGTGTCACTGACTACCTGGCTTGCTCATAAAAGTGGAGCCTGCAGGTTCTTATTTACTTATCATTTTTGAAAGTACTTCCTTGAGAAGTTAAAAGGCAAATATATGGTTCCATCATGAGCAAATGTATCATGGGAGGAGAGCAGAGTCCTATTGAGAAGGGGCCTGCCAGTCCCAGTGTGTACAGGCAAGAACATACTGCTGGGGAGTCACTACCCCACCTGTCTGACATAGGTCCTGGTGGTTGCCCCTACTATACTGCAGGCTGAGATGGGCGGCATTCCCATGAAGGCTCCAGTGTTCCCACAGGTCCTGGCTGGGGCTCAGGGCTGGCTCCTTGTGGCTTTCTTCCATAAGTACCCAGGCCCTGTCCACTGCTTATGCCCATGGCTCTGTGCCCAATGACTCCACTACATGCAGAACCTAAACTTCCCAGGCCCTGCCCTGCACCAGGTAGTTTACTCCTACTCTACCTTCCCTGGCCCTTCCCTCCTGTGGGTGTGCCTGAGGGACCAACACAGTGCCCTTGCTCTCCATGGCAGATTTCAGTTTCCACTTGATGCCTCACACGCAGTGAGCTCTCTGAGGACCAGCTGTGTCTGCTTGGCCCTCTATCTGCATGATTTTGCATTGGGTTGGAGCCCAGAGTCCCCAACATATCTTGTCCTGCCAGTGACAGACAGATCTGCTCCCTGGAACAGTTCAGGGCACCTGGACAGCGCTGACTATGAGAGTACTGTCCCCTGAGACCTACTTCACAGGCCCTGCAGTAAAATAAATGTAGGGTCCACCTTACCAACACCAAACACCAAGAGTGAGACATCATGCCTTCAGGACCCTATGTGGTCAGTTGTGGCCTGGGCTTTTCTAGCCTTAGCTGCCTGATGAGATTTAGGCAGACTTGTCACCCTCCACCCCCAGCAGCCTAGCTCGGGTGACAAATGCAGAGGGATCAGGTTCAATGCTCATTGTATCTGTCAATAGTAGCTGGCTTCTAGACTGGTCTGAGGAAGGTTTGAACCAGCCCTTCCAATGGCCTAGTTAAATGGGGCTATTTTTAGTTGGATTTCATGGGGAAGGCAGTGTCTCTAACATAAAAACCCAGCAGGGCCCTTGCTGTGAAGTGCTGGGTGTAAGGGTGTGGGGCGGGGGTGGCTTAAATTACCAACATTCCATGGTATCATCTCAAGCAGTCTCAAGCAAACAACACCACATCTTAGAAACTGTGGTGCAAACACAGTCTAATAACTACAAAGTGTTAAAAAAAATTAAAAGATGAAGGTCGTCTTTTTCCTTCCTTCTGGTACTGCAATTGAACTCAGGGCCTTTGCACTGAGCTACATTCCCAGCCCTTTTTTAAAATTTTGAGATAGGGTCTCTCTAAGTGATAAGTTGTCCAGGCTGGGCTTGAATTTAGAATCCTCTTGCTTCAGCTTCCCAGAGTGCAGGGATTACAGGAGTACACCACCACACCCAGTTGGGGCTGAGCATCTTAAACACAATGAGAAAGAGACTCATAGTCCATACAGAAAGCTGCTGGCTTGAAGCTATGGATGAAGGACATGGTATGGACTCCACTGGTTATGACACAAAACAGAAAGTTTATAATCTTTTCTTGGGGAAAATCCCAAGCTTTAAACACAGTTTTGGATGTTCATCAGACAATTCATCTTGCATTTGACAATGTCCAGATACACACGGTGAACTTCCGGGCTCTGACAGTGTTCATCCTCTCATTCACTTGATCCTGTGCCTGATACCTTCTAAGATTTCTGGTACTGGGTGGTCACATATAGATGTGGCAGTGCCACAGATTTAGAGATGTGCAGGGAAAAAGATACTGATGATGTCTAACTTCTCTCTCAGGTGCATCTGCAGGGCTGGTTGCAAAACTCAAAAGGTGGGCAAGGAATGACTCCGCCCAGATGAGCACACTGATGGTTAATGAGCTCTTCCATCTTGCTTAAATTCTGTCTAATTAACTTCTCTTCATGCAAATATTTCATCTGCTCCATTTGGAACTTCTGTTACCTGGATATTGTTGCCATACCCACTTTTGTCCTCCATATATTGCTGAAACTTTCTTTTATATTCTGTGATTTATCCTCTCCTGCTCCCTTCTGGAAGGTTCTCTCTCTCTTTTTTTTTTTTTTTGGTGGTACCGAGAATCAAACTTGGGACCTTGTGCTTGCCAGCAAGGTACTGTGCCACTGAGCTACATCCCCGTCTCTTCTGTAATTTAACATGACTGGTCTTTAGCTGTAACCATACTCCAAGTCATCCTTTTTTTTTTGGTTCCTTAGTTTACTGAACTATTCACACCGGTTCTTTCCACTTGCTTCATCTTCATATTACTCCTACTTGTTTTACCTGGCTAATATCTTCCCTTGTTTCTTTGAGTCTGTTTCTCAGGCTTATTTTCACAGCTCATTTGTCCCCTTCAGATCACAGACACTACTGTATTCGGGGTGTGTCTTTCAGAAGGGCTGTTCTCTGGGGCCAGCTGTTTTGTCCATGTGTTTAGGAGCCCACATGGGGAGGGGAGACCAGCTATTCCATTTGGCAACTGATATAGGGGAGGTTGGAGAAGCCAGGCCTCATGTGTGCTTCAATATGAAGGGAAGAAGAAAGCCATACAGTTGATGTTTGCCAAGTTTTGCTGAATAAAGGGGTCCTGGGCCCCTCTGCTGTGCCTCCATCAGGCGATCCTTGCAGCCTGAGGTCAGGCTACATTCCCAGGGAGATGCAGTATCAGTAGGGGCAGCTTCCCCGGGGTCACCCACCTTTCACTATGCCCACTCTCACCTCATTCCTTGCCTGGCACAGCAGGAGTCAGGCATAACAGCTCTAGGAAGAGAGAAGGCACCTGAGACTCCTGAGGCTGAGGGGAGGGCAGGACTGGGATCCTGGGCTGAGAGGTGGTGTTCAGGGGCCTTGGTAACCTCCCTGCTCAGGCAGACTCTCCAACTTTCTTCTCAGAAAAATGAAAGGCTTTGCATATCCAGTATACAATGCCTCACCTCCAAAAGATTTCCAGTCACTTATAAAAAATTTTAGTCACATTTAAATAGGAAGGTGCCTTTTGGGCTGTTTGAAGCAATCCCTAAAAATGAACATCAAGTTTTCTACGTATTGGTCAGTTTAACTTTGGTTCCTAAGCAACTGCTAAGCAGACCAAAATATTGAATGTGATAACAACCACGGCAGCACTTACCTTTCATCATGAGAGCAACTCTTGTCTTTCCTAAGCTTGCAAAGGATAATGACAACACTGAGCTCTGCTATTGCAGAGTGGAGTTATTCAACCCGGCTATGGTGGTGACAGCCAGGCCTACCACAGAAAGTATAGGCAGAGTAGTCCAAAAGTATAGGCAGAGACACTGAAAGGAGCCAGTGATGCCACTGACAAGAAGCTCAGATTATTATTTTATATTTTTTGCAGTACTGGGGATTGAATCCAGGGCCTCATGCTGAGCTATGTCTCCAGACATTTTTCATTTTGAGACAAATCTTGCTCAATTCCCCAAGTAGTCCTAGAACACGCAATTCTCCTGCTTCAGCCTCCCACAGTGCTAGGATTACAAATGTGCACCACCATATCTGGCTAGATTATTTTTTAGTGAATAAAACTAGTTACAATTAGCTGGGAATCTGAATTGCAGTCATAGGCATCTACAAGGCTGGACCAAGATGACTCATGCCACCTTGGAACATCTGCTTTGCATCTTTTTGATTCACTCTTTTACCAAAATGCTGCCTGCGTCTCTCCAGCAAAATCAATCCTACCAGACGAACCTCCCTCAGGAAGTCCTATGAAAGTGTCCAGAGGTTAATGTCACAACCATCCATGTTATTTTACAAAGGTGATGAATTAAACTGCATGTGCTTTTGTAGTGTGAGTGTTAACAATTTTCCCACAAGTTTCTCATTCTTTTCATTGTGAAGGTTCATCTACCACCTTGGTATCTGGAGCCTGGCATTAGTCTGAAATCATTTATTTTCCAGAGTCTGTTATAACCGCACATATTGTTTGCTCAGCAGAACGATTTATTATAAAAATTTAGTTCCCTCACCTTTTTACGAGCTGACAAAACAGCTTCCACTGATCTATTAACCTGCATTGCATTATGTTCTGCTCTGACTTCGAACAGCGGATAATTTGAGTTTGGCCTAGAGTATATAGTTCATTCAATCCATTCTCTTCAGATCATTTCAGGGTATTCTCTGGGCTAACACACAATTTTTATGAGGAACTTCAAAGGACATGGTCAAGGTTGATAGAAAGGAAATTATGCTCATGCTAGAAATGGTGTATCTACTTTCACACAAGCCTTCTAAGAGCTGGCGTCCAGCACCAGGACAAGGGTGGTGCATATTTCAATACCCAAACAATCACAATGACACTGAGAGCTGTTAAAACAGAAGACACTCGGCCCTCTTTATCTGCAGGTTCTGCATGTGTAGATTCAACCAACCCTGGATAAAAAATATTTGGAAAAAATTTCATCTGCACTGTACACACAGACTTTTTTCTTGTCATTATTCGCTAAACAATGCAATGTGGCAATTATTTACTCAGCATTTACATTGTATTAGGTATTATAAGTCATCTAAAGGTGACAGGCTTTACAGGAGGACATTCTATGTGAAAGCCATACCATTTTACATAAAGCAATCCCAGTACCCTTGAGGGTGAGGCAGGAGGATCATGAGTTCAAGCCCTGACTGTACAACTTAATGACTTCGTGAAGCTCTATCTCAAAATACAAAGAAAAAAGGGCTGGGGATGTAGCTCAGTGAGAAGGCCCTGGGTTCAATCCACAGCATACACTATGTGGATGGAGTGACTGCAAGTGCACAAGGGAGCTGAAAAAGGTATAAAGTGCATTTCACAGATGGGTATTTTCTTGGATTTGGACTCAGGTCAAAAGCCAGTATCTCAGTGCCATACTGTAAAGTTCTCTGACACAAACAACAAAGGATAATACCTAAAGATGAATCTTTCCCACTCCACTGTAAGGGAAGAAGCTCTGCATATCTGTCCAATGGACTCTACTCTACCTAGCTGCTCAGCACACGGCCGGTCTGCTGCAAGTGGATGGGTTTGTCTGATAGCCTGTGCACCAGTCATGCTTGCTGGACTGTTCAAAAAGAGCACAGAAGGCAATGAGACTGGAATGCCCTTCATGGGAAGAAGTCTTTCTCCCACCAGAGAGGCACGTACCAAGCCCTGCTCCTGTGTGCCACTGTTCCTCTTTTACTCTATGAGTCAAGGACTGTGGGAGGGCAGATCAGTTATGCCTGCTGAGGAGCAATGTGCACCAGAAGTGACAAACATCCCAGGGAGGGGCTGAGTTTGCAATGCCCTAGGGCCCTAGGGGCCTTTCAGCTAGCACAAGGGATGGAAGAAAGAGAGGGGGTCCCTGCCTGTTTCAGGAGCTCAAAAGATGTACACTGCATGCATGGGTGGGGACCCTGCTCCTGCTGACTCTCTGGGAGAACAGAAGACACCCTGCCTCAGCACAGTGAGACCTCACCAAGAGGGACAAAAGGCACTGCAGATATAAGCAGGGACAGTCTCCTGGAGATCAAGACATGTGCTCTGTGTCCTGGAGGAGTTTGCTGGGCAGAGAACAGTGGGGTAGGGGAAGGTTCAACCTTCTAGAGAGGAAAGCCCACATGTAGGACTGTTTGGTCCTGTGACAGCTTCTCAGTTACCCTGTAGGTTTTTGTGGTACCCTAGATCCCATCTGCATATAAGGACAACAGAGGTCCCTCCATGCCTAGTGCCTTTCACTCCTTTCTCTTGGAAAACTACCTACTAGGGCTTCAAAACAACAACAGACACAAAGGCCATAGCAGGGACCCTTGTCTGGTGCCTGACTTTGATGGTACCATACCCAACACTGTGTCTCACCATTCCTCATATTGCTGATTTTTGGCTTTAAATATGTTTTTATTTTGTTAATGAAATATCCAACTCTTTCTGTTTTATTATGATTTTTTAATAAAAGATAGATATTGATTTCATTACCTTTAAAGCATTTATGGAACTAATGAAATGGATTTTTCTCCTCTGACCCACTAAAATGGTAAATTATACTGGCAGTCATCTGCTCCCATTTGGTTGTGTTGTTATGTACTTAATAAGCCCCTGAGTTCTATTTATCAATATTTTATTTAGCATTTAAAAATATATACGAGACTGGTCTTTAGTTTCTTACTCTTCTCTCAGTCAGATGAAGTTGTAAAAAATATTTTTAAAATGTTTCTCTCTGTAGACAAAGGGAGCTGTTGTGTTGGTTGATATCACCCTAGGGACACATAGCCCCCTAACCACTTGTGCATTCTGGACACCCATCTGTAGGATGGACCCCCTTGATGCCCTGTTATGGTTTATATCTATCTGTCCCCCTAAAGCTCCATGTGATCATAGGCAAGGCTTTGGGAGGAGATTGGATCAGGGGGCATGATAGCAATCAGTGGATTAGTCCACTGGTGAGTTGGTAGCTAAATGTGATTTGGGAGGTGGCGCCTGTTGGAAGGAGGAGGGTCACTGGGGGCATGGCCTGGAAGGGCCGGCCTGTCTCTTGCTCTCCTCCCTTGAGCTCCCTCTAGTTCCTGCCATGAGCTGTTCTTCCTTTGCCATGCCATCCTGCCTTGAAGCAAGCCAACTATGGATTGAAACCTCTACAATCTGCAAGCCAAAATAAACCTCTTCTTTTTAAGTTGTGGGTATCTGGTATTGTCTCAGTAGTAAGAAAGTAGCTAAAATAGGCCCTCTGCTTTGCGCCTGGCAGTGGTGTCTTCTTTCCACTTTTGTCCTGAAGATCTGCTCATGGTCACCAAGTGCTTGGGGGCCTTTGCCTGCACTGTTTCCTTAACTGCAAGTTATCCCCAGCCTGCCAGGCGCCTGCCAGCCACCTGCCAGCCTAACATGATGCAGCTGATTCCATTAGTTTCTCTCTGGCTCCTCCAAGGGAAATCCAGCATGTCTTAGGGGCTGAGATGACATCTGACTTGGCCCCATGGGTACAACTCTGCAGGGATGGGTACTTGACTACTCCTCACAAACACCACACAGTTCCTTTTTTTTTTTTTTTCTTTTTGGTACTGGGGATTGAACTTGGGACCTTGCGCTTGGGGGGCACGTGGCAGAACCACTGAGCTAAACCCTTGGCTTGCTTTTATTTTTATTGTTTTGGCTTGCTTTTATTTTTGAGATAAGGTCTCACAGGGTGGCCTTAAAGTTGAAGACATACTCCTGCCTCAGCCTCCCAAGTGCTGGGATTATAGTTGTGTACCACCACACCCTGCTATTGTTTTGTTTTGTTACAAAAACCTGGTAACATCTATGCTATGCAAATTTCTTTGGTAGCTCAATTAAAACCAACACACCCAGTTTCTTTATCCCTATTCTGTTCTTTGAAACTCCCGTGCTCATCCCCACCTTCAGGCCTTTGTAGCATGGGCTACTGAGATCTCCATGGGTGGCCTCTGTCACAATTGGGGTCTCAGCCCTAGTGTCTTTCCTCTGAAAGCCCCCACAGACAGGGTCTCCATTTGTTTACTTTTTAGTGCACTCAATTCTGTCAGAAAGTATCTTGTTCCAAGATTTCCGACTTGCTTTTTCACTGCCTTAATTCCAGAGACCACACCAAGGGTTTAAGCACTGGTTGAGTGAATAGGCAAGTCAACATGCAAATTACTAACTAAATATGCAAAGCAATCAGTGCTACCTGAAGCCTAATTTTGGCAGGCAACAATACTCTGGCTAGCATTTGTAGAGAGCAGAAGTGTATAAGTATCTTACAAAACTGCGAGTAAGACTTTTATGGAGTTTCACCACTTTCTGTAATCTTTTAAAGACACTGCACTCATGGCTTTGAAGCTAGAGTGAGGTTTCCTTGTGTCTGATACCCTGGGAGTGCCTTAGTTACTTTGTGCCTAACAAGGACCAAAGGCATAGCTGATGGGGGGAGGAGACAGAAAAAGTGTTTGAGGAAAGGTTTTCTTGACAACTTTCATACATAGAACTAGCCTCATTCTTTGTTTTCTGCCCAAGTTTAAACAACCCCTGCTTTGGCAGCAGTGGAGGGGAAGGAGAAACCATCTGGTGGCTCCCAAGACCACAGTCACATGTGTCACTTTGGAGTAGCCCCAGTGCTCCCCAATCAAGGGCCTGGGCAGGGAGTTGAGCACGAGATTGACCACTAAGGGGTGACATTATTGAGACAGTGGTTTTGATTTTTGTTGGAAATGAAACCAAGTTGAGATAGTTAAGTGACCAGAATGTCACCTCTGCCTGCTCAGACATTAGCCACAATGTCTTTTTAATGACCATTATATTAAATGATGCAACAGTAATAATTAGAAACAATTTTAGTTAAGCTTCATCTTTTTAATCTCAAACAAGACAAAAACATCTCTTCCTGCCCAAATATCTAATTGACCTGAATAGGAGAAACGATTTAAATAAAATACGATGGTAGTTCCATCTGAGTCTAGCTGCTGGTCGAGGTGGCCCTCAGAGCCCATACTGCCCACTGGTGCCAAACCAACAGGACAGCTCAGGCCCTCAGTGTGGTCAGAAACAGCCTCTGACTGTCATTCAAACTTCAGTCATCCCCAGGCAGGGGACATGGCAGCTATGGGAGTATTAGGCAATGATGCTGATATTCATTCTGCTTCTGCTCCTAAGAACATTCAGAGGCCCTGCGATAAGCATCAGGATCAATCTTCCTGTTTTTCTGGAGTTCTAATAGAAGCAAGGGGGATTTGACTCTACCAAAGGCAATGGGAGAATGGACTGGATATTAAAATCCTTTTCTTAAATTAAGCACTGTACGATGGAGTTATAGAAGGGACAATTAGGGAAAGTATGGTCTAGTGAGCTGAGAGTGTGGCCGGCAGAACAGACGGGTTGCCTTTTAGTCATTTGACTTCAGTAGGCTAAACAGTCACCTGTCCAGAAATATGTTGCTTTCTGGAGGATAAAATGAGAACACTGACAGAGCAGAAAAAGGCTTTGTAAAACACAAACACCAGTGCATAAAATCTTTATTACTGTCATGCATGGAAATCAGGATCCTTCTCTTCTGGGCTATTAGGAAATCAGGATCCTTCTCTCTGAGACTATTAGAAGATAATCAGAACTATCTGTGAAGTGGTTTTTGACCAACAAGCTCTCGCCTGAATCCGATCAGGCCTGTATATTCAGCTACAAATTTATAGGGATGAGAAAGGACAGGAAAATGAGATAAAACTATCTGGGGATGCAATCAGCAAAATCCAGACTGGAGGAAATGGTTCTGAATAAATGATCCTGTTTCTTGGACAAATAAACTGCAAGAAAAAGAAGAGATGATGGGGGATATGTAGGTAGATTTATGAAAGAAACAAGACTTAAAGGCATGTCAGCCAATTGAAAAGTATAGCTCTTACTTCGATTCTAATTCAAATAACTTTAGAAAATAAAATCATTTATGTTTAGAGAGAATTAGAAATTTCAACACTGATTAGATATATCTAAAAGAATCAAGAAATTACTTTCTGGTGTGATGAAATTGTGGTTATATTTTAAAAGTACAGGGCTAGGGATTTAGCTTAGTGGTGTTGCTGCCTGTCTCACAAGTGCAAGGACCCAAGTTTGATCCCTGGTACAACAACAACAACAAAAGAAAAAAAGCATAAGCCTGGGGATTTAACTCAGTGGTGCCATGCCTGTCTGACAAGCACAAGGTCCTCAGTTTGACTACCAGTACAAAAAAAAAAAAAGTATAGTCCTTATCCTACAAAGGATATACGTGTTAAAATATACAGAAACCAGGGCTAGGGATTTAGCTCAGTGTTCTCATGCCTGCCTCGCAAGTGCAAGGTCCTGAGTTCAATCCCTGGTACCAAAACAAAACAAAATGTACAGAAACCAAAGGATTCAGGAAGATGCTTCAAGAGAAACCAGGAGTGGTGCTGGTACGACAGGCTGGGCCACAACCAGGAGATGACAGGTGGCCCAACAGGCTCCCAGGGCCCATGGGCTCTTCTATGTGTTAGAAACTTAACACATAAAAAGTAAACCAAAAATTCACGGGCAATGAAAAGCAACAATCAACATAAAAGTTTTGTATTCTTCCATTTCCACTTTTAACTATAATGTCTGTTCCAATGTTTACATTAGAAACAAAGTGATAGGTGATACAGGAAAATATCTGGGCACAAGACAGAAGTATCTACAGGGACACTGTAGACCGACCCTGGAAAGAACATGGACTAAGAGATACTGTCCAGTGGGGGATAGCCTGAGGCTGTGCTTTGCCAACCATAGCAGGACAGTGACTTGTCCTGGGGAAAATATTGTTAGCTAAGAAGAGAATGGGAAGAAAATGAATTCTGGAAGGGGCACCTAACCATGTCCCAAGCTTCATCTGACCCAAGAAAGGGACTACCACCTAGGTTATAAGGGAAACTGAGGATACAACTTTCACTTCCTGCTCCTTCATAGCTCATGCATCCCTTCCCTCCACTGAGATCTGGTCACAGGGATAGGTATAAAGATATAAGCTACTTCAGGGGCTGGATCAGACCATGTCAGGACTCATGGGCAGATAGCAGCACCGGCAAGACAGAAGATCAGGCTGTAGCTGTTTAGTTTCAGATTTTGAAAAGATGCTTTGGAGGGCCAGGGATTTAGCCCAGTGTGCCGCTGCCTGCCTCACAAGTACAAGGTCCTGAGTTCCATCCTAGGTACCAAATAACAAAACAAAACAAAAAAGATGCTATGGAAGTGGTGATCTGTCCTCTGCAACAATCACTGTTAACAATCTCCTTCCCACACTTGGTGATGGCTCTCCTGTTTTGGCAAGGTTCCTTGGCAGCTCCAATTCTGCCTGTCTATGCTGTCCTTCGGGCTGTCAGGTTCTGTCCTTCCTCCCTGTCCTTAAGTCCTGACAGCCTGTTGGGACCCAATAGGTGCTGGCCAGCTACTGGCTGAGAACTCACCTGGCTGTTGGCATGACACCTCCTTTCTCACCTGTCTCCTGTGCCATACACAGGAGGTGCCACAGACCCACACAGACAGGGCAGGAAACTGAAGCCAAGGGTGGAGCAGGGACTAACAATTCAAGAGAATGAGGAGTGGCTTTTACTTGCAGATGCAAGGCTTTCTAATTATCCCCCTTTTCTCCTAAGTACTACTTGGCAGGAACTGTTAAGAAAAGGTTTAGTGGCACAAGCTAAAACTAAGGAAAAAAAAAAAAAAGACTTCCAATTGCATACTTGTTACTACCCTTAGCTTCCTCTCCTTCTTTAACCGAAGCTCAAGCTGACTTCCTGGGACCATCTTCCAGGCTTTGACCACCCTATTGCCTTGGGAGGTTCTAGCTCCATAGGTCCTTCCAAATCTGCCTTCTCCTTCCAATCCTGATCTTTCCCCAACAAATTAAACGCTCAGCTCACCTGTGGTCACTCACTGTATCTGGCAGCAGTACCCTTCCCCGCAAATGCCCTGCACTTAAGTCAGCCTGTGGCCCAGCAGGGCTGGGAAGTGAAACTGTACAAGCAGGCAGGCCACACCGGCAGCAGAACATTTGTAGGAAAAACAGCATCCTTCCTCTTCCTCTTGCTGGCACCAAAAGTCTGCATTTCGGCAGCATAAGTGCCTTTTTTAGGGCAACGTGAAAATGAATAATTCAGCGGTTCCTATTCTACTTGTGAAGTGTTAGACAAACAATTCAGACGGGGCCAGACTTGCTGGCCCCATGCAGACCGTCCCTTCCCTTCATTCTGACCTCATCGGATTTGGCCACACAGCTTTAAGAACGCTCTCCATCCTGTCTAATCACTAAAATACCACAAAGGAAGTCCACAATCCTTAGATGTAGGGAAAAAAATAGAAAGGTTAATTGCAACATAAAGTTTTCCCTCGTAGTCAAGCAAACAGTATATCAGGGTATCATAGCAATACCGAGCTCTTAAAAATCATATGGAGGGAAATGTCTTAGTCACATCAGGTTACTGAATAATTGAGCTTTTTATTCAAATCCAAGCTTTGAAAGTTAGCTTTTCCACTGAGTTCTATCCCGTTAACTCTCAGACTCTACTCTAAGAGCCTTATTGATTCTGTGTATTGTCTTAAAGCCACTTCAAATACTTTATGGAGGAAGGGATAATGAGAATTTTAAGTTAAAAAACAAAACAAAACAAAAAACAAAGCAAAACAAAATAATCTTCCTGGCTTTGTTATAGGGTTCTTTTTGGAAGGGTTTTTATTGGACAAGTCAAACTCTCTTTCCTATGTTTATGGCTGGATAACTTCAGCTGATATAATCTCTCCATCAAGAAGACACAAATGTCATATAACTGGCCTTACAGCCTATGCTTTTGATCACTGGTGTGCAATGTCACTGTGATTCTGGACAGGAAACGCATTTGGTCATTTTTCAAATGACAGGGGTTAACTTACAGAAAGACCCTGGATACCCAGTTGATAAACATCTGAGTTTAGTAAAAATGAAAAAAGACAGCTAGACTGTTTAAAATGTAATGCAAGAATGTTTTTGTCTATGTCAGTCACCTCCTGGGATCTACCTGGCAAACCTCAAGTCTGTGAAAACTATGCACACCATATGCCAGGGAATAAAGGGTTCGTATCACTAGGTTGATAATCCTGCCAAACAGTACATGACTTTTCAAGGCAGTAGAAAGTTGCTGGAAAATCTTGGTAACTTTAAAGAACTCATTAACAGGAACCTGTAGATTCAGAGTGTTCTAGAAGAGATTTCGGTCTTCCCCCAAAAGGGAAGGTTAATATAATGAAGCATAATTTGCTGCTATGCTAGACAGACATGGAATGTAGTTAACATTATAGTATGGTAAGAACATTTACTTAGGCAGCTTTTAATAGGTTCCAAAGCAAAGGCTCAAGGGTTCTACACCTGAACTCAAACTTCAGTAACAAAAGGAGACTCATTGCTGGGCTTCTGAGAAGGCACCAGACATTTACAAAGTCAATTAATTCAGTAAATCTTCTTTAAATAGACTATTTTATGGCAGAGATAACTAACATAAATTAGAAAACAAACATCAATAATAAAGAAAATGTAAGTTAAGAGGAGGATTATATCAGTAAATACAACCAGGTCACATTCACCAATAAAAAAGAACAGGTATCCGAAGAAAATTCAGGGCTGGGTGTAGTAACACATAATTGTAATGCTAGCACTTGTGAGGCTGAGGCAGGAAGATGAGTTCGAGCCCACCCTGGGCTACACAATGAGTTCAAGGCAAGCCTGGACTACAAAGCAAGACTCTGTTTCAAAAATAAAAAGGTGACTATTGACCTGATTTCTTTAAAAGGCTGGGTCACTTTGGAAGCCACACTAACCAGTACTATGCACAGCAAAATAAAAAAAATAAGTAACAATGAAAGGTATAGTAAATAAAAACATAGTTTGAACTTGTCTTAAATAATAGGGCAGGAAAAGTTGTAAAATACGTAAAATAAAACCAGAATGAAATGTAATATACACAAGTGTAATCCTGTTAGAAAACTTACTAGCCCAACAGGAGAATGTAATTGTTGAGGGATTCCAATCACGGGGAATCTAAAAACCAGGTCACAGTTGAGTTTAAAGGGGCCAGGGTTTATCACTGGAACAATTGGTAAATAGGAAAAGGACACTTGCTTAAATCTAGTCGCCCTACTGTTTCCCACAGAGAAATAACAAAGATGTTCCTTTTAAAACAGGAATGAAAGACGATCCAATGTTCCAGCTGTCACAAAAGGGTACAAAGTCATTACCTGTAGGTAATATGGTCTCACGCTCACAGAACCCAAGGAATTAACTTTAGCAAATGGGAGAGAGAGAGAGAGATAGCTGTGAGTACAGCAAAGTCCCATGTTTTTTTGGTAAAGACAAGAAAACAACAAACTCTCATATACCAGTGACAAATAACTGGAAAATGAAATAAACAATCTATCTCATCTATAATAGGGATATAAATATTAAACATGTGGAAATTAAAATAACATGGTATAAATTCCATCTATAGAAAATCAAGTTACAAAATGCTAGTGGCAAAGAAAGCTAATGATGACATTTCTTATTTGCAGGTGCATTAAATATAAATAAGGTTAAATTTATTTCCCAAGTTAATTTATAAAACTTGATAAAAATGACAAGATGCACACAGAAAAACTATGTAGGCAAAACTCTGAAAGATTTTTTAAAAACCAACAAAATAACAGCAAGCGAATTGTTCAAGATATGAAAACAAAAAACAGAGGGATGTTTTCAAAATTATAAGGTACTGATTAGAATGAAGGGATAAGCTGAGGCAACAAAATTACAGAAATCAGATTTATATATATTAAATTAAATATATTTACATATACGTAACTTGATGTCTGATTTGTCAGATGTAAAATACTGCAGGAAAGAATCATCAACATTACTGGGCAGAATGGCTGTCAATGTGAAGGACGATAAATAGATACATAAATTGTCCCATATGCTACAATAAACTCCAGACAAGTTAAAGACACAATAAGTCATAAAAAGTAGCAAGAAAATAGGTTGGGAAGAAAGATCATTTTCTATTATCAGAGCTATATAAGAAATGGTTAATGATAAAGCTGGTGAAACCACTCTCTCTCTCTCATTTAGATTCCATGGTGCTTGGTTCTGTGGGATTCTGGGTCTAAGCTCTCTGCAGGTAGCAAACTCCAGAGGCACAAGTCCCATGTGTAAAACTGGGCAGTATCTGCAGACTTTCACTGATCTCTAAATTACTCACAATACCTAATGCAATGTAAGCACTATGTAAATAGTTGCTCCACTGTATTGTTTGGGGAATAATGACAAGAAAAAAAGACTGTACAGTTTCTGTACAGATAATTTTTTTCAGGAATCTTTTTGCTCTGTAGTTGATAGAATCCATGATGGAGAACACAAGGATATAAGGGATGAGATTGTCTATGATTTTCCTGGGCAATAAAAATCACTGAAATTCAAGTAAAAAGAAAAGCAACTAACAGGTGAAAGTAATAAAAACTGTAAGTAGAGTACAGTAGGCCCTTGACTTATGAACTCAGTTCCCGAGAGCTGGTTGTAACTCAGGTTAGTTGTAAGTCAATCCAGCTGAGATCTGGATGTTTACCTATTTGTGCAACCTATAGATAACAAGGGGCAGATGAATCTTCCATTAACCTAATTAATCCAAGGTGTTCATATATCAGGCCAGTTGTAACTTAAGGGTCCACTGTACAAACAGAATTACCATGTGGGCCCACCATACCATGCACAAAGCGCATAAGAAAGCCACAGCAAATAGGCAGGAAAATGCTGAGTTTTGTGTTCACAAGTCCATATGAAGTCAAGCCTTTGTGAAGTTCCACCCAGCCTAGCAGAGCAGAGCAGAAGTTGCTCAGGCCACACTTCATCTTTTGGGCCTGGTACTAAAGGCCCAAGTCAAGCCATGTTCCCAGACCTGCTGGGGTCTGGGATGCTATCTCTGCACTGCAGGGCAGGGAAAGGACCCCGGCCCTCACTGCTGCTGTTGTGAAAGGATTCATCCTTGTGTGGGGCAGTGTGCAAAAAAGCTTGAAACAGCATCTTCTTTGCACTAGCAATCTCTTTCTGAAAAGTATTTTCAGGATTTTTCTAAAATTCATTATGGAAATCCAGAAGTGACTTAAAATGCCCACAGATCAAAAATGGTAACCTAAGCTTCAGTTCATCCAGAGAACAAAACAAACTTTTACTATCAAAATGGCAAGCTAGCAGATAAGCAGGTATTGTCCAAACTGAAATAATAGCAGGTGACATAAAAAGTACCATGAGGTGACTCTCCTATACACATTCAGTCACATTAGGGGCAGAAGCACACAGCACTTGCGTGTGAAGCTATGTCCACTTAGAATACTTATATGTTCTAGAAGGCAGAGATATTTATGTAATGACAAAAGTCACAGCCTAGACTTGTCTTCTTACTACAGGGTGGCTAATACATCAATAGCAAGAACCAGTCCTGATGGAACCCCATGCAGCCCTCTTAGTAGCTCCCAGTTCCCAAATAGGAGCTAGATTAGAGGGTGTCTGAGATACAAATAAGGATGATGACTGATACTGGATGAGCGAGACCTGGGCCGGTGGCTGTGGTGCACGTGACACCTGATAACTCCTAGACATTCACAGGAAGGTACACACACCTATGGAGAGAGCATGTTTAGGGACAGAGGTGGCAGCTCTCTTGTGTGGCTGCAATTGGAGGGAAAGTGGAACCAGGAGGTGAGACTCAGCCCCTGCACGTTATAGCCTTTCTGTGGGGTTTGTACGTATATTTAACCAAAAATTCCACACACACAAGTACAATTATTTGAAAGACATAGAGAGGCACTATTTTTTTTCTGAGTCCATACTCAGGACCCCCATGAATTCTCTCCCTGGACAGCATGTTGAATTCATGCAGAGGAGAGCCCCCTTCCACATCACAGAGATTTTTATGTAGATATGTGGGGTAGAGGAGGCAGTGACGTGATTGTGAAAGAAGGGGGCCTGGGCTGTAAGAGCACCGGGGACTGGGAAGGCCATAATTTGGGACTTTTCCTTAGAGACCAGAAAGCCAGCCATGGGGGGAATCTTAAGCAGGGCAGATCTGAACAGGGTCAGATTTATACTATTTTATTTATTTATTTATTTAGGTACCAGGTATCGAACTTGAGACCTTGTGCTTGTGATGCAGGCGGTGGAACTACTGAGCTAAATTCCTGGCCCCTGATTTATACTATTTTAGAAACATTATTTTCAGCATATCCTAGGAGGAGGGATGAAGTTGATAAGATATTGAAGAAGTAAGGCTGAAATAAGAAAAAGAGCCAAAATGATGGCAGTGAGGTGGCAGATAAAGATGTGAGGACTGCAGAGTCATATGAAGATAGAACTAAAATTGTATTGACAGGAAGGATAAGAAAAGGACCCCCAGTTTCTGGAATGAAGGAAGATCATGTATGTCTAAGAGGAGGGAAAACAATCCTGATGGGCTGTTGTCTGCACAGGTGCAGGAAGTGACGGGAGCCTGTGAGTGAACCTGTTTGGGATGTCTGTGCCAAGAGTAGCTAGAAAGGGACAGAAAACACACAGCTCTCTGTGTGGGGGTACGAAACCTTTTCTTTTGCTTTATAAGGGCTCTTTACATAGACAATAACCCTTCCTCTGTCATATATATTGCAAATATTTTTGTCCATCCTTCCTTCTCTCCATCTCCAGAGAGCCTTGTCTCTCCCCTTGTGGTTTCTACTTTTGGCTTAATGCTTAAAAGGACTTTTCCCACCCCCTCATTATATAAATACCCACCTAAAATTTCTCCTAGTGTATTTATGCGGTATTACATTTAAGTATTTAAAACATCTAGGCTTTAATTTGCATAGGGCTTAGCTCTGACTATTATTTTCAGCATATTTAGCCATTTATTCTACTGCTTATTAAAGACTCTATTCCTTTTCCAACTTCTTTAAACTGAAGCAATTTTTAAACACAACTTTTCTTCTTAATTTTGAAAGCTTCAGAAATACAGAAAGCTACCAGGAGAAAATAACAACCAGCCATATGTCTGTGAACAAAATTAGCCACTTCACACAACTGGTCCCTCTTCCATTGTCAATGGCAAATTCTGGATTTCTGATTACATTTGGGCTTTCCATGGAAACTAGAGAACATCCAGTCATTTATATGATCTGGATCTTACAATCACACAACTGGTCCCTCTTCCATTGTCAATGGCAAATTCTGGATTTCTGATTACATTTGGGCTTTCCATGGAAACTAGAGAACATCCAGTCATTTATATGATCTGTGGATCTTACAAATCATAAGCCTTTTTTTTTTTTAAGGGTGGAAAGATCACGGAAATTCATCCAAGTAAAAAATAGTCATGCTTTAAAAAAAATGAGTGAAAAGGTAAAAATATATGTTAGCCAAAAAAACTCCAAGAATATGTTCTGTTTTTGTGCTCTGGGCTATTTTGAGAGTATTTCAAACACCACAAAATTTTAACTTTTTCCTCCCAAGTCCTGAGGGTTACTTTTCGGGAAATTAGAGGGCACAAGCACGGCTGTTCAGGGGTTAATTCTCACTGATGCTGAAAGCCCCCAGTCCTCTCTGCTCATCAGAGCATTAAATCTGGAGGCTCAGGAGAGCAATGCAGCCAGGCTGCAAGAGCGATGCCATAAAGTTCTGCATTAAAAATTCATACAGCAGGCAGCCTGGAACTGGGCTCTGGCGGGGGAAATATGAGACACCCCACCGTCTTTCTGGCAATTGGAGGCATTCCTCAGCAAACAGCACCTCAGGAAGAGAATGAAAGGGCAAACAAGCCGTGAAGGAGATCAATGGGTTCAATTATCTGGCTCACTCCTGCTTTCCTATAGGAAACTTCTTATTCTTAAGGCTGGTAGCCTGGTTCCCAAAAGTTTCTGAACCTCTATTTCTGAACCAGGGCCTTAGAGAGCATTGTTGATGCCCAGCTCTTTGACACTTCTCTTGATGTTGACACACCAATCCAGAGAACCCAAAATTCTCCAAGCCTGGTGGACCCTACAGTCCTTCCCACATGTGGGTATCATGGTCAGCTGGGAGGGGACCACACACTAAATAGCTTGCTCTCACGTGAAAACATGGATCCTGAAAAAATGTGGTATTTCTATATTAAAAGACTAATACAGAGGAGTAGTCACCTCCACAGTTGATTTTGAGGGCCATTTTAAAATTTTGGTGGTACCAAGGATTGAATGCAAGGCCTTCACATGAGCTAGATCTCCAGTTCTTTTGAATTTTGTTAGACAAGATTTCACTAAGTTGCTAAACTGTCCAGGCAGGAGTCGAACTTGTGATCCTCCTGCTTTTTAGCTTCCCAGAATACCAGGATTAGAGGCCTGTGCCACCAGGCCCATCATTAATAGCTTTGTAATGGTCTGAGCTTAGAACTTTTGGCCTCATCTTAGCAGTACCTAAATGACAATTAAAATCTCAAACTTCAGAATCCCTTAAGAAGATAACAAGTGCCAGGCGTGGAGGCTCATGCCTGTAATCCCAGCACTTGGGAGGCTGAGGCAGGAGGATCCCTATGAGTTCGAGACCAGCCTGAGCTACATAGCGAGCTCCAGGTCAGTCTCAACTACATAGTGAGACCCTGTCTCAAAAACAAAAAAACAAAAAACAAAACAAAAGAAAAAGAAGATGACAAGACCCAGAACCAATGTATCTTATTGCACAGCTGTAGCGTGCTAATGTGGATACTAAGGTCTGCAACTTGGACACTGACTTTGCAAGTTCAAGGTGGGGAAGTAGTTGGATTCCTCTGAGTGGGAGAAGGCCTTAAACGGGAGGAAGGCAACCAGGATCTTCTACGTGTGCCAAGGGAATATCAAGGGCCTTGTAGACCATAGCTGCAATAGCAGCCACCATGTGTACAGGACATGTGGACCCAGGCCCTTGGGTACGCATCAGTTATCCTAAAAGGAAGCTAAGGCCTCAGTAAGAAGACCGAGTCTCGTGCCCACAGTTACTCAACTCAGGGAGTCAGGAAACAGAACTCTGCAACCCTGAGACCTAGGCTCTGAATACCATGGTTCACACTGTCCCTCTATACCCCAGACAGGGCCTTTTCTGAAGGCCATTTCACAGCAGGCCCTGCCAGGAATTAGTACCTGAGTCTCTGGGAAGTAAAAGGATGATCAATGGAAGAGGCTGGAAAGAAGGGGGCTCTTCCATCCTGCCCCTGAGTCAGCTCAAGTGTCTCAAGTTACTAATAAGGATGGGTCTGCTGTTCAGCGAGGGAACTCTGTTACCCTGGCCACAGAGCTGGGACCAGCACCAGGGTCTCCAAATGCCAGGCCATACACACCTTTTGCTGTCTGTTGACTTGCACCAGAAAAGTCTACAAACATCACATAGGAGCAAGCTGCTAATGCTGGCCTCACAGAGGTGCTGCTGCAGGCCTTACAGAGTCCTGGGTTTCTACACTCCTGATCTGATGATGGTATAGGAAAGCCACCTCAAGAGGCCACAGCCACAGGCAGAATGGGAAGGCATAAAAAGAGCAAGCACAAAGCATCTTAATTTAACATCTGTAAGGCAATGGTAGCAATGTTACCAATCAGGTTCTTATGCAATTGGAAATAGAGGGGTAACAAACACAGGGCACCCCAATTTGGTGGAGAGTTGTATAAGTCTGCACTGTTTCTGAAGACTAATGACACAGAAGAGACACATGTTGAAAAACAAACAAACCAACCAACCAACCAACCCACAAATGATCTAACAGTTTGAAGCTATTGGTTAAAAAATAAAACAAAACAAAAAAACCTACCAGGGTGAAGTAACTCCCACTTATAATCCTAGCTATAAGGAGGCTGAGGCAGGAGAATCCTAGGTTTGAGGCTAGCCTGGGCAACTTAGTAAGAATCTGTCACCAGAGAAAATAAAACAGACTTAGCAGTGTAGAGTGGTGGAGTACTTGCCTACTATATGTGAGGCCCTGGGTTCAATCTCCAGTACTGAAAATAAAATAAAACAAAACAAAAATATACTGAAGGTAAAGTAAAACACTGTAGAGGAAACAGGAAGGAAATATGCCATGTCCACAACATTCAGTTCTATGCTGTGGGATTATAGGTGACAATCTATTTTATTTTAAAAATCTTTTATTATTTTCTAAATTTCATGTAATAAGCATGTGAAACTTTTGCAATTAAAAATAATGAATATCACAGACAGTAATCCATCCCACTGGTTTGGGAGTATTTCACAGGGAGACTGTTTCTCACTTTCGCCAGCCTCCCCTTGACTCTCTACAAAGGTCCTGGGCAAGGCTGGGGCAGTGTGAGGTGAGTCTTCTCTGTCATTTCTGGAGCAGAGGTATACTGTGTCACCATGAGTGGCCAGTACCCTCTTTGCGGCAGCCAGGACTCTCTGTGGTGAAATCAGAACAGCTGAGCTTTAAAGAATTATGGGGACAGAAGGTGGCAAGAATGCTCTAAGTTTTAACAGGTGTGGTGGTGCATGCCAGTGACCCAGCACTTTGGCAGGAAGATCACAAGTTCAAGGCTAGCCTGGGCAATACAGCGATCTAGTGAGACCCTAGCTTAAAAAAAAAAAAAAAAAAAAAAAAAAAAAAAAAAATAAAAAAAAAAAAAAAAAAAAAAAAAAAAAAAAAAGCCAAACCCAGGTGACTGTCAATGAACAATGGTTTTCTCTTATAGAACTCTCTCAAAGCATGCTGGGTATGACAGCTTATGTATATTCATGAACGTTTATGTACATATACAGTATATACTTGCATACACGCTTATCTCTGTGGACACGTTTGTGTGTGTGTATGCATGCCATATCTGGTATCTGAAACCTGGCCCCTTTCACTCTAGTTTCAGTACCTGTTTTTGTTTTTAATTTTCTTTTTCTTTTGCAATACTAGGGTTGAACCCAAGACCTTTACACTGAGCTATATTTGAGACAAGGTCTTGCTAAATTGCCCAGGCTTGTAATCCTCCTGCCTCCGTTTCCTAGAGGTCTGAGATTATATGCTTGCGCCTGGTTCAAGCACCTGCTATTTTATTGGAGGTCTGAAGTACAGATCAGCTGGAGGGAGGGGAAAAAAGTAGCCACTTCTCACGGGTGCTTTATAATTCCTAGACCCTTGTTGGGTCCAGAGAAGAGATGAATGATCCTTGGCACCCAGAAGAATTTCTACCTGAGTTCAGACATAAAGCCACCTTCTTTCTGCACATCAGGGTGCTCTAGCCCAGAGGACAGAACAGTTGCTAAAGATGCAAAAGCTAAGGAAAGCCTGCCTGGGCTTACCTAGGCATTAGATTTTAGGCATCAAGTAAAACACTTGTACAGAGATGGAAAATCCCAGGAATTCTAAAAAGTGCACAGACTTCTGAAGATAAGACATGGGGACGAAAGCTGCCCACTGTCCCCTCTGTCTGATTTAATGCTCTCTATAGTTTCAGGGACAGTAGGCTCTTTATTAGAGTCCACACTCTCAAAATTATAAAAGTAGCTGTTTCTCTATTTTTAGGGAAATTAATCCAAGCAGGATAATTACAGCAATCCTTACTGGAAACTGATGACTCATAAAAAAGGCAGGAAATAGAAAATATTACATTCTTAAAGGTACAGGAGAAAGACTGTGTTTCAGGACACTTAGATTGCTCTTTTCCAACTCTAGAAGAGGAAGTGATACTTGTCTAATATGATGACAAAAATAGTTGTGTGTTCTCAGCCTCAGTCAACTGGGTTCCCCTGGCCCAGTTTCTGGAGTTTTTTTTTCCTCCTGTGGAACTATAAAAAAGTAAAGGAAGAGCCATTTGTGATGGGGCTGTGTGGGTAGGAAAGGGACTAAACCCTTCTGGGAAACCTGCTGTCTCCTGGTTACTGTCACAGGTAATACCACCCCAATAAAAGGCAGGCCCAGAGAGAGACTTTATTATTATTTATTTTTGCAGTTCTGGGGATACACCTGAGAGTCATACCCTCAGTCCCAGAGAGGGACTGTACAGATCACCACGGTCGTGTGCAGAGTCCAAAGGACGAGGTGTACCCCAGCTGCCCATTCTTGGGATGCTTGTCCATGCAAGGAGCATAGGAGGACTTCCTCTGTGGCTACTGCAGAGAGCAGAGGGCTGACATGAGCTGTAACTGTCCAGAGCCATCTGTATAGGGGTACTCACGCCAGTTGTGCTCACAAGTGTGCTGGCCACAGTTCCCCTGTGTGTTCTGAGCTAACAGCTTCTTCAGTAAGTCTTATCTGCAATCCTCTGAAGGGACTGGTGATCCTATCCCTGCGATGGCAGTGTACAGACTCCCTGAAATGTTTGCAATAAAGCTCCCTGGTGAGCTAGCCGAGGGGAAGTCTTCGGCTGCCCAAGGCCCATGGCAGTGGGTAATAAACACTGGTCATACACAGGATACAAAGCAAATACTCTAAAATTGACTGAAGCAAGGTTCCTCATAATTGTCACTTTTGTAATGTGCTATGAAAGTACATGTATATACAGTGTTGTTCTTTGAAAAAAGCAGAGAGGTGAAGAATACGACACAGAGTACCTTAAAAAAAGTTTACTGGAGGAAAGGTTTGGGAGGTGCAAATTCTCCTAAGACTAACATGAGCTATAAAAAATGTAGTATTTCAGTGCAATTCAATATTTTCTTTCATTAAGGCTTAGAGCCCCAGCCCATGTGTTTGAAGGAATGTCAGAGGTGACTGCATGTGTTCATCTAAACTTCCCTGTACACCCTTGATCAGTGGGACAGAGCAAAGAGGTGGCCATGGACTAACAATAATGGGAATTCTTAGCTGGGCTGATCCTATAATCCCAGCACTTTGGGAGGCTGAGGTTAAGGCAGGAGCATAGAAAATTCAAGCTCAGCCATGACAATTTAGTAAGACTGTCTCAATATATATATGTATGTATGTATAAAGAGCTGAAGACATAGCTCAGTGCAAAAGCTCTGGGTTTAATCCTTAGTATTGCACAGAAAAAAAAAAAAAAAAAAAAAAAAAAAAGGAACTCTTACACTTGTGCACAGAAGCTCAATCTCTTAGCTCTGAGGACAACTCTACTGTTGATGTGTGAGGGAGCAATTTAAACCCAAGGGCAAGTGAACAGCTATATAATACATGTTCAAGGACATGGGCAATGGGAGCTGCCTGTTGAAGGAAGCCTGTTCTCCTGGCCACCCAGGGAACTATGTCAATTTCAAAATCCACATCACTGGGATCTGTTGGACTGTCCAGGTTCAAGTCCTCTAAGTGCTACATCTCCATGTGCTGAGAGGGGAAGATGGACACAGGGTGTCCACCTAAGGAGGAGGTATATTTTCACTAAAAAAGAAAAAAAAAAGCAGAAATAATTCATTTATTTAACACAGAAACAGTTCTAATCTGCAACCCTGCAATCCACTTACACAACAACTGTTTTGGCAAGCCCCCCGATGTTCCAACAAATATGAAACTGTGCTTGCCATTTGTCTA
This sequence comes from Fukomys damarensis, assembly GCF_012274545.1. NCBI lineage: Eukaryota > Metazoa > Chordata > Mammalia > Rodentia > Bathyergidae > Fukomys > Fukomys damarensis. The sequence goes on along the minus strand of NW_022900929.1, from coordinate 17,254,643 downwards.
AGGAATCCTGCATTAATAAACATGAAGAGGAACACTTTTACCTCCCACTCTCAATGACAGGACAAAACAAAGACCAGCTGTGTTCATCAATGGGGCCTTGTTCTGTGCATAAAGGCTAATTACATTTTGCTTCAAGCCTACACATGGAAAACTTTACTGCCGACATCCCTATCCCAGCCAGCCCATGCTGTCCCAGCTGATGCAAGGTGATGACTATGCACCATCAAGGGGTCTTGGCCAGTCTTGGCACTGTTGACCTGTAGGCAGGCTTCTCCTCAAAATGGGGGACAGGGATAGCCAGGCGGTGTGGGTCCCTCAAGGTCACGGGAAGATGACACCACCTGGGCCAAGCACACGGAGTGAGCAGGACCATGTGTGGATGCTTTTTTGGCTCTCACCACGATGGGGCTGTTCACAATGTGCACTTTGCAGCTCTTCCTGACCAACTAATGGCTCGATTGGAATTATGTCCATTGTACAGGTGAGCTGGGGAGGGCATGGCCTGGCCAAGGACACACAGACAGGACTGAGTGATGTACTATCTCCAAAGCCCACCTACATTCTTGGTCACCAAGGAATAGAGAATTCCTTTTATCAGGGAGAAAGACAATGTCCTGAAATGTTTTAAGACCATTTATGAAGAGACATGACTGGACTAATTAAACATACACAGGTTGGACCCGAGGTAGACAGTTAGGTGACAAACCTTTCTGAGAACCTAAGGGGAGAGCCAGGTGCAAGGGTACTTGTATGAGATGACTAAAACTGAGAACTCTGCTTCCAAAGTTAAGAAAGTAGCCCCAGACCCACCATCTCAAGGCATTTTCTACATTTTCTATGATTATTACATAGGCTGGGGAGTAGTCACAGTTAGTCTTGTTAGTATCCAGAGCCTTTCTGATACCATCTAGATTCAAGCCAAAGCCCAGTCCAGTCACACCCGTAAACGTGCATGCCTCAGTGGACAAGTCCTTCAGAACTCTGGGCAGGTCCTCCCCAAGACCAGCCTGAGCCTGGCCTGGCCCTTTCATAAGCCTCCTGCTACCTTACCATAACTCATCTTCCAGTTCCAAGACCCAGCTGGGTGTGGTAGCCTGCACATGCAGTATGAGCTACTCAGTGGGCTGAGGCAGGGATATTGGGCTTGAGCTAAGGAATTCAAGACTAGCCTGGACAACACAGTGAGACCCTGACTCAGAAAAGAGCAACAAAAAGCCCCCCAAGTCCTTCATCACTGTCTCTGAGAAAGGGTTCTTGGTGATTCTCTTCTTTCCCCTTCTTTAGGGAGTACCAGATGTGGGGAGGGGGAGGCATGGAGTTACAGCTCCTCCCAAGGGTCCTCAACTTCTGGGTTCTAGCCTGGCAATAGCATAGTCCTGCTAGCACTGGCCATGGGTCACTGTGCTGCTCTTCATAGCTTCTCTCCTCCCTCCTGTACCTCAGGACACTGGCCAGCTTCTGTATGTCCCTGTGGAAATGCTGCCTGCCTCTTGCAGAGACCCTGTCAGGCATCTAGTTAATTGCACCACACCCTGTCTCTTGGATCCCAGAAGTGGTCACACAGAGCTACAATGGCCTTCTGCCTGCTGAGCCATGGAAGTCTCAGGTTCCAGAGTGGGTGGAGGGGAAAATAACACAGTGGGGATGGCCTTGGGGGATGCTTGCCACCTCTGAGCCTTGCCTGCCACTTTCCTGAGCTGATCTCTTGGTCCATGTGATCTGCTCACCACTCCAGTCACTACTGGGGAGGACAGGAGGCCACAACCCTGTCAGCAGTCAGGGGACAAAAGCTATCATTCCCACGCGATGCATCTTTACAACAGAATAATTGCCCCTGGCCCCACACTTCTGGATGATAGTTTCCATTAACTGTAGGTTTATGAAGCTAAACATAGCAACATGTTAAATTTCATTGTTTGGGTTTTGGGGAAAAGTCTCTTTGGCCTTAACACATACCAGTAGGAGGGGAATGGGCTAGAACTTTTTCTCATTGAATCCACTTCAGTGAACATCACTTCCCAGCTGATGCCAATGGGCCAGAGTTCTGTGAGTGGTCTAGGGATCAGGAGGACCAGCCTCTGGAGGTCCTGGGTTGACTAAACTCAATCTTGTGACAGTCCCAAGATTGAATGTTCTTACTGTCATATGATCATGCAGTATTTGTCTTTCTGGGCCTGGCTTATTCACTCAGCATGTCCTCCAGGTTTCTACACACTGTCACAAATTATAGAATTGCCTTTTTTTACAAGGCTGACTAGTGTTCCATTGTGTATACATACCATATTCTCTATATGCATTCATTCACTGGTGGACATGTTCCAGATTTGGGTTATGATGAATAATGTTGCGAACAGGGACACATTTATCTCACTTCCTTTGGATATATACCTGGAAGTAGGACTACAGGATCATATAGTAGTTCTGTGTTTACTTTTATGAAGACTCTTCCTACTGTTTTCCATAATAGCTGTACTAATTTACTTTTTCTTTTTTAGTACTGGGGATCGAACTCAGGACTTTGTGCTTGTGGGGTAGGCACACTACCATTGAGCTCAATCTCCAGCCCCCAATTTACATTGTTATCTACAGGTATAAGAGTTCCTTTTTTTTTTTGCATCTTTGCCAACACTTACTATTATGAAAGTATTTTTAAAATGCATAATAAAGCAAACGCTGGTCAATTATGTAGACACAAAAATCACAGATACATAAGTTGTACTGATGCCTTTTACAAAGAGATATAGTTTAACAGAAGTAATGAAAACTAGTGTTATGATCAAATATATTGCCACAGAGAAATACATCAGCCAGTAAAATGATATGGAGAAGAGAGAACTGACCAAGACAGTAATGAATGAATTATCTACTGACCAAATTATTTGAGAAAAGAATTGCTACCTACAGGTAGAATAAAGACCAAACAGAAATAATTAAAAAAAAAAAAAAAAGATGAAATGGTGGCAAAACAAGGGGGACAGGAACCCTGAGGCATGTCAAGATGACCGAGTTTCATTGTGACAGTTGGTGTGGTTTCTGGTGTGGTTACAGCTTGGGGGTAAGGGGGCTGTTAAGGCATAGGTGCCCTCCCATCAGCCAATGGTGGCTGTGTTCTCAGATAGCCCTGTCCCAGGAACACAAGGACTTACTTAATACCAGAGCCGCAAAATTTCAAAGCAAAAGTTTAACTTCTACCCTACCTTGGACAGAGCTCATTCTGCATCCAGAAAGTGCTATTTCAGCATACACAGAGAGGAGGGTAAATGATTTGGTGGCCCCCACAGTGCTTATATAGTCCAACAAGTCAGCCAGAGGCACAGGGACTGACCAGGATGCTCTGGTCTCTGTGCAGAAGTTTTATGTTTGCAGGCAAAGTGGGTTCTGATCATCAAACTGTGTAGCTGGGCTCTCAAGGCCAGGCTACTGAATGGCCCAGAGTAAAGGGTCAGGAGACCAACTACTCAGTGTCTGGAGGGCAGTGGATGGCAGACGGGATGTGGGAATGCTGAGCACTAGCACACCTGCCACTAGAGGAGCCCTAGGCAGGCAGCGGGAGGGATACTCAGAAGCACCTCCACCAGTGCCCAGTGGGGCACCCAGAGCGCTGCTGTTAGCAGGCACACAGATTTCTGGGGGGAGAAGAGCCTTCCAGCACAGGAAAAAGTGTTTCAAACACTAGACTGGTACTGCTTGCTTGGAAGCATGGCTAGGAATGGTCTGTCACTTTGTCATTTTCTTGTGACTTAAGGCAATATTATGTCCTCTCTCTGGTTTGTGGAACTAAGTGTATTCACAGTGAATCACGCTGACTTCCCCTGACAGAAGTCAAGCAGGAAGCAAGCCTTGGGTTACCACCTACTCAAAAATGTGTCCCTGCACAGGTTCACATGTTAGGGGTTACAAGAACCAATCCATCTGCACAGGAATGTGCTTAACCTTTTCTAGGGGCCCCGAGCGGGAGAGAAGAGGCCTAGGTAAAACGTGAGTGGTTTGCCCACACCAAGCTCCGCAAAGAAGTGGCCCAGGTGTTGCGTCTGTTCTAATCGCTTTCCCAAACTTTCTACAGAGAAAAGTGAGGCATTGAGCAGGCTTCATAATAATGAAGGAAAGAAGGACCGGCCAGCACAGATTAGGGTTTGCTTGTTGTCACACTTGGGGGACTGATCCGATGTGACTGATTCCCTGGAATGACACTGAGTTGTCATACTGGCACACTAGCCAATCACCTTCTAAACCTGCCAGGCCAATCTCTCATTGATTAACAGAAGCAGAGGCGACCTGAGTACAACCGAGCAGGGACTTACTTTGCAGTAGTTTCTTCATCATATTTGGTTTTCAGGTCAAATAATTCTGTTCGAGTTTTTTCCAGGGCTAAAAGGCAAGGATAGAAAACTATGATACAAGACACTAATTGTTTCAATTAAATTTAAAAAGTAAAAGTATAAAAGTAGTATGTTCCAATTTCAAATCAGGCAAAGATGCCAGGCATGGTACTACATGCCTATAATCCCAGAACTCTGGGAGGTTGAGGCAGGAGCACAGCTCTGGCAATTTAGTGAGACCTTATCCCAAAATAGAAAAAGGGCTAGGATGTAGCTCACCATGAAGGCCCTCTGTTCAATCCCTAGTACTACAAAAAACAAACTAACAACCAAATAAAAACAAAAAACCCACAACAACCACAAAAGAAGAAAGAAGAAAAAGAAAGAAAAAAAGAAAGAAAGAACAAACAAATCCCAACAAGCAAAGATGACCAAAGTACCATGAGTGGAACAGAAAGTCTTTCTCATCTCCACCTCGCTTCAACCCAAGGACCTCCTAAGAGAACTACTTTTCATAGTTTACTGCATAAAATTTCCTGTTTTTCAACATCTTTTATCATTTAAAAGTATTTCTATACATAATTGCACATACAGTAATGTCCTGCATAGCAATGCTTCTATCAACGCAGACTGCGTATGTTTTTTTTGGTACTGGGGATTGAACTCAGGTCCTTACACTTGTGAAGCAAGAGGCAGACCACTGAGCTAAATCCCCGGCCCAGACCGAATATATGAAGGTGTCTTGTAAGACGAGAACAGAGGTGGACAGTCCCCATTCACCAGGGTTGTCCAACTGTTTTCACATCACAGCACCATCTACTACTCTTAAGTTTGTGGGGATGTTGGTCTAACAAACCCTTGTACTGCCAGCTGCACAAATGTACAGCATGTACAATTACACATAGTGCACGATACTTGAACACGGTGATACATGACTATGTTACTGGTTTACATATTTACTATACTGCACTTTTTATCATTATTTTAGAATGCACTAGTTTTTTTTTTTTTTTTTGGTGGTGGTGGTGGTGATACTGGGATTGAACCCACAGCCTTTGTACTGAGCCAGACTCCCAGCCTGTGTTCTTTTTTTTAAGAGTAGGAAAAATTTATTGAGGGAAAGAAAGCTTCTGTCTGAGATACAGGAGAGGGTCTGGAAAGTGGGTTGCCCCCAGCCTCTGTTGTTTTGAGAGAGGGTTTTGCTAAGTTGCTAAGTTTTCTAGGCTGGGTTTGAACTTTCAATCCTCCTGCCTTGGCCTTCCAGAGTACTGGGATTACAGGTATGTGAACTGACTGCCCACCAAATACACTCCACCCTATGCAAAAAAACAAAACAAAACGAAAAACAACCCAGAAACAATTACTGGGAAAGAGTGCGCTGAGTCACATTAGCCGCAGGCTCATCTATCTTGTGTTCATGGTGTCTCAGTGGTATCAAGAGGCCACGACAAGTGACTGGCCTGCTGTCACTGAGGTATGTGAGTGCATCTGATGATATCTACACCATTTCAAAATCCCTCAGTGACACTTGTCTCAGAACTCACCTACTCTGCAGAACTATGCACCCTTTTCCTCCAATAAATGGGGATGTTAGGAATATTTTTGGAGATTTGCCCTTCTCCCTTGATGTAGGGCAGTAACCTTTCCATGTGAGGACACAAGCAATACTAGTAAAAATGAGCTCTGCTTTCAGGATAACTAGATGTGCGGCTGCTGGCTAAAGAGCTGATATTCAAGTTCTCCATGAATACCACCCACCTGGTTTCCCAGGAGGCAATTTGTACTCCCATGTGCACCATGATTGGGTACATTTTCCTTTACTTTCACCAACACTGGGTATTCTAAGTTAAAAAAAAAAAATCCAGAGCTCAGTATGGTATGGTGGTACATACTTGTAATTCTAGCACTCCAGGAGGTTGAGGAGGAGTTGGGCTGGGGATTTTATCAGTGCGAAGGCCCTGGGTTCAATCCCAGTTCTATATTCATACATGCATAAATTTGATTGGTAGGTAAAACAATCTTTCATTGATTTAATTGTTGGCATTTTTCTTAGTGTTTTATGTATTTCTTATGTGTATTAGTCATTCATATTTCTTCTGTGAACTGCTTGTTCCTATCCTTTGCCCATTACTCTACTGGGCTCTTTTATTTGTTTTCAGACCCCCGCCCCCAGTGATGGGGATGGAACCTAGGGCTTTGTATATGCGAGGCAAGCACCACACCACAGAGTTACACCCTAGCTTTGTCCTTAATTTTTGGATATAATCAACCTGCTAAATTGGTTGTAATTTCTCTCCTCCTCTGTCATTTGTGTTTTAACTTGGATTATGAAATTTTCTAATTTTTTTCTCATTTAAATTAAAGTTATAGTGCTGCTTCCTGTTCAGGGGAAGAAAATGGGAAGGGAAAGATAAAATAAGTTTAAAGAAACTTTAGCATAACCTTTTTTGGTTAACTTTTAAATTTTAAAGGTTCTGCTATTATTGTTCTCTTTAACTTCACTCAGGGTAGAAATAAGGTTTTTTTTTTTCCCATCTCCTATTATTGTTCCAAATGAAATGTCAGTCCTTGACAGTTTGGTGATTTAGATGTGTTTGTTGGAAAAAAGAGCAGGAATAGAGGATGGCTGTGGAAGGGATGGAAATGGCAAGCAGATCCTCCCACCTCCACATTAACAACTCAATGCCATGACTAATGGAATCAGGTGCAGCAGCCAGGAGGGCTGGAGAAGGAATTCTGCAGCATGGGCTTCCTTGGCTCTGCAACAGGTGGCAAAGGGCACCTGGACAGGCCAGGAAACTGACCATGAGCACCCACTTCAGCCTTCCCCACATCAACCTGACTAGGATGAAGAGCATCAAACCTGTTTGCAGAGTCTGAAGTTTATGCTCGGCCTCTTCCAACTTTGAGGTGGTTGACATCTGTGTCTCCTGTAGCTTTCTGAAAAGAAAGCGCAGAACGCCAGATTGGTTACTATGTTTAACAAAGGAGCTTCACTGGGCACTCCAGAGCTCTGACCATCCCCTCTCTTCTCTGAGAGGCACGGCTGGCAGCAGGTACACAATTGGCTATGGCTCCCAATGCCCTATGTGCCCTGGGCCCGCTCATAATCTCCTGCACCCCAACGCTGTAACCTCATGTTATATAACCTCAAGTGTGCATTCTGTAGGTCTTGATGTGCAGTGATTGGTGCGGAAGGTTATCTTAAATGTCACTTGTTCTTGAGATGCCAGATATTAAAAAGAAAAAAATATCATCATCACACACTCATTGTTTCTGAAGTTAGCCGGAGAAGAATGATACATTTACATTCTGCTGACACAAAGAAGGAATTTGTTGGAATAAAGGATGTACTAAAGAGATGTGACAGCTGTCCCAGCTCTGTTATAATGGCATGCAAATGCAAGTGCAATACAGAAGGGGGAGATTCGGGGTGTCTCCAACTGCATTACACATATTTATATTTCCCATGATCTCCAAATGAATTCCTTGATCAGTAAACAGCATAACTTTCTCTTAATTAGCAGAAAATCCCCAAAAATAAGTTTATTATTTTTACATCACATGAATATAACATATGCTCTCAACATAATAAACCTGAAACATGGAAAAGGAGAAACGATACAATTAAAAAGTCACCCAATCTCTATCACCCATAGAAAAAGCAATCTTCATGTATTTCAAATATAAAACTAATAGATGTGTAGAGTTTTTTAAAAAGTCAAAATTTATAAGCACTTGGAAAGCTCCTTGGTTTCATTTCCACTCTCAGACTTTTTGTATTTTTCCAAAATGTTTCTGTATGTACAGAAATACAGTGTAATATAAACAAATAAGTAACACATTACAGTCTAATGTAAGCTAATACGTAACATATCATAGGAAATATAAACTAATACATAATATACTGCAGCAGTAATATAAACAAACATGTAACAAACCAGAGTGAAATATAAAATAATATGTAACATACTACAGTGTAATGTACACTAATATGTAATATATCACAATGTAATATAAGCTCTGTTATATTTTGGGTCTAGATGTACCCTCAAAGCCTCATGTAGCCATGAGTGTCATGTGTGTGAAGCTGGAATTGATTTGTGATGCAATGTTAGGCTCAAGGGCACTAGGACTGAGTGTGTGAGTACTACTTATCCACCCTAAGTAACCTGCACAAGATAGAAGATGCAGGGAGGAGCTGTTAAGGCTCTCTTGGCGCCTTTGCTACCTTGTGTGTGTCATGTTGTTTTTCCTCTGTGAGGCCTGTTATCCCTGTCTTGAAGCCAGCCAACTATGGACTGAAACCTCTACCAACTGTAAGCCAAATAAACCCTTTCCCCTCCAACTTTAGGTGTTGGATGTTTTGTCTCAGCAATGAGAGAAAAGTAATTAACACAAGCTCCTATCCACTCTTTCTTGCTATAAATTGGTTCACAACACACACCATTCTGGAGTTTTTCACTTGTTTCCATATTTTGAAAATGTTCTACTCCAGCATATGTAGCTATCCCTTACTCTTTATTAAAGAACTAACTTAATGAAACCTCTGTGGACACTTAAAATTGTTTACAGTTTCTTTCTGCTAAACATTATCTCAGTGATCATTCTGGAGATATTATTGCATAATTTTGAGAGTAATCTGTTGGATAAAATCCTAAAAGAGGAATTACAACGGTCAAAGGCTCTGTGCAGTTTGTTTTTTTAATATATAATGAGTAACTTCACAACAAAAAAGCCTTACTAATTTAAACTCTGCCAACAATATGTTACGAATGTTTTACACAGCCTGCCAACATTGATAAAATCAAACTTAATATTTTGCTGCTAAGTAAAGCTGAGCTTTCCTCTATAGAAAATGCTTTCTTATTGTCTTTGCCTACTTTTGGTAGAGGTGTTATTTTTCCTTATCAATTTTTAAGAGTTCTTTGCACATACAGAAAATTAATCCTTTGTCTTTATGTGGTGCAAATGTTCCTTCCCAACTTGTTGATGTTTTAAAACTTTATTTTTATTTGTTAAAAAAAAATCTGTTTGGGCCAGGGATTTGTCTCAGAGGTTCTGCCACCTGCCTTGCAAGCACAAGGACCTCAGTTTGATCCCTGGTACCACAAAACAAACAAACAAACAAAAAACCAAAAAACCAAAAACTGTTTTTTAGTCTTACCTATATCAGTTTTCTTGTATGCTTAGATTTCCTACTCCAAAATTATTAAAATCAAAATATGAACCCAAGCTTTTTGGGTATGTGATTAATTATCATTATTATTACTTTGCATTGATAAAGCCTGAACCCCAAGCCTTGCACATGCTTGGGAAGTGCTACCAGAGCTACATCCTCATCTAACTACTCATATTTAAATCCTGTGTCCAATTCCGTATTTTGTTATCAAGAATGAGATAATAAAGACCTAACTTTACCCTCCCTTCCTAATAGTCATTCCTTTTTTTTTTGTTTGTTTGTTTTTTGAGACAGGGTCACACTACGTAGGTGAGACTGACCTGGAACATCACTATGTAGCCCCGGCTGGTCTTGAACTCAGTGATCCTCCTGCCTCAGCCTCCCAAGTGCTTGGATTACAGGTGTGTGCCACCATGTCTGGCTTAGTCATTCTTATTTATTTATTTTTTGTGGTATCTGGCCTTGCACTGAACTATATCCCCAGATCTTATTTGAGACAGTCTCGCTAAACTGCCCAGGTTCATCTCAAACTTGAAATCCTTTTGCCTTAGTCTTCTCAGTAGGTGAGATTGCAGGCATGTGCCTTTATGCCCGGCTTTCATATCTTTTCATATAATCACTCCTTTTACCTAATTTGAAAAGTCCACAGAATAATACTGAGTTCCCATGTAAGTTTATTTCCACACTTACGATGCGTGAATTTACTGTGGGAAAATCACTGCATGCAATGCTGCTTTGTGCATTTTCCACTTGATATTATATTGGATACTTTTCTCCAGTTATTGTGAATTCCTCACAACTATGATTTTCATGGCTATATAACATTCTAGTTAGAGACTGCCTTTTACTTACCCCTTTCTTGGCAGAACATTTAGATAGCTTGTATTTTTCCGTAGCTGTCAGTAACATAGTGAAAAAAATCTCTTTAGAAATAGAGTGCTTTCTTAAGGGGAACTTATTTAGGAGCACTTCTCGGTCATCTTTAGGACCCCATCTGTGTTGCTCACTGTTTTTCTGGGGGTGTGTGTGCCCTGCCACACTCTCCTGGCAGGGTGGGGTGCATGCAGCCTCCACTCAGGTTTGGGAAGCCACCTCCTACAGTGAGGCCATAATGACTGAGGCAGTGGCTGTATTGGCTGGGTGGACCTGGTCTGGAGTCACACAGTCCTGCCCTGACCTTCATTATTAGCTGCAAAAGCTTAGCAGGTATCCAGCCTGTGGCTTACTTTTCTTCTTGTAAAGTGAGATGGTGCAGATCTATCCTGGCCACTCAGTGAGAGAATGTACTGAGTGGTTGGCAAGTTTATGATGCCAAGTGGGATTTGGGTGAGTGGAACTTGGCATTTCCTCTTTTTTTTAAACCACACTAGTACTCCCTAAAGACCTTGTAAGATACCTCAATTGTTTTGTTGTTGTTGTTGGAGGTGCTGCTGGGGATTGTTACGAGGGCACTGAATATGCTATAACCTCAGCCTCAATTCCTGAGATCTCCATGGAGCTCATCTTACTGAAGTCCAAGTGATGTTGTGCTAAAGTCACAACAAAACTCCACGTCATTCATGCCCAAACCTGACCTATTACCCCTACCTATAAATTTAGATCTTCTTGTTAAAGTTAACATGAGTTTCTTTATGCCAGGGCTAACACTAACACTGAATATCTTGAATCAACCAAAGATGGCTAACCAAATTAACCAGTTTTAAAAATCCAAACTGACAGAGTTGGAATTGGCAAGCTCAAGAATCCTCACAGTTTTTACAAGAAATTTTTCATAAAATAATCACACCAGTGAAAAACCAACTCATTTGCAGGAAAAGTTTTGGGTAAAGTAAGCTGTTGGATACCTAAACATCATTAGATGGCACATTCACTTACACTGGCTGAATACCCCTCATATGAAATGCTGGAGGGAGGATCCCAAGTGTTCCAGACTTTGGAGTTCAGTGTATTTTGGGATATTTACATAGAGGTTACTGGTTGAGCATTCCTAATCCAAAAATCCAAACCCTGAAATATTCCAACTATCCTTAACTTTTGTGTATGTATGTTCTGGGAAAGAACACACTAAGTTCTTAGTCTTATACATGCTAAGTACCCACTGTACCACTGAGCTAAACCCAAATCTTTTTGGAACATTTTAGATTTTCAGATCAGAGATGCCCAGTTTGTGTGGATTTCTTGATATACGAAGTGTTGTGAAGTAACAGAGGCAAAACAAAACAGAAAACTAAGATTTGTGTATATGTGCTAACAGACATCAGAATTCACAAAGTTCAGTATAAGCCCAGGGCTTCCCTACAGAGGATATGTGTCTGGAAGACCAGTCTGTTGTCTCAGGTAAAGCACAGCCACAGGTACCAACTTGTTAACTCCACACGCCTGTGCTAACTTCTGAACCTGAGGGGCTTCAAAAGACATCCTCTGTTCCCTGACGGCTGGACACTATCAGTCACTAGAGAAGGACCAGTCCACCACACTCAAGGTGAGCTCATTCATGAATTAACGATCAAGGGATCATTAAAATTTCAAGCAAAATTTTGCCTAGAGCCTTGGAGATTTTTGTGTACAATCTGGCTGATTCATAGGAATACTTTTAAACTGTCTTGTAACTAACTTGTCAAGTTTGGAGGTAAAATGTCACACCACTCTGAGAGCAGCAGGACCCACGCTTACCTCTCTTTCTCTGCAAAATCATTCTGCAACTTTTGTTCTTTCTCGAGAGCAATTGTCTCGGCTTGGCTCTTCAGAGTCTGTTCATATTCTCGGATTTTCTCTTTAAGTGCTTTTATCGTAACCTCTGCATAAAGAAAGAAAGAAAACCCGACAGTAAGAAGCACAGTTCCGTGTGGCTGTCTGCATCAGGCTCTTGGAACCTGGGAGGAGCTGCATGGTTCAAACTTGAGCTCCTCCATGCCGACACAAAATCAATGATTATACGTCCCTTTAGAGACCTTTTATTCCCTAAATGTTAAATTGAACTTGCAACGTTCAGACTGGGGTGGGGGGTGTCAATGGATTTTGCTGGGAAGGAAGGCTTGAGTTTCTCTAACAGATTTTTTAAAAAGGAGAAAATCAATAGTAAACATAATATAATCTTATTGATGAGTCTTAAATTAGTTCTCTATTGAGGGAAGATTAATAAAGTTTTAGTGTGGGTTTAATTACTTCCTCACAAAGAGAAAAGTTCATAATCATGTGCACTTTATGGAAGTAGAGGCAGGTGAGTCTACAGGGTCTTCTGGCCCAGGCACACCTTTGCAATTTTACAAGGGATAGAGAAGGTGAAGACTAAATGGTTAGAGTGCTATTTTGTCAGCTGGGGGATCCATCCTTGAATTTGGGTGCTCTCTGCCACAGTCTCTGGCAGAAATGGGTTGTGTGGATACACTGATGATGAGGGCCTGGATTGAGACATTCAGGTGACTGGAAGGAGGCCAGGAAATGTCCTGGAGCCAGGAGTGAGAGCTAGGAACTCAGGCAGGTGCACTGGAACATCAGTGATTCCTGCAACAGTTGGTGCTTGACAGATGAGATCCCTCAGCAGGTAGTCCAGCCTGGGAAAGCCTGCACCCTCCATGGCTCCCCACAGCTCCTTTCTCCTGCATGGTGATAGCAGGCACGCCAACTGCCCAAACCAGGTGAAAGCAATGCACAGAGCAGGTCTTGTCTCTGATCTTCAGGTGCCCTTGGGCAGGACACCCCATTGCACATTTTCCACAGATATTGCTCCCTGCTCTTTAAGCACTGTGGCCCAAACCCCCAGAAAGTGGTGCTCTTGGGGACCATTTCCTGCTGCTTATGGATACTTCTCTGAGAAAGCTGGGCTGTTTTTTTTTTTTTTTGCATTCCCAGCACCCAGCAGAGATAGGTTAGGAAGGGCTGCGGCACAAATGAACCAAAGAGGCAGGGCTCAGCCAGGGTCACACTGTGAGTTCTCCACTGTCATGAGTGCTCCATCACAGTGCTGCAAAGATGTTTCCATGGCACAGCTGTACATAGAGCGCAAGTGCTGCTTGCCCTCACTATCATGCTGACCTGGTCTAGAAGGAGGATGCGGGTGCTTTCAGGTAGAACTGGCTGGCATTATGGCATTGTCCTGTTCTTGCCTGACTTTGACCCTAGAGTACAGCCTGAGAATGATGTGTCATGCGCCACTGTACTCACAGATCATTTCTTCTAGGCCCTACAGGGCTACTGAAAAGGCTGACAGGCCCATTTCTTCCTTAAATGCCTAAGGGGATGATGGGTTTTAATTTTGTCTTCTCTGTATAAGGAGAGTGCACTGGGCTCCAACCTAATGAGAAAGGTCAGTCTCTTCTCTTAAAGAAGCCCTTGCCTTTTACCCACCATGCTGCATGGTGTTCCTGGCCTAGAGGATGGGCTCCCTCTTGGACCACCAGTGTCTGTGGGAATGCATGTGACATACACACCTGGAACTAGTGTTGTTGTAGGAGCTGAAATCCTGATGCCACAGGGTTTGGCACAGTTCCAGTGAGGTCCATCACTGAAATACACCTGGGATCCTTCCAGGAGGCACGGGGTCTGTGCCTGATACGGTGTCTTTACTGCTGAGGGCTGCTCATTGCCAAGCAAGCCAAGCTAGGGGCCAACTTGTCTTGCAGCCTGCAACCCTCCTCTGTTGCCCAGATCTGCATCTAAGACATTCTGTGTCTGTACATATGCGGTCCCTAGCCATATGCAGTCCCTAGCCATATGCGGGAGGGGGTGATGAGGCAGAAGACAGTGACATGCTGGCACTCACTCACCACCCTCAGAGCCCCAATTCACTCATCTCTAGTGGGGGTTTGTGCACATAATTCAGAAGCTCCTCCACATTCTGACTCTTGGACCATCTTCACTGCTGCTGTGATGATGGAAACAAAGGATGTACAACCCCTGCCCTTCCAAATTGTGACTGTGTTATGCTGGGAAGAACAGGCGAGAAAAATAACATCTTTCTGGACACTGGAAAAACTGGTAATCAATACAAAGGGAAAATTTCTGGCAAAGAAACAATGCTCAAGAAGCAGCTGAGTCAGGCATGGTGGCTTATGCCTGTAATTCCAGCACTTGGGAGGCTGAGGCAGAAGAACTGCTGGGAGTTTGGGGCCAGCCTGTTACCCAATGAGCTCAAGGCTAGCCTGAACTATAGAACAAGACCCTGTCTCACACATACACACACAAAAGAAGCAGTCAAACTTTCTTGAGTGCTGAGTACTATATACACTATTCCCACTTCATCCCACAACCACCCTACTGGAAAGTAGAGAAGTGTCTCCAAGACAATGAGCATCTAATGAGCAAGATGACTTACCCAAGGCCACATGGTGAGGTGGTAGCCACCAAGAGACTCAAACCAAGCCTGTCTGCCTTCAGGGCCTTGTTCCCAAGTTGTGGACTGTGTTCATTTATAAAGCACATGCAAGAGGCCTCTGGGGCAGGAACAGCCCTGGCTCTGGTGGGTTCCTGGTCAGTGCTGGGGATAGAGGCACTGACCAGGTAGGGTGAGAGGAAGGAAAATCCCATACAGTCCTGCAGGTCCTGGCTGTAACCTCTAACACACAACAGCAAGCTCAATAAATATCGAGGGTGGGGCTGTCAAAATTAGATGTCCAAAGGACACTGCCTTTATGTAGTCTCTCTGTGCAAAGCACATGTGCCCATTTATAGGTTACCTGTCACCTGGGTATTGGGACAAAGCTAACAAGAAATAATTCCTATTAGGAAAGGCAAAGCCTTCTTTCAGAAGGATCACAGCTTAATAGCCCAATGCCTCATTTTCACATAGGACAAAACTGTGCCTTCAGGTCCCAGAAGCTCACCAAAAAACTCATTGTATGCTGACAGATTCTAAAAATGAATATTCTCTGTAGAGCCAGACAGAAGTAGGGTCTGGGCTGACTCCCCCGCACCAAATTTCCTGTCCCCTATGTTCTCTACCTCCAGTAAGGCACCCCCCCCAACCCCAGCAGCCTGAGGGTTTCAGCACATTAATGCCTGAAGAGAGGGGACATGCTCAGAGACCCTTGAGAAAAGGTCCCTGGGACATGCTGCTTTCATAGACTATACCTTCTGGCTCTTCACACATGACCCAGTCTTTCTCTGGATCTTCCACAGCCATTCCCTCCTCCTGACTCCATGATAGTCTCAAAGCCAAAGGATTTGCTTGCATAATCAACAATTTGTATCTCATAGCCTTTTTCTTTTCTTTTTTCTTTTTTTGGGGGGTACTGGGGTTATCAAACTCAGGTCCTTGTGCTTGAGAGGTAGCAAGGCAGGCAGTGGAACCACTAAGCTAAATCCCCAGACCTGTATCTCATAGCTTTTTATCAGCCCCTTAAATCTTAAATTGGAGGCCACACACAGGACCAGCCAAATGGCTGCCACCCCTTTCTACCCAATTCCTTACCCATGTCCCCATACGTAAAGCCACTAGCTGGTTTGTGATGGGGAGTTGGCTGAAGAACTTGCCGGTGTGGTCAGAGAGGCTATGATTTTTCTTTGACACAGAAAAGCCAGGAGGCTCTGGGATTTGGTACGCATCTGGATTTTAGGTTAAGGAGAGACCTCTTTGTTCCTCCCTGGCAGGAGATGGTAGGCCACCTTTGTCCTCTCTGTGTTGTTGATGCTGGCAACCACACCAAGAGGCTGTTTTCTTTCAGGAACACATAATGAATAGGTAAGGCCGACAACAGGAACGAGCAGTAAGTGTACAACCTGTGAGGATGAGTCTTGTCTGGAGCCTTAATGGATCAGCAGCAATTACTAAATGACTTACTGTGTGTGACCCTTTGATCATGAACTGGTTTTCTGACAGGTGTCGCCTGGAGGCAACACATCAGTCTTTTAAAAGGCAGATCCTATCACATGATGACACAGAAGGAATTTTCAAAGAATCCTGATCATCCTCGTCTGAGGGCAATAAAATCATATGTAGTTATTGTGCAGAGGAAAAGTTTGACTTTGAAACAGCTAAGGATTATCATTATCTCTCTTTAAACAATTCTTGTCTTGCCCCACCCTGGCTTCATGACGTGGGTAACAACTAGAGCTAGTCTCAACAGTATGGGGAAGACAATTAAGGAAAAAACAAAACAAAACAGGGAGAAAGGAAAGCAAGGAACATGCTTTCCACCAACCTTGATTTTTCACTTCGGCAAATTCCTTGTTGTATTCTTCAAGAGTTTCCCTAAGTTTCTGGTTTTCCGTCTCGATGTCGTGTAGGCGCTGCACCTTGAGCTGCAGTTGCTGCCCCAGATCCAGGGCTGGCACCGGGTCTGTACAACAGGAGAGCACACATCAGCCTACTATGGGAGGAGAGGCTGGAAGTGACCTCCTGGGTGCCCAGGATGCCACCTCTTGCAGGCTCCCCCGGAGCATTGCCTCCTCCCACAGAGCCCTGGACCACTAGCCAGGTACGGGCTTCTGTGCTGTTTGACAAAGGAGAGACCCACCCCAGATGCTCAATGTGTGAAAATTGGGTGAGGGTGGCCTTGGGAATCACTGGTAGTTGCCAATTCTCTGGCATGGTACAATGCTTTAATGATTTTTGTGGGCGGAAATGGAAGGAGCCCTAGGAAAAAAAAAATCCTCGACTGCCTAGACCTATGCTTAGATAGGTGCCTATAAGCTTAAAGTCTTCAGTCATTTCATGAAGCTGGAAGGGACACTTGACACTCTGGAAGCATCAATGTTCACAGAACACTTGGGTGGTGGTGAAGATCTTCTCATTTGTGTTGCACAGCACTGGGAAAAGGGACATGGGACAGAAAAGAAACCAAAGCTCTGGGATGTGGTGGGACTGGCCCACGGCTGGGCTGCCTGGCTAGTTTGTACGCATAGAGAAAGTGGACCCAAGTCAGCTAGCTCCAAGTGACCATTCTTCACAACAAAGAAGGCCAGCTGATAGAGAGAGGAGAGACCCTCAAGTTTTAGAGGGGGCCACCTATTTCTGAATATGATCACTTTTTATCACCACCTTCCATTACTGATGCTGAGAACAATCAGGGGTGGGCAGCTGCCCAGTCTGGCCAGCCAGGTCACCAAGGTCCTGATTATAACAGAAAGGGCAGGACAGCAGCTGGGCCAGCTCTGTGAAGTCTTGTGACCAACTGAATGCGTATCTGCCATCAGAGTTCCTTAACAGCAGATTTTAATCTGAAGATGGAGACCACAGGCATGCAATTTACAGGGCTGACTCTTGGCCTCTGGTTTACCATTCATTCAGCAGAAGACAGACAGACATTAAATGTTCTTCTGTGTCTGTTCAATCTTCATTTTTTTTTTTTCTTGCTGCCTAGGAAGCATTATAATCCACTTGCTGGGCACCAGTAGAGCACTTCCTAAGAATTCTCAGGCTCCATCAGAGCAGAAGAATACTCAAGTCTGCTGGGCTTGGAAAGATTACTGAACATGTTTCTGGCATGGGCGCCAGTCTCACTTGTGAGATGGCTGTGGTGATTTAGTCTCCTGTTGTGGAATGCTAAACACCATGCACGGCGGATCAACAAGGGTATATATTCAAGAGCTCACTTAATTTTCCGATGCCAGAACCATTAATTTTTCAGACCACCCTTGCTTTCTGGAAGTGAGATCTGGGCCTTGGTAGGAGCCAGGAGCTCTCTGTGATGCCAATGTCTCTACAGAGTTTACACGAGGTGGCACTGGGCTGCGTCAGCTTGAGTCAGCAGAGCCGAGTGCCAGGTTCGATGCCAACATGGTCCATCATGCAAAAGCCCTGCCCACTGGCCATTTCTTCTGCGCCTGTAGTACATAATCTTTGACTGTGTCATCTTCTCCTTTATGGCTTTTCATTACTATTTTAATCAACATTAAAATATTTGTTAAATTAGATTTCAAAAGCAATTTTGGGAGATGGCTCTCAGGAGCAGTAACAACAGGAAAAATGGAATTGTCAGAACATTTCAGGTGCAGTTATTTTTTTTGCTGGTATTGTTATTTTTAGATTGGAATTTCAGTATCTTCCAGGGAAACTTTCTTGTGCCTCCTTCCCTACCTCCATGGCCTCGTGCTGGGCAAATGATCTGAAGGAAATGAGCTGTATGTCCACAGCTGCCCCCACATACAGCTACAATTTGAACTTGATTCAGAGGGCAGATAAGAGAGGCCAGACATGCCACTGCACTCAAAGAGAATTTTATTAACATCCACTCATGTTGGCGTTCCTGCATAACTGCTAGTACCAAGTATAATTTTAAAGAACTAAGCTGGTATATTGCATTCCAGCCCTAAAATTCCTGTCAACATGTCCAGCCCATTCCTTTTTAAAGGCCAGGACCCACTATGTCTACTTGGATGAGAAAATAACTTCCTTTATGCAATTCTGTAAGGAATTCAGCGACATAAAAATTATACGCACATTATCAAGTGAATAGTAACTAGGCCTATGGACAAAATTCCAAAGTGTTATACTGTAAATGAGAATCTAGGCAATCTCCTAATTACTCATTATGACATCTATATTTAATTGAACATGATTAAAGGTCGATGCCGAAGTAGCAAAACTGGTCACAGAACTAGGAAGAGACTGATTACTCAAACATCTCTATACATTAAGCTTCCAACTTTACTGTGTGCAGTTGAATGACTTTAAATGCCTATAGCATTTGAATATTGTTTTGGGATATGTAAAAAGCATTGCTAAAGTACCTCTTAGGCTTAATTTTTATTACTTGTATTAAAGGAACAGCTAATTACCACATGACAATATAATGACTCTAGCATGTTTGGGCTGGAGACCAAAACAATGAATTTCAGCAAGCCAAACCCCGACCTGCATGCTAATCTGGGGAAATCATAACTTTTTGTCTCGTTAATGATTTCCAATGCCATTTAAACCCCCAACAAGTATTGTTAGGTCTTATGCTGCATGTCAGAAGGCTTCCATCTTAGAGCTCAATTAAGGAGTTGTCTGGGGGAGGCAAGAGAACACACCCATATGTAAAAGAGGAACACACAAAATTTCTGTAACCCCTGTCTTCCCGATATCTTCTAATTCAACAGGCTTTGCTACTAGCTCCATGACAAACTTGCAGTGTTTTATAGTCATCTAACAGTTAATTCCTAAAACATTCTCTGAGGTATTACTGTAGCTCATTATATACCCAGAACTCAAAGAACATAATTATAACAAACAACAATACTGTCACCTGTATTTATTCAGCACCTTTTGCTAAGTGTGTGTAACATTATCTCATTATTTCCAGCCATCATAGAGAGGCTGGGGGGGGTGCTGCAATGTGTCAGGCACTGGCATCTCACCCAGGGACAGAGAGAGAAAGGACACTGCCCAGGCAAACAGGTAAGCAAAACTCTAATTAAGAATTCTGTTTCCCAAACCAGCAGCCAATTCTATCTTTTCAAGTATTAATTTAGCAAGCATTTCCTAAGTGAATATGTGTTCTGGGAAATCTTGGTGAAGTTAGTAGGAACCATGAGCCTCACATGAGAGGTAAACCAGGTATATAAAACAACAAAGGTAAAGCAAGAAGGCCATACTAAAGGCCAGAGGGGTGAGAGACAGATAAACCAGGCAAAGTAGTGCCCTGAGGTGATATGTAAGTGGTTTTGCTAATGGATAAGTAGAATTTGGACTTGATGGAGACTGTGGGCAGTTAGTTTATGAGGGAAATGGTGGGCAGGGGAGCAAGGAGCAGGGAGTAACAGGCATGGCCCAAAGAATAGTTCAGCTGGAGGCTGATGTGCATGTTCTGACATCAGGGCCATTCCAGGTACTGAGACAACATGGGAGTGGACAGGACAAAATCTACTGGCAAAGGCTTGTCATGGACTGGTGGTGTAGCTCTATAAAAGCTTTAGTGAACTGAGAGAGACAGGAAGCAAATACCAACAAGACAATTATCTTCAAGTACTGCTGAGTGGGCAGAGAAAAAACAGGGTGCACAGACTCAAGAGTCCCAGGAAGAAGGGGTGGATCCCTGAGACAAATTAACAGGGAAGGCTCTGGAGGTCCCCTGGGACAGGGAGCTGGGTGGTGAGCAGAGTCATTTGCTCTATGCAGCAGCAGCAGCCAGTGCAAAGGGCCTGAGCTGAGTGAAAACATGGCATGTTCAAGGCACAGAGAAGGCAGGTGGCTGCAGTGAAGAGAGGCAGCTGGTAAAGGAAAAGTGGTCACAAAGGAGGCCTGACCTCCAGGATTTAAAGAACAATATGCATGGTGGCACACTCCTATAACCTTAGCACTCTTGGAGGCTAAGGCAGGAGGATCACTAGTTCCAGGCCAGCCTGGTAACTTGGTGAGACTCTGTTTCAAGATAAAAACAAACAAACAAACAAACACAAACAAACAAACAAACAAACAAACAAACAAACAGAAAGAAGTGTTGGGGAATATGACTCAGTGTGAAGGCCCTGGGCTCAATTTGCAATAAGAAAAGAAAAGAAAAGAAAAGAAATATGAACATAATAAGGAGAGGAGAGAAACAGAAGATGTAAAGGAGAATCAAATTGAATTCTAGAGCTGAAAATACAATGCCTGAAATGGACCAAGCCTTGGGAAATCACGAGAAGCACAGGGTTCTCTTATAAGACAAGTCACTAAGGCAAAAGAAATTCCAATACTGTAAAACACCAGACAGTTTGCTGGTTTTCTACTAGCCAAGGTATTTAAGAGTTTTAAGTTTAAAGATGAGCCCCACAATTTTCTTTAATAAAAGATAAGTGTTCCAAATTAGCTACCCTGTTCTTTGATTGCAAATGGTTGTCATATCAGTGATCTGTTGTCTGACAGACATTTTTGAAAAGATAAACACATAATCTATGCCTTTGAAGTAAATGTGATACTTTAAAACATAGTGAGGAAAAAACTACTTCTTTAAAAAAACTCATTGTATGGTGACAGAGTTTAAAAATGAATATTTGGCTATGTTCCCTTCAACACACACACACACACACACACACACACACACACACACACACACACGAAGGGGAAAAGGTAAAAACCTCTATTAAACTGTCTCAATGCCCAATATCATATAAGAGGGAGCATGGTTTAAAAAGCCAGTATGTGGGCCAGACTATGTGTGTTCAAATCCCAGGGCTGCCACTTACTGTTGGCAGACAAATCAATTATCTTCTGTGTACCTTAGTTTCTTCATCTGTGAATTTGGTGCAATATTTGTGTCTACATCTTGAGGATTAACTTAGAAAACTGCCAGTACTCTCAGTAAATCATCATTATCATTTAGCAAATCAAGTTTCAAACTATTTGTTAATGTAATAGCTTATGACTAGTTAGCAAGAAAAACTAAACATCAGGGAAAATGAAAATTTACTAGTTGAGTTTCAACAAATATCCTCTCCTACCTACAATACAGGTTTCAAAAATATGAATCCTTTTTGTAAAGAGAACCATTAATGTACTTCTTTGATTTGGATCTATTTATCTTTGTGAGTTATCTTTTCCAGCCCTTTTTTTTCCCCTTTTCTTTTCATGGTACTGGGGATTGAACTCAAGGCCTTCACATTCAGCTATACCCCGAGTCCTTTTTTAAAAATTTTGAGACGAGATCTTACTAAGTTGCTAAATTGCCTAAGCTGGGCTCAAACTTGTGATCTTCTACCGCAACCTCCCAGAGGGCTGGCATTACAGGTACGTGCTATTGCACTTGGTTTCCAGCCATTTAAAACGACAACTAAAACCAAGCATCACAATTAGCACAACTTGGAGACTTTTGTTTCTGTCCAAGACAGGTGCTCTGGTACTGGACTTGCTCTTTGGCCATAAACAATTACAACACCAGGCAAAACATAACAGTTTATAGACACGGGATGACTGGCAGGGCAGGACTTGATCCCTAAGTGAAGGGAAACACACTTGGGAAGCTCTCAGATCACCTGACTTTGTGCCAGAAAGCACCTTCTGGACAGCTGCATTGGGAAGGGGGAATAAGCAGAATACAGGATGACCTTCCTAGATGAGGCAACAGAGATCACAAGACTAGGAGCTACAACATCGGAATTTTCAGAGCAGAATACTGAAAAGGAGGGACATGTACAGCCATAAAGCTACAGTGTACATGCCAAATGTGAAACTCCATAAGGCTGCAAGAAGAACCACAGTACAGAGGAGGGTGGAGTTGAACAATTCCCAGAATCTGAGGGTAGGAAGACTGCTGAGTGCCAACCAGCCAGGAAGAAGAGACTTGCTGAAGAGCAAGGACACTCAGTAGAGACACGAGGGCTTGCCTCTCTATGGTAGAGGGCTAAATTAATCTTAGAGTACAGGATAGTCTAGAATCATCACAAGAAACTATAAACATGCCTCAGAATGATCATGCTAATCTACAATTAATTTAATTGCCTACCCAAACAAACTTCAAGATTCCTAAGAAAGGCAATAAAATCCAGACAGGCAACATTCATAAAGTCAAACATCCTATCAAAAGTTACTAGACTTGCAAAGAAGCAAAAAAGTGGTGGGGTGGGGGGATATGATCAGTTCTTAAAAACAGAACCAGAAATGACAAGAAAGAATGGAATTAGTAGACCAAGACTAAAACAGTTATAAACGTGTTCAAGGAGTTAAATAAAAATATGAACACTATAAGGGCAGAAATAGGAAAAAGAACAGTGAAATTGAATTCTAAAACTTAAAATACAAAATCTAAAATGAAATCACTAAATGGGCTTAATAGATTTGGTACTGAAGCACAATTAAAAAAAAAAACCCAGTAAATTAAAAGACAGTTATAGAAACTCTAAACAGAAGCAAGCAAAGATTGAATACCAACAAGCATCATCAACTTACTGAAAACAAGAACAAAAACTTGGAATCTTGGGCCGGGGATTTAGCTCAGCGGTTTGGTGGCCTGCCTTGCAAGCGCAAGGACCCAAGTTCAATCCCCGGTACCAAAAAACAAAACAAAACAAAAACAAAAACAAAAAAAACCTTGGAATCTTAAAAGGTAGAGAAGATTAATTGTATTTAGAGGGAGAAAGACAAGATGACTGGAGATGTGTCAGACATAGTCCTAAGACAGAAAAACCAAAAATCATTGTGCAATCTTATATCCAATAAAAATGTCCTTTTGTATCTTTTAAAAATGAGGGCAAGATAGTGTTTTCCAGATGAACACCGACAGAATTCATTGCTAGTGCCTCTAGACAATAAAAACTGTTAAAGAAAATTCTATAGAATGAAAGAAAATTATGCTAGGAACGTGGACCCACATAAAAGCATATATAATGGAAATAGCGAACATATGGGTAAAAAAATGCTGTTTTCTTATTTTTTATAGAAGTAAAAGATAGTTGACTATTTAAAGTAAAGTAGTAGGGCCAGGGATTTAGCTCAGTGGTCCCATCACCTGCCTCGCAAGTACAAGGTCCAGAGTTCGACCCCAGGTACAAAAAAAAACCAACAACAACAAAAACACCCCCAAAAACAAAAAAACTAAAGTAGTAACAATGTATTGGAGGGACTGTTATACAGAAGGAAGTAAAAGGAATAATTACCGACAAGGAATAAGATGGAACAAATAAAGTATGCTACAAAACTCATGTTGTATGTAAAGTGGTAAAATGAGTTGAAGAAATACTATAGTAAGTTAAAGATGCCTACTTTACACCCCAAAGTAGCCATTAAAATTAGAATTACAGCTAATAAGACAATTGAGATAAAATGAAAAGTACTTAAAAGAAAGCAGGAAAACAAGAAAAATAGATGAGACAAACAGAAACAGTGAGATGATACACACTAACAAGTAGTAAGATAGTAGATTTAAACCTAACCTTGTGCATGAAAACATTAAATGTAAATGATCTAACATTCCAGTTATGTGCCAGACTATCAGACTGGATTAAAAAAGCAGGACATAACTATTTACAAGAAACACAAATATATGGACCCAGCTAGATTAATAATAAAAGGACAGAAAAAGATATAATGTGAAAACACTAATGAAAAGAAAGCTGGAGAGCTTATAATGAAATCAGACAAGCTTTAGGACATACATCATGAATGAAGACACCACTGTATAAACTTAAAACCACCAAATCACTGAGAAGATATAACAAATCTAAAAACAAGGCTTCAGAGTATGAGTCAAAACCTGAATGAACAAAAATAAAAATCTACAATAATGGTTAAGGATTTCAAAACTCTCTTCTTTTGACTAGCACAATTATGTATAAAATCATATGGACACAAAAGATTTGAAGAACACTGCAGACCAACCTGACCTGACTCTTATAGAACACCCTACTGAACCACAGAGCATCATTCCCACACAGTACACAGGGATTGTTCATCAGCAGAGAGCATACACAGAACTATAAAACAAACGTTAATAAACTTAACAGAACAAAAGGCATACAAGGAAAATCTGATCATAATGGAACATATATACAAATGTCCTAACCTCCACTTTTAAGAAAATAAAAAAAGAAAATTAAACCCAAAGTAAGGAGAAATTAACAAATGGAATAAAACAATAATAAAGCAATAAGACAGAAAACATAGGGAAAAAAAAAAAAGAGAAAAATCAGTGCAAAGAAAGGAAGATTCCAAAAACAAAATCATTGAAATTGATTAGCCTCTAGCCAAACTGGTTAAAGGGAGGGAGAGGGGAGAGTGGAGAGAGAGGGGAGAGGGAGAGGGAGATGCAAAAAAGGGGAAAAATTGGACAAGCAAGAAGCAAGCAAGCAAACAGAAAATTTCTCTTTGAGACAGGGTCTTGCTATGTAGTCCAAGATGGTCTTGAACTCACTATGTAGCCCACCCAGGCTGGCCTTGAACTTGAGGCAATCCTCTTGCCTCAGCCTCCTGGGTGCTGAGAATACAGGCATGTGCCACCACCATGTCCAGTTATGCAATGAATACACTTAACAACAAATTTTTAGGCAGAATATACAAAAAAATTTTTACCTGAATAATAAGACAAACAACCCATTTAAAAAATGGTCAGAAAAGTGAAGATGTTATAAATGAAGATCTATGAATGGCCAAAAATCACATGAAAAACATTCAGTATTACTGGTTGTTAGAAAAACACAAATTAAAATAAGAATGAAATAAATGATACACTCACCAGAATGTCTGAAAGTATATAATACCAAATGATGGAGAAGATGTGGAACAACTAGAACTCTCCTGTTTCTTGTGGAGGGATAAAATGATTACAACCACTTTGAAAACAGTGTGGCATTTCTCACCAAGTTAAATGTGTAGCTACCCCCGACCCAGCAATCCTACTCTTACGTATTTACCTAAAAGATATGAAAACATACATTCACGAAACAACCATCTGAATGTTTACAGTAGGCTTATTCTTAATAACCATAAACTGGAAAAAAGCCAAAAGTCAAGCAAGTGGTGAATGGATAAGAAAATTGTTACATATCCAGACAGTGGAATACCATTCCAACAACCACTTACAGTAGGCTTATTCTTAATAACCATAAACTGGAAAAAAGCCAAAAGTCAAGCAAGTGGTGAATGGATAAGAAAATTGTTACATATCCAGACAGTGGAATACCATTCAGCAACAACCACAGACGGACCATGGACACCAACAACACAGATGAATACATAAGCACTGCGCAAAGTGAAAGCAAGCCACATCTGAGAGCAGAGTCCTGACCCACAACAGTTCAATTTACTTTTTTACTTTACAGTGGTACAAAAGTATTATGCATTTAATAGAAACTGTACTGCAAATTTTGAATTTTAATCTTTTTTCCAGGCTAATGATGTTCTATGAAACCCTTTCCTATGCTACAGAGTATGAGCTGCAGGATGCCAAGTGATGGGGCACAACCAAGACTCCAGCACACTGTGTTGGTGAACTCTGATGCTCAGCAGCTTAGTACGTGTATTCAATCCATTTTCAACTTACAAGATTTCAATTGTGATGGGTTTACTAGGATGTGACCCATCCTGGTTTGAGGAACACCTCTCTATACAGAGTAATTTCATTTATGTGAAACTGCAGAAATGACAAATCTTACCTAAGTAACAAAAAATGATAATTGGTTACTGGGGTTTAGGATTGTAAGGGAACTTGAAGGTGACAGAATTGTCATGTATCTTGACTGAGAGGGTGGCCACATTACCAAACTGTACATTGAGATGGGTATGTTTTATTGCATATTAATTATGTATCAACACAGTTGACTTCAAATATAATTTGAGGGTCTGGAGGCATAGCTCAGTAACATACTACTTGATTAGCACGCCTGAGGTCCTGTCCTCAGTACTGTTATCCCATGTGTGCATGCATGCCTAATCTTTTTTTTCTTTTTGGTACCGGGGATCGAACTCCGGTCATTGTGCTTGAAAGGCAGGCAGCAGAACCACTGAGCTAAATCCCCGGCCCTCATGCCTAATTTTTAAGAAAGCAAAAGGTTGTCTTAGATTGTTAATAAAATTTATTTTTCTTCTTCTTTTTTTTTTGGTTCTGGGGAACGAACTCAGAACTTTGTGCTTGCCAGGGAGGCGGTGGAACTACTGAGCCAAATTCCTAGCTTCAGTTTTATTCTTCATCACTACCTTTCATTCTATTTTTAGATTGACATACAATTACTTAATACACTACTATAATTACACATACATGTCATATGGAGAAAAAAGAATATACTTGGATTACAAATTCAAAATTGTTCATGCAGGAGTAGTATGTGGACCAGTGACATGGACAGTCCGTCTAGCTGCCAGGCTAAGGGTGAGGGTGAAGGAGTCAGTGGCAGGTGCAAGCTGAGGTGTAACAGTTGCATGCATGAGGACTGTGGTGGCTGAAGCGATATAGGACATCTTCTGGAGGCTGGGTCACTAGGACTTCCTGACAGGTTACCTCTCAGGTGTGAGAGAAGAAAGAAATCCAGGCTGACACCTATAAATGCGGCCAAAGCAGCTGCATGAATGGTGACACCCTCGACTGTCCCAGGAGGGCTTGGGGGCATGTGTCAGCTGTTCTTCTTTAGACATGAGGTTTAGAAGTCTCCTAAGGGAGAATATAAGTGGAGACAAGGCAAAGGCTGAGTGCTGGTAGGGGAAGAGAAGGCCTTTGACAATAAGTAGAGCATAGAGCCAGTAGGCAGGGCTACCCTCCAGGAGCTCTACCTGTCTTGGAGCAAAGAGGGGCAAGAAATGAAAGATGTAATACTCGTATTTCCTCAGTGACACTGGACGCTCCTTAGAGTTCAGGGCAGGAAAAAGGAGTGACATAATTCATATGAGGTACTGTGAAACCTAAGTTTGGGGCCAGCCTCAGGCTTGTCTCTACACTGTCCTAGAACTCACTCACTCTGGTCACTGGGGGAATGCAACACACACACTGGTTTGATATTCCCTAAATTGCTAGACAGGAAGTGCTGCCATGCCTGGAAGAGGCCAGAGCACACTGCTGGGCTTCTGAGAGTATTGGTGAGGGTGACAACCAAGCTTCAGATCTGGCAGGGCCTAGGTGTATAGGAGGGTGGCAGGTGGGCTTGTGGTGAGTGGCTTTGCCTCATATTGCAAGGACTGAAAAGCCCCATCTTAATAAACCCAGGGTTCATGTTTGCACAGAGAGCTCTTCGGGTGACAAGGCTGTCCCTTGCCACCAGTCCTGGGATGAATGTATCCCTTGTGAGCATCACTGAGGCAATGACATCACAGCACGGCAGACGCTACTTTTCGCCAGGGCACTCTAGGCTAATGTAATCATGCGATTACATAATTAACCCAGCTGTCTCATTAAGAAAATCAACTGGAATTCAGAGCATAATTAGTCATACAGCAATTAGCATGCTGATGAGCAACTGATGAAAAGCTGTCTAGATACCCAGTGTGCCAGGACCACCCCGGTCATGGCAAAGGGAGGATGAGGCTACGAACCTCCACACACAAGTACTCAGGGAAAGAGTCCCAGAGTCATATGTGGGGAGTTCTCACACTCCAGTGCTGTGAGGATATGGGCAGCAGGGATAGAGAGGGAAGGCCCTGACAATGGGATCAGCATATAGAAGCTGGTGGAAGGGGACACAATGTCCACCTTCTCATGCGTTCATGTCTTCAGAATGTTTATAGTTAGTCCTTCACCTAAAAACATGCTGTGTACAACATGGAGAGGACAATTGGGCCCCAGATTTGTTTGCTAATCTGGTCAAGGAGGGAGAAGCTGCCTCTTGCCTGGTTTCTAGTTCCCCAAGTGTTGGCCCGGAACAAAACTGTCCCATGCTGCCTGAAGTAGCTTTAAGATTATCACCAGGTTGGGGAACTCCCGAGAGGCAGGAGTTTGCCCAGGGTCTATTTGCCATGCAGAGGTCTGTGCTTTTTGGCTGCAGCCCTGTGCCCCTTTCTGTTCTGTTTTGGTGCCTGTGGTGGGTTCTTAATAATGTGAAAGAATGCAAACTGGACATTTATGGAGGGGATCAGGCTACTCAAGTCACACAGAGCCCTCTTGGAGGGGCCTGGACACTAGTCTGATATGCCAAAACTAGGAGAACTGGAATACATGAAGTGGAGTAGCCTTCCAGGATCAGGCTCGAATGGCCATATTTCAATAGCCTCTGAGAACGTTATCAAGTAGCACAGTGATTAAAATCTTGGCATGAGAACCAAAGAATATTTCTAACTAAATCATAAGATTCATCACCTTTCCCCAGGAGTCATACGACAGGATCTTGAGCCCAGGGCAGACAGGGAAGAAAAAGAATGGAAGGAGTGGGGTTTTCTAATTTTAACCTATAACGTGTCCTTGCCAGAAAGTAATGGATACAAAGGACTATATTGCTGTTTTATTTTTGTGGAAGAGCAGCAAAGAAGAGTTCTGAAAAAGAACAACATTCCACTCTGCTTCCAAGTCAAATGCTAGGCTAATGGGGACATTTCTAGGTGAGGAGGTTTTCCCAAATTCAAATGGAAACCTCTGCTGGGGGCAGCCAGGAGCAAAGGCGTCTTGGGGCAGTTCTAGAAACAGAATGGCCCTCAAGTGGACTCTTTATAGCCAGTTCTCCTTTAGGGCTTCTGAAAATCTATGAACATCCACTTTTCAGTCGCAGGCCAGTCTCCAGGGGAAATCAAGTGAGACAAGTCAGTCATGACACCCTGGGTTTGCGCTGTGCTTCACGAGTCAATGAATATTTTATATCACTGGTAATGTGCTTCCTAAGACTTAAATCTTAAACCCTTCCAGGCACTATCTCTGTCTGAAGGGTCTATGTCTGTAGGAACTAAACCACATCTGAGCAGTTCTTACAAGGGAACACAGGCAGAGGCAAGAGGTAATAGCAACTTGTGAAGAGATTCTCCCAAGGAACTTTGCAACCCAAGCAGACAAGTTCTGCTGCACTGATATGCAGGTGGTAGCTTCACAAATTTGATGTCTTCTCCTGACTAGTGACTCTTTAAAAAATAGTGTTACTGAGATGATTCTGGGACAAAAATGTCACAATTGTGCTTTATACAAATTTATAAGTATCCTACAAAAAGTCAAATGACTATGCCCTTATCTGTATGTAATATATTAATGAGGGCTATTCAGAAACTTAGATTGCAAGTTGATTATTTTACTGATTTATGCGGCCCCCCTCTCAATTGTAGAAATAAATACATACTCATTGTAAAATATCTGAAAATATCAAGAAGCAAGAGCAAGTCACCCACGCAAGGTTAATCACTGGTAGATTATGCATACCATCATAATTTTGCTCAGAACCCAGTAAAATTCCAGCTATACAAAAGCCTTTAAAAAGAAGTCATTCCAAAATATTTCTAGCTATCTGCGAGTCACACTTTAAGAGAAGAGACATTTATTTTTTATGTCAGAAAGAATATTGTGGAATGTTTCTTAAAGTTACCGCATACTTTCTCCTGTTACTAGGCAGGAAGAAGGTATGACATAGTACATGTGGGGCACTGTGGACATAAGACTGGGTCCCCTGGAGGGAGGACAGGAGACAAGTCTTATTTGCATTGGTATCCTTTGGAGTACACGGTCTAGGGTAGTGATGGCAAACCTTTTAGAGACTGAATGCCCAAATTGCAACCCAAAACACACTTATTTATTGCAAAGTGTTGACACTGCAATTAAACCTGAACAATGAGGTTTTAGTTTAGAAAAAACAACTCATATATTACCATCTTTTCTCTTATAAGAAAAAGACAATAACAGTGCTTTCAATGATACAAACAGCCTGCTGCAGCACGTGTGCCATAGGTTCAGCACCACTGGTCTGGGGCTGGCTTACTACATGTTGCCACTTATTAGATGGCACACCCCAGACCCTTCTCTGCACACACAGGGTTACTGGCATAGTCACTAAGCTCTGCCCTCACCCACAGACACAGACCTCAGTGCAGAAGGACACCGGCTCCCTGTTAGGGAGGATGCTGCAGGGGACACACTATCTGGGGGCCTCACCACTCCCAGGGATCTTATCAGGTCATGATGTTGGCAGATGGTTATAATGTTTTACTTCACTGAGATAATCATTAGGAAATTAATAAATACAAATATCAATTAGAGCTACATTAAAAGAAGTATCTGCAAGTTTGAGATAACCCTTTTATATCGATCATACACATTATGAAATAAATTCTGCCTGCAACGAAATGGACAGATGAAGCAATCTAAATTCACAATACAAAACTATAACTCACTTGTGAATCTAAATGTAAAACTACCCTTAGAAGCTATCGTGTGGGCAGGGATGGCAAAAGTCACATTCAACTAGCATGATGAGATGAGAATAGAGATATTCAGAAATGAGAGGCTCATTCTCCAAATTTTTGTTGGTCTTCCTTTAAATTCTGTAAACAAGGTAGAACCAAGTAAACAACCACTGTTTTCCAGAGGAGGTAATGATACTGCGTTAGTGGAGTCCTGAGGTAGTCTCCCTGGTCTTCCCTAACTTCCTCATCCCACTCAAGTCAGGTTCACTCACCCTCCTCAACAAAGCTGAGATCCATCCACTTCTCTCCAACTTCACTTCCACCACCTAACCAAATGCCCTGTCTCTCCTTCCCGGTTGATCCCCCATTGTCCTGGACCACCTTTAAATCTCTTGTCCAAAGTGCAGTTGGATGACCTTTCCAACACACCAGTTAGCTCATGCCACGTCCCTGCTTAAAACTGGGACTGGTTTCTCTGTAAGGAAATGCCCAGAGATGGTCCTCTGCCCTGTTGCAGGCTCTACTCAATGTGATTACTCATAGTGGCTGTGATGAGTGTCATGGTCTGGATGTTGTGGGATGTGGCCACCCAGGGCCCTCTTCTGTTGGCCTTAAGCCCAGGGCAGACCTGCCTCCTGTGTGTGATCCCCACCTCAGTGAGTGCCTATACCGGAGCCAGCTGCCTTGGCCTTGCACAATCCTCATTTTCTACATGCTTGCTGCTTGGAGGGCTTTGCTGGGTCACATTTACCATACCTTGAACTCAGTGCTTATTTTTGTAATGACCTGATAATGCTCACATGACCATTAGACGCTAAGGCTCAAAAAGGCACGAACCTAGCAGGACTCAGCCCTGTTCTCAACATGTGGCAGGATTGTATGTGGGTCTCAGGCAGTGAACCACCAATACCATGGAAGGTCACAGAGTACTGGAAGAACATGTTTGGGCTCAAGGAGAATATTTCCAATAAAAAGTGAAAATACTCTCAAAATCGATTAAAGAATGAGGAGTAATCTGGTGGCAAGTGACAAAGGTCTGAAATATGAGATCTTAACTATATGTATTCCAATATATAGTCAGTGTCTTTGACATGAAGAAGATTCTGGAAATTGTAGGATTTGGGATGTGGAGGATAAACAGGGAGGAGTCAGCATGGGAGAAACGGTGGGAGGGGATGGGCCACGGCAGAGAGGGCTCCCATTCAGGCTTAAGGACAGCTATTAAACCAAGTACAGATGCTGGGTAGGTATGAAGTGCGGGCCCCAAAAGCAAAGACCACAGAAGCGCACGTGCTGGTTGAACAGATTCTGCATGCTAAGTGCCACATAAATGCCTATGCAAGCATGTAAATCTTTATGGAGTGACACCAAAGTAAAATGAGAGTTCAGAGAGCTATTAAACTGTTACAACGCAATGAAAGATAATTCTGTTCTCTTGCAACTGACACCATCTAATGCTCCTAATGCTCTAGGGTGCTTGCCCTCAATGGGACACATCAATCTCAGGAGTGCAGTTCCCTGTGAACAATTAAAGACTAAATCAAAGAAACTCAGGGCATGTTTGGAAGAAATAATTTGATCTATTAATTTAGGCATCCATTTGACAAATATTTATAGACTTTCTGCTACATGGCAGGTACTGGGGCAGACACTAGGAACTGATTAGGGACAGTTCTCTCTGCAAAAGAAGAATAGAGTTGGCATTCACCTGCTTGCTTGCTATAGACTATTTCTCCTCTGTGACGCCCCTCTGCCATCCCACCCTGCCTTGGAGCCAGCCAACTATGGACTGAAACCTCTACAAACTGTGAGCTGCTTTGCTGTGCTGCCATGGGCTCCAAGCAACAAGACACACTGACTATGGACTGAAACCTCTGGAACTAGAAGCAATAATGAAGAGGAAAGCAGCGGAGCAGCCGCCCACCCCCGGCGACCCTGGCCAAAAGTATGCAACCCAGGGTAACTACGACTAGAAATCCCAGAATAGCAGGTGTGTGTGTGAGGCCTAGGGAAGAACATCAGTTAGGATAAGCAGGAAGACTGAGGGCTGCAGAAGGGAGAACTCCAGGAAAAGAGGAGGAAAATAAACTTTGTAGCATCACATCAACTGGCAGATTTGAATCTGTGTCACTGTAAAACTCCTCATAACGTTGATTCTCTCCTATGGCATATTATAAAACTTCAAAAGTGAGTGGTGTTTTGCTGAACCAAAGAAAGCAGAGAAGACTTCAAAGAGGAAGAAAGCGCAAAGCAATTACTCAGAGGATGTAGATGCTTTTGTCTGGAAACAACAAGAAGAATGGAGAGTGGAGAAGAAAGAGGGAATTGCAAATAAAGAAATGGAGAAACATAAAAGTCTCATGCAGAATCTGAAATGCAGATGCAAGCTGAGAGCAGATGAGGAGGGCTGAGGTCCTAAAACAAGGTGTTTGGCATGTATTCCCCAGATCACGGAGGGGGTGACAGTTGTATAGGTGGAAGGACTGCTGGAAACATAGTTCTAAGGCAGCAGGAGAGCATATGGTGTGGTGGCACAAGACAAGGAGCAGTGGAGGACAGAGGTGGAAATGCAGCTCATGAAGAATGAACAGTCACACGCAGAGACACTGGGCAAAGATACATACTGTATGTGCTTCCACTGAACAGTTCCTGGGATGATACACAATGCAAATAGCTCAATAAAACTATAAAACTTCACTGAGTTGAGCAGAGATTGGGAGTCTATTGGTAAAAACAGTGTAAATCAGAAAGCTATATAGAATAGCATCCCTGAAGAACACTAATGGACATTCAAATCTTTACATGATCAGGTCCTTAGAATTCTTTTACTAACTAGATAAGTTAGTAAAAGTTTTGTAAATAGCATGTTAATTGTACATGGCTACTTCTCTAATGCATTAGAGTGCTTGATGATATTTCATCTTCATATGACCCTTAATTTCAATTAAATAAGTCACCTTCAGTGTGAAGGCATGTTAATGGATTCAAGGTAAATTTTAGCCAGCATCATATTATAGCATTCAGTAATTGGTATACTTAATATTTTTAAAATGTTTGACAGAAGCAAGGTCTGAATTATCCCCACTTGTAATGTTTTAAGAGAATCCAGACGCTAAACTTCTCTAAATGCCTCCTCTTTTCAATTCTGAGGAGACTTATCTGGGGAAGCTTGTTAAGACGTATTTCCTGTAAAAGATAGTATTTTATATAAATGAAACAGCTTCTTTTTTTTTTTTTTTTTTAAGAAGAACAGAGTTACCAAGTACAGTTACCCATCTACTCTGGATATCCTGAGAAATGTGTGTTCAGAGTTTGTATACATTGTAGAGCATGTGTACACAAACTAAGACAGACAAGACATCACCGGGAGACAGAGTAACGCGATGACTGTTACATATGTGGTCTGTCAACCAAATGCTGTACTGCAGAGCATGACTGCAGTTATAGAGGTGAACACAAGGTCCTAGGCTTGGGGTATGTGCTTCTCTGTTTGTGTGCATGTACGTATCAGAGAGAGAGAGAGAGAGAGAGAGAGAGAGAGAGAGAGAGAGAGAGACCGATACAAGAGCCAGATGTAGAAGGGCAGGTAGGCCCATGCCAGGAAGCAGTGTCCTCAACAAATTAATATGGAGGTGTAAGAAGAGAGCAGCTGAATGGCAGTCTGGACTCCTGCAGCATGGAGGGTGTGCTGAAGGGCAGGCAGACTTGTGTGTCTTTTGGAGCTGTGGAACAAAGGACAAGATCCAGAAGAGAGAAAAACAGATAGGGTCAAGGCTCAAACTCGAGGTGGGATGGCCAGGTCTTGGTGACCATGTGTCCTGGTGTGAAGAGCTTGTGGAGAGGTAGTATTGCTTGCTAAAAGCAGGGACACAGGGAGAGGACAGCTTTCATGAGATACACTGGTGGGTGCCCATCAGCAATCCAGCAGCAAAGTGTTGGGGGCTGACTCCTGGGAGTGAGAACCTGAGCAGAGATAAAACTGTCAGTCTCCAAGGTGACCTTTTATGAATGCTGCTTCTGAGGACTTGGGAAGGGGAGACTTTGGATCAACAACTGCCATGTGCTGGGCATAGAGCAATAAGGAAAAGCGCTGTTTTTGATGAGTGTATCCTGCAGTAGGAGCAACAGACAAGAAAGAAGAACAGGCACAGATAAATGAAATCTCCCCAGGCCATGGCGGGTGGGGCTGGTTCAGTCAGGTTTCTGCTGGTTTCTGTCTCGGAGGGACATGTCTCCGCCTCTTCTGGAGGTGGCTGCTTGCTCTCCCTGACCGCCTGGAGCTGAGCCATGTGGCACATAGCTGGAATACCTGCTGGCTTCCTCCAGCTTCCAGACATAGTGTGAGCTGCTGTCTCTTACAAGGAGGAGCCCTTAACACACCCATGAGTGCTTCTGGATTCCTCAGGATAAAAGCCTGAAGCAAACACAGTGAGGGCACCCTAACCTGTGTCCAGATGTGTGGTTGTCAGTAAATGCAACACTACTGACCAGGCCCTTCCTGTAATGTAAGACTCCACCACAGGATTACTTCATCTGGGGAATAATCAGACTTCAAAATACAGGTGGAGTGTCTGGAGAACCCTTCTTGCTTTTTAAGTAACTTGTTAGATCTGTCAGACCACAGTATTTGTAAGAAATACCTGGGAGGCCAAGCCTAGATGAGATCTGTGTGGAATACAGATGTATTTTGATTGACTTTATTAGAGAAAATATTAAATCTTATTTAGTTGTACCATCTTAAATTTAAATCATGAACTTTTAATTTTTCAGCCCAGAATGATTCATCAAGATAGGATAAATGCTATGGTATGATGTTAAGTGAAAAAAGCAGAATATAAATATATATTCATGTTATGATCAAAATTCTGTAGAATTTGTCCATATATGAACAAGACTTGCACACGCAAACAAGAACATTAATGAGAAAAATTTTCTCTTTGCATTCTAGAGGAAACTAAGACAGAAAAATAATTGCAGAAAAGGAAACTTAACAACTTATTAAAAGGTTACCTAGGGCTGGGGATTTAGCTCAGTGGCTCTGTGCCTGCCTGGCAAGTGTGAGGTCCTGAGTTCGATCCCTGATACCCCCCCTCCCCGCATCGCCAAACTTTACCTAGTTAAGAAGTTCATGATGGAAAAACCCTGGTACAAACTACACTTTTTGAAAAGATGGTGTTGATTATTTAGTAAACAGCAGCATAGGGTTTTCTGTGTCTTTAGCAAAGAGAAAGTAAGCCAGCCTCCCTTCAACTATGTCACCAACACGACAGATACTGATTTCTTTGCTGGAACACACTTGTGAGACCCCATGATGTCAGGAGGTGCTGGGAACAGATGAAGTAGAATCCTACCAAAAGGAGGAGCCAACATAAAGGAAAGACTCTTTGGAAATAGAGAACTGTATTTATCAAAGCCCAGGCTGCACTGTGCCTATAAATTCTTCATTCCTTGAGTCAGTATAGATATGACATAGTCCAGAAACAAAATTCTCAGATACTACCTCACATGTAAGAAAATACGAGTGTTGCCCACCAAGCTGCTGACAGCTGAGGAACACTGTATCCCGCATACCAAATTATCCATTTACATTGAAGGAGTCTCCTTGTGGAGACTTGGTCAATCTTCAGGAAACCACTAGTCAGATACAAACTCTTACAAAAACTCCTAAGGCTAGAATTTAGAACCAAGAGCTGGATAAGCTCCTAAGACAACAAAGAAAACCAACCTCTATGACTAGGCCATTTCCCCACCCTGTTCCACTTTATAGATGAGGAAAAAGATCTAAAAAGAAAGGAAGATGATCAAGACCGCATAACAAGCCCATGGTCAGAACACGTACAGATAGAAAGCAGATTTGTTCCTGCTTTGCTATGGTAGCTCTAGTAATACCAATGATGTTCAGAGGCAAACATGCAACTCCAACAGGTGGGGATGGCAGGGTGGTAGTAATTTGATTTTCTTGTTAACAAAGGAAGACATCTATGTAATTTTCTTAATTTTCTGATCAGTCTCTCCAGAACTGAGATGGGGCTCAGGTGATCATGTCTGTCACCTTGCACAGATTCTAGGTCACTGGGGAGCATAAGAATGACAAACAGGACCAGTGGGCTCAGGCACTCTGAAATCTGTCCCACTTTTCTAAAATAAGAACTTGGAAGTCACTGTCTCTTAGAATGATTAACAAACATTTCTTAAGTTTTAACTGTTTAGTTCTTTTAAAAGAAAAAATAGCCCTCATGCTTACTGCTAAAAGGAGTGTCAGTTTTAACCCTTAACGGAAAATCTTGTCCTGAGGTTATTAATCCTGGAAAAGCCAAGAAGGGAGTGAGGCATTCCAGGTGTCCCATCAGTGACATTCCTGAAGCCCTGAAGGTGGCATCAGTAGCTCAAGAGTGCTTTGGACAGTGGCACACACACATCTCTGCTAAGTGCGGCACTTTGCAATGTAGCTCTGAAAATTTGGGCTTCTGTATTTACAAAGCATCAACTAGAGATCATGGGATTTATTACTCTAATAGATGCAATGAATTTCTATCCCTAAAAGTCTGGGCTTGGAGTATTTGTGTTCCCAAGACTTGCTGCTTTCCTGGGGTAAGCTGCTCTGAGGGCCCATTCCCCTAAGGAAAGCTGAGAAGAACAAGCCTGAGCACCAGCATCTCAGCAGACAAGGTGCCCTGCAAGTGGGCTTACCAGGGTCCATGCTTACCTGGAACATCAATCAATCTCTTGTAGACATTCAAGAAGGCTGCCTCAGCTTCTTTGCTTCTTTTACTCAGTGCATCAATCTGAAAGGGAAAGAAAGAAAGAAGAAAAACAGCTCAAAATTTGTTGAGAAGCAATTTAAAAATCTATATAGTATCTATTGAGTTCCCACAGCAAATTCAAATGTGATCTCCCTCACAGATGCTTGACTATTGGGCTGTTAACCTCTTAGAAGTGCCCACCAATATAGCAGAGGGACCACTCGTGTGGACCCAGGTCCTAGTAAGGACCTGCTAGTGAGGTAAGGGCAGGGCTCACCAAGCTGAGAAGTGACGGCTAAGGGGGGCCTTTCACAGTGAACTCTTCCCGGTCTCTGTCTTCCTGGTCCAGGTGCTGAGTCAGGCAGAGCTGAGGGTAAGGCAGGGAGACACAGTACCTACCTAGGAGCTCTGGTCTGGTGGGTAAACAGGTAAGCCAACAAGCTATTAAATCTTAACTGGGAGTGTGCTAAGCAGCTACCATGGAACATGGAGGAAGGGACAGGAAGGGAGGCTGGGACCTTTGAGCAGAGTCCTCAAGAGCAGTGCACTAGGGTGGACAGGTAAGCTGCTATATATGTAAGAGGAAGAACATATCTGGAGCAAAGTTCTTAAGTCTGGGAGTTTGGAGATCCTCTCTAAGAATTTTATAAATGCCAAGGACCTCCTCCTAGAATTTTCTCTCATGTATTCTATTTTAAGACCCTCACATATCCACTTATGTTTTACACATGGACTCCTGGTTAAGAACCCACAGATGAAACTGTAACATGCCATGGAATATAAGGGATCAGTAAGAGTTCAATGGAAGGAACACAGATATACATGCAGGAGCTATGGAAGTCAAGACAGGGCAGGTGAGAAGGGTCAGATCACAAGAGGCCATCGGAGTACATAAAGCAGATTAATTATCTGTGAATTGGTCAGTGACCACTTCACAGGAGCACAGGAGGTGGCAGAGAGTAGGATATGGCTCAGATGGTGCTGGCCTTGTCCAGGAGGGCAATGTGAAGGGAAGGGGCTACTCAGAGAATCTTGGAATGCCCAAGCCAATGTGAGGCACAGATGAGTTAAGGACTTGCCTGAGTTTCCAGCCTGGGCAAAAGATGGAGGCTGTGACTGTGGCTAGGGATTGTCTATCTCATGAACTGAGCCAGCTCATTTCTCCCAGTGTAAATGTCCTCTTCTCAAGGAAAGGTGAGGTGTGAAAACCCTCAAGCAAACTGGAAATATGTCCAAAGAGTCTCCAATTTCGGATTCTCTCATTCCAGGATTTAGCTCACATCACACAATAGCTAAGACAATAGATCACTTTTTCCATCTGCACTGTGCAAGATTTTACATGCATCCCATTCACACTGGCTCAGGAAAAGGACACAAAATTATATATTTCTCCTGTCCCCTTGCTCTCAGTCTCCAATGTTATTAAGGAGGCAAAGGATGCGGCCTAATTACAGGGTCTCTCACCTGAGCCACCCCACAATTTGTTAAGGGCTGAGAGGCCATGTGACCAAGCAGAGGAACCACCTAGGATGGGGAAGCACTCAGGAGAAGAAGCTGTGGATTGCTTTTTTTCCATTTTTTTTTTTTTTGGTACCGGGGATTGAACTCTGGACCTTGCACTTACAAGGCAGGCGGCAGAATCACTGAGCTAAATCCCTGGCCCTGGATTGCTGATTCTTAATGAGCTGGGCTCCAAAATCCTAATCTGATGTCAGCTTTTCAGAATTCAGATCTCCCCATTATAAAATAAGACCGTCATTTAAGTGTTCTGAATAATCCACAAGGACTATTAACGCAAGACAGTTCTTTTAAAAATTTCTCCTTTCTACTCCCTGATCATTAACAATACATTTTCAGAAGTATGAAACATTTAGAAAAGAAAGTTAAATTTGTAAATTCTGCCATGCACCAGGGGAAGTCATACTGTCTGGTCTGTATTTCTCTTCATTTTTTTTTTTAATTAAGAAAATAGTTGAATGGAATGTAGGCACATAGGAAAACTAGAGATAAAGTGTCTAGGGCTGTGTGGGAAATGGGATGGATGGAGGAGGCTAGCTAAGGGGGTGTGTGGGATTCTTTTTGGGGTGATGAATATGTCCTACATTGTTATGGTGAAGGTCATCACATAATGAATACACAGAAAGTCAATAAACTGCAGATTTTAAAAGGGTGAATTATATGGTATGTGAATTCTATCTCAATAAAGCTATTTAAAATGTGTGTGCATATATTGGAAATCAAACTATACATAAAACTTTACACTGTGTTTTCTTTCGCTAAGATATTTATCTTTCTCAATAGCTGTTATAAATTTTGGGAAATGTCTTATCAACACAAGTTCAACTGCATTTAACAACCACATACATAGAGGTCTGGGGTAATATGGGACTCGGGGGGTTGCCTTCAGATGTCTGGAACATTCCGAGTACACTTGCCTACTCTCATGCTTCCTGCCAGGCACCCACCTAAAGGCTTTCTGATTTGCTCAGGTTTGGCCTAGAGAGGGTCTTACACTTCCCAGGTGTCCCCCTGAAGGTATAAAGGTGGTCTTTATGGTGGGTAAAGGATAGATCTGGAAGCTTGCAAACACTGTCCGCATTCCTGTGAGCATGGGTACATGGGGGTGGTGGCTGATAATCGACATTATCACACTGGCCTAGGGGATACTAATAGGTTGAATTGTGACTTGCAAAAGATACTGGAGTCCTAAAATTCAACAGCTGTGAATATGACCTTCTTTAAAGATAAGGTCTTTAGGGGTGATCAAACTGGGATGAGGTCATTACTGTGGGCCCTAATCCATCATTTTATAAAAAGGGGAAACTGGGACAGAGAGCAACATGTACAGAGAGGGAAGGTCATGGCAAAAACGAAGGTGGAGAGCTGGGGATTTAGCTCAGTGGTGCTGCTGCCTGCCTCGCATGCTCAAGGTCCCGAGTTTGATCCCTGGTACAAAAAAAAAAAAAAAAAAAAAAAAGAAGGTAGAGATCAGGATGACCCATCTACATGCAAGGAATTCTGGAGACTGCTAGCAATTACCAGGTGCTAAGAAAGGACCCTGGGACAGATTCTCCCTCACAACCCACAGAAGTACAGTATCTGGTGCTGGTCACCCCTTAATGTCAGCCTTCCATCTGCTAGGATTTGAGACGATCATTTCTGGTCTTTAAGCCATACAGGTTGTAGTACTTTGTTATGACAAGCCCAGGGAAATTAATTCAGGGACCATGATTCTGAGCCCTTTTCCTTAAATGCAAGGAAGTTTAGATTCAATCCAGAGAGGATGAGGACAAGATATTGAGTTTAATTAATTCATTAAGGAATTAGAGTATGAAGTTTCTTAAGAGATGCTGATTATTCATTCTATATGTGGCTGAGTTTCTAACCTTTCTGCCTCCTTATAAGACTTTCAAAAACACCTGGAACAATCTGGCTTCAGAAACTTTGACATTTGGCTCCTTTCACAGCTACAAGATAGTCCGATATGCCTTCTGGTC
This sequence comes from Fukomys damarensis, assembly GCF_012274545.1. NCBI lineage: Eukaryota > Metazoa > Chordata > Mammalia > Rodentia > Bathyergidae > Fukomys > Fukomys damarensis. Next base: position 17,213,268 of record NW_022900929.1, on the reverse strand, counting down.
TATCTCCCTTTCCCAGCTCATCTTTCCTGTGGTGGTTTTTCTTTCTCTGCTGACACCTGAGAATTGAGTCTGTGACTTCCTGTTTCCTGGCTTCTGGTTACTTGGAATAGCGTTTGAAGCCATCTCAGAAGACCTGCCTATGCTCTGAGACCAAGCACAAGCTCCACTTTTCCAGACCTAGCACCAGGTTCTCTGAGGCTGGTAGGGTTGAGGCGGGGGCACCCAGACACCACAGCCACCTAACTGGCTCTGAATGCCAGCTCCATGAGATGACAGCACCTATCTGCCAGTGCTGTGTAAGCAGATAAGCGAACACAAGGGACATGCTCAGTGACCAGCACAACAAGGTGCCACCTGACATTGACTTTGCTCTCTGGGAGAGCTTTCCTTTAGGTGTCCATGCAGCTACCTCCCAGGAAGAGGGCAGGACCCTCCCATGTGCCCCTCAGCATTCCCAGAGGGAAGTGGGAGACTTCCCTCCTTGCCTGCTTCCACAGTGCTGGGCTCACCTGCTGCATGCTAGAGGGGCGGCCGAGGTGGAAACTCCTGATAAAGGGAAGGTTTGTGGAAAAGGTTCAGGGCAAGGACCAAAGGCAGAGTGTGGAGTTAGGATATACAGTGGCTCCTTCACATGCATGGGTGAACCTAGGGTAGAGATTCTCCCTACAAGTGTCAAGGACAGATATGCTGCCATAAGGACACTCAGGGTACACCAAGGGGAAAACCCATTCTAAGAGCTCTAAGAGACCAGCTTCCTTTTCAGGTTCACCTCTGGCCACTCCCCAACTCAGGCTACACCCAGTCACTCCCTGTTCCCTGAAAGCTGGAGCAATTTCCACTCAGCCTGGAAGGCGCCTACTTGGAATGTTCCCTGATCCTGGGGCTCAGCGAGGATCCACCTCCCAGCTTCAGCCACTCCCACTACCCTGAGGAATTGTCCCCAAGTGCCTGGACCTCAGACAGGGGCTCTCCCCTCCAGGAGATTCCAAATTCCTTGAAAGTCCACACATGCTGTAGGCTCCATTGTCTTCTCCTTCCCAGGGACTTGCACACAGTAGGTACTAACATACTCTAAATATGTGAATAAAATCCCACCTCTGCTGGCCAACTGTCTCATCTGCAAAAGTGAGCCGATAGCTAAGGAGATGTTTCAAATCTTTTATGAAAATGTGTAATATGCAAAGTGCTCTCTGTGTTGTAAGCATTTGTTCTGTGTGCTATGACAGGATAACAGCTCAGGAGCGTCACCATTCCCAGTGCACACCCCAGGTGATCTTGAGGTGTCTCCGCCTGGTCTTTTGCCACTGAGATGCCCAGCATATTCTATTTCACGGTGCTAGAATTTTTTTTTTTTTTTTTTTTTTTTTGGTACTGGGGATCGAACTCAGGACCTGACCTTTGCAAAGCAGATGGCAGCACCACTGAGCTAAATCCCCAGCTCACAGTGCTAGAATTTAACATTACTTTCATAATGCTGAGTTTTATCAATAGGAATTAAAGACAAATGTATATATGAAGGTATTTTACTTGAAATCTCAGTCTTTGCTTATAGTACTATACATGTTTGGAGTTCAAGCACTGAGGAGCAAGTTCACAGAATTCTGTGGGAGAACTGAGATTTAGGAGAAAGTGCTACTGCTCCCAGGTACTGTCCATCCTGCCTATCCATCAAACATCTGTGTCCATGGCCACAAGGCTGGGTGAGTACCAGTCTTGGTGCTGGAGGCATATATCACCTTCTAGGTGGGTGCTTCACTCCACTGATGTCAGCATGGAGGTGACAATGCTGCCCCCATAGGCCATGCCCAAGCATGGATTTAAGAGCTACAGCAGTTTGGACACTGAGCTTGTCTCTTCTGTCACAAAAACAGCATGGCCTGGTAAAGTGGACTCAATGTGGACTTGGGAATGAGATCATATGTAGTGCTGGGGCAGGTCACACTCAACCCACTGCCCGCACAGAGTAGGAACAAGAGACAATCTTTAGCTGTCATGGGCCATGGAGACTTGGGGATGTCACTGTAGCACAATACGGTGAGAGCAGACTGTCATGGGTCCCAAGTCTATACAGGTCATCTTTCTATGATGGTTGTACAAAATAAAAACAAAGACTAGACAACCAATATATTGACAGATAAAAGATTTTCATTTGCTTATTTATTTTGCTTACTTCTGTCAAGGCAGGAAAGGGAGAAGATGGTGTGACAGAGTGGAAAGGGCACCGAACTGGAAATCAGAGGACCAGATTTTACTCCAACAAGCATGGTGAAATTGTGCGCCTGCTGTGGAGCCTCTGCCTGCTGTGATTTTATTGTCCATGTCTAGGGGAAGGGGTGGTAAGAACAGCTGGTGTGGGGGAAACCTGGGGAGATTGGATGGGGCAGATGATGTAGAAACATACAGTGATCTGCGAGCTGGCTCTGTGTTGGTGATCATCAGAAACACCTATGTGTTTAGAAGACCTGTGCTAAGATCTCAACTGTATCCTTATCTTGCAATGTCTGTGAGAGGTGAACTCTTAGGCTCAGAGCATTAGTTAACTGCACAAAAGGAATCACCACAGACTATCTCTTAAACAGCATTTACAATGGGCTGTTACAATTTCTTAGAGTATGTTTGTACCTTAAAATGACATCCATGTAAAAAGACCCTGAACCATCTGTCATTGAAATTGACTTCAGAATGATCATTTCTTTTCTTCCTTTGATGTTTCAGCCTTAAAGGAAACCCCTGGGACTCTCGGCATGGATTCTGCAGACTAGTGCCCAGGGGACCTTTTTCATAGGTCTCCTTGCCATTGACTGTGACATGTACTCCACAATGGCCCTAGATCACCATCACAAGACTCGGGAAGAGCTATAAGGCTACCTTGCCCTAATAGCTACCTCCACCCTCAGTCTAAAGCCCATAGTTCTTAGGATGGAGTTCCAGAACCCTCCAAGCAGAACTTTTGCTTACCCCTACCACCAAATCCCATACTGGGTACACTTAGCAGGCCTCTCGACACACCATACTCCTTCATGCTTCTGGGTCTTCCCAGGCTAGTTCCTCTGCCAGAAATGTCCCTCACCTAAGGTCACAGAGTTCCAGATCTCCCTTCATAAGCTAGTTAAGGTAGCACTTTCTCTGTGGAGACTTCCTGCCTTCCCCCAGCACTGCTGGTCACTGGGTCCTTGTGCCTTCCTGAGCACTATAGAAATCCCTCTATCCATTTTCCATATCACACCACGGGACTCCTGAGCTTCCTCTAGCCCCAGTGGGCCAGGACAGTGGTACCTTCCCCTCTCTGTACCCAGCACCTGGGGAGGCCTTACATACACAGGGCAGCTTTATGTATGTGGGGGGGTCTGCTGGGTGCAGAGGGGAAGGATATAGGCGGAGGCCTGGGCTCCCTCAGATGCGCTCCTGAACGGAGACAGAGAGGATCAGAATGGGGAAGGTCATTCTGTAATTAAAGGTTTTTAACCACTCACAAGTATAGTCTAAAGAGACCCAAATGTAGCGTCACCCAGGGTATAGGAACTGCTCTGGTCAGAATGAGAAAACTGTGGCGGAGGCAGGTTGGTGGCTAAGCAAAGAGGAGGAGGGCTCTAGCCAAGTGATGTCATGTCTGCTATGGAAAAGAGAAGACTTCAGGGCTCTTCATCAGCTCTGCTGTCACAGTGGTGACCTCCAAACCTCACCTGGGGTGTGGGGTCTGTGTGCCACAACAAGCAGCATGAGCTCACAGTGAAAAGGTGAATACTAGGTACTGCAGGCTTTAGCAGGCATGCAGGGGCTCCAGGGACCCCACAATAGGTTGTCTTGGCCCACCTGGAATGAGGCATAGACATAGACAATGATGTGGACTTTTACAAGGGTTCCAAGAACCCCCAAAACCAGAAGGGCTGGCCACCCAACACTCTGAGGACATTGAGGCAAGGCTTCAGAGGTAACAAGCCCCTCAGGTTGGAAAGAGAGCCTCTTCCTGGGTGTCTTCAGGCCTTGCCAGGCACAGGTGTGGGGCAAGCAGTGCTGGCCCCTCACACAGCTATGCCACTTGAGCCCCTGAACCACCTCTCTGTGCCTTAGCTTCTTTATCTGCTGAGTGGGAGGACAGATCTTGGTCATTGTAAAGATCAAAGTTACAGTGGCAGTTGGTAAACAGTGGGGAACTGCCATGTTAGCAGCTCTACTTTTTTGATATGGAAAGGCACCAAGTTGTTTAGCACCAGGCTCCTAAGGGTCATTGAGGATATGGTGAAACATGGCACTGTGCACTGAGTTTGAGGCCTAGGCCATATGATGGGCAGAAAGAGAGCATGCACTGTTAGAAAGACAGACTTAGTTTTAGCCCTAGCTATGGGACATGCTTGTGAGTGATTTGGAGGCAGGTTACTGAAGCTAGCTAAGCCTGGTCTTGTCACCTGACACGTGAGGGCAATGACTCCCTCCTGGAAGCTGTGACAATGAAACTTCAGATCATCCACATCAGGCATCTGGTACGGTCAAACCTCAACTCAGTCCTTGTTTCTCACTATACCATGGGTTGTTCCCTCTTCTGTCAACCCCAGCAGAGGGCCAAGATGCTTAAAGTTCCGGGGGACTTGGACACTTAACCCCTGAGAAACCATGGTGGCAATGACATGCTCAGGAACAATCCTATGCCCCAGGAGTTTACAGGCTAACAATTTAGAAATAAACACAGACCATTATAAGAACTGTCATGTTGCTGTGCTCTGCTGGGTGACAGGCCACAGAGATCAGTGGGCACGGGAGAACAGTTCTTCTCACTCTCCGTCTGGCTGCAGGGCTTTTTCAAGGGCAAAACGCAGTCCACAGAGCCACATGGAATATAGATGTCAGCTGAGATGACCCAGGTCCTGCCCAAAACAGACATGTAAACAGGCCAAAGCTGCAGAGTTCTAATTTTATCTGAATATAGCCAGGTAAAAGGACATATATTTTCTGAAAAAAAGATAAAGGTAGCTAAGAGCCTGATAATTCCCCTCTGAGATGTGTTCATTTTGTGTCTGGCTGAAACCCATTCCTGCTACTGAATGATAATTTTGCGGGCAGAAGGGAGGTCTTGGGTATGGGAGATTGCCCTCTACCCAAGATACTGGTCACCTCTGTGGTGACATGGGGGAAGGAGAAAAAAATGGAAATGTGTGGGTCCAGCTGCCACCATTAGTTTAGTTTCTCAAGATCATGCTGTTTCTGGTTTCCAGCAGCCAGCACAGTGCTCAGGGAGGCTGAATCCTGTCCACCTGACCCTGTTATAGAGTTCGTGAGTACAAAGAAGGGGGGCAAATTTCTCTGGATTGCTTAGATAGAAGTGTTTCTTAATTGCTCCCTGCATCCAACCAAATTCCTAAGAGATGAAACCTGGAGAAGCCAAGAAATAAGACAGTGCTATAAAAAATGAGAATTGAAGAGGGGCCAGGGTATGAGGCCACAAAGAACAGATGTGTGGCAGAGGACAGAAGAACAGGACAGGTAGTAAAAGTCATAACCAGCACCTTGTTCCTCCTGTGCAATTCACAGATCCTTCACTACAGCTGACACACCACCGTCTACAGGATCTCAAGGGCTATTCTGAGGAGGGACTAGCTGTCTCCTCTAGCCCTGGAGTACAGGCAGAACCAGAAGGTAGGAGGTATAGAGCAGCCAATCACAACTCCAACAGCAGGAACTTCTGCATATAGGAGGGCTCCACAGAGGTGGAGGGCGGGCTGCCAGCTCACTCACTAGCTCATTCGTGCCTTCACTCTGCAATGAGACCACTCAAGGAATGCGTAGTGTCCTGTCCCATCCTGGTGGCCCAGGGCCTCCTACTTCTACTCCCAAAGGGAAAGGATGAGGTAGTGGCTTCTTCCTCCCTCTCAGTACCTTCCACTTGCAGATGAATCACAGTGGGGGTGAGGGGAAGGCTTCTGAGGAAGAAGACAACAAGGAGGAAGGCCTGACTAAGATTTTAAAACACTGTTTTTGTGACAAATAATGGTTGTAGAGTAAAAAAAGTTTAAAGGTATGGAAACAGTATTCACCAAGGTTGCACAATATGAATCAATAGGCAAAAATCAATTGTTTTTCTTTACATTAGCAATAAAATGAAACAAAGTAAAATTAAGAAAAGCAGTTTTATAATAGAAACAAAAAATAATAAAATGCTTAGAAATAAATTCAGCAAAAGATATATAAAACTTGTACTCTGAAAACCATGAAACATTGTTAAAAGCAACTAAATTAAATGGAATTTTTTCCTGGATTGAAGACTTACCATTGTGATGATAGTAAGAGTCATCAAGTTGGCTTACAGATTCAATGTCCTGTCTACCAAAATCCCATCTAGGTCTGAGGCAGGTGGATATCAAGTTTGAGTCCTACCTGGGCAACTTAGTAAGATCCTTATCTCCAAATAAAAACTGCTAAGAATTTAGCTCAGTGGTAAAAGGCCCCTAGGTTTGATCCTCTGTGCTAGGAAAAAAGCCAGGTGGTTTCATTGTAGAAATATACAAATTTATCCTGAGATTCATATGGAAACTTAAGGATTCCCAAACAAACTGAAAGAAAGAAAGAAAGAAAGCAAGAAAGAAAGCAAGAAAGAAAGACAGACTTGAAAAGGAAAAGGCTAGAATATATTTCCTAGTTTAAAACTTGCTACAAGTTACATTAACCAAGACTACGGTAGTTACATAAGGCTAAATATACAAACCAATGGAAAAATGAAAACCCAGAAAGTAAACCTCACATTATGATCAACTGACTTTTGATAAGAATGACAAGAAAATGAAACTGGAAAAGAATATTCTTTCAACTGGATATCCACAAGCAAAAGATCAAAGTTGAGCCCTACCTTAAACCATATACAAAAATTAATTTGAAATGAATCAAAGGCTCAAATGTAAAAGCTAAAACTATAAACCACTTAAAAGAAAACACATATAAATTTTTATGACCTTGGTTTCTGCAATGATTTCTTGGATATGACACCAAAAACACAAGCAACAAAAGAAAAAGAGATGAATTAGATTTCATAAAATTTAAATCTTTTGTTTTTCAAAGGGCCCTATCAAGAAAGAGGAAATCAACCCACAAAATGGGAGAAGAGTTTTGCAAATCATCTATCCAACAAGAGATTTTTTTTTTAATCCAAATATATATAGGTCTTTTATAGTTCAATGGTAAAAAGACAATTAGCTGAATTTAAAAATGGACAAAGGATCTGAATAGACATGTCCCTAAAGAATATACACAAGGGCTGGAACTTTAGCTTAGTGGTTCCACCACCTGCCTTGCAAGTGCAAGGATGTGAGTTCAATCCCTGGTAAAACACACACACACACACACACACACACACACACACACACACACACACGGTCAAAAAAATACTCAACATCAGTAGTCAGTAGAGATACAAATCAAAATTACAATAAGATACCATTTCACTCCACTGGGATAGCTATAATCAGAGATAATAAGAATTGTTACAGCAGATTAGAGAAACCTTTCACATTACAGATGGAAATGTCAAATGGTACACCTAGTTAGAAAATATCTTGTCAATTCCCCAAAATGTTAAATATAGAGTTAGCATATACTTAACAATTCTACTCATAGGTATATACCCAAGAGAAATAAAAATAAATACACACATGAAAACTGGTACATATTCATAGCATTATTCAGAATAGCCAAAAAGAGGAACAAAATCCAAATGGCCATTAACCAGTGAATTGATAAAGCATGGCACACCCAACATAACAGACTCGTAAACAGCTATAAAAAGGAAAGAAGTAGTGATACGTGTTACAATATGCACGAATCTCAAAACTATGCTAAGAAAAAGAAACTAGTAACTTTTTTTTATATATAATATGACTTCATTTATAGGAAATGTTAAGAGTAAAATAGGGGCTGGGGATTTAGCTCAGTGGTTCCGCTGCCTGCCTCGCAAGCACAAGGACAGGAGTTCGATCCCAGGTACCAAAAAAAAAAGTAGATTGGTGGTTGCCTTTGGATGGAGTACGTGGGAAATAACTGCTGATAGGTATAAGGTTTCTTTTGAGCTGATAAAAATGTCCTGGAATTAGGGTTACTATTGTACAGCTTTGTGCGTATACTATAAAATCACTTAACTATACATAGAGAATAAAATGAATAAAATAAAGTCAGTCTCTATCCCATCCCCATCCATCTGTCCTCTAAATGCCTGGCCTGGAGGTACAGATTCCCTTGTACATCTTTCCAGAACTATGTGTGCACTGACAAGCAACCACACCCACACTCCTTCCTGTTCCTCTTTCAGTCTGCACACAGCGGAAGGAGGTCAGACACCGCTGTGTGCCATGTTCTGCACACTGAGATGAATTTGGAAGAGGATGGGTCTGGGGGTGAGGAAGGGCTGTGACAGAGATATGGTGAAATGGAACATCCATTCAGAGAGGTGCAGAGATCTGAAGTACCTGGGAGCAGAGGCCAGATCATGAAGGGAGGGACTGTGGGTGGCAGCTTCATGCTGCAAAGTCCTGGGCATCCCGATGTCAATCAGGGAGTGACATGAAGGGATCACTCTGGCCAGTCACAGTGGGACACATCTATAATCCAAGCACTATGAGGCAGGAGGATTGCAAGTTCAAACCCAGTCTGGGCAACTTAGCAAGATCTTGTCTTAAAACAGAATTAAAGGGGGGTAGGACTGGGACTGTAGCTCATTTAGGAAGGCCTGGGTTCAATCTCCAGTATCTCCCCCACAAGATCATTCTGGACAGGAGGGAAACTCCACAGGGCATGGGGAGATCAGCCCTGGTTCTCCTGAAACAGGAAGTGAAGAAAAGATGGTCTTTGGCAATACAGATTGACTATCCTTTATTTGAAATGTGTGGGACCAGAAGTATATCAGATTTTGAAATGTTTCAGATCAAGGATTATCTGCACGAACTTTGATGGCTGAGAATCCTTATTTAAAAACAAATCAAAATCTGAAATCCTCTAAAACATAAAAATTTTAAGATTCAAAAATTTTGGAGTTTGGAACATTTGACATTTGGAATGTTCAACCTAGGACAGTGTTGTTGAATGGTTTTGAGATGTCCAAAGAAGGAGCTTCATGGAGGCCTGGAGTAAGACAGGCCCTGGTCAGAAACAAGACTAAGACCATCAATTCTGATGGCCTAGTTGCAGTAACTTGGAACAGGTACACAGTTCAGAGTCCTGAAGGATGGGCTGAATCCCAGGGTAGCACTGGGATGAGAGGCCAAAAGATCTAGAAGATTCTATGAGCAACAGCTGGAGTTACCACCATCCAACACTACTTTTATCCCAGGGTAGCACTGGGATGAGAGGCCAAAAGATCTAGAAGATTCTATGAGCAACAGCTGGAGTTACCACCATCCAACACTACTTTTATGCCATGATCATTAAATATCTTCATATAATACTTCTGCTCTGTGAGGGAGATGTTTCACTCCATGGATGAGACAGAGAAGTTGAATGGATTCAGTCACAGTCACCATGCTAAATGATGATGTCAACTTCAAGTTTAGTTCTGTCTGACTCTAGTATCAGTAATCCGTCCTTTGGTTTCTCTGTTATTCTCAGCAGGAACCCAGGAGGGTGGAGTGTGAGGGAAAGGTGTCCACACTTCAGAGAGGGCCCAGCCTTTGGTGGTAGTGCTGTGACAGGGACACTAGGGAAGATCACAGATGGACCTGAGCTCAACTATCTGCTGCTCCATGCCTTGGCAGGACACCTGTGCTCTTAAGAGAGGGCACTTGCCTGTTAAGTTTTCAACACACACACACACTCAGACACTTGCTCTTGGAGGATGGCAGGCTCACGTCTCTAGGTCAGATTCGTCTCCTAAGTCCTCAAATATCAGCAGTCCCAGACTAGGAAGGCATGGGGGAGGGGTAGACACAGTGGTGGTGAAAGGAAAGGCTCCTTGCTGAAGATAGCTCTGTCCCACCCTGCCCAACAACCCTTGGATGGGTTCCCTTCCTTTCTACATCCCTGCTGATAAGCTAGTGGGCTTCTCTCTTCTTTACCCTTTTCTCTTACTCCTGGAGCAGTTTGTAGACACTTCTCAAAAGTTTACAGAATAACTGACTTTGGAGTCAGACATTCAAGTCTGGATTTTAGCACTACAGCTAATGAGCTTTGTGGCTTTCAAAAGGTTACCTAGGGCTGCTGTAAAGATGAAGTGAAGCACACAGCTGGAGCTAAGAGATACTCTCTCCTAGTTCCTCTGTCCAACAGCTGTGCCAGTGTCACTGGGATTCAGAAGAGCCTGCTGTCCAGGTTAGTCTCCATCTCCCACTGGACATGGGCCCAGAAGGCCCAAGCCAACCCTTGTCCCAGCCCTATCCCTCCGGGCTCAAGGACAAGAACAAAGAGTAGCCCCAGGCAGTGGTAGGCCAGGTGGGTAGGGAGGGCCTGCTCTGTTCCCTAGCAAAGAGGGCAGCCAAGCAGCTGCTAGCCTTCATGCTGGAACTCAGCAGGCTCAGAAGGTTCATCCTTAGAGGGGACATGTGGGATAGCACAGGACCTTGTGGGTGAAGAATCTTGGTTAAGAGAGATCATGTCCCTTTCCCAGGGGGCAGATGGAATGAGTTCAAATATTTGGGCCCAATTCTGCCTCCCTTCTACCGAGGTGACCCTAGTTGGTCCACTGCCCATCTGGTAGGCCTGCTGTGAGCCCTGTCTCTGCAGGTGGCAGGTGAGCCCATGGATCTCAGGGAGGGAGGGAGGGACTCCTTTAGTCTGGGAATGTTTGCTGGGGTGGTGAGTATGCAGTGACAGGAGGGTGGCATTTGGGTGAGTATAACAAGGATTGAGGGACCAGCAGGTGCTGGGACTGGAGTAGGAGGAGAGTCCAGAATGGGGGCATCGCTGGTACATGCAGCATCCACTTGTTCCTCTCACTCTCCATTGCCTTGTTCCTGGACACTGGCCTCAGATGCATCCCCAGCATATGGTGGTGGGCAGGCCATGTGATCATAGGAATGGTGCTTTGTAGAGCATAACAAGGCGCAGATTGGAGTGGGGGTGGGAGTTGGGAAGGGGAATCCTCCAAATTCAAGTGCAGAATGTCTTGGTCCTCAGCTGTGATCAAACTGTCTACACACTCCTTTCTCAGGTCCACGAAGCCCTCACTTTGGTCATCTGGTCCTTGGTGTCAATTTCATTTAGGAATTACTATATTAAATTGATGGAACATTAGTAAAACCTAACTGACTTCCAGACTGAGTTTTTCCAAGGGAAGAGAGATCTGCAGAAAATAAAAAAACCTTCATAATTTAAATCCCATGATTTTCAAGTAAGTACTATATGCCTGGATATTTTAAGTTAGATAATTTTAGCTATAAAAAAAACAAACTATTAAGAGTCAGTTGATTCTTACATATAATACTAATTCTAATCTTCATGCAAATCCATTTCCCCAACCCTTCAAGCCCATCAGATGAAGTAATAGAGACACTGAGAGGTCATTTGACCTGTGAAGGTCAAAACCAGGGAAAGTCAACCATGTAACTGGAGGTAAGTGCTATTACCTTCATATCTTTGAACTGGGAAAGAGATGGAAGCAGGTGGAACACAAAGCCTTTAAAAAAAAAAAACATGGGATGCTTCTGACTCAGATAGGCATATTCAATCCGTCCATTCACAGTGGATAGATGGATTCTTTACCCAATCCATCCCTTTCTCATCCTTACCCAGCCCCATCCATCCGTTGCCTCCATCTAACCATTCATTACCAATTATCCCTTTTGCTACATTTGTCTATCCAAGTACCTGTCCACCTACCGACCCATCCTTTCATACACACTTCCACCTACCCACCCAATCAACCAATCATTCAACCAGCCATCCCTCCATCTTTCTACCCATCATTCCAGCCATCTATCATTTACTGGGGGTCACATGGGGATACACACCCTGCTAAATTATTAGTCTATGTTGAAGCAGGATCTGCATTCATTTAGCTGGCATCACATACTTGAGTTAAAATTCAGTGTGATCACTGGGGTCACAGCCCCAGTGTAGTGTGGTAGCTGAGGAAAGCCTGACTCAGCTGGCCGCAAGGTTATTTGGGTGGTGACAAAGACTCAGTTTCCTACACTGTCAAGAAACAAAGTGAAACAAGCATGTCCTAGGGCTTCCTGGGGTGCCAGGTCTGTCCCAGTCCCCCCTTACCCGTGCCTCTCTGGTCTCTGTAGCCTCAGATTTCAAGTGAGCTTTGCCAATACATCATTGTCTTCAGCCATTCTAGAGCTTTCTGAACTTTGCTTTGCCCATTTCAACTAGTTCAGGTCAATTCAACAAACATTTCCCAGGCACCGCCTATATGCTGGGCCCCAGGTGACTCCAGAAACCCTATGGGCCTCCCTCATGAGCAGGACTGGCCTACAGCTGCTACTGACCCCACTGCAGGGGGCCATCCAGGCAATGGGGCGCCTGACTGCCAGGTCCCAGGCTGTGAGGCTGAACAACAGCTGGGAAGGCCTACTCCACTTGGTGCACGCTGTAAATATCTAAGAAATCCACTGACGGTTACCAAGAGGATGTTAAAAATAATTATCCACTGAAAATATTAGATTTGCTCTGGATTGTTCATTATATACAATGGTTTAATAGGACTTTTATTGAATAGCTGCAGAGCTCTGGGCCGAAATCAATTTGCCGTACACGCGGAATTTTGATGTCTGCTGTTGACTTCCTCAACACAGAGCAATTTGTAATAGCTTTGGCTCGCTGTTGTTTTCAAAGCTCCTGCTACATCACAGGCATTTATTTCTGACCACAAAATTACATTTATTCAACAGAAAGCAGCTCCGGGTCTTTAAGAGGTTAACTTCTGGAGTGCTTGGCTGCTCTCCAGCCTTGCTGAGGAGCGCGCGGGCGCAGTGGCCCCCAGTACGCAGGGCAGCAGCGCCGGGCGGGCGGCAGTGATTAATAGACTGCTGAGTGCGCGCCTTTCCACATGCGCACTGCTCCTGCCCCAGCTCCCATAGATCATGGGCTCGGCCTCAACATATCTGACTGAAATTGAATTTGGCTTCTCTCTCAACCGTTCATTTCCTATGTTATGCAAGGTTATATCCTTTTCTGCATGAGCAGAACCAAACCAGCTGCAACTTTGGAGGAAAAATGTGCTTTCAATTAGGAAGCTGGCCTGTGTGCGGCAATGCAGTACTACTGCTCCCCTAATTGAGCCATCAGTAAGCCAGACTACAGGAAGACACTGCACTCTCAGGCCTTGGTACCATACTCCAAGACAATTAAAAAAGCATCACCCCATTGCTATGTGACCACTGTCGCCGCTGTGACTGTCACCTCCACTATTGAAGTAGGCTGCACAGCCTGAGGATGGCCATCTGGGCAAGACAGAAATTCCTTCAGGAAGGGGTCAGGACAGCAGGCTATTTGGGGTTCCAGTGATGCTTCTCATGTCCTGCAGCTAGAGCTGGTCAGCTTGGCCTCAAGAGGTTTGAGACTCTGGGCCCCAAACTTGTAGGTGGCTCCTAATATCCCTGGGCACCAAACTTTTTTTGTGTGTGTGTGTGGGTCTCTAAGAACCAGTACTCAGTAAAGTCTTTACTGATGGGTGAGAAGCAACAGGGTGACTAAGATTCTGAGTAAGACAAGACACAGACCCTTAAGGTGTGTGAGATCTAGTAGAAGGGTAGGCCAAAAAAGAGAAGAAAGGTGAAAAATTCATTAATGAAAAAGCAAACAAACCAATTTTAAAATGGGCAAAGGCCCCAAGCAGATATTTTCCAAAAGAAAGCACACAAATGGCTAACAGGTATGTGAAAAAATGCTCAATGTCACTAATTGTCATGGGAATTGCAAATCAAAACCATGGTGAGCTAATAGCTCAAACCTGGAAGGATGGCTACAATGAAAAAGACAAGTGCTAGCAAGGGTGTGTCCACCTTTGGTGCCCTATAATGGTACAGCCATTATGGAAAATAATACTGAGGCTGGTCAAAAGTTAAAAATAGAACTATATGACCTGGCAGTCCTGCTACTGGGTGTATGTTCCCAGGATCTGAAAGCATCTTGAACTCCTATGTTTGCTAAGCATAATTCATAACAGCTAAGGTACAGAAACAACCTAAATGTTCCAGGACAAAAGGACAGATAAAGAACATGTGGCATACATATACGGTGGAATATTAAAAGGAAATCATGCCATTTCTAATAGAATGGATGAGCTTAGAGGACATTCCAAGGAAAATAAGCCAGGTATAGAAAGATAAATACCATATAATTTCATTTATTATGCAAAACAAATCAAACTCCTAGAAGCAGAGAGTAGAATGGTAGGTGCCAAGGGCTGAGGAGTAGTTGCTCAAAGAGTAAAAAGTTTTAGTTATAAAAGATGATCGATCCCTGGTATCAAAAAAAAAAAAAAAAAAGATGAATAAACTGGGCATTTAAATTAGTGGCACCATGCCTGTCCAGCAAGTGCAAGGTCCTGAGTTTGATTCCAGGTACCCTCCCCGCTGAAAAAAGGATTTGAAAGATGAATAAGTGCTGGGGATCTAAGATGCAGTGTGGTGACTATAGTTAATGTATTGTGTTTAGGACACTTATTAATAGGCTGGATCCTAAATGTTCTCATCGTGCATACACACAAAAGGTGACAATATGAGGGAATGGGTATGCTAATTAGGCTGGTTACATAATAACGTATCCCAGGCTGACTTCAAACTCACAGCAATCCTCCTGCCTCAGCCTCCCGAGTGCTGGGATTACAAGTGTGCACTTTAAACATATTTATGGAGTGCCTCAGACTCCAATTTGAGGCACACAAGTAGATACAACATCACAGACTACACTTGGTGAAGAGCCCTATGAGGGTACCTAGCCCTGGTGTTATGTGAGAATCAGAGGTAGAATTCAGATTCTGAGGTCCCACCCGAGGCCTCCTCCACCAGAATCTTGGAGTGAGGCGAGGCTAGGAACTGTATTTCTAGAAAGAGGAAGGGAGTCTTATGCAGTCTATACAACACTGATCTGAGGCCCAGAGATAGTAACCATGCAATCTAGTCCTTCTTATCTTGCCCAGGAGACTTAACGTTGTTCTTACTATGTCCACAGGGATATAAGTGTACAAACACATAGACACAAACAGACACAAAGACATGGACACACAGTTCCTAATCTCTCGATTTCAGAATCGTAAGGCTTAGTATAGAGCCAGTTAAACTGCCTCAATAAGTAAAACATAAGGGCACATATCTCAAGGCTCAAAATCAAGACAGCCAAAAACAAGGCAAGGAGGAGTTTGTTGCTGGCTGGGTATTTTGGGATGATACAGAGGATATGGCACTTGGGTGGCCTTGAAGAAGAGTGGGTAAGAACTAACAGTGGTTGCTGGGCCCTTGTCTGAACCCCTAACTAGAGGAACCCCACTACCTATAACAGAGCAGGTCTAAACTGTTGGAAAACATCCCCTTCTGTTGTGCAGATGACAGTCACCCCAGGAACTTGTCTACTGTGTCATCCTGGACCTCAGAGCTGGGGTTCTGTGCAGTATTTGGCTACTCACTTTACACATGCTGAAAGGCAGGCAGGAAGGAACTGGGGAGCTAACCAAGGTCACAGAGATAGTGGACAGTAGTGCCTGGACTGGCTCCCAGGTTGTGGGACTCCCTGGGAAATGCTCTTGGAATACACCATTCAGACATCCCAGCTTTTATTTATAACTGGCCTTTAGATCTGAACACTTAAATACGGTGACTTTTTGTTTGTTTGTTTTTGAGATGCTACTTAGTTCAGGCTAGCCCTGAACTCACTATGTAGCCCAGGATGGCTTTGAACTCTTGGCTATCCTCCTGCCTCTTAAATATGGTACAGCTTAACAGATTTGGGATAAAGGACACAATGGAAACTCATATTTACCCAACTCTCTCCATCGCATCCGTTATTCAATTAAAATGTGCCCAAAGGTCCTGCAAATGTGTTAAGGGTCTCTGCTTTCCTGGCACACAAACTTCTCTAAGCCCTTCCAAAGCAGCCTGCTTGACCTGCATGCCTGGCCCTGCTGTCTGCTCCAGCTCCCCACAGCTTAGCTCTTGCTGCCCTCCCCAGCTCTGAACTTGGCTGGTCCTACTGAAGCTGTGGTGGAGCAACTTATAACGCCCAGCTGAACTGAATCAGCGTGCTCTGGGCATGGAAGATCCCACTTGCAAATTGTTGCCAATGGCCATAAAAAGAAAACTGCAGGAAACGATCGTGGGTTGTTGATATCCCAGGAGAAGCTTGCTGCAGATGGTTTTCCTGATACGAAACTTGGTTGTTCTCATCAGAGGAGGAGCTTGGGGCTTTGATGTCACTGGGAATGGCTGCTGTTCTCCTCAAGGGAGATCTGATCTTCACAGTGAGCAGCATTTCCTGGTTCCAATGTAGATCTATCAGCCTGGTGGCATAAGTCCTTCATCCCACTGACATAGGTTTTCTAGTTTCTACCACTGGACTTTGAGCTTTGTGGGTGCAGATCCTCAATACAGACAAGCATGAGACATTGCTGTGGGCTCTAGGCCACTGGCTGGACTCGTGGAGGACACTGCCTTGGGCTCGTAAGCCTTTAGCTGGACTTGTGTGGGACACTGTTGTGGGATCCAGGCCCTTGGATTGATTCTTTGGGCCTCCAGTGTGCAGCTAATCTCTTATACTCCTCTGTATTTGACTTTTTGGATAAATATAAAATAATCCGATAAATTATGTGTCCTGCATTCAATGTATTCCTTTGACAAGGCCCTGACTACGACAGCTTTCCCTCAGGTGTCCCCTCCTCAGCCTTCCACTGATGAACCACCCTCTTCTCTCGCTGCCCTAAGGGCAGGCATGTCTAACACACACACAAACACATGCAGCAAAGTATTTGGAGCCAAAGAGCCAGGTGCTACGGGGAACCATAAGAGGCCCTTCGCTTAGGTGTGTAGTTGGAGAACTCTTTGAGAACATGGCATTTGAGTCAAGTTGCAGAGGGTAAAGAAGGGATGATCAGACAGGGAGCTGGGAGAGGAGGGTCAACAGCAGGAGCAGAATTGGGAGCTGTCAGCACTTCAACAAGGCCAGAAACAGTGAGAGTGCTGGGTTGGGAGGCAGGTCAAGAGGCCTCAGTGAAGCTTCTGTGTTTGGCTTCAGGGCACTAGAGAGCCACTGGAACGCTGTATGCAAGGATGTGGGGAAGAGCCAAAATGGAGAGACCAGTGAGGAACCATTACAAAGATTTCAGGGATACATGATGGTGGTTTCAGACCAGGTTGGAGGTGGGAGGATGGAAAGGATTGGATGAGTCTAAAATGCACATGGAGGCAGGATGGGGGAAACAGTATGTAAGGCAGTAGGGAGGTGTCCTGGGTTTCCAAGTTAGGCAACTGTGTGGACTGGAAGTGATTTCCCCAGGAGGGGAAAGATAGAGAAGCAGAGGATGTAAGCAAGTACACAGGCAGAGGTAAGGGGCATAGCAGCAGGTGAAGAGCTCTACTCTGGAATATCCAAGAGGTAACATTAAACAGGCAGCCTCATAATGAGCCTGGGACTCAAAAGAGAAAGATAGGTCATGGACAAGCATCTTTTCATGGTCACCTTGTAGGTCCACACTGAGTGTTACAGAGCAAAGAATACCACTCTTACTAGGAGTTCTGACTGAAGGGAAGGAATTGCCTGAGGAGCCCAATCAATAGCCAGGGAAGTGAAAGGAAGCCCAGGGCAGGGCAAAACAGCATGTGCAGCGGGCTGAGGTCCAGCAGGGCTACAGGAGGGTGTCTGCCAAGCTAGTGCAGGGTGAGGAAGAACAAGAGGTAATGGTGGAGGCAGCTCTGAAGCCAGAGACTAGTGGACAGAAGTTTACTGTATCTCTTGAGGTGGAACATACCAGAGTTTGTGGAATGCTGATGAGAATAATTCAGAAACTACCAGGGAATGAAGACAGAGGAGAGGGGATAATAGGAGCATGATGGTTCCTAAGAAAGCAGGAGGAGGCTCCAGAGGACAGGCTGGGGACTGGTGGGCAGGGAAGGGGCACTTTCTCCTCCAGCTTTGGAGATCTGGTGATAGAACAATAAAAACAGAACTGACTTTTCAAAATTGTGATTGCTGGGCAAGTGTGTGCTTGAAATCTAGTGTCTGTCAGGGTTTGGGACATGCTACCCCTAAATACAGCACCTTGGATTTCAACAAACAGCAGAAGCAGGAAGGTCCCTCTGACCTGCTCCTTCCTCTCCCCTACTGTGTCTTCATGGCACAGGTGTCAACCCTGTACAGGAGGAAAGGAATGTCATCTAGTGATGCAGGGAACCATCTGGACAAACCGGCTTGGATATAT
Source organism: Fukomys damarensis (assembly GCF_012274545.1). Taxonomy (NCBI): domain Eukaryota; kingdom Metazoa; phylum Chordata; class Mammalia; order Rodentia; family Bathyergidae; genus Fukomys; species Fukomys damarensis. The sequence continues at coordinate 17,194,943 of NW_022900929.1, read as the reverse complement.
TCCCCGAAGTGTACTGCACTAGATCAGGCTCTCTGCTCTCCAATCATACTTCTGCACAACTGTCCATGAAAATATAGTTTTCTTGTTTCTTTGGATCTTCATTTCTAAAGGAAAAATTTTATTAAATAAATCTGTACACTTTTCTCTTGTTAGTCTGTTGATTAGTGTAGGGGCCTCGGCCATAAACCTGGATGGCTTGCAAATGCTATCTCAGTGGGTGTCATTTTGGGGGTGGGTACTGGGGATCGAACTCGGGTCCTTGTGCTTGCCAGGCAGGCAGCAGAACCACTGAGCTAAATCCCCAGCTGGTGTCATTTTGAACACTGCTAGGGATATGCTTTCCTAGCAGCTGCCTAGGCACACAGCCTTATCCAAGATATCCAAGTACCTGGCAATTATAACTGATCACTGGTGAAATGCAAAGCAAAAGGATAAAAATATTCGGTTTCTGATACACAAACGTATTGTGAAACTATTGCCCTGTAAACATACTTATTTCTTTTTGAAATAAGTATTTCACATATACAAAGAATAAAGTGTAAGTAACAGAATGAAGAGGTGTGACAGAATATCTCCAAGACTTCCTGGCCCACTATGAAAACCCTATTTATCTTTCTCTTGCCTCTCTTTAGGGTCTGATGATCCTAAAGTCTTGTTACAGGGTTATAAAAAGAAGTTACAACTTTTTTTTTTTTTTTTTACTGTTGGTGGACACCACTTTTTTTTTTATTTTCAAAATTCTTGGGCTAATTTTCTGAGGCAAACAAATTTAAGTTTTTCTTGGAATAGAACTGCTATGTTGAGGCTATGTGCCTCTTGCTTTATTGGTGGAGGACAAACTGGTTTTTCAAAAGGTTAAACCAATTTATACCATCTGAACTTCTTAACTTTGGTCAACCTGGCAGGTATGATAAATTGGCATGTGAATTATTTTAATAAACATTTCTCTAATTATTACTGAGTTTGTGTGTCATCTTTTCACATATTTACTGATTATTCTGATTTTCTTTTCTGAGGATCATATTTATGACTGCTGTTCATTTTCTCACTGGGGTCCTGTTTTGATTTTTGCAGTACTGAGAATTGAACTATGCAATGAGATACAACCCCAACCCTTATTTTTTATTTTGAGACAGGGTCTTGCTAAGTTCCTAAGATGCCAGGCTAGGCTCAAAAATGCAATCCTTCTGCCTCAGCCTCCCAGAGTGCTAGGATGATACTTGTAAGCCATCATACCCAACTGGTGGTATTTTTTTTTCCTATTGATATTCCAAAATTTTTAGTATTTTGTGAACATTAGCCTTTTGTTAAGTAGGCATGTGGCCACCACTTACTCCTGATTTGCATCTTGTGGCCAAGACTACCACACATTCAGCTGTACACTGTACAACTCAGGAGGCACCACAGGTAACTGGACCTTTATCATGATAAACATCAGATATTCTCAATCTTAATGATGTCAAGTTCTCTCAGATGATATAAAATGTCCTGAGGAAGGTGGAATCTTTTTCTGGCTCACAGCAAATTATAATGGAACCAGTTCACCTTTTCACTTTCCTTAGAGTATCTTTCTATGAAAAAGGCTTTTACTTAAAAAATGTAATGTAGCTGACTGCAACAATCCCTTTATGATTTTCTGGTTAAGAAATCCTATCCAACCCAAAGCCATCATATTCTGTATTATCTTATACAAGGCTTAATATTTTGCTTTGCCTTAAGGCTTTACCTATAATTTGTGTTTACATATACATGAAGTAAGGGAATGTAATTAATTCCATGTTGGTTAACCAACTGTTAAAGGACTGTATATGACAAAGTTCCCCTTTCCTCATGAAATTATGTCAACTTTGCAAATATTTCCTGTATTTATAACTTTACATATGTTTTATTGACCATTGCTCTTGTATATACATATATAAAAAATCTGGAATCAGCTTTTCAAATTTCATAAAAATCCTATTGAGATTTTTGATTGGAACTACAATGACTACTCTGATCAATTTTGAGAAATTGACCTCTTTAATAGTTGTGAGAATTTCTATACTTGGATACTCTATTCTTCCCTTTTAAATCTTAATGTCCTTCAATATAAATGTTTTATGTTTCTACAGAAATAGTTCTGATGTACTGTTATATTTATTTCTATGTATAATTTCTGGCTTTTGTTGCTATCTCCAGAGGTATCCTTTTAAAACATTGCATTTTTGGTTTGCTGCTGATGTAGAGATATGTAATTATTTTTGTACATTGATTATGTATCTAGCAACCTTGTTAAATACTTGAGGCTCACTTAGAAAATAACAGTTTTATTTCTTGTGTTAAAAATACCTATAGTTTTCTGTCTTGGCTTCAATGGTAAGACTTCCAAGTTAAAGAAAATAAGCAGTAAATAGGCATTTTTTTTCTTGTCTCTGATTGTAAAGAAAATGTTTTTAATACCAATGGGTCTGAGGATTGATTTAGATAGTATGATAAATACTTTTTACCAGGCTAACAAAGTTTCTCACTATTTCTGGTTTGCTGGTAGTATTTTTCACGGATGGACTTTATCAAATTCTTTTCCTATAATTATCGAGGTGACAATTTTTCTTCTTTAATCTGCTTAATGATGTGAATCAACATTAATAAAATTTCTTAATGTTAAACCAAACAGCATTCTTGGGATATACTGAGGTTAGTGAATTCAACTTGCCTTTTTAAGGTCTCCTGAACACCTATTCATAAATAAGACTGACTTTTATTTTCCTTTCTTGTTCTTGTCTAGTTCTGGCATCGTGGTTACACAAGCCTCATAAAATGAGTTAGGAAATGTTCTCCTTTTTCTATTTTCTAGAGGAGTTTGCAAAAGATTAGAACTATCTGTTCCATGAGTGATTGATAGCACTCTCCCAGAAAACTGTCTGAATCTCATGGGATTGTTTCTGTAATAGTTACAAGGCTATTTAACTTTTCTACTTCTTCTTTAGTCAAATTTGGAGTTATAGTCTTCTAGGAATTGGACTGTTTTGTCTAAGTTTTAAAATTTGTTGCAATAAAACTGCTCATACTATTCCTTTATTTTAAATCTCTGCTGCAGCTGTGATGTTATTTTCATTCCTAACATTAGCTCCTTCTCTCTTTTTTTGAATAATAAAGTGATTTGTCAACTGTACAAGTCTCCTCAAAGAATCAATTTTTAGTACATTCCTCTCTTAGCCCTTTTTCATTCATTTCTGTTCTGTTCTAACATCTACTATTACATAATATAATTGTATTGACTATTTTCTTATTCCTGTTTGAACTTACTCTGTTGTACTTTTCTGAAGCTTCTGCTTAGCTCAGGATTAAAGGTCTTTTGCTTCCTCTCTAATGTAAGCATCTGAATTATTTTCTAAGAGGATTTTCTGTCTTGAGGACACTTGGTTTTAGCACCCAGATCCCTAACCAGAGCCACCTAAATCAGTTTCCCACCCCTCAACCTTCTTTGGGAGATAAGGGAAAAGAGACTCGGCATTTTCCTAGACAGTGTATTATTTCATTCAAGGGATTGTCTGTATCATGGTTGGACTAGAATATGCTTAAATTGAAGTGAACATTTATATCATCCCCCTTCCCATCAAGTGGCTGGGCTTGAAAAACAAAATTAAGTACAGCAATCAATCAATCAATCAATCAATAAAATTTCTGTGGTAGTTAAATTCAATGACTTTACTATAACAATTAAATATAATCATTATGATTGTAACAATTCAAACTATTCAGTCAAGGACAACCATTACTTATTGTTTTCTAAAAGTATTCCTGGGCATAACTTTGAGATTCTCTTTCATCTTATTAACAGCAGCACCTTACACATGGTCAAGGGAACCCTGCCTGGCTCAGCCTGTTGTTTGAAGATGAGAGATCTTCCCTGAGGAAGGAATGTCCAGGCAGAAGTGGACTGGGTGAGGAAACTGGATGACATTAGGGGCTTCCAGGAGTTCAGGGGCCAGTGTGTGGGGAGTGATAGATGAGCTGCTCTTTCATTAAGCAGGCAGGGTCTCAAGGCCACAGGAAAAGGTAGCTGGACTTTGCATTTAGAACCACAGGAATACAAAGAGGGGCAGAAGAGGCGCCCTGGCAGGTTCATGATTCCCTTCACTTTACTGCATATTCTACATATGTGTTCTTGCAGGGACCCTAAAGTTCGGGGGAATTTCTTGCTGCCTGAAAACATCTTTTGTTTTTGTTTTGTGTTTTCTTTTCAAAGTAATCTACACAAACTTTGGGGCAGGGCTGGGGTTATGGCTCAGGGGTAGACTGCTGTCTGCTTAGCACTGCAAGGCCCTGGCTTTCATGCTCAGCACAACAAATGCAAAACAAAAAAAAATTCTGGACAAATGAGATATTTTCACTAACACTGTATCTTTGCAGGAAGACTTTAAGTACCTTGGGACAAGCTCCAAGAATCTTGCCAAGGAAGAAAACCACATTTAGCAGATGAGGTGAGAAGGGGAGCCTCTGATCCGAACAGATGGCTCTAAAGCACCTATATTCAATGGGCCCTACCCAACATAGGCAACAGTCCATGAGGAGGAATACTGTCCTGCACAGGTCTCCCCTGTCCTTATCCTCTGACTTGCTCATCCAACCTTCCACAAGTGGGAAAGCACTTCTTCTACTAAACTAATTAACAAGAATGATATTCATTTAATATTATAAAAGCAATTCAGGAGGAAGAAGGACAAGGGGGCATGTAAGTCAGAAGACATAGAAATTAGCAAGTATGTATGATAGGCAGGTCTAGAGAGCTAAGGTGTTATATGAAGACTGTAATTAATAAAATCTTACTGTACTGTATTAGGGATTTTTCCTAAAGGAGACTTTAGCTGCTCTTGCCACAAAAGGGTAACTACTTGTGATGATGGGTGTGTTAAGTGGCTTTATTATAATAATCATTTTATAATATATATGTATCCCATAATATAATTTATACCTTAAATATACATAATACAATTTATTTTTAATACAGCAATTAGCAGAGTTTTATTAAGTATTAATTAATGGTGCATAAATATCTTATCTTTCAAGTAGCTTTTTGAAAGCCTGGATGTCTTTCAGTCATTTCAATTATGATGTGTTCAGAAGCAAACCCATTATTGCACCCATAATGTGGGATAATCTATCTGTAATATGACTGGCTTAGCCTCCTCCTCCCCAAGTTAATGCATTAAAATACAAAAGCAAAGGTGCTGAGGATTTAGCTCAGTGGTTTCACCGCCTACTTTGCAAGCACAAAGACCAGAGTTCGATCCCCGGCACAAAAACAAAAAGCAAAGGTCAGGGGGATGGAGAGGATATCTGACATTAAAATAGGTTAAAAATATACAGATACACACATACATGATGATACCAATATATCACCAAATGCAATGTGCAAACCTGAATGGACACCATGTGCTAGAGATGGGGGCAGTTATAAGAGACATCTTGAGATAATTAGGGAAATTTGATTTTAAATGAATTATTAGTTTAGTCTTGAAGTATTGCTACTTTCCTTGGCATGAAATTTGCTGTTAGGTGGTAACACTGGAGTATCTTACTGCAGTCCTAACTTGAGGAGACATAGATTTAAGGTCACAGTGCCAAGTGGTGACCAACCTGCTTTTTAATTCTTAGCAAAGACTGAGGTAGGGGAGCAGATGCAGCTAGCTGCAGGCGAGTGGCCATCTGGGTAAAGATGTACAAGTGCCCACTGTACTAAACTTTCTGCTCTCATGTAGCTTTGAAGGTTTCCCAAACAGAAGAAAAATAACTGAGCACACAAAAAGCCATTGGGGCCTTTCAGAAAGAGAAATCTTAAGCCAGAGGGCCTCTCCAAAGCTATGGAACAGGTTAGGAGGACAGATAAGATCAAGTGCAGGCAGGTGTCAGGTGACAGCTTTGCTCACCCAGTGAGAGTGGGGAGACAGACCCTGAGGAAAGTGCTATTCCAGTCCATCAGAGACCAGGTAAGGTTGTGCCTGAGGCCTTACCAAGCTAAGGACATTGGGGCTCCATGAGGCTGGGTACTATCAGCTAAAAGGATACCAATCCACCTGCTAAGTCCTCAAGTATCTGCCCACAGCCACTGCTGCACTCTTCTTTCTGGCACCCTGGAATCACCTCTCCATCTTGCAATCACTTGTCTACTGAGGGAGAGGGCAGCCAGGGCAGCCTAACCACTTATGCCAGGAATCCAGCCTTCCTTAAGACAATTGTCAGCCTGAGGCACCTGCTCTGGTCACTTGCATCCCAAGCCCACTGTTTTGCTTCCCCTAATCCTGCCCCTTCTCCATACTCTGTGTCTTCTGTGACCTGGGTTGTTGCAAGAAAATTACATTCTTAAGACTGTACCAATGGAAGTTCTTATAAGGACTTTGAAAAAAACCTTTTTCCTTTACCTCATGAGCCTGGTATTCTACCACATTCATTTCTCTACCATGGAAGAGGTGGGAGTGAGTCTACAATGAAAACACAATTCTGGCTTTTCTAGAATTTACCAGATCTCTATGCAGTGCGGGGAAGGAGTATCTGTCACCTGCTTTGGCCCTCAGTGCTCTGTGTGGGCACTGTTCCCATTCACAGGTGGCCAGGGCTGTAACCTGCTGTCGATGGCTCATTTACCAGATAGCTCAGTCCTTTTCTGGAAGGATCCATGAGAAAATACTTCCTCATATGGTGTCTAAGCTTATCCTTGTGACTTCTGCCTAGTGCTGTTTTGGTCTATGGATCAAATGAAATTCTATTCTCCCCAGCAGCCTCTCCTAAAGCACCAGACTAAGGCAGGCATGGTGGTGCATGCCTATAATCCCAGCACTCAGGGAGGCTGAGGCAGGACAACCTCAAGTTCAAGCATACCCTGCCAGCCAACATAGCAAGACCTTATCTCAAAATTTAAAAAAGGGCTGGTGATGTAGCTCAGTGTGAAGACCCTTGGCTCAATCTCTAGTCAACAAAAATCACCAGACTGTCACCATCCATCTATTCCTTGCAGGAGTCCGCACAGTCATGAAGTGACTGACTCATTGGAGGTAGTTTGTGGGTTCCTAAAGACAGGGGCTGAACAACCTTAGTCCACTGTGGGAGGTGCAAGCATGCAGGGCACTTGTCACTGGAATGCACCACATGGTTTTTTATCCCAAACATGGTTCCCTTTCCAGAAGGGCTTCCACTGAGGTCCCCGTGGACAAAGTCCCACTGAAAGTACAAAATATCTGGGATGTAGGGTCAGTGTAGCCCAGGAAGTCTCCATTAGAGTAAGTACCTTTTGTCAATGGCATTTATCAAACACAAATAAAAAGAAAGACTGAGAGGACGAAGGTAGCTCTGGGTACAGTGTGAAGATAAAGGCTTACCTCCCCCTGGAAGCTCTTCAGCAGCGGCGCTACCTGCTTGCGCAAATCCTGGAGCAGGAGAGCGAGTCAGCAAATGGCCATTGGAGGAATAAAGAGAAGGGAAACATTGGTTAGGGCTTCCTAAGAATTGCTTGGGGTTCTGTGCTGGTTATTATTGCATAAAACTACCCTGGCTCCGCCTCCTGACCTTCACTCCTAAAACCATCAACAGTGCCAACTTCAGAATTCACACTGGCTTATGTAAGAGTACTAGATTTTATTTCTGCTAAGTCCTGGTTGGAATGTGCTAAGGACTAAAGTTTTTGCTGTTGGTCTAAGTGAGATCACTGACTTAGAATAAAATATAATGTAGGCTTGATGCTGTTTCTGAGATGGATCTGGGCCATGGTCCTGAATTTTAGCAGCTATTTTGTGCACTGTTAGTGGGAGATCCAGCTTGTTCTGAATCCATGTTTGATGTAGTTAGTCACTAGAAATTTTATCCCAAGCCACCAGTACTGTACCCACTTTGTAACATGGGGGCATCTTGTAGGTATGTCTTTACCTCTTCCACAGTATTTTATTTAAAATGAAGTAATTGGTAAAGTACTTTAAAAGGGCAATTTCTTTACTGACAGTTTTGACATAGAAGCCACATTTCTGAGCATAATCTATGTGTGGGATCAGAGTCATTAGGTCTGGGACTAAGACCAGGCAATAACAATTGTTTAAGTTCCAAAGCTTACTTTTATGTACAAACCCAAGGCTATACAATTAGACATGAGAGGAAAGATAAATTTGAATCAAGGCACAGTCTCATAAGATAGCCAGTAGGCCCCTTAGCTTTTGGGGTCATGAAGCTTTCTGAGAATCCAAGGAAAGCTACTATCTTATGCTCAGAAAGAACTATAAATTATTCCACTAGGGCCTCCCAAGGCTTACTCAGAGAGCCTAGTCTTAGACTATGTTGTCCTACAGGGGACCACCAAGCACACGTGGATATTTGTAGCTGAGACTTAATTAGAATGGAATAAAGTTGATGAATTCTGTCATACTAACCACATCTCAAGTGCTTAGTGGCCCTGTGAGGCTGATAGATCTTGAACATCTCCATCACAGGAACCCACTGGACAAGGATGTCCCATGAGCTTCTGTCAAACATAACACATGTTATTTTGAGTCACAACCGAGTGGGAACATTTCATCAAAGAAGTACTATAAGGGCTGTAGTGTATAGCTCACTTGCCTAGCATATGCAAGACTCTGGGTTCCATCCCCAGAAAAACCACAGACACACATCTATTATTTTCCTTTTCCTTTTTCATTTTCTAAAGAATGAATTATTAAATATGACACCATTATTTCCTTGGAAAACCCAAAAATTTGCTCTTCCACTGGATGGTTTTCTGTATTTCCACACCAAGTTTAAGGACAAAAAAAAAAAAAAAAAATCAAGACTCGTTACCAGTCCCAAATACGACCCCCTAAATATATCCATGTTGTGATGCCTGGAACCTGTGAATAAGTTAGATGATATGGTGGGAGGAATGGACTTTGTGGGTATGACTAAGTCAGGAGCTATGAGTCTGGGAGATGATCTGGGATTATCTGGTTGGGCACCATGTCATCACAATGTCCTTACAAGAAGGGAAAGGAGGACCAGAGTCAGGAAGGAGATTTGAGGATGGAAGCTGAGGTGGGGATGATGTTAGGACAATGGCCAGAGAATTTTGGCACCGGGAGAAGCTGGAAAAGACAGAGACAGATTCCCCCCATTCCCACTGCTTCTGCAAGTACAGCTCTGCCAAGCACCTTTGCGTGAGCCCAGTGGATCCCACTTTGGATCCCTGACCTCCAGCATTATCCCAGGATGGATTTCTGTCATTTGAAGCCACTAGGTAAATTACTACAGCTGCAGTAAGAAAGTAATACTTTCCTCTGGTTAGCTCTTTGTGATCTAAGACAGGCCTAAACCTAACACTGAAAAGGAAATGAGGGGAAAGAGGAACTGAAGGATGAAGAATGATGGGAGTAAGATTGTCTGAACCTAGTGAAGGCCTACGGCAAACCTATGCTTTAATCATGAAGAATAAGCACAATGTCTTTGTAAGGAACTTGGTCGCTACAAGCAATGATGCAGGAGGTATAAACACAGGTAGGTGTACTATGTGTGCCTTGTGTGCCCTCCATCCCAGGACCCTGCTTTTCTGTATTGATAGGTGGCCTCTGATGGCCCTTCAGTTACTGAAAGAGGGACCCAGGGCTCTAATGTGCCTAGATCTGGGTAGGGCAGAAGTGGAAGCAGCCAGGACTTACTATCTCAGGACATGCTTCTGGGCATTTCACTTTGAGCTCTATAGTTAGGCTGTGGTGACAATCAGGAGTTCATCCTCTTCCTGTCCATTCTGGAGATCTGGGAGGGCCAGGAAGGTGCTTTATCTGCAGCATCCAACATAGGGTTGGGCACTACTTTCCCAAGGACACTTGGGCACAGGACAGTTTACACCTCAAGAAGAATGGAAGCTGGTTCTATTCCACACAGGCCCCATGTTCCTTTGCCCAGAGGGACTACTTGGGACCTTTCTAGGTCATCCCATCCCACAGTAGTACAGCACCACACCTTACCATTGGTGAGGCTACAGGTATGGCCAGGGTTTGGAGCAAGGAATTCTGTGATTTGTGAACTGGGGGGCTTAGGGAGCAAAAAGACCAGCCTAAACCTTCAGTCTGGAACCCTTGCCCAGAGCACCAGTGGGCCTGGGTTATACCTCACAGAGCATTTTTCTGTCTTCTCCATGCCTACAGTGGGGCCTGGAACATAGGGGGACTCAATAAGCAAGAAATCAATGAATGAACAGGTAGATGAACAAACATCCTTCAAAAAGAGTTAAGAACCAGCAGACAGGAGATCAGTCCACCTGCAGAAGAGCCATTGGGGCTGGGCTCCTGGCTCCAAGGCAGCTCTATCCAACAAAAACACTGCCAACCACACACATGATATTTCTAGTAACTATATTAAAGACACAAACAGAAACATATGCATTATATTTTAATTTCATTTCATACCATACATAGCAGACACTATCCTTTCACATGTAATTAATAAGGTATTTTAAATTCTCTTTTTCCCTGTTAAGTCTCTGCAATCTGCTAAGTGTTTTATTTTACACTTAAGTACATCTCTGTTTTGACTGACCACAGGTTAAATGTTCTATAGCCATACATGGCAGACAGACACCATCCTGGTAATTCATAACTAAGAGATGCATTTGCAAATCAGGGGTATCCTAGCAGCAGGGATGATGGCCCAATGCCCTACCACAGGTCATGGGAGAGGAAAGAACAAGCATTGAGAGGGGTAGAAGAGAGCAGAAGGAATACAGGGCTATGCAAAGGGAAATTTACAGGGCAATGTATTGGATACAGCTATATCCAATGCTGGTCATGGAACTGAGGACCAGGTTAAGAATTGGATTTAGCCCCTGGGGAGCTCCTGGAAGCTCTAAATAGCTTTAGTAGGTCAAAGGGATAGGAACTAGCTACAGTAAGTATGTGGAAGGTTTTCAGAAATCAAAGCTGAGGAAAGGAGAGAGAGAAGATAGACAAGGTCCAGGAATGCCAAATAAGTGCTGGCAAATGAATGCTGCTATATGCTCAGCACAGATCCATTTCTTCAATACTCCTCAATATGAGAGACTGGCTCATTGTACAGATAAGGACAACTGAGGCTCAGGAAAGAAAAAGAACTTGTATAAGGTGACACAAATGGGAGAGTCAGGGTTTGTACCCAGCTCTCTCCCCAGGGCCCAGGCCACAGCCAGATGGTGTAAAAGACTCAATCACTGTGGCCAAGTGAGGGTGCAGGAATGATATACAGAGGCCACCCAGACAGCAACGTGGTAGCATGGGAACAAACCCATGTATTACTCTAGAGGCCCAAATTCAGAGGGGAAATGGTCAAGCTGGATGGAGTCTTGAAATGACAAGGGCAGAGGACCAAGAATTTGGGGCCACAAACTTACAAAGGAAGGACAGAGAGCTTGATGGAGATGTCTGTATCCAAGGCAAGGTAGGCCATCAACAATGCCTCCTACCAGGCTCCCTCCAACTCTGCCAGCCTGGCACAGGGCCAGCATCATGACAGCACCAGCTCTGAGGTGACAAATTTACTTCTCTACCCTATGTCAGAATTCCAGGAAGGCTGAAGCACTATGTTTCTCATATCCTTAAAGCAAGCAAACTCCTCTTAACCAACTTGCTGTAGTTTAAAAGTCATTTATTTGAGCACTGCATATGTCACAGTGGACCTACTGAAGCAAGCTTTTTGGTATTAAAGCAAGACGTGTCTCCACACACACACACACACGCGCGCACATATTTAAAGATCGCTGAGGAGAAAGAAACCACTATATATTCACACATCATACACAAACTGGCACATATGTGCTTCAAGTCACCAGCTAAAAGTCACTCGTTCTAATTTTACTTTTGGCAGTTTGAGAAATTCCTTATTCAATTCTGCTGTCTGCAAATATTATCTGGGTTTGTGCTAAATGAGGTGGGGGGGAAGGAAGGAGGGAAGGAGAGAGGGAGGGAGGGAGGGAGGAAGGGAGGGAGAGATCTCCAAAGATGCTCAATTCTAACTCATGGGACTCCTTGCTATTGGTTAGCACGTCATGACATGCTTTATTATCTTTGTACAGCAGAATGCCCTTGGCTGTCTAGCGGCCCAGGAAGCACAGGCTGCTGCTTCTTCTGGTCCTTGTGTCCATCCACATGCCCTTCGCCACCATTACCAGCTGAAGAAAGCAGGGTTCATCAGGCTGATGAAAAATCACACTGGAACAGGTGGTAATTAAGTAGCTAACACATTTGAAATCCTAACAATACTTTAAGGTTACACCCTTAATTCAGTTATAGGTTTTTCACTGATAGCAATTTTCTGCAATCCTACCATCCGCTTTTGTTGAACAAAAAGCAACAAACAACTTAATGTGTAGAAAGTGACGTCCTTGAGATTATTAATATCAGATGTCTATTGGCAAAAGCCATACTAGTTCATTTCAACCTTTCCCTTGAGTACAAAGCAAATAATGTTTATACAGAGACCCTCTATGTGAAAAGGAGTTTCATTATTCTCAAAACCGCTGACTCACAACACACATTTTAGATCAGAAATTCCAACAGCAAAATGCTATTAAGGCATTTCATAGGTAATGAGAATTGGTGGAGAAAACCACTCTGATTTAAAAGCAAAAGAGAGGGAAAAAAAAAAAAAGCCACACAGTTGCCAGGTAATGCTCAGCAGCACCTGTGGGGCGCAGGTGGGAGACATTCACACACACTTCCTGGATGCTCAGGGTGCGGGTTTCGGATTTCTATCTGCTGTGGGTATCAGGGTGGTCTCAGGAAGGATCTGTCTCCTCTCTAGGGCCGTGGGCTCACTGGCGGGCAAGGTCAGGCTGAATGGCGAGATGTGAGTCCCAGAGTCGTGTGCCAGGCGCAGAGTTGGTGACTATCAGAGCTGTAAGCACTGAGGTTTCCTCTCCTAGGGACAGTGACTCTGGGATTGTTTGTATTTGGAAGGACAAGGTACTTAAGGGGATCAGCACAACACTGCATGTAAACCGGAGGTAGCTGTGAGGTACAAATGTATCTTTGGAGTCATCTACTTTACAAACATTTGATAACCTGGGATTTGCTGGAGTTTTACTCTGCAGTGACTCAGGTGCACCTCTGCAGGACAGCTCTGCTGTGTTCAAGGCCTGTTGTGCTCTTGGTGTGCTTGATCTCTTGGGGGCAGACGGTCCAAAGAAGCTCTCATCTGTTTTCCTTCCTTGGACTCAGTTCACACTTTCTTTGTGTTTCAGCGGTACAGGGATGGGTGGTGTTCAACCAGGCAAAAATGTAAGACTGATTTGCATTAAAAACCAAGGAGGTGACACATCACACACTTACCCAGGATGGGAAATGTCATCTCCCTTCAGTTCACTATCCTCCGGCTTCCCCTCCTTATCCAGGCCCCAAAGCAAGATTCTGACTTGGAAATGTTATTGTGTAGCATATTTCATTAAATCTCACACCACCAAATATAAGCTGTACCATTATTTTATGGTACACTAAAAAAAATTGGAATGATTATTATACTCACCCTGAGTTTGAAGATGGTAAAATATATAAAAACATTAAGTATAACAGTTAATGAAACATGGTATACCACAAATTAAAATAAAATTAGAATAAATGTTTCCAAGTACTTTTAAAAATTACAGTAGTCTATATTTTAGGTATTCTCTTGTTTTTTTAAAGGGGCCTTGTCTTTTTAAGATACATATAAAATAATATGAAATATGATTTTTACATCAAACTGATTTATAGGGAGAGTAAGAAGTGGGAAGAGGGTGGTGGCAGCTGTTACAGATGGAGGAGGAGACCTGGGAATTACAATATTATTCACTCTATCTTGTGTGCATTTGAAATAGAAATATTTTTCAAAAAGGGTTTTACTTTGAGACACACTGAGCCTCCAGCTGAGCAATCATATAGGACAGGCAGACAGAATTAGGAGTCTGGGGTCAGAGATGGTCTCTCTGAAATCAAAACCTAAGAGCTAGTCAACTGAAACTGGAGACATCAGGGTCATATGGCCCAATCTCCTGCCCAACGGTCCTGGCCATCAGACAGGGCCTCACTGTGTGATCAGTATTATTCACTGTGCTGGGGAATGCTCATACTCAGGGGAAGGCTATCCTGTCATGGGTGCCAAGAACATCGTTACTAGTAACAGTTGGTGAAAAATTAAAAAAAGAGTGAGAGACTTAGGGTGACTCTTGCGGTCATGTCACTTTCTTCATTTGCTTTTTATATAGGAGACCAAGCAAGCAGCTCCCCATGTCCCCAGCTCTGTCCTAGGAAACAAGGAAGCTTGGAATGGCAGAAGTATCTGCCTCTGGGGTCTGCCCCATCCTCCAAAGGTGTCTGGGTGCTGGGGTTTGGTTCTCCCTACAGCCCTTTATGTCACTACTCTGCCCACTTCCACGGGGCCTTCTTGGTGAGAGCTTGGCTCCTGGCCCCCTGGAGGACCCCCTGGACAGCAAACATCTGGCAGTTGTTCTAAACCTTCACCAGCATCTCTAGTGCTATCTACCCCGTGACTCACATCATGCAAAGACCCTCCTAAAAAACTCTTGCTTCAGAGAAGAAAGGAATGGGATTCTAATACTAGCCACTGACAGCATCCCCCACATCTACACAGCTTACCCCCAATTCTAAAGGTCTTCATAAATGCAAAATACAAGCATTCAGAATCAAGATTAGAGCCAGGCGTGGTGGTGCATGCCTGTAATCCCAGCACTTGGAAGGCAGAGGCAGGAGGATCTCTGCGAGTTCGAGACCAGCCTGGGCTACATAGTAAGTTCCAGGTCAGTCTCAACTACATAGTGAGACCCTGTCTCAAAAAACAAAACAAAACCAAAAAACAGAATCAAGATTATTCCAAATGCTAGGCAGGAGCAATTTAAATGGAATACCATATCCTTTGAAATCAAGTCCAAGTCACTGCTATAGATCTTTTTAAAGAAAAAAATGCAAAAAAAAAAAAAAAGTTTAATTTGAGAAACTGACTTCACCATATATATATATAAATATAGCAAAACATAGCAAATACAACACTAAACTAGATATAAGTGTAGCAGTTTCACAAAACTACAGCTTCTCTAAAAAGTAACAAGCGGAGCTTGCGGGGGCACATGATTATCATCCCAGCACTCTGGGAGGCTGATATAGGAATATCTCAAGTTCAAGCCCAGCCTTGGCAACTTGGTGAGATCTTGTCTCAAAAGAAAAAAAATAAAAGGGCTGGGATGTAACTCAGTGCAAATGCCCAGGGTTTAATTCCCAGAACTGGGGGAAAAAGGTAACCAAATGTTAATTTCTTTTCAACCAAGATATATAATCTAACAAATGTCAGGAATCCTTTTCCACAACTGAAGACACACTGTACACAGGCATCTAGCTACTGATTTTTCATTTCCATGTCTGTAAAATTCTAGGTGTCCTGGTGATGACCAAATTCTTCTAATAAAGAAAAATGCACACAGAGCACAGTATCTATGATCTTACTGACTGTAATAAACAATCTGCCTTCTTATTAAGCAATTTCTAATACTTTTTATGAATATGTGTCCATGGTATGAAGGTCCTTGTAGGGCCACTGAGAGAAATCACAATTATTTGTGAAGGACAAATTGTTCTTAGTATTTATTCCCTGGATGTCACTTGAAATAGCTGTGATTCAAAGGCTGGTGTGGTAGTGTACACCTGTAACCTCAGCTACTTGGGAGGTGGAGGCAGGAGGATTAAAAAAGTTCAAGGCCAGTGTGGGCAACATGCTGAGACTGTCTCAAAAAATAAAATAAAAAGGGTTGGAGGTGGAACGTGGTGCCTCTGGGTTCAATCCCCAGCATGGGGCAGGGGGTGGGGTGAAGCTGCAATTCTTCTTTGCTAATGTACACAAGAGCTCAGATTAGGTGTGAAATTTTCAAAGCAGGATAATATGTTGTACGATACCAAACCGCAGAACTCAAGCTAAAATATAGTTTGGTGAAAAGCAAAGTTTCTCTTTGTTCCAGGATGCTGGAACCTTCATCTCCCATCATGTCATCCGAAAATGACTCAGGCAGCTATTGATGGGCCTCCGATGTTGCTTTTACAGATGAATACAGACTCCTTCCAGTCTCTGGGACAGGAAAGGGTAATTGTAAAAGGCATTTAAACTGGAATGTTAAATAAAAAATAACTTTCTATACAGCATCAGACAGTAGGTCCTGGCAATTTCTCAAAGATTTTAGTTCACAGATTTGAGAAAATTCCATTAGCTTTAATTATTTATTAGCAGTCAATTTAGATTACTGTTCTTGACCTATTTTCATAGTGTATGGGCCACCCAGCAATAGAATAAATGAATAGTGTTTTTCTGCAATGGTTGATTTTCTGAAATAATAGAAATCTGGTTTAAAGAAGGAATGAAACCCCAAACGTGTAATTACCACAGTATAGACCCTGCCATGTTGCCTTTGTAGTGGGATAAAATGCACATCTTTGTGAGTTTTTTGGTTATTAAATAAGATTATCTTGAAAGAGATAAACTCACTCATGCTATAATTTCTTCCCATTTAAATTTTTTTGCTCCATTTAAAACATGTTCTGTGTCCTGGCAGAAATTCTCTAATGTTGATGGATATGCCTTTAGTACTGTCCTAATAAAGCTGTGGTACGGGAGGACGAGCTTTGTGGAGCCTAAGGGCGGCAGGAGGAGATCCCAGGTATATGTGTAGGGCCTAAGTACACGGGGAGAGGGTTAGCAAAGGGCACCAAGAACAGAGGACCCTAGGTTCTTAATCAAGAGTGACTCTGGAGGATGCATTGGCTGGTGAATGGTAACACATGCACCAGAGTAATGCTAAATTGGGTCAGAAAGTGATGGAGGCTTGTGACGGTATGAAGGACATAAGGAAGGGCAGATGTGTGACGTGCAGTGGCCATGACATGAAGGCAACCCAAATGCTGGGGTGCTACTGTCTTCCAAGTAGGCCCTGGAGACTTCTGGCTTCCTCGGACTCTGTCAAAGGGCCCAAACTACTTGCTACTTGCCTTCCCCATGCATTTTCTAGGAGCTTCATCACTTGTAATGACATCTTCATTATTCCACTGTAAAAAACTTTAATGCTGACAGACACAACACATGCACATGCATACACTGGGGTGGGGGGAGAGGCTCTCCAGAATCCTCAATTTTAAAGAGTTCAAATGGTTTGAGAAACAGCTGATCTAAGGAGTATAGTCTCAGGGCTGAGAACTGCTGATTGTCACAAGGGCAAGGTTGTGTGTTCACTCAGGGGACAGTCCAGGCAGGACAAGTGGCAGCCTCATGGGCACCTAAGGACTTGATATCCCCTCCTGGGAGGGTATGGAAGTACTGGCTTTCACAGCATGGGTTGGCATCACTGTTTGTGGCCCCAAAGTCAACTTCCCTGGGGTGGGAACTTCCTGCAGGACAACTGATGGCCAGAGGGCCAGTGTTGGTAAAAGGGAAGAGGCAATCTCTTGCTATTTTAAGCAATTCTCTAAATAGGTCTGATTTGCCTTTAGGTCTAATTTTAAAATATTCTTCTGGGTTACTGTATGAATAAATGCTCATGTCTAAACCTCTAGTTTTCTTTCAGAACCCTGAAAATATTATTATGATTTTGTCAAAAGAGGGGAACCACACATTAATACATGGGATTTAGTTCAGAAACTATTTCAACATTTACTACATGCCCTGAATAAGAATTACAGTCCCTGCTGTCATGGAGTTCATGTTTTGGAGATAGTAGTAACCAAGATGTAGGTTCCTAAGAGACAGTGGGTGGCACTGCATCAAGGGCAGCCACTCTGTACTACTGGAAGGAATAAATAACAAAGAGTTGCTTTTCCCACACTGGGCACCAAGCTAACCTTTCATGTAAAGGGGACCAAACAAAGAACGGGCCCTAAAGGTACCTTTTCGCCCTGAGATTCTGAAACCAACCAGGAAATGTGGCTCCTACTCTCCCAGACATGCCCACTGTATAATTTAATTGAGACCCTAGGCCCTGCTCACATTTAGACATATGGCTATATAAAATTAGAATGCAGAGTAATCCCTCTTCTTGGTACTTTTACTTCTAAGAATCTATCCAATGGAATAGCCAGAGATGGAGGCAGTGACTTACGTATAAGACTGTTCAGCATGTTTAGGACAGTGAAAAATCAGAATCAATGTGGATTCCATGAGGGGATTACTTACTGTAGAAATTTTAGTAAAGCAATACAATGGCATATTAGGTAGTTGGTGAAATTATTTTTCACCGTATCACTAACACTGTGGAATAATGCACATGATTTACATTTATCCACCAGACATAGCTGGGGAATTTTATGTGTCCTCCATCACTAACATAGTGCTCCTTCCACTGTGAGCAAAGCCAGGGGGTTCCTGTACCTCCTGGGCTTCTGGCCAGCATAGTAAGCTACAGGTCAAATCACTACCCATACAAAAAATATTAAACTGTGTTGGTGCCACCAAGAGGATGCAGGTGTGCCTCAGCTAGCAGGGATGGGGCACCTGAGCCAAATCTAGAGGCTGAATTAGATGAAGGGGCACCATAAACTACAAAGAGCAAAACATGTTTGCAATCCAAGCTCAAAGATATGACTAAACATTCACACAGAAGCGAGCAGCCCTAATCCAAAAATCTGAAATCTAAAACATTCTCAAACCTGCAAATTTCTGAGTACAACACAGTTTGGATTTCAAATCAGGGAGTCAGACGTGAGAGCAATCTGGCTGTGACATCTGTCACTCTACTGATCAGCACAGTTGATTTGGCTGATCTGGCTGGCTAGAAGGGTGTCCCCTTCCTTACTGCTCAACGTGTGTCTGGAATTGAAGAGGTGACCACTCCTGATAGAGGAGGACTACTTCCTCAGTCAAGGGTGTATGAGTAGCTGTGCTCCCCTGCTACTTCACTCTACTGATCAGCACAGTTGATTTGGCTGATCTGGCTGGCTAGAAGGGTGTCCCCTTCCTCCCTTACTGCTCAACGTGTGTCTGGAATTGAAGAGGTGACCACTCCTGATAGAGGAGGACTATTTCCTCAGTCAAGGGTGTATGAGTAGCTGTGCTCCCCTGCTAGAGTCTCCAAACAAGCTCTCAAATCAGGGAGTCAACAGTAAAAGCTGTGTAAATATCCCCAAATCTAAAAATCTTCGAAATCTGAACTTCTTCTGGACTCAAACATTTTGGATAAGGGATACTCAGCCGATACATGATTTTGGAATGAGTGACAAGAAAAACATCAGGGTTAAATGATAGAAGTATCTAAGTGGATGGAATTGTGGCTTACTTTTCACTTCTTTGTCTTTAAATAAAACGCATCCTTTTAATATCAAAACTTTTAAAATTGAGAATTGGGATCAAATGATATTTCTAAAAAGACTTTAATGTTTAGAGAACAACTGAGTTATCTGCTTGGCAGTTGCTCAGTGATACAATCTCCAAGCACTGGCATCCACATGACTGATCATGGCATTACGCAGGCTGTGCACAACCCACAAAGAAAGTAATGCTGTACCTGCTAACACACAGCTACTCAATGCACACTTCTTCAAGGCAGAATTATTTTATAAGTACTACAGGTATCAGCAGGAAACCTCCTAGTCCATTATATGGCCTACATTTTACTCATTTATATAAAATACCATGGTTGATGAAGGAGAAAATAAAACTCCCATGCTGCAAAACAGTGTATAGAGAATAATCCTATTTGGGTTTGTTTGTTTGTTTGAAACAGGGTCTCACTATGTAGTTGAGACTGACCTGGAACTCAGTAGCCCAGGCTGGTCTCGAACTCACAGTGATCCTCTTGCCTCAGACTCCCAAGTGAAGGGATTACAGGTGTGTGCCACCACACCTGGCCCTATTTGTTTTAAAATATGTAATGCTAGGGTTGTGGCTCACTGGGAGAGTGCTTGCATAGCACACACAAAGCCCTGGGTTCAATATCCAGCATGGGGGGAACAAAGTAAAATTTATGAGTAAAAGAAATAAGATGAGAAAGATCTAAAGCAACTTGCTAGCCTTCATGTCTAGGGCTGCAGGTGATTTATTATTATCTTCTCTATAGTATGTGCTTTATGTGATATGCAAATTTCCATAATAAATAGCTACACTTTTTAATCATCAGATGACCAAGTCACAGATCTCAGGGAATACTGAGACTTAAAAGTTAATCTCAAACCAATACCTAAGAGGCAGTGATGATTCCCATACAGGCCCCATGTGAACACAGTTCTCTTCTGCCCCTAGACAGGGGATGTTAGTACTCGAATAGGCAAATCACACAACAAGAATAGATCATGCAAGGAGATATATGACATCTAAAATCAGATCTTAAACACACTTCTTCCCAGTTTAGTCTGTTTCCTTTGTTCCCCCTCCTGAATGCCTTACTTCAAGTCCATTCATTATTTGTGTGCAACTAGCTTGCCCAAAACTAAGCAAGCAGAAAAGGTATCCTTCTGTGTTAGCTTCCCCATCAGCACATATTGTTTATTAATATTTACTAGCTCCACAGAGCTGCCCACAGGAGTATTAATAATAAACGATGGGGGAATCTACTTGCAGACACAAAGCACATTGCAAATGTTCTCTCAAGATACTTACTCAGACACATGCATGGAATTGAGGCGGGATTCACATAGGGTAAATCCTGAGGTGGCCCACCTGCAGCCAGAAAGTTCACACACATGGGGTCTAACAGGGCCCTGATGGTATTTCTTTTCTTCTAGAAAATACTATAGAGCCAATGACATAAGAATAAGTTCTAAATGAAATTATTTACTCCATACAGATTGTCTAAGAAATACATATAACTGAATAGGCAAGCAGGGAATTTAAACCTTTGAAACCAGCTTTTATATTTAATGATGCTCAGAAGCCTCTTAATGGGCTACTTCCACCTAGCAAGTGAGGAAGAACAAATGCTTCCAGAGAAAGACATTCTGACCCTACTCTGTATCAGTCTCCCAAAGGCAGACAGGAAGGGGACTCAGCTTCATCCCACCAGAAAGCCACCCAAGAAAACACCTGGCGGTTCTAGACAGTGTTTACCAACAGCTTCCAGCTTTCAAGAGACCCCTAAAGTCAGGAAGCTGAGGTTTATGATGACAGGCACAGGCAAGAAGAAAATGTGCACTCTAGAGTATGTTGATCATGTTCAAGATCCAAGAAATTTCAGATTCACTTTTTCACTCTTGTTGGGGTACAGTCCGTCCCTTGGTATTGGCAGGGGATTGGTTCCAGCCCCACCACCCTTACCATCATGCTGATAACTAAATCCTTGGGTGCTCAAGTGCCTTATAAAAATAGCATAGTATTTATATAGACTCCATGCAAATCCCTCATATAATATGAATCATCTCTAGATGACATAATATTTGATACAATGTAAATGCTATGTAAATAGTTATAATATTGTATTGTATGAGAATTGATGAAAAGAAAACAGTTTGGACATGTTCAGTACACATGGAATTTTCCCCTCTAATATTTTTAACCCATGGTTGGTTGAATTCATGGATGTAGAACTAGTGGGTATGGGGGCAACTACATAGAGCCCTCACAAAGCAGTACAACAAGTCTAGTTCTCCGAAGAAGAAAGCTGTGTTTTGAACTCTTTGCTGGAGGGTCTTACCACAGGCATCTCAAGCCCAAGCTCACTCATTATCCTCTGTATCTTCCCTCCCAGTTTCTTACCCCCACCCCGAGTATATACATACCAGGGACCAGAACAGCCAAACCAGCTCTAGATCAGAAGCCACCAGACTTGAAAGAAACATAGGACTGAGTGCTCCTCTATCACTTAGTCCCTGGAAATGGAGCCACAAATTATACCTAAGCTCCAAAACATGAAAATGAGAAGGGTCCATATAGAAGTCTATCAGTCAGAAAAGCACAGACTGCAATTTTTCTGGCAGGGGAGGAGAGTGATTAGTTACTTGGTATACGTGAACCTGGGCCTACAGAAAATTGCTAATGCTGAGAATTATGTGCTTTGGTACAAAACAATGGCTTGAAAATACTTTTGAAATTCTTCTTGCAATCTTTCTCAGGCCTGTTACCAAGGCATAACTTATCCAGCCCTGGGATTTTCTTTTGAATACACAGAATGGCTTCTTTGCAGTGAAACGATTTAGGAAAGAAATATAGTTGAAGACATTCTATATCTCTTGGCTGGAGCTGCTGGCCCTGCTAGATGAATCATAGAGAAGTCCATAAATGTCGAGAGCATTTGCTCAGACTTCTCTTTTATTACCATATATGGCAAATATAGATCTATTTATCTGTAACCATTGTGACTTTAGCTTTAGCAATTTTTGTACCTTATTGTCTTTCTTAAAAATTTCTCTTGATCTAAGACTCAGACACACAAGTTAGCACAACCAAGGATAGTCCTGATATGCCTAATCCTGGACTGGGTGTGGTACAATAGCAGAATGTTTACACTGGTTAAGTATTTGAGGTAGGTCAAAATCCTGAGCTATTTACATCCTCACTGCATCTAGCTGAACACAAAGCAATAAAGATTTCCACAGCAATTCACCTGGACAAGTTTTTTCCTCAAAGGACTGTATTATCACATGCTCAGGACTGGCTGAAAAACTGGTTGGTGCTGATCATTTTCAATATATTCTTTAAAGAGATAAATATGAAAATATTTTTAGGCTTCTAAAAGCTGACTGCTGGTGAATGCCCTGATGGGCTAAGACACAGTTTAAGAATTCCCTGAGGACTGTTTACTGCATTCTTTCATTCAATAAATGTGTACTGAGGGTCAAACCTACAAAGATAAACAGCCTCATACTTATCCTGGCTGGCTCTAGGACACAGAACACATAAGAGGTGTGCTGGAGGTGGCTAGGAGCTGTCTCTTGATGACCCCAAGCTGTACCGCATGGGAGTCCAGCCAGAGAAGCTACAGTGAAACTACAATTATCAGTCTATCTTCTGCTTTTACTTTCATATCCTCCCATGTGACAAGTGTAAAATCTTCAGCTACAACCTTTAAAAGATAAATTAAGAAAAATGGCTTTATGGTAAGGACATAGTCCAAACATTGAGCTGTCCAACCTGAGATGTAAACCTAGATGTATGCACAACCGAGGACATGAAATTCCATCAGGGGGCTCCCTGAGACTCTGTGTAAAAAGGAACTCTGCCGGCAATGTCCATACATTTGGTTGATTGCTGGGAAATGATGTAAAATCAACAAGCTATATTGACAAATGTAATCTGGCAAAATTATTTTAGAGTGTCCTTCAGACAAATTCTTCCTATAGTGCAAAATTATCTGGGCGAGGGCTGGAAGAAATTATGTATACACATACATACATAAACACATATGCATACCCATACATATAAATAAAAATTGATCTAGGCAAAATAATGACTCCTGTACCAAATGAGAGGAGTGAATCTCAGTGTCTTGCCCTCTGAGGTGCGAACTCTACCTGGTAAGTTCTCTTACACAGAGGGAGTTAACAACAATAAAATACAAAAGAAGCTATCTTTGTCTCCAAAATCCCATCACCACTCTAAGGCAACAGCAAACCTGACCAAGCATTTCTGGGTGGTACTGGAAAAAGGGCTTCAGGGGCAGAAATATGACAAAAGCAGAATGCATCCTTCTCCTATTGTCCCCTGTCCTAAGTACAGGGCTCACTAGAAAATGATGCAATGCCCTCCTTAAAATTCAGACATGCTACGAAAAGAGAGGGGCAGCTACAAGATAATGTATCTAGAGAAGGCTTCTAAACAGAAAGACCTTCTGAGGGTTCAGCGAAATACAGTTTAGTAAGTGAAAATAAGCTTTGGGCTGAGCTGCATGTGTCAGAATGGTCCTTAGGTCAGCTAATTGCTGTGCTCATGTGACCCCTTAGGGCTCCACCAGGAATTCACCTCTTCACCATGTGAATCTGTCTTATGTATAGCTTGCATTTCAACAGATGTACAGAAATGTTCAATACCTGCACACAAAAATGCACAGCTAGCCAGCTCTATCTCTATTTGCTCTCACATTAGCATATATACATGTAATGTGTAGACACCTATGTATGGTCCGATATGTAACAGATGCACTATATTGTACATGATCTAGATTTGATTTAAAAGATGCTATGCTATATTCCTATAATTCCAGCACCCTGAGAGGCTGAGGCAGGAGAATCAGAAGTTGGATCTCAGCCTCAGCAACTCAGCAACTTAATGAGACCCTTTCTCAAAATGAAGAATAAGAAAGAGGCAGGGATGTAGCTCAAGGAGAAGGCCCTGAGTTCAACCCCCAGTATTGCGGGGGAGATACTATGCAGTGTTCTGTCACTACAGATCTAACTTTCTTACGTAGGCACACATGCAAGTCTTTCTTATGGAAAACGCAAAATGACCTGAGTTTGAATCCTAGCTCTGTTTGTTTGGTAGCAATGTGAAGTGAGGTTGCTTAATACATTTTCACTTATCTGAACCTGTTTTCTCTCCTCTTAGGACCAATGCCACTTGCCCTATCGGCTTTCCTCTGATGTGACTCAATATACCCTAGTACATTGTAAGTATCATGTAAATACCTTTGAATGAATGCAAAAACAGCAGGTGCTCAGTGTAGGTGCTCATGACAGTGATGGTGACAATGATATTATTACCTCCCTACACGTACACTACACTCAGAATCCTCTAACCCTCAAAGTTTTCTATCTGGACTGCACAGTGTCACAAGGAGCTTTTCAGATGGCCTGACCCTAACTACCTGCAGATCTTCTCAGCTAAGACCCAGGCCTTTCTTCCTAGGTGCTCTGTCAAGGGCCTGGTACTACTGTGGTGCCCTCTAGATGCTGCTAACTTCTGGGCAGTCAGCAGACCCCAGTAACCCTGCTCCTTCAAGATCTGCTTGGGACCCTGCTGGTCTCTTGGCTGCTAATCACAGAGAAGATGGCTTTTCACAGACACAGATTTTCAAAGGTGATCTCCTATGTTAGCTTGTGAATGGCAAAGGTGTATTCTAATGCTACTGGTGACCCTAATTTTGAAGACCTGCCTTCTCCTGGCTGATTCAGATAAGACTCCAAATGCCTGACCCACAGCTCCTGACTACCTCTCAGGGCATAGGGCACGCACGCCAAGGAGGCCATTCACCTTGCTTCTGCCTTTTGAGAAGTCTCCTGTCCTTAGGCTGGAGTACAGGGACCTTTCATATTTGAGCTCCCACGTGTGCTGGAGACATTGTCTATGTGTTTTAACATGTATCACAGGGAGATTAAGCTAAGCAAGGCATGCCATCTACCAAGGCTCACTAAAATGATGCCTGCTAATCCTTTAAATGGCAAGAACATTATGCAACATAAAAGGAATCTTAATAATTCTAAAGCTTTTACTCAACAGAGGAAGTTTCAATTCACAGAAATACATACTAGAGATAAAGAATTCCAAGGCAGTTGGCCAATCTCTGTGCTATCCTGCACAGAGGACCCTTTCGTAGGGAGAAGGTACAGAGGATGGAACCAGGGTTTGAGATGTGGCCTGGTCCTATCACACCTGGCACTGGTACACAGAAGCTCAGCAGCTCCATGGCTACACACAGTGACTTTTCCAGTCTCTTGAGAACTGATGCCCCAAGGAACCTTTCCACAGTAAGCACATCAGGGTGCTACCCAGGTCAGTGTGCCCAGCCTGGGTGACAGGCAAGGGTTGGCTACATGCTACAAGAAGTCTTAAAGCACCTTCCACGCGGTTGGCATCACATTCAAGACTGCAGACTTACCTTGCTGGGTATGAGGAATATTGGAGCTCTAAGAGATCGTGCCTTTTACCTGAGGCTACTTGGCTATAGTGCAAATTGAGGGTCTGCTGGTGCCAACGCTGCTACGACACAATGTATTCTCTTTGGAAGTGCCACAGCTGCCAGGCTAGGCCAAGCTTCTGAATGCTTGGATTCAAGCTAATCGCTGGGACCTGCTGGAGCACATGTGTCACAGGTTCCCTGGGCCTCTGTTCCTTTCCCAGATGAATGAAACTCATTCACGATGAGCCTGGACTATGTGAGTGACCTGGAAGAGCTCTCTGAGGAGCTATACTCCACCATGTCCACCAAGAAACACAAAAATCCTGACAAAGGATGGCTATGTCATGTCCTGATTCACCAAACTGCACCTTGGTCTCTCCTGTGGAAGATATTTTGTTCACCTTAATACACAATTTGATATCCGGTAAATGTTAAGTTCTTACATGTATGTGTCTTATTCAAGGGAAGGGAAGGAAGGGCCCCAGCCATGGAAGTCCATAGCAGAGCAGGAGAGGGCAGGACTATCACTCATGGACTCACTTCAAGGGGGACTGAGCACTAGTCACATTCTGACCCAGACAGGTGTGTGTGTATGGGGGGCAGCACATACAAGATATAATTACAGAATACAATTTATGTTTAAATGAATGATAGGATGAATGTGTTTGAAGCAAGGGGGAATATTTTGAGGGGAACTCATAGCAATATGTCTTTTACTATAAGAAAAAATTTTTACTTAAGTGCATATTGTATCTTGTGGTCAACCCTTAGCTGCCCCTTTAAAGTCCACAGAAGGAGAATAAAGATGTAAAATTAATGGTATAGGGAAGGATGGGAAAGTTGCCAAGAGAAAGGTACCAGTCCAATATGATAGGCCAAGAGGACTTGAACTGGGCAAGGTTTGGACACAGAGGGTGAATAGGAAGTAAGGGCTTTGTAGGAGACAGGGAACAAAGAGCAGGACTCAAGAAGTGAGCTGAGGCACATTTAAAGAAAAAAACACACACAAGTATGGTAGAGCAGTCATGCTTGGTGACACTAGTCAAGTCTTTGAGAATGAACCCTGGAAGATTGAAAATGCATATCTAGGGGGTTCTGAAATTCCTTTCTGATTCTACTAAAAGTGAAGCTGACTGTGACACAGTGACATTCCATTGACTCTAGGTACTTTTTTGGGGGGCAGAAGCCTCTAGCAGGAGAGCAAATGGGGATAAAATCTGCAGGATTCTGCCCATGACAGGCAGTAGATGGCCCATCCCAGGGGTCTGCAAGCCCTAGCTAGCCAGCTGAGTGCAGACAGCTGCTGGTATTTTTATGGCCCATGAGCTAAGAATTTTTTTTTTTTGTACTTTTAAATGGTTACATTTAAAATGGTTATGTAAGTGCCTATATAATATTCCCAATTTACCTTTGGCTGGGCCAAGCCTAAATGCTTACTTAGTGTCAGGCCCTTTAAGATCCAATGTGTGGACTCCCAACCTATTCTCTCATTTCTTCCCCTTTGTGCTTATTGCATGCTCCTGTGGGAGGCAGAAGGGTATCTACAAAAAGGAAT
Source organism: Fukomys damarensis (assembly GCF_012274545.1). Classification (NCBI taxonomy): domain Eukaryota; kingdom Metazoa; phylum Chordata; class Mammalia; order Rodentia; family Bathyergidae; genus Fukomys; species Fukomys damarensis. The sequence goes on along the minus strand of NW_022900929.1, from coordinate 17,167,641 downwards.
CACACAAGGAAATCGGGCTTTGTGGAAGGAGCCAGGCTTTGGAGCCAGTTTATCAGAGCTCATGTCTGAGGCCATCACTCCCTCTATCTATGTAACCTGGGCAGGAGCAATCCTTTAGCCTCAGTTTCCCCTCCAGGAATGCCTTTAACTAAACATTTGGAATGTAAATTTGCTATTACCTGTGATTGTTTATGAGTTGATTTATCATCATAATCTAAGTTCTCTTCTTACACATGTTGAAACCTGACATCCTTTTGAGTTCACACAGGATAGCTGGTAGGGTGGATCAAGTGGGAATGTGCTCCACTGACAAAGATATGGTCTGAACCTCTGTCCACTCCATGCTCCTGTGATCCGGTCCATCACCAGGGGAGGTCATCTTCTCTCCCTGGACAGTCCCCTGCTCTACATATGTGCACAGGAGCAGGAGAAGCCCCAGTATCCTGTGAGAACCAGCCCCACCGGTCCACCTCCTGTCATTGGCATTCACATGTGGGTCAAGGCAGACAAAGGAGTAAGCTGTATTTTTTAGGAAGTCCAGAATAACTAAATATTCTGTAACACAAAGCAAGCTGGGAACTCGGAGTAATTCAAGGTAAGGGGTGATAATGACCATCATACAGCGTTTTAATTGGGGCTGGAAATTACGACTCACTGAAGTGACTTGGACACCCCATAAATCCATTTCATTCACCTCAGCCCACAAGGTGGGAAAAGAATTGGAAGGGGCCAGGCTGGCCTGAGAAAGCAGAGGGATTGAAACACACATTAGAATCCAGAGAGGGCCCAGGCTCAGTCCTCTGTGTAAAAGCCCCTTTCTCCTCCAATTCAGACTTCATCCAGATTCTTTCCCATTCCAGGTAGGTTTCTGTAAAGTGAAGCTGTCACCTACTTCTCCCTGGAACAGCTTCATGGGTGGCCGAGAAGTGATTGCCATTATCGTGATGCTGCTTATGAACAAGGAAACGAAACAGCGCTTAGATGCCCCCCAGTCTCTGAAACCCACAATGTGCCTGAGGCAGCTGGGGTCACGTGACAGACCATGGGCTTTGGTCTCTGCCTCAACAGTGGGCTGTGTGGGGTGGGCTAAATAGGGACAGAGACACCCCATCTCAGGATCTAAGCCCCTTCGTAGAGGATCCCTTTGTATGCAGCAGCAGCAGCTAAGGTTTCTCTTCCAAGGAGGGAAAGGTTTCTATCCAAGTGGGCAGCAGCAGCTTTCCACGACACAAACACCATGCTGGAAGTAGAGGATAATGGGCAGCCCAGCACTGCCCTTGGACCTGCAGAGTATGCTCACTTCCAGGGTGGCCTGGAATGGAAATATACTGAGATGCTGAGGTGGTCTAGAACTTGACCCAAGATGCCCAAGCAGACCTTTTAGCCTTGCTCAGGATCAAGTGGACAGGGAAGCTGAGCTTGTGGGGAACCATGACCCAGCTGCAAGGGTGATTGGACAATGGCGCTCTTGTTGCTGGGGCAGCATCTCCTGAGACTCTGCTCTATGCCTGTAAGAGCCACATGAAACCTAGAAACCCCAATCTCTACAGGCAGTCCAGGGGGGCAAGCCCTGAGAGAAGACACTGTACTGGGCTGAACAGTACAGTGGAGGAAAAGAACTGACTCAAATCCCATGGCCATCTGTGAGAAAAGGAAGGATTCCAACCCAACTCCTCTTTCCTTGCCTGGAACTCCATCAGGAAGCCACCACGGCAACCACTGGTAGAACATGGGCTTGTTTTACAGACAGTCTGTCCATACCTCTTGGTGGAACTGTTGCAAATTAATCATATATTCCCAATGACACAACTAAAGAATGAGAAGAGATGGCTCAAACTTTGGCACCTTGGGCCAAAACAAGTAATTAGCATGTAAGTACTTCAAAGCAGGGCCAGTACTTGCTGCACCAAGTAAACTGCAATCAATCTTTCTGGAAGGAAGGGAAGGAGCAAAGGAGGAAGGGAGGGAGGGATGGAGGGACTTTTGCTCAGTATAAACTTTCTGAGTACCTGGTATGTGCCCTGGACATTCACATCCAGGAAAATGACCCTGGCCTCTTGAAGCTGAAGTTCTTCAAAGACACACATTCAACTTGTGGCATTAACATAGCATGAAAGAGACAGAATGGAAGCACGTGTGAAGCACACACAGAGGAGGGTAGGCCTCAGGATACCTGAAGCTGCTCCAGATCTTCCCTGCCATGTGAACCTCTATATGAAGTCCCATCTACTCCCCCAAGTAGAACCCACTGCTCAGTCCTTGTCCCCTTTGCACATTTCACAAACTTCACCTATCACCCAGACTCCTTGTTTACCGGTCTGAGTACCTTGGGGGCAGGGCCAGGCCAGAATGAGGTTTATATTCCTAGCACAGTACAGGACAAATAGGACATATTTGATATTAATGTTTACTGAACGAACATGCAGGTGGAGAAGTAACACTTCCACTACCCATTGCTATCCCTCATGCACAGCTAAATAAACAAGAGCTTCTCAGTTAAAAGACAAGGAACACAAACATTAAACATGATTATTGTGTTCAAGACAGAGGAATCGTCAGTTGGCATGGGTTAATGGAAGCTACTGAGCAGACCACCAGGTGGATTAATTAATGTAATGGGGGTGGCTCCAGACCAGATTTGGAGGATGGCTGAACTCAGCCATTTTTAGAAGACCTCTAGCTATTTGGTAAATTCCAAGTGAAGGAATAGGGTGTAGGACATTGGACAACAGCAAATCATGTTTAAAAATACTGTCCCCTAAACGCTAACACTTACCCAGCCCATCAGTATTACAGAGAATGGCATATGCCCAACGAAATAAAGTTTGCTAAAGAACTAGCAAGTGTGAAGGAGAATATCAGGTGCATATAAAGTGACATTACATGCTTTGCTGTGGCCCTTACATGCCCACAGTCTGGTTATTTCTGGAAGATTCTACTAAAGGACTTGGGTGCTGATTATACAAGAAGGTCCTCAAGTTTCAGAGGATACAGAAGATGTGCTGCTTTCCAGGTATGAAAGTTTTCAAAAGTTATTAGAGCTAGAAATGCTACCTCCAACCCAAGGCAGATGAGAAAGAGGCTTGGGTCAAAGACACACACTGGGAAAACATTTGGAAGCACTTTTCTTGACAAGTTGCCTGCAAGAGATGCTGCCAAGAGAGTTAAGTTTCTATTTTAGTGCTAACATTGGGAAACAAGCTTAAGATGCATGTGTCTCAATTCAGGGCAGCTGCTTTCCCAAACAGCTCAAAATAGTGACTCTCTAAAACACACACACACACACACACACACACACACACACACACACACACGTGCACTTGCCACTGACAAAACTAGCAGGCTACGGTTTGGGAGAAAGAATTTCATTTTCTTACTGAGCCTAAAAACCTCAAAGCCTATATACTTTAGACCAGATCCAATTCAACACATTTGTCAGTGATCCTAAACCAAGCAGCCAATGACTCTACATAGGGCATCTCAGGCCACCTGGGGAAAGTTTAATCTTGGAGGCAATTGGGCCACAAGTGGCCCGGCTGCAGATGAAAACATCATATGCTGTCAGAGGTTCTTCCTAGGCAATTTGTCACTGGCCTTGACACAGCAGAAACCACACTCCAACACTCTCCTTGTGGGGTGCTCTTGAGAAGCAGTGGCAATCCTGCTTCCCAGATGTGGCCAGCATAAATCAAAGAGAGGTTGCTCCACCGAGTGGATACATTTGTGGGTGCATTTGCCAGAAAACTGAGCTTTCAAAGTAATCTCCCAGTGTTCATTGTCAATAAAGTTCAAAGCGTTGTGCTCTGGCATGGCAGACAGGCTGGTTCAGAAGAAGGGGATTCTGCAGAAGGAGGGAGATGCAGCCAGGCAATGGATGGTTACCAGGGGCCGCTCCTCTACACCTCTCCAGGACCAGAGTGCCCAGCCTTAAGCAGTCACAGGGTCAGCAGATGCTCCCGGATGCTGGACGAGGCCGGATCTGGTGCCTGGAGGAGGCTCAGGGGTCATTCCTGACAGGCAGGAGGCACCCTGTGGTGGTGTGACTGGACCCAAAGGAAACACACTTCAAAGCTCAGGCATGAACCTGGGAGGTCAGCAGCCTCTCTCTCATGCCCTTGACATAACAACTCCCTTTAGCTAAGAAAGGGAGGAAGAAAGCTCGGGGGAAGCAGAGTCCTGGGAGACAGGCCCTCCACCTTGCCAGCACCTGGTTTTGCACCAGGGGCTGTAGCTGCTTTCCTGCCCCAAAACCTATACTTTCCCCACTAACATGTTCACTTTCAGAAAACTGAAGCCCCTATTTCTTTCCTCCCCATTGCCACCTTGAGTGGGGGAGTGGGAAACCTCTCCTGTCCAAAAAGGTAGCCCTGACAGTAGATGATGATGGTTTTCAGGCAGTGCAGGCCAGGAAACAACAGGGGGTTTATCTTGTGCTGGGAAAGACACCTGAGGCTTTTGCCAGTCATTGCCACCCCGAGCCCCACAAGGGCAAACTGGTCATCTTATCTCTGTGCCTTAGGTACTACTGCTCTGCTCAGTAAAGACCCTGGGTGGTCTTTACTTTGCTTATTAGTACGTGGCTTTGTGCCAGGTGCTGTGTTAGAGGAAGAGTGAGAACAGCCCCAAGCTGGTCTCCAGCTAAAGGTATACAGTTTAAGACAGCAACTGAGCTGAGGAGGTGACCACCACTGGGAGTCATGGACTGTTGCCCCACTAAAGCCAGGGGTTTCTGAGAGGGTCAACTGAGTTTGAGTTCACAGGTCCTGATACTTAGCAGCCTTTCATCTTCTCACTTTGCCTGGTACCTACCTAGAGCAGAAGACAGTGACACAGAAGTGTCCACAGTCATTTTCTAACCTTGTTACACACAGCCTCCTGGGGCCAACATGGTGAGAGACTCAGTTCTCCCCACACAGGCTGGCAGGACAGAGATCACCACCGTGTGAAACCAGCAGATGGCCTACGACTCTCTGGGAAAAATGAATTTGGGCTGCCGGGGTTCCTGCAAATGGCCACCAATCCATCAAGTCCTCAAGATCTGTGCTTACCAGGGTGTCGTGTTGCCTTGCCCAAGGGATATGACCCAGTCCAGCAAATGCTTCCAAACATCAGAGGGAGCTTTGTACCAGTCTAATCTCTGACAGCTACCATCTCAAACTATTCTGTTACAGCCTGTGGGGTTATTCTTTGTGCTTGTTTTTCTATTTTATGTTCAAAATTATTTCCAAAGTAAACTGGTAAGTGAAGTTCAGACAATATGTATTACAAATGACTCTTAGCTTAGAGATGTCTGGCTCGGGTCATGCAGTCCAAAGGTATAAGAGCTGCAGGTTAGATGATTCTGTCATATAAGAAGGGCATGAGGCCCATGGAGTTTTAAAACAACAGGACATGCATCTGATGTTTGCTCTGGGCTGGGCCACAACTCCCCTGAGTTTAAGCAAACAATGATTTCTGGAGTGCATAGGGCAGGAATAAGTATACCAGAGCACTTGGAGGGACCTTTCTCTAGAAAAGGGAGGGAGGGGCCTCAAGCAATCCAGGCAAAATGGGGTGGCAGGGAGAACTCAATCCCAACAGATCTCAATAATCACTTGCAATCAGAGTCCTAAGGCACCTATGTCTCCAAGTTCTCAAATGCCCTCTAAAAATGAAACCAATGGGCACTACTGAGGCTGGTGGAAGGGGCTATGGAGACAGTATACAAGGGGAAAAGAAAGGGCAGCACTGTCCAGATTGTTTAGAGAGGTTAAGAAACCTGTGTGGGTCACATAGGATAGGAGAGAAGCTGCTCCTAAGCTACCCCAGGTATGAAGTAGGATGAATAGATCAATTGAAAAACAAATGGTAACTTTGCTGAGCAGCAATTTGCTTCCTTCTCACACCAGTAGTTCTCTGGAGCACTGCAATGGGAATGGAGGGCTCCCTGGGGTCCTCAGGGCCACCCTACAGAATCTAGAATTCTGTCCTTCCAGTAAGCCACCTGTATCATTCTGTCCTGTCTAAACTGCACTCCTGAGACCCACCACCAGAGACATCAGAGAATGTCGGGCAGGTAAGAACTCAGGACAAAAAGCCTTTCTTTTTATAAAACACAAACTAAAATCCAGAGAGGTTAAACCCTCTCCCCAGGCCACTCAGCCATCTACCCCAGAGCTGGCAGCCTAGTAAAGTGAGTCAGGGTGCTGGGGACTCAGATCTAAAGACTGCAAGTATTACACATTTATTATTCTCTATTGAAACAGAAGTAGAATTGTCCCTTAGTATTGAGGGCAGGTTGATTCCAGGACACCTGAAGATTAACAAAATCTGCAGATGCTTAAGACCCATATCCCAAACTTAGCCCCTGTTAACAGTTTGGTATATCATCTTGCAGAAACAGTCACGATGGTCAACTTTGTTCTCGCACATCTGAGTTCATCTCCATAACCCAGCTAAAGCGAGATCTACTAAGTCAATGTCACCTCCTGGGCAAATATGCACTGAAGCCCCCTTGCACCTAGCCCTCTGGGAACTCAACCTGCTTCAAGGAGGTATGAGGTAAAATGAATGTGGACCTATTTCCCAGATTAAGGAAAAAAAAAAAAAAAAAAAAAAAAAAAAGAGGTTAGAGTTTAAGGTAGTGACTTTTTTCCTCCTCTTTATAATTTTAATTTTTTCCTTCCCAGTACTAGGAACCTAGGATTTTCACACTGAGTTACATCCCTGGTGCCTTTTTGTTTTGAAGCAGGGTTTTGCTAAGTCACTAAGTTGTCCAGGCTGGGCTTTATCTTGTGATCATCCTGCCTTAGCCTTTCAGAGTGCTGGGATAATGGACATACACCACCATATTTGGTTTAAGATAGTGACTTTCACACTTTTTTTTTCCCCAGTATTTTTAGTTGTAGAGGACTACTTTCAGATGAAACTTCACATGGTTGAGCAATACTACAAAACAGGTAGAAAGCAGGGTGGCCCTGGTTAAAGGCAAGTGGTGTGGGTTTAAGCAGGCACTCTCCTCACTTTCTCCAAGCTTCAAAGAACTAACAGGAAAGCTCTGGCTAGAGGCACTTGCTTCCAGGTCTCTTCCCACCTGACCTTCTGTGGGGATAGCGCATGAAACTGTACACCACCCACAGATGATAGTTCTGCAGTCAGGTGGAGACTGGGGCCTGCATACCCTATGGTGAAGCAGGACAGGGTAATATCAGTATGGGGCGTGGTGGGGGGAGAAATGAAAGCCTGAGCTGAGCCTGGCAAGTGAGTGGGATCTGATGGAAGAAAGGATGAGGATGAGCAAGTGCCACAGCCCAGCAATGAGGAAGTCTTACCTCTAGCAGGCACTTTATGTGTTGTGACCCCAGGTGCTCATAGCACCTACCTGGTACCAGGGTGTGGGGCCCTGTCATAAGAACCCTGGGAGTCCAAGTCCAGGTGTGGGGGCTTCATCCTAAATGTCCAGGAAGCCAGGAAGATTCTGGAGAATGATGACCACAGAGAGGCTGGGCCAGGTCATGTCCTGGAAGCCAGGAGAAGTCACTAGGGAGCAGTAGGAAAGTCCACACAAAAGATGGGGAGCCAGCTAGGGCTATAGGGCTGGGAACAATGGGAAAGAGGCACACAAGAACCTGAGGGCTTGAGAAAAAGCTGGAGGTGGACAGAAGCTGATGGAAACTTCTGAGCAAAGTTCATAGCCACCAAGGTGTGGATGTAAGCTTAGATCTTTCACAGCAGAGTGAGCACTATGGGCTCAGTGCAGGTTTCTCAACTGCTGCTCTGGCCCCCAAGTGGGTTCATAGGAGCTGTGAACACTCATCTGGGGACATTATCAGGTACTAGTGCTGACATACCAAGGACAGCTTCCTCTACAACACTGTGACCTTTTCTGACCTTAGCTTTTCTTGTCAATAGTTCTTTGGGGCTTACTCCAAGGGTAAACTATAGCACATACTTGTTTTTAATCTGTGTAAGGGGTCATATGGAGCCAGAGAAATTCCAATAATTTGCTCTTTTCAGTCAGATCAGTGCTCCACTGTCCCTGATACAGCCCTCCAACTGCCCAGGGCCCTTAATGTGACCTCAGTGCCAGGACACCACAGAAGATACTGCTCCTGCCCTTACTTCTATGGAAGACAGATGTGCAATAGGCCACGGAGCCAGTGGGCTTTCAAAAGTCTCCACTTTCATGTGGGGTAACCAGGATAAAAGCCCTCAATGGTCAATTTAGCAAACAAATTCTTCTGAATTAAAAAATTAAACTTTAAAACATGACTCTAATTTGTAATAGATTTCAAAACAAGCATTGTTCCTGAGGTCCCGTGTCTTCCATGCTCACTAAGTATCTGAGCCCTACTCAGTGGCAATAATGTGTAACTTGCCAGCTACTCTAGAGCTTCAGGAGCAGGATGGAGAGGCCCCTCTTGGCCCACTGGCACAGTCCTCACAAGCATGTGTGCACACACCCACTGCACCCTGGCTGGCGTCTACCATAGGGCTGGCACACTGCAGGGTTCACTTTTATAATACTTTATTCCCTTATATAAAATAACCTTATACTTTTATTTATTTATTTATTTATTTTTGGTACCGGGGATCAAACTCGGGTCTTTGCGCTTGTGAGGCAGGCCACCGAACCACTGAGCTAAATCCCCGACCCGAACCTTATACTTTTAAATATATGTCTTGAAACAAACTCTTAGGTTGCAACCAAAAGAATTAGAGAAACACTAGATTCAACACTCATCTCAGAGAAGAAAGAACAGCCCGTATCCACTAATGAAATGTCACAAAAATATTAAGACCTAACCCCTGTGCATCATTATCAACTCTGTCCCCATTTGTGAAAAGTGCACCTTCAAATTGGGCCCACCACGTCCTGCCTGTATGTGTCATCCCTGAGTCATCCTGCAGGGATTCTTCTTGTGGGTGTGCAATAACACCAGTACATCAACCTACAGTTTAGCCCACAACCCTACAGGCAGGAGTTGGGGGATGGTCCTCAGGGCCCATACAACAGAGACACCTCAGAGTGGTCCCATTGCAGGTGGCTTGCTGGTAGAGAAGTCCTGTTTCTTTTAAAGGTTCTGGAAAGATTTCTACAACCCCAATGCACTGCTGTTTAAAGAGCCCCCAGGGGATCTCCCTGAGAACAAGGAAGTCTTTATAATGTTAGCAATCATCCATCTGCTTTGCACTTTCTGATGCCCTTTCTGAGCACCCCCCAGCAAGACATATTGGACAGAGCTTGGACCTAGCTCCATGCTGTGTGCTGCTTAATGGGAACCATCTCACTCAATCCTCTTAACAAGGAGGCAGCCTCTGTCCCCTTTCATGTTTTACAGATAAGGTAACTGAGATGAGAAAATTCAGGGAACCCTGCCACCTGGCTCTCAAACCCAAATTCTTAAGCTTTCTGCTGCAGTGCACCTGCAAAATGTAGTAAAATGTCACCACTGCATCCCTGACTGTTCTGGGAAGACATAAAGTGTGCAGAGTGCCATGCTGGCCCCCCAGATGCCACTATGACCTTGAACAGAATGCTCCCCTTAGCTGAAGTTCCTGACACTGGATCTCCACGAAGGTACTGGCTGCTTGAGAAGCCCAGCTTGGCCACACCTCCCCACTTTCGACCTCACCACAACTGGACCCCTGGGAATCTGCCCTCCCAACAGCATGAAGCCCCTTCCCAGAGAGGCTGTGTTTCCCCCTGGTCTGGCAGCAGCAGGTCAGCTCAGAACTGAAGGTGAACATATCTGAAAGCCAAGACTATAGACTGTATACACATAGCAATTTGTTACTGTGAAAAACCATCTGTTTCTCGGTATTACAATCCTCAGAGGGCAAATTATAGCTAGCGTTCAACATAAAACATCAATTTAAACCATCAACTATTCATAATTTCAATTCTTTATTGGAAACCAAGGACATAAATGTCAGGGAATAAAGCAATATTTCTTTTATTAACTGTTCCATTCATCTGGCTATTAAATAAAACCAGGGCCCCAATAAATGGCAGGAGTCCTTGCCTGACAGCCACACCAAATAGCTCTATAATTCTCAGATGCTCTAAAACAACAAAAATGGTATTATTTGAAAAGTTAGAAACTTTAATATATAATAAAATTAAGATTAATGTGATCTTAATACCTTGGGAGACTGTTTGTGGCATCTTCATATTCAAGTAGATTTCATCTTGCAGGTTTTCTTTATTTTTAACAGTAATCATTTTGGACCAAGAACATGCTGGCTTTATGAGCAGGTTCTGCGGATGCCAACCACCTCCAGCATTTTTCACTGACATCTAGCTTTTCCAGGCTGAAGCTCCCTCCTTGCAGCTTGCTTGGGCCTGTGTCAAAGGGATGCCATTTGGAAAAGTGCAGCTGAAGGTGGGGAGCATCATCAGAACAGCCTGACAAAGTGTAGGGCAGGCTCTTGTTTCCAGTAGTACTTTTTTTTTTTTTCCTCACAGAACAACCTGAGCATAAGAAAATGAAACCCACAAACTGTGGAAGATTGTATTTATAGCGTCCTTTTTGTACCAGGACCCAGGTGGGGATTTTTCTTTTTCCTTTTTCAAAGCTGGGGATGAACCTAGGGTCTTCACACTTAGTTATACCCCTGGGCCTGCTTTTATTTTTGTTCCAGACAACTTGCAACACTAAGTTGCAAGTAAGTTGCAAGTTGTCCAGACTGGGCTTGAGCTTGCAATCCTCTTGCCTCAGCTTCTCAGGGTGCTGGTTCTAGGCAGGGATTTTGATATGCCTTGTCTCACAATTATCCTGCAGGGTAGGTAGATTTTACAGATTAGGAAGCCAACTGGAAAGGAAAATCCCCTACTTGTCACTTCATATAAGTGACACATTAAAGTCACAAAGACTTGAAAAAGTAAAAATATAGGGCCCATACTCAACACTTTAGATTCTAATTGCTGTGACTGGTACATAAATAATTGTTCATCGCAATCAGCTGCAGCAGGCCTAGTGCTTCACCAGGTGGAAGGTACAGAGGAAAAGGACATAACCTCTCACCCCGCAACCCAACAGGGATGACAGGTGGATGGGAGTGTCAGAAAGGCTCCAAGGGAAGGACACTGCACCTGGACTATGCAAATACATGCTGCTACAGCCCACGTGTTAAGGACTTGGTCTTCAGCTTGGCATTATTGGGAGGTGGTGCTGGAACCTTCAAGAGGTAGGTGCAGTGCGTTTGTGTGTGCATGTGCGTGCATGTGTGTGTGTGTGGGGATGGCCTTGAAGCAGAGAGAGGGACTAAAGTCTCTTTCTCTTTCTCCTTTATTTTTTGGCTATGAAGTGAACAGTTTTCTCCACTACATGCTCCTACCTTCTCGAACTACTGAACGTGGACTGGAAACTGCGATGGTGATCCAAAATAAACCTTTCCTTCCTCTAAGTTGATTATCTCAGATATCTTTTCCAATGCGCTGGAAAGGTAACTAATACATTTGCTTTTTTCCCTTTCTTTTTCAAGGTCTAATTTCTAGGACAGACGTTATCAAAGAATAATGGTTTAAAAGTAGACAAATATAACAAAATTTAAGGATTTTTGTATCTAAGACACCTCCTATCATCCCGTGCCCTTCAAAGAGCTATTTTCTTTTGGCCACACAGCCCTTGACCTCACTTCAATAATGCAAACATCTTCAGGCTTCTAAAGAGTATTCATGATTTTTGTTGGTAGTGGCCATGTGATATTCCTCCTTAACAGTGGCTGTCAGGAACTGCTGGTCCAATGAATGCTGGTCCAACACACTGGTTGATGAGTGCTTTACCTCGGTGTAAACCCACTGCCTTCCACAAAAGCACACACCTCTGTGGGTGCCCTGTTACCACAAAGGGAGGGGGTCAGGACTGTCCCTACTGTGTAGGTAAGGATGCTCAAGACAGTGCAGGACTTTGTAGGGCTGCTGAACTCTGCTAGTATCCTCCACTGGGTCATGATGCTTCAGTGAGGAAAAAATGAGGCAGCCAGAGCACACCCAGCCTTTCCTGCTCACTGTGAAGCCGTCAGCTCTCACAACTATGGGGGAGTGAAAGAGCATATGGAGGATTAAAGGCTTTTTATTACTGGTATATTATTGGTCAGTGCCAAGCCTTTGCTTTTTAGCTAGAAATGCAGGTAGAGAGGAACTGTGGCACTCAATAGGCAAGAAAACACCTGCCAAGATATACTTGAATAACCTCATGGGCTTACTTTTCTTTGCCTTCTTTCTTATTTCAGGCCACCTTGGTGAATATAGAAAACAACAGCTAACTTTTCCTCCTGCTTCAGCAACCAAGTGAAACAAACCTCCCTGGTTTTGTCAGAGTCAAAACTTGAAATTTCAGAATCTTTGATATTTACATTCACCATTTAAATCCTTCAAATGTAAGTCTAGTAAACACCTGTCTGTGAAGCAGAACAACTGAGGGTCCTGCTGGAAATGGCTCACCATCAATGTTTGGCCACTTGTAGGCTATTCCACATGGCCTAGGCCACATTTTGTGTGTGAAACTCATCTTCATCACTCATTACACAAACATTTCAGTTCCTGCTATGTGCCACCCACTACTTCACACACACATGTGCATACACACACGTGCACACACACACAAAATGAAACGAATTTTTGCATTCAGAGTATCTTCTTCACAAAAGGGAAAGATAGGTAACTAAGGAATCTACAGATGAAAAGTACTGTCAGGAGATAGGAAGTGCTGTCAGGAGATGGGAAATGCAGTGGAGAAAACCCAGCAAGGTAAGGAGGATGGGTATGTTTGGGGCAGGGGATAAGGATGTATTACTGTGTTAGGATGCATGAAGAGAAGGGGGACCTTCCTACCTCTGCTCAGCTACCATGTCAAAAAAAAGTGGTGTTCATCCAGCTCCATAGGGCGAGCCTAGATAATTCTGCATTTAATCCTGAAATACCCAAATGATACAGCATGTAACCTGATTGCTAAAGAAAACCAAATTTCTAGACTTAACCTGGGATGTTGAACGCAAAGCCTGGACTCAAGACAGCAGGGTGAAATGGGAAATGTGCTATCTTTGGAGGAAGTTCCAAGGGCACTGGGGTCCAAGTAGACCCATAGGACCAGTGGGTGCTTCCTGCAACCTTAGGGGCCTCTTCTCCAGTCTAGGATGCAGGGACATGAGGGACTGGCTAGGGTGGAGGATGTAAGCATAGGGAGCTCACTGAGGCTCTTAGTACTGCCGCAAACTCTAGGTCTGAAGCAAGGACGAATCCATTTCTAGGCATTTCCTGGGTATGAACCTGCCACTTATTTTCTGCAGTTGTCTCTTGGTTTCAGGACACTTCCACCATGCTGATACCAATCTCTGCAGGCGCTCACATTCCTTAAATAAAAGACAGAGCCCAAGCATATCCTTCTGTAGACTTTTAAATCATCTCTAGATGACTTACAATACCTAATACAAGGTAAGTGCTATGTAAAGAGTTGTTAAACTATATTATGTAGGGAATAATATGGAAAAAAACACATTTGTACATGTTCAGTACAGATGCAATTTCTTTTAATATTTTTGATCTGGGGGTTGGATGAATCTGTAGATGCAGAATCTGCGGACACAGAGTGCTGACTGTACTGTCATTTCCCACTCAAATGCCAGCTATGGACCTGGTCTGATTTATTAACATAAAGGTTCTTCTGTACGATCATGCTCTACAGAGCCAACATCCCTGCCCTGGGCAGCCCTCTGTCAGCCACACTATAGTCACACCCTGCCTCCTTAGCTTAGGGCTGCACGAGAACCCTTCTGTCCAAGAGCAATCACCCTGACCTTACGCAGGACCTGCATCCAGTCCACACAAAATACTTCTGCAGAGAGAGATGAAGAAACCAAAACCTGAGCGCCCTGAAGGGGGCTCTTGTTCTCAAACTTGGACTGATCAAGAGCCACAGGCAGTCAATCTCACTGTTCCTTCCTTTGGGTTGTTTTCTGTGTTACTGTTATACCTATGAGGAAGACCCTAAAAGGGATCCCTTCAACACAGTGTTTGATTTATAGAATTCTGCTGATAATTAATTATACGGTTTATCTAATTGTACTTGCCATTCAACATCTAATAACATCAATCTTTCATGTTATTTCATTAACTTGGGCTTTTGCCAAAAAGCCAAACTCTTAAGCAGTACCAAATTCAAACTTGGTTCCTCCACCTGTTTGTGTGTGGTGATTTGTTCCACGTAAGAGGTTCAGGGGTCTCCCATGGCCCCAAGGAGGCCCCTCTTCTGCCCAGGAGCCTCCTAGACCCTAAGGAGCTTCTCTTCTAGCCCAAATCCATTTCCCAGCCCCAGAAACTAACTGGGGCACATTAGTCTCCTTCTAGCCACCTCCTGGAACACCCAGAGTAACAAAAATATTCCCTGCAAGCTTGTATCTCTATGGTTGGTCCAGGAGTCCTGTGCCTCACCCATGTGCCTTCATAGGCAAGGTGGGGAACAGGTGGCAAAATCAGGCAGCCCCTTGTTAACTGTGACACTGTTTGGTGTACCACCTACACAGTAACCAGCCAGTGAGCAGATAGCTACCAAGCGCCTATTATATCCAGGGCTCTATGCTGGGGCCTGGAGGGAACTATGAAATGACCAAAAAGGATTCCTACTCTTGTGGAACTGACATCTCCATAAGATGAACAGACAGAAAAAGGGAAACTATAAACCAGACAATGTGTAATGGAAGCAGACAAGGACACAGGCAAAAGGAACCACAGGCACAGACTCAGGATAGGTCTGGCCAGGTAAATTCAAGGAATGGTGATGGAATGGGGGCAGCTGGCAATCAGTGAGTGAGGATGGGATGGGTCCTGGAAAACCCTGGAAGGTCAGATGAAAAGGCTTCAGGGGATCTAAGGCATTGGGAGGCTGCATGATTGGAACTGCACTAGTTTAAAAAACAAAAAACAAAAAACAAAAAAACAAACAAAAACTGAGCACCCTATGAGTCTGAGGCAGGAAGATCACAAATTTGAGCCCGGCCCGAACCTCTTGGTGGCTTAGTAAAACTTCTCTCAAAATAAAAAATAAAAGGGGGCTGAGCATGGTGGTGCATGCCTGTAATTCCAGCACTTGGGAGGTTGAGGCAGGAGGATGAATGTGAGTTCAAAGCTAGACTTGAGTACACAGCGAATTCAAGGTCAGCCTAAACTACACAATGAGATCCTATCTAAAAAGGTAAGGAGGTATCAGGCACGTAGAGCTCAGTGCATAGGTCGTAGGTTCAATCTCTAATACCAAGAAAAGGAAAAAAAAAAACAACAAAAAAGACCTGAGGTCACTGGGTGAGGAAAAATGCTGAGCATGCAAGCATGGTGGAGTCAAATCACTAGGGCTAGGCCTGGTGATAGCAGGGGAGTAGAGAGGGGGCAGGATAGGGGTGTGTCTAGGAGTAGGTCAGCTTGCCAGTGGAAGAGGCATATGTAGGGGGTGGTGTTTTAGCTTCAGTGGCTTGTGGGTGGTGACATCATTTCCTGGGGTGATAGAGGGCTGGACTGGTGGTGAACATTAGGGAAATCACTGTTTCTCTTTTTAAGCTGTGTCAACTCTGAGGTGCCTCTTGAAGTACAGAGGTTGCATATAGCACGTTAATCTCACTTACAGATGTCATCTTTCTCTGGGGGGTATTTAGAGCCAGAGTGACTGGGGTCCCCTGGGGCCAGTTTAGGGACATGGAAGAGCAGGACCTCAGGACTTGTGGACAGCAAATAGCAGAGACAGGCTGGGACAGGCCCAAGCTCAACTGAGTACACCAGAAGAGCCTGGCGCTCAGAGAACTGTGCTTAGAGCATGGCCAGCTGCAGCGGCCAAGTAAGAACTCATTGGTCACTGCCCTGGGACTTTCACACATATCTACCCACCAGTCCCTGCACACAGCCATGCTGAGAAGGCAGGACTTAAGCCTGAGATTTTGAGTTCTTGGAAGAGGCATTTCTTGTCTATTTTAAAATAATGAGGTTTCATCAAGGGATAGCTTCAGCTTGAACCAGACCACTTTCACAGACCAAGCAGAGTAGAAGGAATAGTGGCAAGCATGGAGACAGGAGGTGGGAAGACAGTGAGGCTTTGAAAATGGGCAGGAAGGGGCTCCTTCCTTGTGGGCTGGTGTCTCTTGGAAGAGAAAGATAAAAGAAGAAATGAAAAAGCAGAAAAGGCAAAGATATTTAAATTATGGTTTCACTATCAACTAGATGGAATGAAGACAGATTTAAATAATTCTCTTTTGGTTACAGTTACTTTTATTTCCACTGCACTGTGATGGAGCAGGACAATTGTACAGAGAGGCGTGTGCAAATTTTAACACCTCTGGTATAATGAGACACAGTAGATCAACGGATGTAAATTTAGAGTTTTTCAATATGTGCAATTATGCCACCATCCTAAATGCCAAAATGCTGCCACGTTCACACTAGTCATCGGAACTTTAATGGCTGCTCAAAAAAGGGAAAGAGGAAGGTCTGATGGTAGAAACATCCAATTAGAGCTCTCTAGAAAGCCCTTGGGCTATCACAGCTACAAGTTTTGGCTTTTAGGAGAAATTCACTTCAAACTCCTGATCCCTGTCTAGGTTTTTAAATAAAAGGTTGCTTATACAAATTTTTGGTTCACGTTCCCATATCTCTGAAACAGATTTTAAAATTCTCTTTTATTTAGACTATTTAAGAGAATATTGCATTAAGGAAATTAGGTATCTGTCTGGGGAAGGGGAGTTGGATTCCTATTCTTCACGCCATACACATACAGTTACAACTGGATTCAGAAACCAAGTAAAAAACTTTACAATTACTATCAGATGGCTTAAAAAGATATATTTACAAGATAAGTGGTAGATCTGGGGAAGATATCTGCATAATGTAAGAGAAAAAGTATAAAATATACTCTAAAATAAATAACAACCAGTAAGATAAAGCAAGCAACACACCAGGAAAAACAGGCAAAGGCTATAGAAAGGTAGGTACACAAGGGATACTACTGGCTAAGAAACATACTAAAAGATGGCCAGCATCACTGTTGATTGAAGAAATGTGAATTTCAAACAGTATTTGTGGGGGGAGGGTCAGCAGAAGATTTACAGCAATGGATGTTATCCTGTGCAAGTGAGATTGTGTCCATAGCCACTGGCTAGGGGTAACAACTGAGACAGTCACCTGTGAAGTCACACTGGCAGGACCAGCCAAAGGAGAGCAGGACCGACCCTCAGAACCAGCAAACACTTCTTCTATACACACACCATTACAACCTTTCCACCAAAACCCTCCTACAAGGTACCTTCCTTCCCATCTTTTTGACTTATTACACATTGAAGACATAATGCATTTTTTATTATAAAACTGAAAGATATAAAGACAATTAAGGAATTGCCCCCTTTTCCCTTTGTGCCCCTTCCTTTCTCAACTGTCACCAGGGCAAGTTACTGTCTTCTTTATCACACTGTAAAAAAGGCACTTTCTACAGTGATGCGCTGCCTGGCAGGAAAGGCCAACCTGTACTATATCTACATCTATATTTAGATTATAGAATTAGATCCCAATTTAGCGGACTTTCATCTCCTAGCGTGTGATGTTTCCCAGGGCCGCCTGAATTAGATTTCCTACTTGTTAGAATTTCCTGTGAGCTAGGATTAAAAGTGCTCACTTCCTAGTTTCTCCTTTCTCTATTCATCATTTCACAATGTTTCAAATTTCTTAAGAACCTTTGAAAATATTAATAAGGTACAGTATTTCATTTTCCGACAAACTATAGAGAGAATGAAACTCAATGGTGTGTTTATATGAAAGTGTGCTGAATGGAGGCTTTGCAGCTGTGGCATTGGTCAAGCCCTTGTCCTTTTGGGTTCTGGTTACTAATTTTAAAGTGAAGATCTGGTACAAGCTGAACAGTTTGCAAAGCATCACAAGCTGTAAGATTAGTAAGTGTTGTTTCCCTCCCTTTTCTTTAAGATTCTCTCAAATTCAGGTGCCTTGCAGGGCTGCTAAGCATGCTGGTGACATAGGCGCACAAGTTGACAATGAATGAAGGGTACATCTCCTGTATGTACATCAAACTGAAATTTAAGTGATCAAAACAACACTACAATTTATTCCCTCCAATCTTCAATTCTGTCCACAGACTGCAGGTTTTTGAGGAAGGGGTTGAAACAGATGACACATACCTGCTGGAAACTGTGATGGACATGTGAGGAAATGAGTTCAGCTAGGGTCATTGAGCCATGGGATGAGTGTCAATGTCACCAAGCAGGCCATGGCTTTGAGAGATGAACATTGAGAGGCAAGTTTAGGCCACAAGGAAAGCCCCAAAGGGGTCTGGACTTTATGGAGAAAGCAGGCCTGGTTTGTTGGAATCCAAAATGTGCCTAGATGGACTCATATGCCTGGATAAGGATAAAAGCAGTTATTTGGCTCTTCTCTCTTGAAGCATACCTGAAAGAAAGCTGCCCAAAAAACAATCCCTAAAACCCAAGTATCACTTTTGCACCTTAAGATCACAGTTAAAACCCTGTCTGGGACAGTGGTGACAGAAGGTCATGCCTCCCTGGCAAGTATGGGATACATCCCTGAACATGGAGAAGGGGCAGTGTATATGGTCATCACACAACAGGCCCGAGGCCCCTCTTCACACTCACTGACACCTCTGCAGACAGTGTCCAGGGGTAAGCTGCAGCAGACTGGCACACAGTCCTCCCTGACATACCAGAACCAGAACTAAGGCTCAAGGAGCAAGGCCTTCTCCCTCTTGGTTGGTGAACCAAGCACATGAACCTCTAGGAGATGGCAAGGGCATGTTCTGACATGTGGATCATAGCAGCAACAGCCAGGACAACCAAAAGCCAATCAGGGAGCAGATATGCCTCATGGCACAAGACCCTCTCTTCAAGGCCCTTTTCCAAGGCCTGGGCTCCATGAGACACTATCCTCCCTCTAGCACATCTCACCTCAACCTATCTGCCAAGCAAATTCTTAGAGGCTTCCCTATCCCAAAAAAGCATATGCCCAGAAAGAGGGAACCAAGCAGATCTAAAAGACAGGGGCAGAGATTTCTTCTCTGATTCAAATGATTAGGACTTTACATATTACATTAGCTTTGTGCCTGAAATAAAATCATATCACCCACTCCCATAAATCCGGACATATGTTCCCCTCTCTGTAGAAACAGAGGAACATTGCCAACACTAGGCCTGTAGTTCTCTTTCTTCTTTTAGATCAGTGAAATGCTACCTCTATATACTTACAAGATACATACACGTGCCAGAAACTTGTAACCAGCAATGGGACTGAGTGGTCTTTATGAGAATCTTGGGGAGAAATTTCCACTAACATCAACACAGCCATGATTCTCTCCAAGTGCCTTGTTTATGGCTCATGGATGGTATGAGTCACAGCCCTCTTTGCACTGGTTGCTAAGAAGCTCACAGTCAAGCCTGTGTCTCACCTTTATCAAGTATGCAGGCCCTGGGGAATGCATTTTGGACAGCTTCCCAATTCTGGGTCTACTTGTCCTTCCCTCCCTTTATTCCCTCTTACTTCTCATCACTGCCAACCTAGCTGCCTTGCTTATCATCTTAAGCCAACTGTGCCTTGGCCAGCCACTGGACATCTTTTCTGAAAGTTGGCAGAACACAGAGAATCAAGGGGTAGCTGTGGCACAGTGGCAAGACAGTATTGGGGTCAGACAAACCTAGACTCAAAATTAAGTCCATCTTTTGGGGCAGCAAGCGTCTGGGCAGGCCAGGGACTTCTTGAAGCCTCAGTCTCCTCACGTAGAGAATGGGGCAGAATCTTACCTGGGCTTAGTTATAGGATATCACTGGGCTCAGCTCGGTGTCTTGCACAAGGTAGGTGCTTAGGATGAATTACTTCCCTTTCTTTCTACTGCAGGCAAAACTAACAGAAACCCCATCCAGAGTCCCCAGACAGCTCCAGCATCTCTACTCTTCAAGGTGGTCAGCTGACCCAAAAGTCAGGCCTAACCAGGAACACAAAGTTCCAACAGGATCAGCAGGGGCCTGGGGAGATTACATCCCCTCCTAGAGATAAGGATCCTCAATCCTGGGAGTGTGGTTTCTGCTGACATTTGGAACCTGACCTGGGCGGGGTCTGAGCATCGTGTCAGGTACCTGGAAAGAAGCTCTGTCTCTCAAGTGTCTGGCAAAGTCAAGTCTGACAACTTCTCTGTGAATGATCTGTTGCAAATTTTCTATCCCAGGCTGCCCACACCTTCATCACTCAATGAGATTTTGAGCCTCTTTCTGCAACTGTCACTCAAAGATTGCTAGGGAGTGAAGCCTCATTTGAATGTTAACAAGCACGACAATTAGAAAGGCCGATCTGCTGTGCACAGCATCCTATAGTACATTTGAAACTCAAATACAAACATATCAGATCATGCCCCATGTAGGAATATCCATTTTAAGTTCTGACATGTAAACTGAAAAGCTCTGTCCCATGTCTTTTCATCTTGGGTTTTAAAGTTGTAGCTTCTTTTGTACCATAACTAACTCTAGCAAGAAGACAGGGATGAATTCAGAGGGAAAAGGGAGGAGGCTCTGTCTATACTGTGGAATCCTGACTCCAGCTGGGGGAGGGTCAAGGGCAGTAAGAGTTACTTAGTTATTACTGCAGGCCAAATGTCTCATTTTTCAAGGTAAATGCTAATTTCTATGGGTGCATTTAAGTAGTTTACAGAAGCATACACTGCACACATTTTCAACTAAAGATAGAAACTGTGCTTAAAAAGCTAATTTGGTATTTTTAGAAGTTTGGGTTTCTTTGATCTGGCCAGAAGAGCTTAAAATTCAGCTTTAAACTATTTTAGGCTTGCTTCCCAATGCTGAAATAACTAGTGAATCTTAAGTTCCCTTCAGCCACGGAAAGTGTATGATTCCATAAACCCGCACTATGGAAAAGCTGAAAATGCAGGGCTAAACTTGAAATCAGGGTTATTTTTTATCAGGGGGACTACAGTTTTGTAAAAAGAAGGTGAATTTCAAAAAGTATGATCTGTTCACTTTTGTTTGTAACAGTGTTGGATTTGCTAAACTCAGAGCTGCTGTCTTCAAGACCCAGGAAAGCCTGGGTACCTGTGTGCTCAGCTCAGTCCAGGGTGATCAATGGCAGCCACCAGCTATTGGTCCTCGCTGTATAACAGACAACTGATCCCTGTACCAGCAAGGAAGCAAGGGTTTGGGAGGCTCAGTGCCCAGCCTAAGACCACACTGCTGACAAGTGTAAGGGCTCCTCTAAGCACAGACTCCTTTGCCTGCCATTCAGGCAACAGGACCTCCTGAAAAGGCCAAAGAATTCTAGATTCTTCCTGGTCCTCACCACACATACTCAAGATTCCTAGCCGCTTTAAAAGCCAATGGCAAAGCTAAGAGTAGATGGAGCATGCCTGAGATCCCAGCACTCAGGATGCAGACGCAGGAGGATCAGGAAGGAGTTCAAGGTCAGCATGGGTTACACATAGAGTTCAGGTGAGAGTGGACTGATAACGAGACTCTGACATAAATCTGCTATGGGAATACCTTGCCTTCTCATTTTTATGTGAAAACAGAGAAAATGACGATAGAAAAAGCCTTAAGGTGGCATTCTGATTACAAACCACAGACAACCTGGAGTGACATCACTCCCAGGATCTGGATGTCCCAGCCCCAGTGCCTCATGTTCCAGATGAGGGAACAGATCTAGAGAAAGGAAATGACTTGCTTAAGATAAATTTTTATTGTTTCTGGGACCCTTTATAGATATTTTCAGGGAGTGTGGTGCACGTATGGTCCCTTCATACAATACAGATCATTTGGTTTAATTAAATGATCCAGTTCATCGAAAGCGTTTGTGGATTGACAGATACATGCTCAGGCTGAGCAAGTGAGTTTATTTCTTTAAAGCAATCGCAGACCATTATTTGCAAAAGAGCTTGTGTTCAATGAACATTACACAAACAAGGAGCTTTTAAAAGCTTCTAAAACCTGCAGTTTTGAATCTTTCCCAGTGGAGATGGAATCCAAATTGTCAGCCACTTGCAGGTCTACTGCGGTGTTGCAAAAGCTGTTAGGGCTTTATTAGTCATTGAAAGAGACGCTTAGCTAAGTCACAAATGTGCTAAATGGAAAAGATTTCAATAATCCCTTTCCAAAGGCAGCTAGGACCATAGGCTTGTGTGGCAGTGTTGGATGGAATCATTAAACCTTGCTCTGGTGGAGACATCCTAGAACTAGCCAGGCCATGGTAGAGGGCCCTCTGCTTGGCCCATTATCCTGTGTGCCCGTATTACCCTGGCAGCTCCCCACAGCCCAGAGGGTCACTGCTCCACAGGTTGGACTGTGTCACCTGCTCAGAGATGCAATGGAGTAGCACACCAGAGTGCACTGGCCAGCAAAGAAAGAGCTCCCAGAGCACAACCCTACCAACTCTCCTTCAGTGACCCCATTTGTCATGGCACTGTTTCTTGTGCTCCTTCTGTTCTTCCCTACTGGTGGCCATACACACATCCGCCACCTGGGCCAAAAAGACCCCTGCAGAGCTCCATCATCTAGGACGGTCTGATAGCTATTAGACCTTCCAAATCTTTCAGAATAACCAGAAAGCTGAGTTTTTATATGAATACAAGCATACTGTGAAAACTTCAAAAACAAGCCCAAGCCAACCAAGCAGTAAAACCAGCTCCTGTGTGCCTGCTACCTACTTTCAACGAGGGTCAATTCTCAGCCAGTCTGGTTTCATTTCTGACCTTCCTGCTCAGTCTGCTACTTGTAGTGACCTTAGTTATCACATCACACAGTTATATCAGTTATCACATCACAGAAAGATTTCAGTGTGCATCTCTAAAAGACAAACCTTGTAAAAATTAATCCACAGTATTATCCTTTCCAAAAAATTATGACAATAATTCCTCAGTATCAACAAATGTCCAGAACTTCAGAGTTCCAATTTCCCCAGTTGTTTCAGAAACCTGTCTCCTCTTGGCATGTTTCAAATCCATGCCCAAGTCAGGCTGTACATTGCCCCTGGCTTGCCTCTTCAGTCTCTCCTTGCTGAGAGATCCTCATTTTTAAATGTTAGTAAATCATTACCTTTTTCTGGAAAGATGTAGTAGTCAGCGGTCCTGGGGGAGATGGCCAGGCCACAGCTCATGATGACCCTGGGCTTCCCTTGCCATCACCACCAGCATGGAACACAGCATGGAACGGCAGATTTTCAGCTGTTCTCCAACTAGGGTCATGGAAGAGACCTGATTTTGAAATGAGATGCCAGGGTACCATTGCTGGCCCAAGCTAGACACCTCTGGGTGGCTCATGAGCCTCATCCACGATGCCTACTCTTAGCACTAGTAAGAAGCTGCGGAGGTCTTGCACACAGCTAGTCTCCAACAAAGGCTTGCTGCAGCCCTAATATTAGTCAGGACCTACAAAAACACCCCTAACCTGGGTAGGCTTCTGAGTGTCCCCAACTCCACTGCCTTTGTCTGCTGTCAGCATCTGACCAGAACAGGAGTCTAGACACAAGAGTTAGGACACTGTCTTGCCACATGGGGAAAAAGACAGCAAAAGGAAACCAGCAAGATTTCTAAGACTGCTTTTCAAAAATCAAATGCAGGAGAAATAAATGATCCTTCCCAGCACTTAGCTCCTGATGCCAATGATGTATCAGGTGGGTGTCTCCAGAGGTGAAGAGCATGGGAAGGGGGAAAAGTGCTGCTACCTGCGGACCAGCCAGGGACCCAAGAGCTTGTCACGTGGATGTCTGCTCAACCTGGACAGTTACAGAGCGCCACTGAGCCTTTCCTATCTGAGCCTTTCCTTCTCAGCTGTGCCTCAGTGGGGCCTTCAGAACACAGGACCTGGGGCTTCAATTGGCTCTGAGGGACCAGGAGAAATGACAAGGGGGGGATGGGAGACTCAGTCAGCTGGGGTGTTAGTCATCAGCTATGTGATATCATGAAAGGCCCTGGCCACTTGGCTTATCATCTCTACCTGCCTCCTCTGTACCAAAGTCAGAGGGGCCTTTCTGGAACACCAATGCAACCATGTCACTATCTCACACATGACACACAGACAAGGTCCTCATTGCCAGATAGAGTGGTCCCTGAAGGAGAAGACATGCAGGAGTAGAGCTCAGACACCTCCCAGATGCGCAAGGACTGTGAAGACAATTGTGAGGGTGGCTGTCAGGGCAAAGCACTCATAAATCAAGCACAAGTGACCCTCCCCTTTCATGTCTTCTCTCTTATTGTCCCACAGACGCAGACTACTGGATGACATAAGCCATCTGGGCAAGGGTGCTGGCATATGGGGCAAGGGTGGGGCCTTGCTCATCTCCACAATCATCCCATAAAAGCTTTCCCTCCCTCACTTACACTCCACTGTATGTCTACCCCAACTTGTCTCTCTTCCCTCCCTCTGTAATAAAGGGTTTAACATACATTACTTCACACATTCCCAAAATCCCAGAAATCCAGCAACACAGACAATAGCTAATTCACCTCTCCTGAAAACCATTTCCCTTTCAAGAATGTTCCCCGCTGTCATCAATATCAATAATATAAGAGAACAAGGACAAGTGGCTCCGAAACACCGCAAGTAGATTATCTTTTTTTACAAAGAGTTTATCCTTAGGTGTGCGACATGCATGCGCGTGCACACACACACACACACACACACACACACACACACACACACCACTATGCTAACAATAGGAATGAGACTAGCCACCCACTAAAAGAACCCACCCTAGGACAAAATCTAAAAATGAGCCAAGAAATCTCTCAAATCCTGAAGGCAGTGCTCCAGGGGCAGGTTGGAGGTCCAGTTGACCACACTGGGCTTTGAGAACAAGTGTCAGCAGAAGGCAGGGCAGGCTGGAGGGCTATCAGGGAGGTGACCCTGTCTTAGGTGGTCCTAGCTCCACATCAACACCTCCCAGACACTCAGGCCTAGGGAGGGTTCCCCCTAAGTCTGAATGGAACAGGTCTACTCATAAGATCTGCAGGCTCCAGCTGGTAGGAGAAAACATTACTTAATCCCTATCCTATCCCAGCAGAGCACTGCTCCCTGGGGCAGTTCACCCCAAAAGCATTAAGACACAAACACTGCCTTCTTAGATTGAATTCACCTCTCAATTTGGGGCTTGGATCCCATTCTGCCATTCAATACATTATAATGGCATTTATTGGTACTATACTATAATTAACATAATAACAAAGTGGTTGCTTTAAAAGCTCCTATCTGTTTTCAGGCCTGCCCCTGCCCATCATGGGGGCACCTCAGGAACAGGACCTGTTTGGACCCAAAGCTCTTAGTGTCTGGTGGAGACTATGATCATCTGCAAAGCAAGTCCACACGGGTTTTCAAAATATGTATCTGCCCAGCTCCTGGATCATTCTGATCTTCAAATGGCAACTGGGCGTTTCATATCACATCCCTCTATCTTCCTCTCAGTGATGAGAGAGTGTGGTGGTCAAGCCAGGGTTGGATGAGTCACCAAAGTTATGACCTGCTCTGGAATGCACTCATAAGGTACCAGTTGCCCCCATTTTTCAAATAAAAATACATAGGCACAATGACTTGCCTCAAATCACAGTGTGAATAGAAATGTGACATCCAGGCTGGAGGGGTCCTCACACTTTAATAGGGTAGTCACTGGTGGTCCATGAATGTTGAGTCTGTGTTCCTTTTCAGCACCCAGAACATTCCACAATGGCCAAATGCCAGACACTTTTCCTTGCATATTTCTCACCCTGAAGGTCAGGAATGGGTCCTCATTCAAGGCGTCAGAAAGACCCCAGTTGTGAGCATGCTGAACACTAAGACTATTGTGGATCTTGACTGCTTTGGAGAATGAGAAGATAACCTCCTTCTTGTGACCCGAGGCTACCCTGGGGAAGCCAGGAGTGTGATAAGTGTCTAATTTTCATTAGGGCCAACAGATTCATTTCAGACAGGCCATATTATGATGCAGCAAAGTCGTGTTTATGAGAGACCCTGTTAATAACTGACAGCTCATCTGGGCCCCTGTTTAACTGGAGTGGAAAGAACACAGATGCCTATGTCGGTTAACCTGAAACAGGCCTTGCTCAGACCAGCAGAGGTTTGGTGGAGGCTCTATCTCTGAAGTTGGGATGTTTTGGCAAGACCCATAAAACTGCTGGGAAAGCACCACATCCCACATGCAATTCCTCACATCCAGATCTGCCATTTCTGAGGACGTGCAGGCCCAAAAACATGTGGGTGACCATTCCTTCTGGCTAGAAATAGGTTCAGTATTGTCAGATGCTCTCGTCAGGCCTGATACAGAACAAAGGTATGATGAGAGGCAGTATGAGAGAGAGGCAGTGAGAGCTCTGCTGAAAACCACCCACCCCTTGACACCCCCCTCATTCATATATAAACACAGTCTCAATCAAACACTCACATGCTGTTGTTGAGAAGGGCCTCTCCTCTGTGAACACAAACTAGGCTGCAGGATTTGGTGGGGCTTGTTGCACAGTCCTTCTATGTCACTGCTAGGCTTGTAGAAATGAGACATTGCCCTTCTCTGGTCCAGTGGAAGCTATCCACGGGTGAGGTCTGGAATGGGCAGTGGGTGGCCCTTCCAACAGACAGAACAATCTTCAGACACTGCAACTGGTCTTCAGGCACTGAGCTTTGCTTACCTGACTCTAAATTTGTGCAAATCCCCTACTAACCCCTGCTACTTAAATTCAGATTCCCAAAGGGTGTCTGCAGGAGCTGTGGTTTTCAGGGAGTAGGGAGTAGGTTGTGATCAAAGAAGAACTGCAGGACTGGGAATTTAGCTCAGTGGTGCCGCCATCTGCCTCACAAGTGCAAAGTCCTGAGTTCAATTCCCGGAACCAAAAAAGGAACAACTCCAAACAAGAACGGGAGTGAGAGAAATAACTTTTTTTTTTTGGCATGGGACTGAGGATTGGATCCAGGGCCTTTGCACTGAGCTATATCCTCAAACCTTTTATTTTTTATTTTGAAACAGGTTCTTGCTAAGTAGTCCAAACTGGCTTGGAATTTATAATTCTCCTGCCTTAGCCTCCCACAGTGCTGGGATTACAGGCATGTGCCACCATGCTCAGCTAGAGAAGGGGATGGCTTTACAGGAAGGTGGTAGATGGTACCTCAGAGGCACTGGCAAGGAGGGCCAGTACAGGTGCCATACAGGTGGCACCAGCCAAGGCAGGGATAAGAATCTAGAAGGGGAAGACGGGGTGAGAGTAAAAGCAGAAAAGAAGCACAAATGATTGCTATTACCTTAATAATAAATCTTCAAGGCAGATTAGAAATCTGAGATTGATAACTGGTTATGCCTCAGAATGAAAGGGAGGAGCCAAGAATGACCAAAGCCTAGGACTGGTGTGCTCAGGAGTACATCTGTTTACATATGCTGCAAACCAGGATACATGGTACACATGGGAGAACTGAAGCAATTTGCTATCTCTGGTCTCTACAGGTGCCAAAAACAACCACTTCATAGAAAAGTTAGATTAATAGACAACAGCAATTTTTGAAATTAAGATCGAATTTCATGATTAAGAAATTTAAATAGGAGATCCCAAAAGGGCAGAACGATTTGAGATTCTGCATAGGGATATTTTGGTCTTGCTCATAACGTTTCTGCACAGTCAGATTTAAATTTCCACTTCCAGGTGCAAAACAGTGTTTGAGGCAAGATGAATTGCAGGAAAATGTTAAAAAGCTGAAATAAATACATTTGTCTTTTCAGTTCGTCAGCCATCTAATTCCACCTGTGCTTGGTGTGTGGGGTGGTAGTGTTGTTGCTTTTTTTGCCTGGTGACCAAAGTAATATGTGCCATAGTGGAGTGAATTTAAAGCATGGAAGGGTATAAATAAGAAGAAAAACTACTCCAAGTCCTACTCCCTATAGTACCCACCTAATATTCTGACATGGTTCCTTCCAGTATTTTTTCTGTGTATTTCTTTTGTAATTGTAATAATATTCTCATATACTTCCCAAGTTGCTTTTTAAAAAGTCTGCCATATGCACTACAAATTCTCTCTATGCAAATATAATTTTTAATAGTTTTGTATCACTTCAAAGCATGGCTGCTCTTGGCTGTCTTTTAAAATATACTAGCTTGGTTGTTCTAATACCAATCGATATTGTGATTGATAGAACAAACAGATAGCAACAGGTACTGGAAATCTCCACATGGGGCTCTAGTGTGCTGTGCTTCTCAAAAGGTTGTGACTAGATACATTTTAACATAAGAACAAGGACAACAACTGTAACTAATATTTATAGCTAGTATGGAATTTACAGAGCGTTTTCATGTGCATTAAACTTACTCAATCTTCACAGCAACCCTGTATGGTAAATCTTAATATATCTACTTTACAGAGAGGACACCAAAGTCTGGAGATTAAACAATTTTTCCATGATCTCACTCTGCCAGAGGTGACAAGGGATACATGGATGGCACCTGTGTCCAAGTCAATGACTCCCTAATCTTCACCCAATCAATATCATTCTATTAAGACCAGCCTGTCTCCTCAGCATTCCTGCTTGGAGGTTCCACCAGTATCTTAAATTCTCCAGACACCAACCTCATTCTTCACCAGACTTCCCCCAAATCAAAGCCCTTATGGATTCCCATTATGGTACCACCCACAAGCCAGAGGCTGACCCTTCTTTTCCCTGCCCTGTCATCCCCTGCCCTCTTCATCCAGCCATCCCAAGGCTCCATCCCCATTACACCATTACGTCAAGCTTGCCTTCTAACCAGGACATGATGTCCATTATAGAAGGGATCTCTAAGAAGTATCTGTGGGGAAAGGGTGGGTGTCTCTTGACTCTACATACACACTATTCTGTAGAACACCATATTGTCCTACCACAGAAGGAAAGCTGTGACAGACAGATACATGGCTAGAAATTGTCCGTCTCACCAAATTCTCTTTACATGACTGGCTGTGTAAGGATCATAACTAAAAATACTTATTAAAGGCTTACTATGAGTTTCAGCTGAATTTACCACTTCCCCAGTGTTTGCTGGTAAGGATAAGAATCTCACAATTAGTTGTCCAATTAATTTTCAATTCTTCTTTACATGTGAATCTCATTAGCAAAACCCAGAATGGAGCAAGACAAACATGGTGAACCTCCCTGAAAACTATACGGAGATTCCAGAGAAATCTCAGAGCAACAAAACTGAAAAGAACATTTAGGTAAACAGTCACTGACTCAGGTCTGGGGTAGAGGATGCATGTGACAGAGGCAGTCCTGAATGACTGGGAAGCCACAAAATGTTCTCCAAGACATTATAAGGGACTAGGCTATTATGAAGCAATTGTGCCAACCTAAGGCATCCTAATGGCATTAAAGTCTTATTAAAACAGCAAACCTATTCTTTAAAAAAGAACAATGGCATTCTGAAAAGCACTGCAAAATTAATCTAGTTATTGCCCTATAAAGAAGCAAGCATGTAACCACGTTTAAAAGGGTCCGCAGGTTGTACCATGTTCAAACACAAAACACGTTCACAATGAAATCCTAGAGAGAACATGTTCCCATTAATTAGGCAATGGAAACAGCAGCCTCCCAAATCAAGCAGGAACAAACAGGACAGAAAAGAATATACTTCTTGTGAGAGGGGAAAAGAGGCGGGCACACAAGGAAATCAGAACAGTGCACTCCACCCTTGGTATCACTGGTTTCGACAGCAATAATTAGAAAGTCTGTCTTGGGCTTCCCCGGCTTCTTCAACAGAACACTAGAGAAAACTTTCAGACAGGGCCTCCTGGATGGCACCCAGGAGGGGTCTCCTGGGCCACTGTATCCAAATTCAATGGATGCCCATTTTAGGAGGAGTTCTCCCTGACCAGCCTTATGATGACCAGAAAAAAACAAATCACTGCAGTTGGGAGAATAGAATCAAATTATTCTAGTGTAGAATGGGAAGAAGAGGAACCTCATACTACCAGCAAGGCAGGTATTGGTGGGGGCAGGGATGGAAAACTCAGAAATGATGATGGTGGCTCAGTAAGTTACAATCTCAGCCAGGTGCTTGCTTACTTGTTCCCTACACACACACAGAACAACAGCAAGAGAGCCCCAGAGTGCTTAGGAGAGGAAAAGCCATAGGGGAAAAGTAAGTTTTTTCTTAAAATGAAGACATGACTTCTTAAAAATGTAAAGAAGCCTCAGTGCCACCACATAGCCCTTCTTAGTCACCCTGCTGAGTAAATTTCTCCAGATTCTTCTGTCTTCTAGGCATTCTTGCAGCTATTATCGTGTTAGACAGGACCCTCACCCAGGCTTGCAATGAAGACCCAATTCACACAACACTCCCACTCTCACCCTTCACAAGTACCTGCAGGTTTTGGCTCATACAACCTAACTTATAACCCAGCACCCATCCAACTTCAATGCTGTCACCTTTGTTATGCTCTGTGCCCTTTCCCACTTCCTGGAGGGGGCACTATTTTTACACACTCCTTGTACCATGGAGTCTGGCAAACAGTTGACAGCACACTCTTTAATAAGAGAAAGTATCCCAGAAGTGTGTCCCAGCAAATGGTTACTTTGTCACTTTTGACAACTGCCACAGGTGTGGCGTGCGCCCATTTCACAGATTGGGTATTGGGATTTGGGGGAATTTTAATCTATTTACTGGGAGGAGAGACCATCAGGATTGCTGTCTCCATATGTCTTGTCACAGAGGGTATCTCACTTATATTTAGAGACAAGAATGTGCCCATGTTTAAAGGAGTCCACAGGTCCAGCAAGCACAGCCTATAGACATCACAGTGGGATTTCAACTTGGTCTTCAAAGCTCTTGTACCTAACCAGTAACCCCAGCACTGAGAGGCTAAGGCACAAAGATTCCAAGCTCAAGGCCAGAGCCTGGGCAATTTAGCCAATTAGGGAGACCCCATCACAAAGTTAAAAAAAGGACTGAGGATGTAGTTCAATGTGAAGACCTGGGTTCTACCCCCAGTACTAAAAACAAACAACCCACCCAAACTTTATTTTGCAAAATTGACCATTTCCTTAGTTGTTGTCTAAAGACTAACACTCTCAGTAGAGAATGCTTGGAGAATATATAAAAGCATAACAAATAAATTTTTAAAAATCTCAAACCATCCGAAGTAAGTCCTGGTAAGACTGTTTTTTCCCAGTCTTTTCTGTCTCCTTGTGACCAGCCTTGTATAATGCTGTACAGGTATCTGTATATGTTTGCTACATGTGCAAAGCCATGCTGTCTTTGTATTTATTTTATAAAGTTAGGATGATACAACATCTGACATTCTTATTTTAGAATGTCTGAAATATCATTTTATTATGATAAAATAATAATTTATCATGATAAAATATTATGATTTTACACACACACACACACACACACACACACACACACACACACAATCTCATTATGAAGCCCAGGCTGGCCTTGAATTGGAAGTGATCCTCCTATCTCAACCTTCTGAGTACAGGGATTATAAGTATATGGTACCATGCCTGGCTAATTTTCCATATTCTTAATAAACAATCTTAGAAAACAGTGTCAGTTACATAATGCTATCAGTGAATGAATTTAATGTAATTTAACCATTCCCCTATACTGGACATTAGGATGCCCCCCACACTTTTTTTTTAAGTAGTATAAATAATGCTATGATGGAAATTCTTGCTTATGAAGTGCCAATCACATTTCTAACTTTTTTCTAAAGAAAAAAAAAGTGGAATTGCTAGAAGGAAATCTCAAGTCCCTCGAGGGGTTTGAAGTGACATTCCTAATATACCTGTCCACCCCTGAAAAAGACTCCTAAGGGAAAAATTGATTCTATATGTCATATGATTTAAAAAATGATTTGTTTCACCAAGTCACAAACTAAATATCCTTTCATGAGTCAGATCACAACCTCGTGCACTTTGTGTCACCGACTCATAAGCTGGCCGGTGGTAAATATAACCAGTCTATCTCTGCAATGGCTGAGCTTCATGCACAAATGGAAATGACCTCAACCTGGCATCGGTGGAGGCCATAGTTTCTCTGAAGCCTTATGAACCTCAGTTTGTGTGTGTGCATGCGTGTGCGTGTGCGTGTGTGTGTGTGTGAGATGCCCTCTGTGGAATGATGTTGAATGGTCTTCTCCCCTCCCAACAATCTCTTTTTGACCCCAGAAACTTAGTTTTCAAAGATGTGACTCCTAATTCTGCCCCATGTCACTGAGGGAGCCAGGTACAGATACCTAGGTTCAAGCCTTCTCCTTAGTGGTTAGTATTAGACCTCAGCCCCATGGCACTTGGTGATGGAGCAGATGGTTGGGACACAGTTATAGACCTCCAAATTGGACCCAAACTAAGAAAGTGGTCTCTAGGACAAAGAGGCTTAGGAGGAAGTAGCTCTGGGGTTGGGTATCCTGCTGCCAAGCAGATAGACCCGGTGGAACCCCAGCTCTGTCATTCCTAGTTCATGAAACTGGCCTGATTTTATGCCTCTCTCAGAGTTGCAAAGACTGAATAAGAGAATAAGTGCAAGCGGATCAGCACAGCAAAAGCAAGAAGCAGATGGAGAAGCAGGAAGCACTCTGGTGCTCAGATCACCAGCTTCACAGCTAGAGCCAACCTGGAGAAGACGGACTATAGTGCAAGTGCAGAACAGTCCACGGATCACACTCTACTTCCCTTGACCTGCAATCCAGTTGGTTCCAAGTTCAAATATTTCTATGCAATACACTTTTTGCTCAGAGTGACTGCAATACTCAGCACCAAGGGTGTGAAGCTTAACACTGTAGGCAGCCTACACAGTGGACAGTCCCAGGTGTGTGTCACCTGTGCACAATAAGTGATTTCAAAGTCTGTGTGAACCACAGCTGTGGCTCTCTCAGTGGGGACAGAGTTGTGCCTGCACTGTGAGACTGCTTTGTACATTGAAAAGTAATCACACATAAAGGTATATAAACATACTAGACTACGGTATGCCTGGCAAATAATGGGGACCCCCAACAACCTGATGGCAATGCCCCTTCCTGTGGATTACAATTTGAATGTGTGTTTTGTTGTTCTTTTTTTGGTATTGGGGATCAAGCTTAGGACCTTGCGTTTGCAAGGCAGGCAGTGGCACCACTGAGCTAAATCTCCAGCCTTATGTGGATTTCAGCTTGAAATGATGCTGGCTTTATTGGTAAGTTTTCTATATCCAAGAACCCAAAACATTTAGGACACACTGAACATACAGAGAATTAAAAGCCAAATGTCAACCTCCAAGCTGCAGTTCCAACAGCACAATGATATGTGAACCAGGGTCTTTTTCCAGATTTCCCAGAAGGAGACCCTTAACAGCAAAGGCTGGGCATCCACGTCAGCCCTCAGTGTCATGAGACAAAACAGGCATTCCACACTCGACTTTGTTCTGGCACTAGTGTAAGCCCCAGGCCTGGAGTCCAGCTGATCTGGCCTTATCTATATTTGGTACATGATGTAAACCTAGAACATCTTATTCTTTCACATTTAATAAACCGGCATAAGACATCATTACTCACCACCCAGTGAACTCATTTTGAAACTCAGAGGTGGAGAGGTCCCTCCTCACATTTCCTACTAAAAGAGAAGTTGCTGGACTCTCCACTTGGGCAACACGAACTGCCACAGATGTCTTCCGAAAGAGGGAAAGACAAATCCACACACTGACTAGCTTTATCATTTTATAAACTTGAAGTCTGAACAAATATGCAGGGAAGTTTCCTTCTCCTAATAAAAATCTTTCTGTAAGAAGCCGCCAATTACAAAAACCAGAAATGCAGCTAAAGACTCCTTGTGCACCAAGCAGAATGTCAGCTGCCTTTATTTATTACCTATTTGGAGATGGGAGGGAGAAGGGGGAGAAGAAAATTTCCTGTTCCTTCTCTAACAGATGAGTCACAATTTCCAAACATCAATCAATCAGTGAGTCAGAGCGGGGAGAAGAGGAAACGCCTGGGAGGCCTCCCACCGCAGGCACTCCCCAGAACCAGGAAAAGGAGGTACCCCTGAGGCGCCGACTCAGCCTCCCCAATCCTCACTCCTGCAGCCAGAACCAGTCTCTGGGTTCCTGACTGGTTAATTTGCTTATTCCCTGAATTATCAAGCAGGACGTTTTGCAGTGCCAAAATGCAGAGGCGGATAAAATGGCCCCTCCTGCAGAGCCCAAGTGCCAAAGGGAACATCAACAGTCGCAGCAGGATACACTTGCAGGTGCCATGCCCAGATGAGCACAGGCAGCTTAAGAGTGCAGGGTGCAAAGCCCTGAGCAGGAATTGAGACCAGCACAAGTCAGGGAGGGGAAGGCAGCAGCAGAAGGGAGTCTTTTCACACAGCACTGCATTCTTTCACTGTACAGGGAGAGAAAGGGACAACACATTCCAGAACCCCCACAAGTCTGTCCTTAGCATGGTATCTCTCAAGTACAAAAGGGACGCTGGCTGGAGACCAGAACAGACTTTTATTCCTACTGAGGCTGGCCTTCACCCTTAAGGCTGATGTTCAGGAAGGGCACCTGGGTACTACAGTGGGGACTCACACTCTGGCCTTAGGGCTGGTAGAGGCACAGACTGCTGACCTAGGCCCTAAGGGTTTTTGCTGGTGTGTTTGTTTTTGAGATAGGGTTTCAATACCTAATTTAGGCTGGCCTTGAACTCCCAACATAGCCCAGGCTAACCTCAAACTCATGGTGATACTCCTGCCTCAGCTTCCTGAGTATTGGGATCATAAGCGTGCACCTGGGCCCTGAGTTTCTAACCCAGTAGGTCTGAAGCAGACTTGAGAACCTGTATTTCTAATAAATTTCCCAGTGATATGATGTTGATGGCTAAGAACCACATCTTCAGAACTAATGTTTCACAGCTTAGCAGTCAGAAAATCAGAGCCCACAGGCCAAATACAGCCTGTGGCCTGCTTGTACTTTTTTCAAAGTAAAATTTTATTGGAACACAACCACCCTCAGTATTTGTTTTTTTATGTGTATAGTTACAGTACAGCAAAAGAGACTGTATGCCCTGCAAAGTCTTCAATATTTCACCATCTAGCCCTTGACAATAAAAGTTTGCCAAACTCTACAGCAGGACATGAATAGGTGATGAGAAAGGAAAAACAGAAGTTTTGTAGTCAATGGGTTTAAAAAGGACTAACTTAATGTTTGGCAGATTTCTTTTCTCCAAGCAGAACCTTTGATAACTAATGCTATTATTCTAGGACTGGGGTTCCAGGAATGTGTTAGGGAATACTACCTTAGTCCATGGGATGCTACCAATGAATTTTGGAGGTAATCAATCAGAACTACAGCTTAGAAAGACCATTCTGGGGCAGACAGGCTGAAAGGGGCTGCAACAAGAGGTTGTCGGATCAGCCAGCTGGTCGCTATGGTAACCATACAAAGTCATAAAGAGTGTACACCAGGATGGGTTGCCACACTTTTTGTGGAAAAGATCAAGGAATAAACGTGAGTCTCTCAGGTCACACAACATCTGTTGTAACCACTCAACCCTGCCACTGTGGCACAGAAGTAGCTACAGCCAGCAGAGAAGCAAATAAGCATGAGTATGTTCCAATAAAACTGTATTAACTGCATCTCTGCATAAGATAATGAAAACATTGTGGAGATAGATGGTGGTGATGGTCTGACAACAGTGCGAACACACCCAATGCCAATGGACCACATACCTAAAAATGGTTAGAACAGAAAATTTTGCGTCAGATGTATTTTATCACCAAAAATATCCATGGACACTAAAATGTGAATTTCATGTAATTTTCAGGTATAACAAAGTATTATTATTTTTTTTGTTTTCTGTGGTCTGGTTTAAAACACAAATGTCATTCTTACTGCCCAGCCAAAGGAACGCAGGCAGCATGTGCATATGTGGCTGTGGGGTTACAGACCCCTGCTCCAGGCAATGGAAACAAAGAAGAGGGAGTAGACGCAAGGACTGTTTGGAGGGGCTGCTGCTCCCTATCCAGATTTGGAAATCCTGGAAGGAACAAGCAGGCGGGGTAGGTCCTGAGAACCAGGTAGCACTGGAAAAGAAAGATCTGGGCTCCAGAGAAGCCTGTGGGAAAACTGTCAGATCCTGCTGGGCTGTGATCAGGCCTCCTACAGTATTGCTCAGGGGATATCAGACCCCGCAGAAGGCCTGAGCTTTGCAGCTGCCAGCCACCAAGAGGTAGGGCTTCTCAAAAGGGCCCCTATCTGACTTGGGGGACACTGGGGAACTCCTGCTTTCAGAAGCCCCTCCCTCAGGAGTTGTGCTGGCAGATCACTGTTTGGCAGAAAAAGACAATACCCTACCTTATCCAAAATAAATTAGTACTATGAAACTCAAGCAGAGCAGGAGATTAAATAACATATTCCTAAACCATCTGTGGAGAAGGACACTCTACAGGGTTTAAACTGCCAATCTGCCAGAGACTAAAATTTTTATGAAATATAATAAAAATGCCATTTGGATGTCACTGGAATGCCAGACTGCTATAAAAGTTTCTTGATACCTCCTCTCAGTTTCTGCACTTATCTATTTGTACCCAGGCTGCTGGTTTGTGAATGGCACCAAGACACTCTCTGAGGACATGGTGGCCTGGATCAGGCCTCTAAAAGTTTCTCTGCTGAAAAGGAAACAAAATGTATATAACCCAAGCAAGCCAGCAAGCCCCATGAGAGGGGCTCAGACAAGTAGCTCCTTTGCACCAGGGAAGGTTAAGAGTTAACAATGGTCAGAAAAAAGACTCTAGAACCTTGGCCACAGATAAGAAGTCCCTGGAGGCTTGGCTGTTGCAGGGCTGAGAAGATGAGAGGCTCAGCCAGCCAACCAGAGGCTGGGCCCCAGGGAAGTGAGGGGCAGAGGAACAGGGACATCCAGACAACTTTAGCATTGAAAAACTACAAGACAGGCAGCACTCCAAGGCCACCTGTTATTGTAAACACCCACTTTTACTGTAAAATTCCAAGGCTCTGAACTCCCTATGAAAGCTGACTCCTACCATGTCCTTGGGGCACCGAGGTAATGTATGGCTCACTCCATCACAGCAAATATGAGTTTTCTGTTCAAGAGATGTAATTGCAAATCATTTTAGAAAATGCTCAACAACTAATTGTCCTTATAATACCAAGTTTACATAGCCCCAATAATGGACAAATATCACCATGTAATAGAATAGCACAAAAATGGTAATTTTACTATGGAAAGTTGGAACTTGCCATTTCAAATTAGCAGAAGCTGTGAAGTGGGCATTACTGACAATGTGAATATAGTAATTGGGGCTGATTTCTTGGCGCCTGGCCGAATCTGGCTGCTTGGCGTCCTGCGAGTTAATTATAGCTCTGTTAACAGTGAGGGGACAGGGTACACTCCACAGTGATGCAGAGATAAAACCCAGCTCAGGTCTCGGCAGAGAAGGACAAGTGTGGGGTACTGGCCAGAGATCAGGTATAAGAGAAATGATTTCCAATGAATATCTAAAGTAATGACCCTAAAAAAACATGATATACACCGTTACGGGTAAACAATCAATTGCAGAAGCCAAACTTTCAAAAGGTGCCCTGCTAACTCACCTTTGGCCTCTGTGCTTTGCAGTGGAATGGCTCAGGAAGTCATTTGGCCTATACCCAAAGATATTCTGCTTACTGCTTAAGAGTTTCCTTTAAAAAAAGTCCAGAAATCAAAATATGTGATTCCATCCAAATTAGATGATCTGCAGATTGAGTCAATTATTTCACTGAGGATTTTTCTTTTTAAATAAATCTTTCTTTTCATTAATTTGAGAGGCATGATTGTGCACTTTGAAGATCTGAGACTGTATTTCTTACATCCTACCTGTGGCTAAGTCACCACCTGGCTGATACTGCCACATGTCCCTTGCCTCCCAGGTCTTTTTTCTTGAAACTGGTGAGACCTGCCCAACATCCACTTAGGAAAGGACAGGAGGAGTCAGCAGCCTAGTCTAGGCTTTGAGTTAAAGGGTGATGCTGTGTTCTGTTCTCCCTGGGGGCACTGGTCTTGACTGTCAAGCAAAGCAGGTGGAGTGTGACTCTTCTCTCTTCTGAGGCTGAAGGGAACAGACTATTCGGTGCCTGCTCTAGACCACAGTGGTGCAGAGGCAGCCTGCTGGAGAGAGAGAGAGAGACAGAGACAGAGACAGAGACAGAGACAGAGACAGAGTGTGTGTGTGTGTGTGTGTGTGTGTGTGTGTGTGTGTGTATGGGGTCACTGGCTCTCCCAGAAGGAAACTAGGCACGTCCATGCCCTCTTGGTGCTCAACGTGTCTGCCATGGGTCAGGGTGGCCTTTGAGGGGTAAGCACACCAA
The DNA here is from genome assembly GCF_012274545.1 of Fukomys damarensis. Lineage (NCBI taxonomy): Eukaryota > Metazoa > Chordata > Mammalia > Rodentia > Bathyergidae > Fukomys > Fukomys damarensis. The sequence continues at coordinate 17,129,344 of NW_022900929.1, read as the reverse complement.
CCAAAGGTAGAGGTTTAGAAAACAAAAGTGGGGATCCCCTACGGGGACAGATATGTGAGCCCATGACAATGACAGGCCAAAGAGCATGAACCAGGGCCTCAGGGCCAGAGCTCAGTAGAAAGATCCAGGGCCCCAGCACCTGGCCACCATTTGATACCTTGCTGCAATGTGACTGTATAGAGATCCAAGGGTCTCTCAGCTGTGAAGTTAAAGGAGTGGGGGCCCAAGTTGCTGGTCTCCATTGGAGGCTTATGGCACCTGCAGTGAGCAGAGGCAGCCTGAGCACCTCTTGGCCACAGGCAACCTCAAGCCTCCCCCTTTTGCAGTCTATCTTCTAGTTACCTACCTCCCTCGGGCTGTTGGAAATTGAGTCACCAGATCTGCACACCCTGTGCTGTTTGAAAACCTTGATGGGCTTTAGTAGTCCCACTGAGGCCACTGGAGTACATCACATCTGATCAGTGCTGTCCCACATCCTTATGTGCCCTCTGGGATACAGAAGTTCTGCCCCATTGTGCTAGAAGTTAAGACCTAGAGCCATGGAGGCATGGTAGAATTCTCAGCCCTTCCCACATACCATAAGCTCTCTGTCCCACTGCCACACTCACTTTCTGGGAGGGGTACTGAGACAGTCCTTCAGTGTAGGGCTAGAGCTCCATCCCACACCTCCGACTGGTCAGTAACCTGCTCTCCAGGCCCGGCTCACTTGCAGCTAGTACATGAGAACCCAGACAGATAACTGGGAGAAAAGGAAAACCTTTCTTTCTTGAGAGAAGGCCTTACTAAGGGTTGACAAGAGCCCAGCTCAAGCTGTCCTGCTGTTGGATTAGAGATGGTTTATTCAAAATCAACAATCAATCCAAACTACAAGCAATGGGGTCTGGCTAACCATGGCCCTTCCATGCCACCACTAACAGAACAGGTTGGGTTGACACAGACTTACAGGGAAGATGTCCCCAATACACAAGCTTACCAAAGAGCATGACCTATGTCCCTGGCATAGGCTATAGGTGCTTTTTTATAGCAAAATGTCAAGAACAGTTATCTTGGCATGGCAATATTAACTGAATTAGCCCATATTATCTTAATCATGAGATAACTTCTCCCCCATTTTGAAAAAGTGAAGGGGTGCCTTATACAGACAGATTTCACACATCTTGGGCAGGACAGCACAATATTCTCTAAGTTTAGATGTAATCAATAAAAAGCTGCTATTGTGTCTGAGAATGTAGGAGCATCAACTATATTTTCATACATTATTAATTCATTTGTTTAATGATATTTGTTAGGAGCCCATGTGGCAGATACTGGCAGCAATGAAAATCATATTCTGAATCTCCAAAAGCCAAAAGTTTGGGTCTGTGCCTGCCTGGCAAGCACAAGGTCCTGAGTTTGATCCCTAGTACTAAAAAAAAAAAAAAAAAAAAAAAAAAAAGGCCAAAAGATTTCACTAAAACACCTAATCAGTGCTGGTTTTAAACTTTGTATTTTAAACAAACACTGTGCCCAGCCTACTTTGGGCTGCATGATTCCTTTGACTCTGAGTGCCTCTGGGTCTCCCTTCTGTAATCTGCAAATGACACACAAAGATGGCCCAAAGGATGCCTGAAGAAGCTCAGGGACCAAGCACATTGGCACAGGATGCAGCTATCTGCTGGTCAGCTGCAAACGAGTTGCTCATTTTTCATGCACATAGTGTGCATCCTTGCCAGGATGGGGGCAAATTTAGATTCTAGCAGTTCCAGTGCAGGGCACAAAAGATGTGACCTCAATTATTCATCATTGTCATTATAGGAAAGATAGATCTCCATTCAAGTTAATGGAAGCACAGAGAAGTTACATGATCTACCAGCAGCCAGTGGAGTCAATCTCTGCACCCAGGTCTATATGGCTCAGAAGTCTGCACTGCTCCCTCCAACCCAGGCACCAAGGGCTGGAGCATGCAATAGGAGCAGTGGATGGTGCGGTGTGAGTTGCCCTTACAACAGAAAAGCCGCCCTTGACTTTGGGTGAACATGTCAAAGCAGAGACTGGCCTATACTGGCCTTGCTTTCTGTGGGGTGGGGGCATTGTGGACTACTGATGGGCCACAGAGAAAGGACATCAGGGAGGGAAACCTGGGAAAGTGGGTCTGGTAGGGAGACATACTGCTCACTTTCTACCCCAAAGACAAGCAGCTGGCAGAGTATCTAGTGACAGAACGTCTCCCTTTTATAGCTAGCTAGTTGGTATGGAGCCAACACTGCCTGAAATGAACATCATTTGAAATAACACTGATATAAGATGAGATCGAAAGACACACCTGCAGAAACTGGGCCTCCTGGAATGAGAATTCAAAAGAAGTTTTGTTCCATTTCACTTATTCTGTGAAAGCAAATCTATGACCCAATGTGTCTGAGTTACAGACAGGCAGCCTCCCTGCTGGGAATTTTCCTGTCCTGGCTGTGACACTCCACCCTGTGAGCTTTGGGAGTAGTCTTTTTCTCCCTGAGTCATACTTTTCTGGAACCTCTCCAACCCTTGAGTGGAACCTGCAATACCCTAAAAAGGTAGGTGAGCGGTGCTTCTAGGATTTAAGCATCTTTCTCCACCTACTGGAACAGAAGTTGGTACGTTTCTATACAAATGAATGCAAAAACAGACCTGGGAGACAATGTGTACTGGCATGTTTGATAATTCTGCAGCTACACCCCTGACTTAAAAACGGGGAGAGAGAAGGAAGGAGGGAAAAAGAAAACCCTTTCCCTGGTCTGCAGTTTAACAAGTTGTTCTTAGCATTTTCTGCTCTTTTAAGGTTTGTGATCAACTCTAGAACTCATCAAAATACCCCTCAGAAGCCACATACATGTCCAGAGGCTTAAGTGAGATAAATAAAAATACAGAATTCTTCAAAGAATGAATCTATCAACTAGTTAATATAATAAAGGCTTCATCACTGAGCTGTGATCGCAGCATAAAACGAAGCAGACTAAGTTCAGGAATGCCAAGACACTAAAGCTACTGGATGAGAGAGGAGGCAAATCTACTCGCATGCTCAATTACCACACTGCAACTGCCAAACTACAGCCTCAGTAAGAGAGTTCAGTGGCTTGATGAAATAGATTAAAAGGAACAGAGCCCACTGACATGTTTATTTTTTCAAAGAGTTTGCTTCTAGTTAAAAAAAAAAAAAAAGGAGCTAAATCTTCTATTTTCATCTTTCAGATTCCCTAGGAAGAGTGAAGAAAGTAAGATACCCTGCCCACCTCTGAGCAGGAGGTGTGCTCAGTCAGGGAGAAAGGAACCCCCTGTGCAAGATCTGTGGCAAATGCAGGCTAGGGCCAGAAATTCTCTACCTTCCCTTCATAATAATCTTCTAGAGCAAAGAGTAAAGAGAAAGGAGACTCTGGCAGGCCTCTGGGGGTCCCCCTCCCAAGAGTAAGGGAGTCCGCCAGCTCTTGCAGCCTGTCAGGAGCAGAGGCTCCAACAGAGCTAGGGTGAGAGGAACAAGCTGCCCCCTCTGGCTGCTTCCATGGAAACGAGGTCAGCCCAGCAACAACAAGCTCCAGCTTTAAGAGAGCCACCTGCCTCCAGGAAGCCCAGCCTGCTGCCCTCTCCCTTTGGACTTTTCACATTTACAGTTTAAAACAAAACGTGTGGAGCTGCTGACCACAGGGGAAAAGCAGACCCTTCTGATGGACCTGGCCCCACTAATGGATTGGTGTGTGACTCTGGGCTTCTCTAGGCCTGAGTCTTCTCTGGTATGAAACAGAATTGGTTACTGATTGCTAAGAGACAGCTGTGACAATATCATTACTCTGAGGCATCCTTGGGCCAGGCAGGGGTCTGGATCAATCAGAGAACATCTGCATGCAACAAGTGCCAACTGTGGAATACAGTGTAATTTGCTCAACCAAAGATTTAGGAGGGTCTCAGAACTTACAAGTTTGATGGGAAATACATTCGCATGGAATGTGGGAGGACAGAGGAATCAGCAGCAATATAAGGAAAAGCAAGAGGAGCATCTTTTGATAATTCTGAGCAGGACTTCTGGTCTCACTGCAGAGCTGCTCCCTCAGGGACCCATATGCCCACTGCGAAGGAGCTGGGACTTCATGAAACTTGTCATTGGGTGTGCTTCTCTCACCAACAACATACAAACTTTCCCCCCTCATGTCATAATACGAGAAACTAGGCTAATCCTAAACTTGCCAATCCTAAACCACCTCCAGGCGGGCCGCCCCATTAGGAATGAGGATCAGCAGGCCATGCAAATGGAGGAGCGCTCACAGCAGAGTGACCAATGGCACTTAGCAAGGAGAGAAAGAGAGGTGACACTCATCGGAGCATCAGGCAGGGTGAGGCTAGCCATGTTCAACCATGCAGTTGACTTCCAAATGCAACATGAATATGCAGGAAGCCAGACTCCAGGTGCACAAAACACACCTCCTGTGACTACACTTCGTACACTGAAGGTTTGCAGCAGCCTGATGCTGAGCAAGCCTATCACGGCAAGGCTCTAACAGCTCAAGTCCGTTAGCACTTTTTAATAATAGTGTGTTTTTAACTCAAGTATGTAAATCATCTTTTTGGATGCGATGTCATTATAGGCTATGGAGTAATGTTAATGTAACTATTTTTTCCTAGTGCTGGGGATGGAACCCAGGGCCTCCTGCATGCTAAAGAAGCACTCTACCACAGAGCTAATGTTGATCCCTTAAATACAACTTTTTATTGTCTTTATTTTTATATTTTATATATTTATAGTACTAGGGATTGAGCGTAAGACATTTGCACCAAGCTATATACTTTTTTAAGTTGCCCAGGCTAACCTGGAACTTGAGATCTTCCTGCCTCAGCCTCCCAGAGTGCTGGGATTACACTCGTGTACCACTATGCCCAGCTAAATATAACTTTTATATGTAGTAGAAAAACCAAAAAATTCATGTGACCTGCTTCATTTTAATCTGCTTCATTGCAGCAGTCTAAGGCAAAACCCATAACCATTCCAATGACTGTACTATAAGAGCATTTATACGACAACCTGGAAAATGCAGAACTATGGGTATGAAAAAGAGTTCAGTGGTTGCCATAGGCTGGGTGGGGGAAGGACTAACTACAAAGAAGCAAGAAAAAATTTGAGGAGACAGCTGTGCTATGAATTCTCCTAGGAATTGTGGCGGAGGCACCCGAATGTTTACAATGGTAAAATTCAAAGTAGCAGGCACTTAAAGGGAGTGCAAATCTCACTTTTAAAAAAAGCCTCTGCTGAGCTGGGGATTTAGCTCAGTGGTTCCTCTGCCTGACTCCTAGGCATAAGGTTCCGAGTTCGATTCCAGGTACAAAAAAAAAAAAAAAGCCTTTCTTTGCATAAAAAACCAGTTTTATACCACTATCTCCATACCAGTTCTAAAAAAGGAATCAGAGTACAACCAGAAAAGATCCAAACACAGTTATCAAGCATCCTCACTGACATCATCAGAGGCGTTAGATTAGGACATTCACTACCACAGTTCACTTACTTGACCTTCTCACAGTTGTTTTTTGTTTTCCCTCAGGGAGAGGAGGTAAATGTGTGGGCAGAGAGGAATGAACAGCATCTTCTCATCTGAAGATTATCTCCTCTTATTCACATAGACTGCTGGTGCCCTCTGCACTCAAACCTGCTAGCAAATACTAGTGAGGAAGAAGTGAGTTAACCAGAAAATGACTGATGTCACTAATGGAAAAATCAGGAGCCCAGCCTGACTCAGGGCCCATGGGGCACACCATAGGAGGCAGGGTAGGGAAATGGGAGAGCCCTGGCTCTGTGCTGCCACCAACACCCCATCCTTCTTGGACAAGCGTTTCTAAAATTCCCTGTCTCTATGTCCCCATTTCCACAATCAGAATCTCATACCCACATACCTGGACCAACTCTTTCTACTTTCTGATTTCTGTCTGCCTCTGCCACCAGAAGTTATGCACCCTGAGGGTAGAAATCCAGTGTCAAGTGTCCTGCTCACTGTGCAGCTAAGGGCTAGGGCAGTACCTGGCACACAGGAGCCCAGGACATGGAGATATTTGTGCATGGATAAGACATAACCACCACTTCCTCATTTCCAGAGTGCACCATTTCTCACCCAGTCTCTACAACTGTGTTCCAGCTGTTCCAGCTCTATCTGTTCCCTACATATCCATCTTCCACACCACAGCATAAGCAGCAATGATTCAAACCTTAAACTGACTGTGCCTCTCCTAAATGTGTAACCGCTGCCACCTGGCAAGGCCTCAGAGTAAAGCCCAATTTCTTTGGTTTCACTCTCCAGCAGGAGCCTGAGCCTCTGGATTGTCCTCTGTCCCATCTGAACTATTCACTAGGCCCAGGGTCCTACATAATTCCCAGAGCCCTTTCTCTTATCAACATCCACTGAGCATTACCCTATGTCTTTATTCCTTAACACTGATTTTATGTCCATATTGTGGCAATGTCCAGTCTTCCCTGCCCCTAAGCCAGTGTCCTGCCTGCAGGACACAAGGCTGCAAAGGGTTCCTGGAGTCTAGACTTTGTCTGTCCATGCACCACAGTCTCCAGGTCCAACCTATCCCTGCAGTTGTCATTCAGGTGCCCTCCACAGTGACCCTCTCCTTCCCCACCTCCTTCCTGCTCCCCTTCCCTACTTTACTCTTCTCCCCATCTCCTCCTCCTCCTTCTACTGGGTGAAGCTGTTGGCAGACCCTGCTGTACTTTGGCCAGGACTGACGAGGCAAACCCGTGAGTTTGCTTTGGAAAGGAGTTAACAATGAAAACTGGAAGACATCTTTGGGACAATAAACATCTCCCTTTTCCCTTCTCCAGTCTCTGGCACAGCACCTTCCTCTGGTGGAAGCACTTTCTGGGACACAAATGTGAGTCTCATGACCACACGCTAGTGGGCTAGGACAGTGAAGGACAAGGACGCACACAAAGCAGGCAAAGGTGACTTCACAAGGTGTCACAAAAATGCATCTCCTATCCACTGAAAGCTGCAACAGAGTTTTTTAAAGTGCTGGGATTCAACCTTTGTAAAGTAGGAGAGACTCTTGACACCTATACTTTCCTGGGGAATAAATAATCCCCCTCAAACTTTCTAGAAACAAATACAAAAACAAGAGGCACGTTTCGAATTCAAACAAAATGAGCCTGTAATTGTACAGGGTTTCCAGAGCAATGGAGCCAGGATAAACACCTCTGATAATGAAATAATAATGAAAATAAAGACTCTTTTAAAAAAGTCTTAAAAGGAAATGTTAACAAAGGCAAGGCTCTGGGTTTGATTCCCAATACCACAAAACAGAACAGTCAAATAAGCCATATTTAAAATAAACAAAAAAGCCCATAAAACTGTCCTCAGCACTCTGGAAAGCTGAGGCAAGAGGATCTCAAATTCAGGCCCAGCCTGGGCAACTTAGCAAAATTGTCTCAAAAGATAAAAAGGGGGCTAGGAGTGTAGCTCAGTTCAATCTTAATAATAACGTCAGCAATAGCAACAACAACAACAAATTAAAAACTTGTCATTACTTTTAATCTCTAACTTGGGAGGAAGATACACTTTTAAACTTATACAGCACAGCTTGACTTACAGATCAGAGAGAATGTGTTAAATTCTGAAAATGTGCCTGACACCCCAACAACCTTGAAACGGTAATGTGCATCCTATCTCACAGAGACCGAGGCTACAGACTTTGACAACTACGGATGCTTCTTGGGGTGAACAATTCCTCTTCTGATTGGCTGATGCTATTTCAAGGGCTGATAGAGACTCTATATAGAAATGCAAGTACCAGCTGACAGTGTGGGGAAGGAGGAAAGAGGATGGGCCAAATATACTAAACTTCCTGTGAGCTTTCAATGATGTGTTTGGCTTTTTAATGACTCTAGAGTCATTTTAAAAAATGTTTACAAAAAAAAAAAAACAGAAATGATTTCTTTTAAATCACTTCAAAGTAGTAATGCTCTAAACGTTGTTCTAACTTAGGGCTGAAGACATAGTGATTATTTTCAAATGTCTGGTTAAAAATCAGAAAAGGTCTCAAAGGTTAGCCACAAGTATGTGAGTGAATCCTGAACATTTCTATTTCTGTTCAGGAACCAGAGTGGAGTAAATGAATGAATATATTCAACTTCGCTTTGTAAGTAAAGCAATCAACTGCAGTTACATTTTTTTAAAACTACTAAAACAAAGTTTTATTGGTGTATGCAATGTGAAACCTACTGAAAATGACATAGAAATTAGTATGACCATAATATCAGAGTAATTTGCTTTTTCCAGTTTTAATTAAAAAAAAAAAAAGAAAAACCATAAAGTCTATTAGGAAATCAATGACAATTGGCAATGTGAGAAAATGAACTTAATACTGTTTGCCTAAGGAAACTGTAAATAGCCAGTTCCAAATTCCTTTTCAAAAATCCAGTTCACTATTTAAAAAAACTCTAAAATGTCTACTTAAGTATAAATACTAACAAAGGCTCTATATTTTTTTAAAGCCCCTAGAACCCCTGGAATAATGTCTGCCAACTAAAACACCTACTATGAATTTAGTAATGGGTTATGCAAACATAAATTACATGGCCAGACATTTTAAAAGGAAAAAAAAGGTGATTTATTGACGCATTGGAGACACAGCAGGATAGAACCACTATTTCAATTTTCCATATATTCCTCAACACTGCAGATGTGCTAATGTGAAAAGAATTTTAGGGTAAAATGGATTCTCACCTCTTCTGGTTCTACCGTATCAGTTTCTTTACTTAAAACTGGTTACCAGTGAGTTCATTTCCCGCACTTCAAATCAAGAACATTAATATACAAATGTTTTATATACATTCAAGTAAGAATGGATTTGTTCAATAGAAATGTATCTTAAAATCTTATTTCAGAATATATTTGTATATAAATATCACATTCTGTTATCTTACAGTAGCAAAGTTAAATCACAAACTATGTTCTTTACTAGTTCAATGAATCTGACCATATTTTTAATTTCTTCATCTCTATATATACATATTCACTCATCACTTTTTCTTTCCTTTATTGTGGCAAAGCAATCATTTAAATAATATGTGAACTACTTTTCATGGGTTGTTTCTATACAAATAAAAATATACTTGTCCTGTACTTTTAATTCAAGGAAATAGAAGCCATCACCCTTCTCTGACTAGGTCATGGGAACAGAAGTGGGCTGATGGAAATCCCTAACCACACATTCACAGAGCACGAATCTTCATTTTTCTTCACTTTGCTTCACTAACAGTCATTTTCAAAGCACATGTAATTGGTTGAACAAGCAAATCCCCAGAGTGAGCTCGAAAATACTTTATTAATAAAGAAGGCAGATTGCAAATGTAAAGGTAGAGAAGCAGATTCTGTGTTCCTGGCACTAGGAATTCCTCCCCATTGGAGGGTAATGTGAATACACACACACACACACACACACACACACACACACACACACACACATGCACGTGCGCGCATGCACAATGTGAGTGTGCCTGGCACTTTTGATTATGTGAACACACCTGACCCCAGGGAAATAGGCTGAGACCAGCCCCATATTTCAGACAAACCAAACAGCCAATAGACAGTAATGGCTTTAAGCTACTGATGACCTGGGCCAAAGATGAAGCAGCACTTAATCTTCCAAGGGAAATTGTCAATGTTAGGAGGCCCCAAGCTGACCTTTTGCCCGATCTTAATCACAGCCACCTATGATAACAGAGTGGGGTTTATTTTTATGCCTGGCTCCAGACTAAAATGATCAATCCTTCAATTTTGACTGTTTTGTCTTTACACAATGAACCAGCATAAGTGGATTCTATGTAGAGTGTTCACAGAGGGAACAAAATGCACCAGAGAATCACATCTAAAACAACTCCATCCAAACTCAACACTTCATTAAGCCTCTTGAAATCTGCAAATTCAACAAAATTTCAATAAAAATCCATTTTAAAGTTTCATTTAAGAAATAAGAATTTCCAAAGTGGAAGTGAATGAAGGATTCTGAAAGTCACACAGGCGGCTAGATGAAGCACCCAACACAGTCCAGATGATGGTGGAGAGCAGGAAGCACAGGGTCTGTCTCTACCAGAGGCTCAGAGATAGCAGAGAAAGCATACTCAGAACCACAGGGGTCAGACCAAGAGCCTAGAAGCACAGTGTGATAGCTAACAGCGTACTGAGATGTACTGAGCTATAGCAGAGAAAGCATACTCAGAACCACAGGGGTCAGACCAAGAGCCTAGAAGCACAGTGTGATTGATAGCTAACAGCGTACTGAGATGTACTGAGTGTCACTTGCTAGAGAAAGGCAGACTGGATGATAAATGGCTCTGGGAGTGATCAGGGGCTCTTAATGGAAAAGGACAAAGTTGGAGCTCCACCCATCATCATCCACATGAATGCATCACAGGTCCCATGAGGAAAGCAAAACCCAAACACTGTGGAAAGGTAGTTCAGGAGGTGCCAATGACCTCTACACCGGAAAGACTTCTCAAATAAGACAGGAAAAATAAACCACAAATGGAGAAAACTTGGGGTAGGGGTGGGAGCGTTCTACCTGCATGAAAATGAACATGTTCCATATGACCAACTGGAAGAGTAAGCACGGAGACAAGACACGTGGTAGCCTGGGAAGAGATATTCACAAGGCATGCTCTCAACAGGGTACAGATTCAGAGTGTTAGGAAGGCACAATGGGGTAGAAAGGCAACAGATGGCCTGAGAGAAAAGAAGGCAAAGGATATAAGCAGGAAATGTACAAAAGAGGACACTGTACGCAGGCTGGTCTCTGTCCAGAGGGTGTTTACCCACAGCAGAAAAAGGGAAACAGGAAGTAAATAAGATTCACTTCACACTTCTTTAAAGAGCAAAGGCTAGCTAACCCAGAGTGCCAGCAAGGATGTGGCCAGACAGAATGGGGGACTACAGAGGGAGAATGGCACTCAGCTGTGCTGGAGAGAAACGAGCTGGAGACACCATGCCATGCTGACATCATGACTCTGTGACCAGCAATGGCACTTCTGGTGTTTACTCCGGGAAGAGCCCTAAAATCCCTTCCCAGGATGCACCCAGTGATAGAATTACAACCACCAAGTCTCTTTTGCCATCTTAGTCAGGTGCTGTTTATGCACACAGCAGGATGCCATGTTGCAGTTTAAATGAATCAACTAGATGCACAAGCCCTCGGGGTTCAATCTCTAGGCAGAGATGCTGTGTAAAAATAATAAAAAAATATTATTATAACAACACATTTTATGACTGCATAAACACTGTTATGAATGCACAAAGCATAGAAATGAAACATCAATTTTAGGATGGTGTTTACATATGAGGAGGAAGAGGGTGGGATGGGATAGAAGTGAGTTTTTACCTGGATATGTAACAGTTTACACTGATTTGAAGAAAACCAGGCATCAGAAGCAAAGTGTGAAAATGTTAAAAAGTCAACCCAATTTATAAGAAAAGCATGGAAATATTTGTTTTTTTACATGTTTCAGTATGTTAGAAATATTTCATATTAAAAATTGAACCTCAATACATGGTGTTGCATATAAACTAACTACTCACTACGCATGTGTTTACATCACTACTAGTGTGGCCTCACATGGGCCCATGGCTCAGAAGCGGAGGTGGTTATGTTCCCCAGGTCTCCCTACTTGATCATAGCTCCTTGAGAAAAGTTTTGGGGAGAAACATGTTTAGGGCCTGTTGGATATACAACTTTTTTTTGAACACAAATGTATCGTACAACTTATGAAAACAAATTCTCATGGCACAACACAGAGGCTAGAACAAGAAATGTGGGCTCCCTGCAACCCCTAACCTGAGTCCCCCAGTAAGAGCTGAGCTCTCAAGTTGGGGATACTGAAGCAGGCCCTCTTTATAGAATTCCAAGAGCAGTCAGGGAATAGATGAATAAATAAAGGGTCAAACTGGGGCTCCAATCAGCCTGCTGGCCTACATCAAGGGCCTTTCAAATGTAACGTGGGGAGCTGCAGCTTGACACTGCCTCCTCCTGATGCAAACTGCCCTCTCTAGAAGCAGTCTGAATTCTTTTTCTCCTCCAAACATACTGTCTGCTGGGAAGCTGGGCGGGGATGGTGGCAGTGGCATGTGGCCAGGACCCCTCTGTAGCAACAGGCAGCTCTGGAAATCCATCCTGTTCAGCAGCCAGCTCTGCACGCCAGAAGGTGGCTATGGCTACAAGACTCTGTAAGCGCTCCCCAGGGACCTGCTCTGGCACAGACCCACGGTCAGCTTCTCTGGATCTAAAAGCCCCTGCCAAGCGGGGTGTGGTAATACAGGCCTATAATCCCAGCACTCTGGAGGCAGAGGCAGGAAGATCACAAGTTCAAACCCATCCCAGACAACTTAGCAAGACCCTGTCTCAAAATATAAAATAAAACAAGGCTAAAGATGTAGCTCAATGTGAAGGCCCTGGGTTCAATCCCCAGTACCAAAAACTAAACAAAACACTACTGCCACCTTTGCCACATCTTGGCTGTGACACCTGTGAGAAGCTACTTCCTCTCTGGGCCTCAGTTTCCTTCTCTCTGTGATAGAAATAAACAATGTATCTATTGCAGAGAGATAAATAGAGATACTGTGAGTTATACTGAATCAGTTAAAGCATTCCAGTGTTTGGGATAGTGTAACCATGTTTACCATCCAGCAAGTGCTTCCTAAATGTCATCTGTTGTCATAAATTGCACCTGCCTCATCCCTGAAGCTGCCAGCACTTTAGAATAAGGGGCTTTCCTGGGCCACCCCTTAATCAGTGAATACCACCTGCCCCATGAAAGACTCCTGCTAGGAAAACCTCGAGTTGTAAGGGAGGCCAAGCCCGTTAGAGCAAAGAGCTGTACCTGGGTTGTGGGCCCACAGGAGGACCAACAGGTAGGCTCTGGCTCCAGAGGCCATGGAATTCCTGGCCACAACTGGCCTGCACACACACCTCCTCTCAGATCCAATAGCAGAGGTGACACATGGCTGGCTCAGATCACAAACTGAGCTGGCAGAGGCCGAGCTAGAGTGAGGCATTTAAGTGTTCTGACTCCCTTTTAAATCCTTCTTCTACCAGGTCTTCCTGGTAGAGCACTGGGCCACAAACAAAATCATCACATTCTGGCAAGCTGGCCCTGATGCTCCTTTATAAACTTATTTTTTATGCAATTCTTGCTTGCAACTAATGACCAAAAGCCAACACTAATCAATAATCAATGGTCCATAATGGACCAGTCTAGTCTCCCATGCCTGCCCCGCCCCCGACCCCAGCCACAGAAAGATAAAGACAACAGACCTAACAGCCAGTGGAATTTGTCATCCAATGGTCTCTTTCCTGACTGACACAATCTCAAAATGGACAGGGAGATTTTCTTGGTGTTTGGTTTACAATAAATCCTGTAAGTTAAGAAGTATTGTGGGGCTACTGTCAAATTTTAGTTCATACAAAGTGCTCCTCCCTGAGTCTACTCACATTCTCCTTTAAATGTGTGCTATTTCAAAGCAATGCTCAGAAGCATTTTGTTTCATAAACTAATAGAAGAGGAACTGTTTACAATCCAGTGAGCATAACCTGACTTTTGGTACCTGAAACAGTTGCTCAGAGGTTACAGCTTACTTAGCCTTGGGAGTCTGGCTGCTGGGTAAAATCCTGGGAGGCAGGTGGCTTAGGCTCTGTTAAATGGCACTAATGACTCCACCTCCTACAGTGACCTACAGACTCAGGGTAATAGTTGCAATGCACTTAGCATAATGCCTGGCTCTTAGTTAAATAATAAATACTAATAAGTAGTATGCCACAGTTTCAACTAAATCTTATGGCTTTCACAGTTTAGCCATTATACCCCAAAAATTGTACTTATGAGGAATTTTTTTTCCTTGCAGCACTGGGGATTGAACTCAGGGCATGTGCATTGAGTTGTATTCCCCAGTCCTTTTAATTTTTAATTCTGAAACAGGGTTTCACTAAGTCAATATGTTGCTGAGCTCAAACTTGTGATCCTCCTGTCTCAGCCTCTAAGAATGCTGGATCACAGGTATGTGCCTCCACATCCAGCTTCAATGAGGGTAGAAGAGACAGAGAGATTTCTTCTATACCCAAGTTATTATTACCTCCTATAGAGAATATTCTTCATCCAAAGTGCAATCCAACTGAGGCTATTGACCAGAAAGACAGGTTACGGCTACTTTCAAACAACAGCTCCAACGAGATGGTCCAGCAGCAAATACTTCCACTCTGAACAGTTAAAGTAATAAAAAGGAGAAAAATGGCAATCTAGACCCATATGAAAGGTAAAGATTTTTATTTTACTAAATCTATTTAAGTCTTCAGTAGCAACTAGGGTCTACTCGATGCTTGGGTAGATTTTTTTGTTTTTGTTTTGCTTTTCAGTGTGCATATAAAGCTTTAAAATCTACTTTGGACACAACTTCTCCTTCCAAGAGAGTTGTTTTTTTAAATAACATACACACAGCATGTCATTCAGTTATCGAGTTTCTATGACTTGCCACACCATTTTGGGAATTTTGCAGCAGTTCATCTGACTCATGGTTCCAAGGGAACTGTCATCACTCCCATTTTTTGGATGAAAAAACAGAGACACAGAGAGTTTACACTGCTCAGCAAGGTCTCCACCATAACTCCATCCCACATGAGTCTCATTACAGTCCTTTCCTTTTGACAGCTATTGAGCTCTCAGATAATTTGTCTGATGCTTAAAATAGTGCATCAGAAACTGCAAGACACATGGAGGAAGTGACACGCAGCTCAGGAAGGAAAGGGAATGCCAGCCATTTGGATGGCTCAGCACAAAGCTGCAGGGGCCATCAGGCAGTGCTCACAAAGAGCACAGGTCATAGGGTGGCCCCCATTGTCCCTGATCCAAGTCCCACCCACTGATGGCTCTGACTGCTGCCAGCGACACAGACTCTTTGCTGATTACCTACACATTCTCCCTCAAACTCCAACTCAGTCCATGAACTAAGCCTTCGAACATGCAAGTTCAATGGCAACCCTGGTTTTAAGACAGAGAGAGACATAACGTGATGCCTAAAAGATAGTATGCTAAGAGCCAACAAAGACTGGGGACCCTTCTGCTAAACATCTCCTCAAATTCATCAGCAATGGTTACAGAAATCTACACAGAAGGGTGTGTGTGTGTGCGTGCGTGTGTGTGTGTGTGTGTGCACGCGCGTGCGCGCTTGGGGATAGGAACACTACAAGGGGTGTCTTCCATTCTCAGATTCAAATATCTCCCTGGGTCTGTGGAGTACTCTCCGCCTACCCATTTACTATCACATAACTGCTTCAGTTCTTATCTGCACCTGAAACAAGCCTGTGTGTCATCTGTCTGCCTGGTCAATGTCTGCCCACACCTAGTAGAGGGGCAACTCTAAGCAGTGGAACTTTCTTTCTCTTTTGTGCCTGTTACAATGCAGTACTTCAGGTTGTCTGTGGTCCTTACCATGGGTTTAGCACTGATTGGAGGAGAAAAGTGAGGGAGGACAGAAGAAAGGAAGAAAAGTAGTTACTGAGTACCTACTATATGCTTCATATTCTTGAATTCATTTCATTCTCTTAGCAGCTGATATCACACACTGAATTTTCCTAATTGAAAATTCAAAGTCCCATATGCTCCAAGATACTCCAAGATCCTCCAAAAGTTTTGGAATTTGGATTAGGGATGATCAGTTGGTAAAGTCTAGAGAAATATTCTCAAATCTGAAAAAGACTCCAAAAAATTTTAAACACTTCTGGTCCCAGGCATTTTGGACAAAGGATACTCAACCTTTATCAACGCTTTTTTCTTCAGTCTAATGCTCTTCCAACTGAGCTATTTCAGTCATATCAACCCTTTTTTCTTACAGGAAGGAGGTCCAAATGAGACATGGTGGTGCATGCCTGTAATCCTAACTACCTGAGAGGTTAAGGCAAGAGGAATGTAAGTCTGAGCCCAACCTAGGCAACTTAGTGACACTTTGGTGGTGCATGCCTGTAATCCTAACTACCTGAGAGGTTAAGGCAAGAGGAATGTAAGTCTGAGTGAGCCCAACCTAGGCAACTTAGTGAGACCCTGCCCCAAAATCACAAGTGCAGCTGGATTCAATCCTAATGCTGCAAAAAATGGGGAGGAGGTCCAAGTTTCAGGATGGTTAGTGACTTTGCCCAGGGTCACTTGGCCTGAACATCCATGCTGCCAGCCTGGGACTAGACATTTACATCAAGGACCTTTTGAAACCTCTTGCAGAGTGTACTGTTGCAAATGAAGGACCTGAGGCGAAGTTTCTGTCCCAATACAGCTGACAGGGGAGCTAAAATTTGATGACTGCATGATATACAAAAAACAGTGAATTATTCTGCTCTTCAGGCCTCCATGGCACCCTCTCAGATATGCTGGAGGTTGTTCTAGAATGTGGGGCACAACGCTGCCACCCACCACTTCTGTCAGGAGCTGGACTAGGCTAGAACTGTATTCATTACTCTGTCACATTCAAGGCAGCTTCTCCCCTAGGGACTTCTAAGAACTGAGAAAATAACTTCTTGAGTTGATAAATTGGCTCATCAAGTTTAATTGGTAACTGTTAAAAGTTCACTTTTAATTTTAAACTTTTCTAGTTAAAGTCTTATAACTTAATGGTGGGTGATACAGAATGATTAAACAGCCAAGTTTATTATGTGAGCTTTATAATTTTGATACTGAGTGGCCTTTTGTCAACTAGGCTGCCACTGCAGAAGTGAAAATTCACAAGACACTTTCCAATGGGGAGACTCTTTGGAGCAGACAAGAATATAACAGATTTTATAAAAAAGCTGTCCAGGGATTCCCCAGACCCCCACCAAAAGACAGATTTCTAACAGATAATGGCTTAATTGAAAAATGACTTACATATGATTCACCCTTTTAAAGTGCACAATTCAGTGGTATTTAACAGGTACACATACGCGTGCAACTATGATCACTGTCTTACTCTAGAACATTTTTTATCATCCAGATGAGAAACCATACACTCACTATTAGTCATTCTCCCCTACCTTCCTGCCCAGCCCCTGGCAAAAGTAATCTATTTCCTGTCTCTGTGGATTTACCTATTTTAGCCGTAGAAAGTGAATCATGGCATTTTTGTCTCATTTCTTTCACTTAGCATAATATTTTCAAGTTTCATCTATGTTGTAGCATGACTCAAATACTTTATTCCTTTTACTGGCTGAATAATGTTCTATGATATGCACTGAGCACATTTTGCTTATTGATTCACCTGCTAGTGGGCATCTAGACTGCTTCTACATTTTGGCTATTCTGAATCATGCTGCCGTGAATGTATTTGTGTTTTGGGGAGTGTTTTTACATACCTAGGAGTGGAACTGCTGAGCTATAGGGTAATTCTATATTTAGCTTTCTGAGGAATTGCCAAAGTAAGACAGTTCTTAAATTCCTTTATTTTATTTTTTACTTTAGACAAAAAATTATATAAAATGAAGCATCAAATAAAATTTTATTTATTATCTCCCTGTTTGGGAAATGAATCTTATAGAATGACATAATTAACATTTTAAAAATTTCTTCTGTTTTTTAAAAAAAGACTCCTGCGTGAATGCTATTAACAGGACAGGACATCTCATGCTGCAGTGACTCAGTATCCATGGGACTGAAGGTACAAGACACAGCCCCTTGAGGCTGAGAAGTGGGAGAGAGCGACTATGACAGAGCTGATGAATCAGCAGAGGGGCTGCACCAGCTTCTTCATCCCCCCAGACAGGCAGCCTGCTTATGTAGAAAGGTGTGCAAATAAATCCATGGCATTGACCACTTGTGCCTCTGTCTTCCAGCTTAAGAGATTTCCTGGCCACAGCTACCCTTCACCAAGGGGTCATGTTTAGCAGGACACAACTAGCCAGTCCTCTTTCCTAAAAGCCATGGTCTGTCAAATCAGTGCTGTGGATCTTCAATGTAGCCAGCTCAATGGGCACAAGGTGACAAAGGAAAGTGATGCTGGTGTGTGTACTACGTTGCATGTGGTGGTCTGGGACCAAAACAAATATGAAGCCTGAATGGGAAACTCAAGTCATACAGGCCCTTATGGCCTGGCAATTTGTTGAAAACAAGAGAAGCACTGAGAGTTTGGCAGTACATACACACACATGTGCATATATGTATATATGCTGGTTGGCAGTTTGAAAAGCATCGATGTGGCATGTAGCCCAGTGTGACTATGTCGTTCTCCTGAGTACATGCCTCATCCAGGATCCCTGCAGGGCCTGGACACCCTTCAGGCACTACCCAGCCAGCCCCATAGCCTGTGTGACATGTCCACTGGAGTGGCCACTTTATTTTAAGTGACTCTTTTTCCAGACTTGAGTCACTCCTACAGCATCTATAAAAGGCTGCTGAGGAGTGACTAAATGCACTTGGGTCCTGGCCATGTCTATATATTACTGCTTCCACTGCCTCCCCTTCCTTTCTCCCAGGGAGTGGGAGACACATCTTAAAGTCCACAGTATCTTCCTATTCTTTGTCTTCCTCACCTCCACAGAAACTAGCTGCAAAGATGTATGGCAGTGGGCCCTTTGCTTTGCACCTGACCTGGCAAACACTTACCTCCTCCTGATCATAAAGAGTAGAGGCCCCATCCCAGCGCCACCTTTCAGAGTCCAGAAGGCACTGGAAGATCTATTCATTGTGATGATGGCACATGATGTCATTCCAAGTGGTCTCTCAAAACACATCCAAAGCCTGACTTTTTACAACTGTTGCCCAAGCAGTAAAATCAGAAAAACACTCCAAGCCCAAAGTAGAGACCAAGGTAAGAGCTGGCACTCAGAAAATAAAGCCAAGGAGTGACTGTTATGTCAGTGCTACAGAAAATACACCCTGTCACAATTTGGGCACTCTGGGGCAGGTGGAAGGCCATGGGAGTTGCGACTGACATCACACTGGGCTCACCTGCTCTGGGAGAGACAGTAAGGAGGAAGAAGGTCTTCCCCTAAGCCTGACTCCCAGGCAGCTGGGCCCCATATAGTCAGGGCTAAAACTGACCTCTGCTACTGACTCCAGGAGCAAGGGAAGGTGACATGAAAACATCACGTGTGGTGGTCAGGACAGATGCAGGAAGCACAGATACAGACTTCGAGTTCCATAGACCAGGCGTCAGTAAGATTCATGCTCCAGTGAGCAAGAGATGTTTAGGCAAAAATACACCAGGGATTATCAAGGACTGCCCAGTAGGGCAGCCTGGCTTTCTGCACAGCAGCAGAATGGCCCACTGCCAGGGAAACAAAAACTACCCAAGAGAGCCTTACAAACAAATATCCTAGAGACAATCTAGGGCAGAGCTGGACATGCTGACATGACCAAGATGTACCCTGGGACAGTCTGATGGTGAAATCATGCCCCTAAGAATGCCATTCTCCCTCCTTTCTTCAGGGGAGGATAGTTCTCCCTGAACAGCACAGAAGCAAAACAAAATGAAAAGTATGCCCCAGGCTCTTCTGGGGGCCAGCCCTGTGCAAAGACCACTGTGTGGTAGTCAAGCAACACCCTCCAACAGTACAGTCCTGAGTCAAGGCCCATGTCACAGGAGTGATGAGGCATACACCTTGGGACACTCGGCCTTCAACCTCACTAGCCACTCTGCCCTCATATCTACCTACAGCAGAGTTAAGTGAGCTCTACTGCAGGTCAGTGTCTAAGACTCCACTCAAAGAGCCTCTGCTACACGGAGTCATTATGAGGCAGGCGGCAGAACCACTGAGCTAAATCCCCAGCCCACGGAGTCATTGCTCATCTCATGGAGGAGTTACTAAGAACACAGCCTCAGCAGCCAGACTGCCTGGATTCGAGTCCCAGGACAACCAAGAAGCAGGAATGGGACCAAACTTTGATCTGAAAAGCAAATGTCAACAAAACCAAATGGAAAAGCAAGAAAAAAGCAATTCCTAGGTAGAAAATTGAAACCCTGGAGCCACCCTCTTGTGATACTTGATGAGAAGTGACTCAAGGTTTCAAGTGCCTGTGGTCTTGCCTATCCATAGGCACCCAAAACCAGGAGGCTACTGGAATCATTATGGCAGGACCATAGAGTTCAGCCAGAACCTTGGTCAAAGAAAGAGAAAAGCAGCTGCATGTGGAAGGCTGAGAAGTCTTATAGAGTAGAAGCCAGTCTGTTGGCTTGTACTGGAATACACACTTTTTTCCTTCCTTCCTCTCTCTTTTCTCTTTCCCTTCTCCCTCAGTGCTAGGGATTGATCCCAAGGCCTTTGCACTGAACTACGTTCCAAGAGCTTTTTATTATCTTGAGACAGGGTCTCTCTAAGTAAGTCATTAAGTTGCCTGGGCTTGGCTCAAACTTTTGATCCTCCTACCTCAGCCTCCCAGAGTGTGCGCGCGCATGCGCGCGCGCACACACACACACACACACACACACACACCACTACCAGGCTTCCAGAAAGCTGTTGCTTGCTCTTGTACATTCTATGACCAGGCTGCAGAATCCTTGGTCACAGTAGAGGTGACCCCGTCCCTCCATCTATCTCCTACTCCCCAGCACCCAGACCTAAAGCAAGGACTCAGCTACTCTGCACAGAAGTCTGACCCTGGTGTGTCTCGCTCACCTGTTCTGGAGTTCTGGAGCCCACGCTTCCTCCCTTGCTTATCTTCTCTTTCCCTGGGCATGAGGAAGCGATGGGTGACAGAGGACATGGGGAGGATGAAGAGAAGGAAGATGAGGAGGAGTAGGAGTAGGAGAGGAAAAAGAAGAAGGAGGAAGAAGGCTCAGAAAGCAAAATTGACACTGGGTGCAATGGTACATGCCTATAATCCCAGCTATTTGGGAGGCTGAGGCAGGAGGACACACAAATTCCAGAAGCCAGCCTGGGCAACTAAGCAACACCCTGTCTCAACAATAAAAAAGAGTCAGGGATGTAACTCAGTGGTAGCTACATTCCCAGCAATAACAACAAAAAGGGAGAACTGTTTATCTATACAGAGGGTGACTGAGCCATCTGATTCATCTGGTTTCTCCAGAGAATATTCTCACCACAGCCATAAGAGTTCTGCGGGGAAAGTGCGCAGTCAGGAGACGCCAGCTATGTGATCTTAGCACTCAGCATGAGGCATCGCCCTGTTCTACTGCCTGGTGAGAAAGATAAGAAACTTTTAAGAACAGGGATAGGATTTTCTCCCCAGGGCCAAACCATCTGGTGCATGGAAGGTGTTCCATAAATATTTATAAAATGATTAACTGTTATTATAAACCAACTCTTGGAATACTTTAAGCTGAAACTACCTATATTTGTTCTAGCTTTTTTCAAAGTCCCTCAACTGCCTCCAACACATTATGTAGTGAGTGTTTGAAGTTAATACTAATAATAAATACTCACTGGGCTCTAGGTGCCAGGCTTGTGTGGAGCCCCCCCCCATTTATCTATGCACACACAAGTGCTTATACATACGTGCATGTGGGCACACATAACACACATGTATGTACCTGCTTGTACATACAGCGACACTATGAGCTGGGTCCTGGCATTATATTTTTAATAGATGACAAAGCTGAAACTATGCCTAAAGACACATAGCAAGTGAGTCACCTGCAATAAAACAGGAAAAGCAACAGACCCTAGAAACGTTCCATCATCTATTAGGTTCTATTAGGTGATTATTAATTCAATAAAGAATGAATGTTTAGCCAAAAAATATTTAAATGGCCTTTCTTCGAAAAGGGTGCTTGCTGATGTCAAGAAAATGCATCTTTATTTTTAGAGTAATTAATCTCTTTCAAATTAACCACAATTTTTAGATTTAAAAAGATGCAAGATAAAACTGAAACTTAAAATATTCATTTCAAACAAAAAATCTTCAATGCCCCAGCCATGTCAGGTCCCCTCCTGGGTTCCTGGGGCTCCTCATGCTTGTCAGAGCCCTGGCTAGCCACACAGCACCCCAGCTACATAGCCCCTCCACAGCTTTCAAGGTCCCCTTTCTGCCCCTGCCCACCTGCCCATCTTGGCCCAGCCTTTTCCTCCTAGGCTGGCAGTCTTCCTGGTCACCCTTGAGAAGGGTCAGTCTAAGAAAACATAAACTTTGCTGAGGGACCAAGAAAAGAAAGGGACTCCTGTCTGAATTCTCAGGGTGCCTAATCCTGCATATAGAATTTCCGCAGAAACTACACAGAAAATTTCCCCTCTTCCAGATCAAAAATGGACAGGGACATTTTCATCAGGACTTAACATAAATGGTATAACACCAGCACGTAGATGAACCAGCCTGGCCTGCCCTCCCCTGCAGGCTGTCCTGGGGCAAAGGCCTGGCCCTGAATGGGCCAGCAGCAGGAGAGGACCGTGCCATGACTACAAGGAAGGGATGCCTTCCTGCATAATATACCAATGTTCTTTTAGCCCCTGAGCAAAGCTCCAACCAACCTTCATTTTCACACTCAAATCTGGAAGTACTAGCCATGGGGCAGGAGCCTGCATATGGCTCCCCCCAGGCTTCCCAGAAACTTCCACCACAGGGCTCTCCCCACAGTGGAAGATGCCAAGTGGGTATAATCCTTGACCACTGCACAGGCTGGACCAGCCACACACGAATGATACTTTCATTCCTTTTAGGTTCAACCCAGAGTCCCCTTCTCCATGGAAGACAAAGTCTAAAGGTGAGATCAGAAAAGAAATGCCCCAATGGCATTTACCAATTGGCTGCTTTCCCCTCTAGCCTTTTCTGCTTCTTGTGATTAGGAGAAGTAAAGATCCAAAGTGCATGGCCTCCAGCACATGTCCCTCTTGTCCCTAGTTTCTGAAGAACAGAGCCTGTTTAGGTGCTTAGATGTAGGGACAGGGCTCAGTTCTGTCAATATCTGTCAACCCAGCATGAGACAATGCCAGGGGAGAACACACCTTGCTATTACTAGCCAAGAAGGAGTCCAGACCCTGAAGAAGCACAAGAGGCCAGCTCTGTACTCTATCATCTTTGCAGTAAATAGGACAGACTATGCTTCTTTACCCTCTGTCTGTGGTCCTTCTTCTAGTTTGCTGTGGAAATCCCTGGACATAGGGTCACCACGGGAAGGGTGGTGAGAAAACAGCCAGCTAGTGGTATGGCTAAGAGTTTTCCATGAGATGGACATGAAGAGAGTTGACTGGAGAAACAGACTCAAGTCTGAGAGCCAAGGAAACCACCATTCCCTCCAGCAGGCTTCCACCGAAGTAGCCCGAGACTCAAGGCAATTGGAAGGGGAGGGCTATCCCGAGTACCTAGTCTTCTCCTGTCTTTACTCCTGGCAAGGCCATCTCCCAAAAGACACACAGAGGGTGGTCACCCCAAGAACCAATGTGTATTTGTATTTGGGGTCTAATAAAACTTTTCAAGAATATTTTATCACAATTTAGGGGCATCTGCTCCAGAAAATGGCTTTTCCTCTGAAGATGTTCCACTGTTCTACCTGAGAACCACAGAAAACTTGAGTGGCCTGTGGCAGCTGCAACCCACTCATGTGCCATTGGGCTGGTGGAAGCACCAGGGCACAAGATCTTGGCAGGCTAAATCAGCTGTGCCCCAGAGAGCAATTCCCACACTTGCATACCCCTCTGGAGCTCTTTGGGTTCTCTGCATTTCTTACTTATCTGTGACAAGCACTGAAGAAAATAAGGGACCCTGAAGACCGACTAAAGGGACGCTACTCTAGCCATTCTAAGCATTGGCCTCCCCACACATATTAGAAAAACCAAGAGCAGTAAAGAGCACATTCACAGTGCCCTTTACAGTATATTTCAAGGAACAGAGAGGCGTTTAAAAGGCTGGAGCAGATGAAACGTCTGTTTTACAAGAAGTACTGGCAAGATACCAACCTTGGATGCATGTACCTCAGACACTCTGCTACCCAGCACTGGGGAAGCTGGCCCAGAGATCTTGGGTTCCACAGTGTCCACCAAGACTAGGATGAGCTCAAGGGTCTAACATGTCTGCATACCTGGCCACATGCTCTCATACACCTAGCTTGCTCAATGTCTGCATATGGAATTAGCAGGTGCTTTGAATTTTCTGGACAATCTATCAACCATGACATCTCCATGGCCTATGTGGAGACATGCAATTCGCTCGGATGGGGCAGGGACAACAGAACAAAGAAGAACTTGCCCTGCCTTCATCTGCTCAAACACAAAATGCTTATACGTGTGTTCTGAATATGTCCCAGGATGCCAAGACCTTTCTGAGGGCTCACCGAAGAGCTCTGCCTCACCTCTGGAGTGTTCTTCTTGAACTCTCGGCTCTGCTCAATGAGCCGTTTTCTGGACTGCTCGCTCTCATCTTGCCGGTTCGCCAATACTGTTGCGGTGGCATCAAGTTCTCTCTGTGAATATACACAAAAAGGATAAACAAGACTGTAATTGCACATTCTGCTAGGGGGATCATGTGTACATTTGAGCAGAATGCTGAGGAAAACCCCAGGACCCCAGAGGTTAACAAGCTTGGGCAGAGTAGGGCTGGGGGACAACAGCAAGGGCAGAAAGCACAGTTCATCCACCCCACACACATCCCACTGGCACTGGCCAGAAGAAGCCAAACTTGCATGACACTGGACATGCTACATAAATGACTGCCTATGATGCAAACACAAAAACAGTCCCCTGCTAGAACCAGCTAGTGTCCCCGTGATGTCCTCCCTGGAGCTGCTGCTCCTTGTCTGCTCTTGGCAATATCTTTCCGGTCATTCTCCTAGTTATGGCTCCCTGCAAAACATGAGCATTCTGTTTGTTCTACCAGAACACAGGCCTGGGATTTTAGGCAGCCACAAATATTTACCGTGAGCTCACTTTTTAGGCTAGGCATCATGCTCAGGACCATTAACCTGCTATTAGTTTGCAAGAGAGAACTTTAAAAGACAAATGCCAAGAGTAATTATTTACCCTATCTTGTAAACTATTCAGAAGCACAGCACTTGGCAGTGGCAGCGATTCTCAAAAACATCTAACTTGCCCTAGACTCTGAGGACCACCAGGGCTGGGTCCCCAGAAGAGGACCTGCCAGAGTGGTAGGCTCTGGGCTCTGCTGTACATGGTAACTGACACTCTCAGTAGCCTTGGAAATTCCAGGAGGAGCTGCCAGAAGGAGTTGTTCCAAAGTAGCCTGGGGCAGATGGGCCTGGGATGGTGCTCCAGGCTCATGGCAGGAGCACAGGGCATGTGGCCATCACAACTGACAGGCCTAATGTCTCACTGAACGGCTTCAGTTACTGAGGACAGCAGCTCATTCTGCTTGGGACTCAAGGTGGCTGCTCCATATTGGTGTCCCATATAGCAGGACCCACCACCTTGCAAGGTGAGCACAAGAAGGGCCTAATAAATAGTAACTGAAAGGCCAAGTAGGCCATCCACTGATATCCAGGGTGCAAGTTGAAGTCCTTCTCCACCCACTGCCTGAAGTGACACTGAAGTGACTTCTTTTTGGTGGAAACAACCCAAAGGGCCTGATAGTCCTCCTGGCAAATGATACATTGGTAACACTTTGAGGTGGCCCACAGCCAGACAAGATGACAGAGAGCTGGAACAAACATCCAGTGTGCTGTCAACTTAGAAATCATAGACAGTTTAAAAAGGAGGAGGGACAAGGGATTGGAGGGGAAGAGATGCTACCACACCACACTCTCCTTTTAGTATTTCTGGCATAAAAGCAAATCTTGGGCAAACAAGTCTAAAGGAATAACGTGGGCTAGCATTCAAGAACAGATGTCAACGCTATTGCAAAAAAGAGGGAAACACTGAACATTTTGATAGACCACATTTGAAACACATCCCAGTTAAGAGAAGGCAGGGGAAAAAGAGCAACCAACACCCATGTGGGAAAGTAGGGATAGAGAGAGAGAAGAGGGAGCAGCCACAGATAAGCAGAAGGCTTTCAAAAATATAAACAATCTGGTAAGGAGGAGGACTTAGACATCTATATTTAAGCAGCAGCAGAAGTTATAAAAGGAGGTTTCAAGAAGGAAGGAAAGAAGCCAATATTGAAATATGAAAAAAACGAAAAAAAGTTGATGTTTCATTCCAATCACACAGACACAGAAAACTTGGAGAAAAACAAAACGAGTGCTGAATGCTTTCAATGAGGACCCTGCTGCCTCTACCGCCCACAAAGGCCTAGGACAGGGCCACCCATCAGTGGCATCTGCTGGTTTCTTCAAGTGGGTGAGACACTGATCCAAGACTTCCTACCTAGCAAGTGGAGTGGAGGAAAGGTTTCCAGGGATGTCACAAGAGCACAAGGTCTGCAAGACCCTCTGTTGCCCCTGGCTTCCCATCTACCCCTCTGGCTCTATGGTCAGTCCTAAGCAGATGGGTCAGGAGACCTGAGCTGAACAGGTGGCCTGGTGGAGATAAACCCACCTTGATCGTGGCACCACAGAGCCATCACACCTGAGGCCACTTGCTGCCGGCAGTCGGGGAATGCAGGGAT